>NC_084832.1:118933975-119558975 GCF_033115175.1 Lepus europaeus
TCTAGGCACTCTCTGCCTAACCACAACAGAAATCCAGGACCCAGCAGAAGTTTAGGTTCAGAGGTGATGCAAAACAACCTAACCATCCGGGGAACACTTCAAAACACAGATGTCAGTTATTTTACAAAGGTTCCCTTGCTGGAGGTATGACACTACTGTTTTTTTTTAAATAATGAGAAATATTCACTGCCTATATGCTTTAAAGCTATAAACAGACAAGCTCCTAAATAAAATCCAGGAGCAGTGAGGAGGTCTTCCTCATCCACACAACATGAAGTGACACTGCACAGAACAGCACAGCCGGGGAATGTGTTCCAAGCACAGCGGCCACGGCTCTACCTTTGGACTTTTCCACTTGAGGAGCTTCATCCATTTCTACCAGGGGCTTCTTGTTGGGAGGTTCTGGGGAGTCAGGCGAATCTTTTATGATCTCAGCCTCAGCCAGCTCTTCTTTTCCACGTTCTAAGATGCCTTTTAATCTTTTAGAGGACAAAAAAGGAAATGCAGTTTAAACACGTGAAGTTCAAAAATGGTTCAATAATTAAACTGTCCATATCATTCTTTTTAAAAGATAGCTGAGCACACAAAACAGACCTTGGGACTACTCGGCAACTTCAATCTAAAAGCAGTAAAGGGAATTTAATAAAGTACACATTTTCCCCTTTTCTTTCATAATGACATAATAGTTCAGAAATTAGTCTGCAGTAAAATATCAAAAGATAAAGGAAAACAAACTAAAATTAAAAAGATGAGAAATAAAGGATTTTCAGAATAAATTTCACAATTTTAACTTGAAGATATGTACAAAACACTATTTCAAATTCCAAGCAGGTTTAAGAAGTTTGGGGGTCATGGGTTGTATCTATGGTCTATGTACGGTGGAAATATACTTATGTTCCACAAGTTAGGAGCTTAACTCTAAGTTTTCATTGAGTCTCTTCAGGGAAGGAAAACCATTCCAGTACATTCAGAGGTGTACTTAAGCTTACTGAGATTGGAATCTGAATTCCTTCTGCCTCTTCCCACAGTGGCCAATTCTGGTGGAGAAACTCAGCAGCTCTAAGGAAGAAGTGGACTTCTAAAGTCCAAGAGAAGAGTGCTACATGTTTACCCATGAAATGACAGCATTTCCAAAACTAGCTTCTAAAGACTTCTGGGCAGCTGGTGGTGGGAAGTGCAGATGGAAAACAAGAAACAAGATCTGCCATGAGCTGCAGCTTCTGACGGTAGACCAGGGGTACCTATTGACTCTACTGTTATGTCTGGAATTTTCTGTAATAAAAAGTTCTGCATTGTTTTTAAGGAACTTAATTCAATTACATTATAATAATGACTCAGCTGTTCACCTGATTTCTGGCAAGGAGTTACAAATGTAGCTAGCTGGTATGTTATATATGGTATTTTTCCTTATAAGCCTTTACAGCTTTTTGTTTTTTCAAATTTAACCTTGACGTCACTATACAAATCACAAACTAAGGGAAGCGGGTGTATGGCTGAGGAATGTCTTCAGAAGTAGGACTGCAGGGCCAGTGTTGCGGCGTACTCCGTTAAGTCACCACCGACAGTGGGGCTGGTTCAGGTCCCGGCTGCTCTACCTCTGGTCTGGCTCCCTGCTGATATGCCTGGGAAAGCAGCGAGGGATGGCCCAAGTGCTTGGGCCCCAGCACCCACACGTGAGACCTGGAGGAGATTCCTTGCATGGGACTCACCAAGCTCTATCCATTGAGGGAGTGAACCAGAGGATGGAGGACCTTTCTATCTATCCCCCTGTGACCCCCAAACTTTTCCTATCAAATAAAAAAAAAATCTTAAAGCAAAAAAAGCAGGACTGTTCACTCTTCCTGTGTGTCCTGAAGGGCTCTGGTGTCTCATTTTATAACAGTACTTCCACACTGTGCTGCGGTAACCGATTTACTTGCCTATCTCAACCCTAACACTGTCTGGGGCAGAGATCCTGTGCCAATGCCTGGCATATCACAGGCATTCAACAAATATTTACTGTACAAATGACTAAGGTTACATCTTTGGAATTCATAACACATAAAGCACACAATGAGACACATGTCAGGTATGGATTTTCTTATGTTAATTAGGACAAGCTGACGTTAGTTATTTTTGTCCCAGCTGTCAAAACTCATAATACCTTTTCATGCTCAAGAGATATCTAGATTGTAAGGATGACAAGAGTATAGCTAAGCAGTGAGTGCCACATGCTAAGTGGAGTTTGGGTGTCTGGATGTGCTATTTTCAGATGTGAGATGCAGGGGCACCAGGGTGTGATATGAGTGCCAGGAAGTCACCTTTCTGAATCTTGCCAAGGCTTTTCCTGTTCGTAATCTTTCACTGCTTTCTCAGATTTGTCCTCTTTGTCCTCCCTCTTTCGCCCTCGTTTCTTCCGTTCTTCCTCCTCTGGGGGTTTGCTCCTACACGCCATCAGACATTCCAAGACTCTCTGATGTTTCTCTGAGTTGCTGATGTGGGCCCTGACGAGGGTCTCCAATTCGTTCCACATGATACGGTACTGTTCATCTCTGCAGTGAAGGGTGAGATGGCCCCCTTAGAAACATGCTCAGTCACAGTGCAATGTCACCTGCTATGGGTGACGTCAAAGGAACTCATTAAACAAGGACTTCTTTCCCCTTCTTATTTCCTGATGGAATTCCAAACTACAAGGTATCCACTTCTGCTATCCTACATTATTGCACCTGTATCATAAGCATGTATATGTGCACACCCTTATATATAATTTGTGTAAGGAGTAAGTTACCCTAAAAAACAACATATATCATATAAATGGGATATATAGAAAGAAAGGGGAAAAAAAAAAAAAAACCTACCTTTTAGGGCCCTTTCCCCTTGTACCAACTGTGGAAATAGGCAGAGGATCATTTTTTCTTTCCATATCAACTAAGTTGTATATTGTTTTTTGACAGTTTAACACATCTTCTTCTGTCAAAGATTCTTTCACAATAACACTGGCTAATGGGACTACCTGTTAGATTTTTTTTTTAAAAGAAAAAAGAAAATCTGTCTTGAAAAACAACTATCAAAGCATCTAGGCAGAACTTGCTCTAACAGCTGATTTTATAGGTCCCAACGCCGAGGGCATCTGGAACTATCCCTTCACAGTTTTCAATTACTAATTCTTACTGTAGCAAGCTCACACATTTCATTCTTGGCTTGAGAAATGGTATAAATTACCGATTTCCTCATACGTTTCTTTAAGAATATGTAACTAATCTAGAAGAAAGGCTGAGACAACTTAACACTCACCGCTTGCATGTTGAAAATGGTGGTCTGTGAGATAATCATGGGCCAGTAGCGGGTGTGTTTTTCTAACTGATCTTTTGCCCGTTCCAAAGGTACCTCGAGACTTCCATCGATTTTATATCTGGGGTCTAGAAAAGGAGTTAATCTGTTTTCCCTCATAAATTCACCAAAATCCTAATGATAACCAAATAAGATAAAATTAGAAACTCTTTCTAGTGGTTCAAGTGGAGACATGCAAAAGTCTGCTTCCCTCTGTCTTCTGTCCTGTGATCTGCAGCATTTTCTCTCCCAGCTCCCCTCCCCTCACTACTGTTATCCCCTTGTTTTTGAACTTGAAACCCTATCAGCTTCTGTACAATGGAGATAAAGAAAGCTTCAAAGACACATACACTCAAGGCACTTTCTCACCCTTTTTAAAAACCAAGGAATGCTCGAGTTTTTTAATTCCTATATTCAACTCTTTTCTATTTCAGGTAAAAGAATGAGCTAATCACATTCGAAGATCAACTTGCTCACTGCAAAACTGCCTTGACACAACATCAAATAGTGGGTACTTTCGAATGATGAATTACAGGTAATTTACAGGGTTTTTTGTGGTTTTTTAGATGTCTTTATTCTCTACATTTCTACAATGAACACTGGCACTGATTAGCTTTCTCCTTACAAAAATAGTCACGGAAATACCAAATATGAAAGACGGGATGGAGAATCAGAAGCTAAAATCACAACAATACTATTTATACTGAAAAGAGACATAATTTACTGGTGTATCTGTTAAAATAACACAAAAGCCTTTTATTTCAAAATAGCAACAACCCAAATATCCAAGTTTCTGTGTACCTTTTAAGTTACTAGGAATTAAGTTCTACCTAAAATATTAACCAATTTTCCTATATTTTCAGTGTGTTGATATAATCCAGAATCTTCCAGGTAACATAAGGAAGACTATATAGTGATAAATACATTTCTGAACAATTATTATAGCAAATTCACCTAATCAAAATCATAATCCATCTCTTCCAAACCTTTATTTCCTGGATCTCGGCATATAACCAGCACTCAATGACTATGTGCTGAATGAAGACAGACTAAGAACAAAATGTGTAGATAGTAGACTCTTACTGTAATCCGGTAGTCAGTAACTCTTCCTCCACATCCTTCACTAATTGAAGGCGGGTCTTCTAGAATGGACCGAGAACTGCTAAGGACGTGCAAAAAAATCTCTCCTCCATGGCTACTAAGCATGTGACTAATGACCTTAGAACCTGACTTTCGCGGTTGTTCCAATAAAACAGAACGACCTGTCAAAAACAAGATTAGATCGTCAGTTACCAAATGGGCTCTTACATATTCCCTGAAGATTTATGTCCAGAGCTGTTCATTGTATTCATTAGTTCCTGTATCTCAACCAGTATTAATTTAGTATATCAACATTTCAATTCCTAAAAATCTGGGTTCTAGCCTTTGCTTTTTCTTAATTATTCCAAGATTATATAGGTGATACACAGTTACTGGAAAACAATTACAGGGGTCTCCGGTATAATGGGCTTCCTTATATGGCTAATTCAATTAAGTTCATAGAAAATCTTTTCCCTGGACATTAGAAACAAAAATGAGACAGCTCCTGGATAACCCCTAGGTTATCAAGGCTACAAAACACAGGGGAGAAGCCTCATTCTCAATTCACTTCTACAACACCTCCTCATTAGACTGTCACTGAAACTACTATTTCTCAGGCCCAAATGTTGTTACTATGGATTTAACTTGGGCTCATAACCACAGTGTATTCAAATATAACAATAAAATCAACCTTACAATAAAGATACATTGACTCTAAAAAATTTTTTTTAAGAAAAGTATTATCTATTCATTTAAAAGGCAGAGTAACAACAGGAAGAGACAGAGAGGGACAGAGAGATCTTTCATCTGCTTCTTCACTCCCTAAATCCCTACCACAGTTGGGGATGAAGCCAGGAGCCAAGAATTCCATCCAGGTCTCTCATGTAGGAATCTAAGTACTTGGCCATCATCTGCTGCCTTCCTAGGTACATTAGCATAAAGCTGGAGAGGAAGCGGGGGAATCAGGACTTAACTAGCACTCCTATGTAAGATCTGGGGAATCCCAAGTCACGGTTAACTCACTGTACCAACACCACCCACACTGAATCATTAAATCGATGGTCTCAAAATCTAGTTGATATTATACTACCAGAGGAGATAAAATTCCGGCTTAGTAGCAGAATAGAGAAATTTAGACTTGCAAAAATTTTCACACAAGGAAACCACAGCTTTGAGGTCACATGTAAGAATCATATGATATAATATTAAGAATGAATTTATCTATGGGGCTGGCATTGTGGCATAGGGGGTTAAGGTACCACTTGTGTGGACACTTGTAGCCCTTGCTCTTCCAATCCAGTTCCCTGCTAATGTGCTTGGGAAAGCAGCAGATTAATGGCCTAAGTACCTGGTCACCTGCCATGCACATGGGAGATCTTGATGGAGTCCCAGGTTCCTAGCTTTGGCCTGGCTCAGCCCTGGCCATTAGGGCCATTGGGGGAGTGAGCCAAAAGATGGAAGTTATCTCTCCTCCCTGTCCCTGTCATTTTGCCTTTCAAATAAACAAATCTTTTTTTTTTTTTTTTTAAAGATTTATTTATTTACTTAAAGGCAGAGTTACAGAGAGTCACAGACAGAGAGAGAGAGAGAGAGGGGTTTCTTCTATATGTTGGTTCAACTCCCCAAATAGCCGCAACAGCCAGAACTGAGCTGCTCTGAAGGCGGAAGCCAGAAATTTCTTCAGGTCTTCCATTAGGCTGCAGGGGTCCACTGCCTTCCACAGGCCGTAGGAGAGCTGGATGGGAAGAGGAGCAGCCAGGACTCGAACCGGTACCCATATGGGATGCCACCACTGCAGGCAGCAGCTTCAGGTGCTACACCATAGCGCCAGCCCCATAAACAAATCTTAGTAAGTAAATAGAGGCCAGAGCTGTGGCATAGTGGGTTAAGCTGCTGACTGCAATGCCAGCATCCCATATGGACGCCAGTTAGAGCTCTGGCTGCTCCACTTCCAATCCAGCTCCCTGCTTATGTGCCTGGGAAAGCAGTGGAAGATGGCTCAAGTGTTTGGGCTCGTGTACCCACATGGGAGACCCAGAACAAGCTCCTGGCTTCAGATTGGCCCGGCTTTAGCTGTTGTAGCCATATGGCGCGTGAACCAGTGAATGGAAGACCTCTCTGTGTATATACTTCTTCCTCTCTTTTTAATTCTGCTTTTCAAATAAGTAATCTTAACAAAGAAACTGTATTTGTGATAAAGGTATGGGGTGGGCATTATGGCACACTGAGTTAAGCTGCTGCTTGGGAAGTCTGCATCCCATATGAGAGTGCCAGTTAGGAGTTCCAGCTGTTCCACGTCCAATCCAGCTCCCTACTAATGCATCCTGGGAAGCAGTGATTGACATTTCAAGTGCTTGGGTCCCTGCCATCCATATGGGAAACCGAGATGGAGTTCCTGGCTCTTGGCATCAGCCTGGCCCAGTACTGACTGTTCCAGGCACTTGTGGAATGAGCCAGCAGATGGAGGATCTGTTTTTCCCTCTATTGCTCTTGTTTCTTTCTTTCTTTTTTTTTAAAAAAATTTCATTTGACAGATAGAGTTAGACAGTGAGAGAGAGAGAGAGACAGAAAGAAAGGTCTTCCTTCCGTTGGTTCACCCCCAACTGGTTGCTATGGTCGGCGCTGTGCCAATCCGAAGCCAGGAGCCAGGTGCTTCCCCTGGTCTCCCATGTGGGTGCAGGAGCCGAAGCACTTGGACCATCCTTCACTGCCCTCCCGGGCCACAGCAGAGAGCTGGCCTGGAAGAGGAGCAACCAGGACTAAAACCCGGTGCCCATATGGGAGAGGCGTGGAGGGTTAACCAAGTTAGCCATGGTGCTGGCCCCATGCTTTTGTTTCAAAGTAGACCAAAAGTATAAATAAACATTTTTAAAAAAAGATATACTACTCAAGAAAAAAGAATTCCTTATGTATTTTAGAATTTAAAATTCAATGGACTGGGGCTAGTGTTGTGGCACAGCAGGTAAAGCTACTACCTGTGGTACCAGCATCCAATATGGGTGCTGGTTTGAGACCTGGCTGCTCCATTTCCAATCTAGCTCCCTGTTAATGGCCTGGGAAAAGCAGGGGAAGATGGCCCATGTGTCTGGGCCCCTGCCATCCATGTAGGAGACCTGAAAGAAGCTCCTAGCTCCGGGGTTTGACCTGGCCCAGTCCCGGCCATTGTGGCCATCTGGGAGGTGAATAAGCAGATAGAAGATCTCTCTCTCAGTCTCTTCCTCTCTCTCTTCCAAACAAATAAATAAATTTTAAAAAATAAGTACAATTCAAAGTATCAACGTAAATGGTCTCTATTATTCTAGCTTCCAAAAAAACCAAAAAATGAATTTAGATTATGAAAAATCATTCAAAAATACCTAAAAATATATTATAAAATTGTCTCACATACAATGACATGAAAATCAAACACAGAGATCTTATTTTTTCCACCTGTTAATGGATATTTGCAATTATTGAAGATTAACACACATTTGTGGCAGATAAACATTCAGAGTTCATGTCACAAATGACTGCACTTGTAATAATTTCAGTCAAAATCGATGAAAGTTACCATTTAGAAGAAAATTAGTAAGGCAGGAGGAAGGTCTACTATTTACATCGACGGGTGAGATTCGGTAAGCTCCAGTACAATAGTGTAATTCTGAAATAGAAGAAAACACTAATTTGAAAGAATATAAAGAAATATTCTCACAATTAAAAGGAGAAAAAACTTTGGTTACTGGGCCTCGGTAGCAATGAAAAACATGCGATACTTGGTACAATGGTCTGCAGACAATACTTTTCAGAACTCGCTGATTCAGTCTTTCCTCCCTCCAGGGTTTTTAAATACCTACCGATGTTGTTTGTCCTCGGCGTGCACCACTTCAACGTTATCGTTTCTTTAAACGGGCCCTCTCTGCTGCTGCCACCTAAGTGGGTGTCACCTTTAAAAACGTCAGAGAAACATCGACATCACTCAATAGAGCTCAAGCTTCAAAGTGTTTGCACAAGATTTCCAAGAGTTTAAGTTCTGTGAGAAAATATCCCTGAGAGAACATTGGTTTTTATAGAGACCTTAGAAAAATAGCAAATAGAGTATGGGTATCAGATATATTTAAAACAAAAATGCAATTCTCCATCAAATAACCCCCATCATATAATCTAATCAATGAAAGCTGCTGCACTGAAAATCAATAGCAAAAGTTTTAAGATTTCAAGCATCTACAACTATTCCCCTATGCCAACACCATTCATGATAAACTAACACAGTTAAGTGCCCCAAGCTTAGGGCATCTAAAATGCACAATCAGGCGTGAGTGTTTAGCCTAACAGCTAAGATGCTAATCCCAGCCCAATTCCAGCTTCCAGCCAATGCAGGCCTTGGGAGGTGGCTGGCACAAACTCAAGTCACTAGGCTTTTGCCACTCACATGGAAAACCTGAACTGAGTTCCCAGCTCCCGGCTCTGGGCCTGGCCAAGCCCTGGCTTTTATGGGCATCTGGGAAGTGAACCAGCAGGTGGAAGCTCTATTAGTCTTTCTGCCTCTCAAGTTAAAAATTAATTTTTTAATGCAAAATTATCTACAGTGAATCTTTAAAAAAAAAAAAGATTTATTCATTTATTTATTTGAAAGTCAGAGGTACACAGAGAGAGGAGAGGCAGAGAGAGAAAGGTCTTCCATCTGCTGGTTCACTCCCCAGATGGCTGCAATGGCCAGAGCTGCGTCAATCCGAAGCCAGGAGCCTGGAACTTCTTCCAGGTCTCCCACACGGGTACAGGGGCCCAAGGACTTGGGCCATCCTCCACTGCCTTCCCAGGCCATAGCAGAGAGCTGGATCAGAAGAGGAGCAGCTGGGACTAGAACCGGTGCCCATATGAGATGCTGGCGCTTCAGGCCAGGGCATCAACCCACTGCGCCGCAGCACCAGCCCTACAGTGAATCTTTTTTTTTTTTTGACAGGCAGAGTTAGACAGACAGAAAGAGAGAGAGAAAGGTCTTCCTTCCATTGGTTGGTTCAGCCCCCAAATGGCTGCTATGGCTGGCACGCTGCGCCGATCCGAAGCCAGGAGCCAGGTGCTTCTCCTGGTCTCCCATATGAGTGCAGGGCCCAAGGACTTGGGCCATCCTCCACTGCACTCCTGGGCCACAGCAGAGAGCTGGCCTGGAAGAGGGGCAACCGGGATAGAATCCGGCACCCCAACTGGGACTAGAACCCAGCCTCCATACTGGGTGCCGGCTCCGCAGGCAGAGGATTAGCCCAGTGAGCCGCGGTGCTGGCCCCTACAGTGAATCTTAGTTAGTTTATTTTAAAAGAAACATAAACCATACACCAAAAGATCTAGGAAGTGAATATGTAGGAAGTAAATGTGGCATTTTCTCTATTAATGGGGTCCATAGTCAACAGATGCTGGTCAAACACTAATAACCACACACAAAACTGCAAAGACTGAAAAACTCTTCAGGAGATGTAAACAGTGCTACAAAAGCCTATACAGAGAGATCTGACCTACTGCAAGATAACAGGGACACCTTCTGGAAGAGTGAGGACGGGTGTGAGTTTTAAGAAAGTGACAGCAATGCCGGTGCTGCGGCTCACTAGGCTAATCCTCCGCCTGCAGCGCTGGCACACTGTGTTCTAGTCCCAGTCGGGGTGCCAGATTCTGTCCCGGTTGCTCCACTTCCTGTCCAGCTCTCTGCTGTGGCCCGGGAATGCAGTGGAGGATGGCCCAAGTCCTTGGGCCCTGCACCCACATGGGAGACCAGGAGAAGCACCTGGCTCCTGGCATGGGATCTCCACAGTGCGCCGGCTGCAGCGGCCACTGGGGGGGGGGGGTGAACCAACGGAAAAGGAAGACCTTTCTCTCTCTCACTGACCACTCTGCCTGTCAAAAAAAAAAAAATAATAATAATAATAACAACATAAAATAAAAAAAGAAAGTGACAGCGATGAACAGTGTCTGTGTGCCTGGAAAATAGAGCCAGGCTGAGTTGTGAGAGGGAATGGAAAGACGAGTACAGATGCTGCAGGGCCCTGTAGGACACCCGAGCCCTTGGGTCACTTCAGAGCAACAGGAACACTAGCGAGTTTCAAGCTACTGGGAACATGAGCTGGATTAGCCTTCTGAAAGCCACTCCAGCAAGGACGGCAGGAAAGAAACCCTGTGCTGGGTGAGGGAAAGGGTAATGGGAGCAGAGAGGCTGAGGGGGACGTGTGGAAGGATGAGGATTCCCCCAGCTGTGAGGAGTGATGGCGTCTCACACACCATCCCGAGGTCATTAATGTCACTGAAGTCTAGAAGTGCACGACACTGCAGTTCCTCCACCCCAGCATCTTTAAGCTGGCAGAGCGCTGACTCAAGTGCGGGAACGTGCAGGGCTTGCTGGCCGGTGGCAGCTTTCATTCACTCTTCTCCCCGAGCCCATGCTGACCTGGTCAGAAGCCTCGGTTTTAAAGCTGAGACCACTGGTTGAAATGTTAAAAGAAATCTAATTACAATTTCAAAATCTGTACACAGGCTGGATGGACGAGTCCAGCACTCTTTTCCATATGCTGCCATTCTTTCCCTTTGCCAAGGTCACCTGCCTTTCAAAAGGCAAACTCCAGCAGCAGCCTGAGGAACACATGGCTGGCTTTCTCGGAGTGTCCTCTGAGCTCAGTCTTCCCCACAGTAAATGCTACAGGGCACCAGCTGCGTGGCCAGGAACAGGAGGAACCCCAGGAGAAGTCTGGAGAGGGACGAGCTACTCAATCACGCTTGCTGCAGAAACCTTCTCAGAGCTGCCGCGAATGTAACTTCACCCGCCAGGCCTCAGGAAGTCTCTTACCGCTTTTCAGGAAGTCTACGTGTGCATCTTTGTGATGAAGCAGCTCCACGTCGTAGTTGGCAGACGTGTTAGCGTGCTGTTCTTCCTTGAAGCAAAATCGAAAGCATTTAAAATAACCTACTTTCGCTTTGAGAATAATGAATTGTCACTCTGCTTTTTTGTTTAAAGTGAGGTCAAATACATTCAACAGTAATTAGCAAAAATAAAGGAATAGTGTACTCAGTAATTAATCTATTTAAAGATGCAACAGTTTTCCACAGTAATATAAACTCTATTTGAAAAAACTACTAGCTCCATAGGTAATAAAATACTTAATGATTTGTGTAGATTTTGTCAGAAATAACAGATGACTGACCCAGAAATTCTGGAAATTTTTTACTCCAAGGCACGACTTGCCAGTGCTTTTCTATATGTAAATATACATGTAACTAAAATACTTTACATAAATTCAAGTGGAATAGCCGTTAGAAGAAATAGCATCTTTAAATACCTACAGCGATTAATAAACACCAGTTATGTAAAACAGCCAATACAAACTGATAAACAAGTTCAGTAACTTGTTTTCACAAAACAGTAATAGGCATTTCAACATAATCTATTTACCAAAAAAGACAAAGATCGAAGAGAGTCACACCAATAGCACACAACGGTTGTCGAGTTTAACAAACAAGGTATCTATTACCTCACAGTATCCTTTTCGTAATCCATGAAATGATATATCCTCATATTAAAGTACACCTGCTATGCTATTTTACTTGTTAATTGCTTCTGCATTCAAAAGATTCTATAAAATAAGCCTAAAATTTCTAGTTAAGAACCAGCCAAGAGTATTAGGAGGAAATTAATTAAAGGATCGTATTTCTCATGCAACTTAGTATTCATAATGAAGTAAAACTAATTTTTAGATGCATGACTATTTTATATTTTTAGACATAATCTATTTAAATTCAACACTACTTAGTAATATTCATTCCTATGGATGAGGCTTTGTGCTGGTCCGAGACAACTTAAGGATAACATTTGTGTCATGACAGTGAACAGGCGGCAATAGATTCCTGAGAACAATCTATTATTAAAACCATAGAAATCTTATCTATGGTTTTCCAGCTACAGAGTAACAAACTAATTTAAAACTATGACTTATTTTTCCCTCTTTAGACCTACTAGTCATAAACATTACTGGATGAGTAAAAACAAAAATATAGGAAATAAAAGATGCACTAAAATACACAAAGTAAGTAAATCTAGTAACACAGCTGGCAGGAAAAGAATCACAGAAGAGCAATGCAAAGCAGAGGCTGTATCTTGCTAAGAATCAGTGTGACTGTTTAAGTTCATGAGACATGTATGTTGCTAAGAATCAGAGTGTAACTTTAAGTTCATGTGACACGTTCTCATTAGGAAGCAGAGGGCAGCGTTCTGTGATCCTTCCTTGCTGCTGTTCAGTACTCACTGACCTGCTCAGAGACACTGAATGTGGGCTAGCAAAACAGAAAACGCAACGTGGGGAGAGAGTCAAGGTTCAATTCAAATAAACCATACGGCTCAAACACATATTTAAAAAGCAAAGCAGAACTTTCAGAATAGCAAGAGGAATCCCCTACCTTCATTGGAATATTTGTGATCGTGGTCGAAGCCAGGTCGAAATGCTGCTGCACTAAAATGTTCAATTTGGTAGCAAGATGCCGCCCTGCACGAACACTGTGAACCTCGCTGGTCAACACTGGCGACAACTACAGAAAAGTACACAAGAAAAGCGACCCACATCAGTTCATTCTAACTGAGGACTAAGTATTTCACTATAACCCTGCAAATTAAGTGTTTTTAAAATTTAGCATTTGGGAAAAAAATCAAAACAGTCCACTAATTAATATATGAAATTAACCTCTTTTTTTATTCTAGTATATTTTTATTGGAGTGTACTGCTTTTCTAATAAGGGAAAAATAATAAATAAGAGAATGAAATAATGAAACTAACTGAAATGTGGAGAACAATACAAACTGTGAATGGTTTTGCAAACCTTATTAAAATAAAGAAATGTCAACTGGCAAACAAGACAGAAAACACTTTAAGATCCACAGTAACACAAAGAACCAGCTTTGAAGTTCTGCCATTTAGGTTTGATGTGAAAGCTAAGTATTTCCTTGGAAGAAGATACTGGCAATGTGATCACTTCAGTGGTAACTCTTCTCAGCACTCGTTGTGAACAACTCCCAGTACCTTTTCTTCCGCTGCTTCCATGCTTACCTCTTTTTTAGGACGGTCAGATACAAGGCTGTCTTCACCAACTGGGTAGGTATGGATCAAGACCAACTCACATTTTTGAATCTGCATGAGACTTAAAGAGAAATTTCTCTTAAAAAAGTAGGAGTGAACATTCTGTAGAGAATTCAGGCAGGCAAACTATTAACATCTTTATGTACCAACACAATGTATCGATACAATCAAATATTAGTTAACACAAAAGCTAAATATTTATAAACAGTATAATTGCTGAACTTGTATGAACACTTAGCAATTAATTTAAATGCAGAATTGGTAATTTTATGTGTTTGAAGCATAAAAATAAAGGAAAATTATATAATTAAGCATAATTTTCAAGAGCTAACTGCCACACAGAAAAATAAATACATTATGTATTACTTTCCCCATACTAGTGTTTTTTAAGGACAAAAACCTGGCAATTCTAACCATCATCTATGACTGGTTATTTACAAGAATATAGGGTTGGCAATGCTAAAAATTCTCCCAAGATTTTATTCTGAAATTCTCAGACCTAAGGAAAGTTGCCGTACCACTCAATGAGCACCTGTATATAGTTCCCCTAGATCCACTGCTGACTGTTTGGGTTCTCTATCCCAGATAGATGCACACTCCTTTCTTATTCAACTATTTGAGGGTCTATTCCTGAGTATGTCCACATGCCTCAGCAGGTGAGAACAGTCCTACCAGTAACAATAATACTGTTATGCCACACAAGAAAACAACTGCTCAGAATGAAATGAAGTCCACAATGCAAATGCCCCGAACCCATCCTTACTAGCCATAACATGGCAAGAAATATGTACTTGGTTTCTGCCTCTGGTTCTCTGCACAGGGCTTCTGAACCCATTTCCTAAGCAACACGGATGGCAGAGGCATCCTATGCTGTTGATATTATTCTCCGACCCCAGTCCTTGACACACAGCCCCTATATCCCTTGCCACTGCCTGGGTGACAGGAGTATCTTGTGTTCCAAGGAAGCATCCTTGGTGGGCTCCTCCCTAACTCCTGGGAGGGAGCTGATCTGATCACCGGAAAGACCAAGCTAGGATGAGCTCAGCAGCCTTCAGGCATATGCCCTCACCCGTCAGGAAGGGAAGGGAGCTGGGGAATGAGGTGGTAATCAATCACACCTATCTGAAGTCTCCAGAAAAATCCCAAGTTAAAGCTCAGAGTTTGCAGGCTGGTGAACACAGCCATGGGCCCCGATTTCACAGGGACGGAAGCTCCTGAGGCTGCTGCTCTGTGGACCTCACCCTAGGTTCCTTTCCATGCCGCTGTGCATCCATATCCTTGATCACACCCCCTATAATCAATTGGTAAATGGGTTTCACTGAGTTTTGTGAGCTGTCACGGCAACACAGGAGGTAGTCGTGGAAGGCAAGTCAGACTTCAGCAGGGTAACTAGACAAAGTTGGTATCTGAGATGGGGGACAATCTTACGAGACTAAGTGCATAATCTGTGGGGTCTGCACTAACTTCAGGAAGATGAGTGTCACAACCGAACTCCTGGTATCTAGAGAGTTGGACAATGGTTGGTGTGGGAAAACCCATGTATGTGGTTAGACTTTAAGTACTGGCACCAAGGAAAAAGTTTCCCTTTTCAATAGAATGGTTCTTAAAAAAATCAGGAAACACAGTTAATTGTCTGTTATGTTTTAATTCGGTACATAATGAATAATGCCACCAACAATTTATGTACTTGGGAAATTTGTAATAGAAACAAATATAACAAATATGCATCATACGTTCATACACTATGCCGGTCTTCTGATTACTTTTCTTGTGGTGAGAAAATAAAATTTTAAAGCGAAAGGGAAAATGGGAATAACAGATTGCTGATCAAACATACATTTTTGGACAAACTGGTTGAGTCAGTAGAGAATCATTGCGAACAGCTATGATGAAATACATGCAACCACAAAGTCAAACATTGACTTCATTTACAGATTATACTCACTGATCTGAATTTGCAGCAAGCTTGTTATGTTCATGAATTGTTTCCTGAACACAGTCTTCAAGCATTCGCACGTGGCTATCACTGCAGAGTAAAAAAGATTTAACAACCTTCAAAGAACAGACAGCAAGAGCAAAGTGTAACAACACTCATCAGTTATGTGGCCTGGCTACAGATACTTAAAGTCATTTCAGATAGCACCATCTTTGGTGTGCTCATCCCCAACACTCAACAACTAGCTGGAATGCGAATGTGGACAAAACACCAGTCACACGGAGGGCGGGCATGTGGAGGAGAGGTTCGGTCACTGCACAGGATGTCCACATCTCACACTGGAATGCCTGGCCGAGTCCCGACTACGCCACTTCAATCCAGCGTCTTGCTGATGTGTATTCGGGGAGGCAGCAGCTAAGGGGTCACATATTTGTTATCCATTTGGGAGACCCAGGCTGAGTTCTGGGATGCTGGCTTCAGCCTGCCCTGGCATTTGGGGAGTGAACCAGCTGATCAATGCTCTCTGTCCTCTACCTCTCTCTCTCTGCCTTTCAAATAAGATGAAAACAAATAAAAGTTCAAAAAAGCCAAACTGACGTACGTGACAATCTAAACTGTTTGCATTATTACAATGAGTTCATATTTAAAACTGGAAAAACTCAGCCTCAGTATTAAAAGGTGAGAAGAAAAGGAAACCCAGAAGGACCACTCATGGTGGTATCAGGCCGTCCCTCCTCTTTTGAAAGTGCCTCGGAGAAGCTCGGCTGAGCCCGACGCCCCACCTTTTTGCGTTAGTGATGCAGATGATGCGGCCTCTGTTCCCCACGCGCTCTGCGTTCTCCATGAGCAGAGTGCGAGCCTCATGCTGGTACTCGGTGATTTTGCACAGGGTTTCCACCGCCGCCACAAGGCCGTGCAGAATACTGCAGCACTCCGGGTCTGCGCGAGGATTAGGAGGCCCAACGGCAGCTAAGGCTGCCATCAGCTAGTCACAGGGAAAGACAACGTTGTTGACCAAAGTATGCTCAAGTTAGACAAACGCATTACAAGAAAATGACAGACCAACCTCTCTGTTAAATATGGACACAAATACTCTAACAAAATATCAGCAAAACAAATCCAGCAACATACAAAAACAGAATCACACAGCATGACCCAGCATAATGTAATCTATAATGTCAATAGAATACCCAGAAAAGCATTTTGCAAAATCCAAGAATCTTTCATGATAGAAATAAAACCAAAACTCAGTAAACAACATATGATGGGAATGTCCCCAGACCTCTACAGGGCCTCTGGGAGAAACCCACAGGTGACATCACACTACACGGTGAGGCAGTGAATGCATTCTCCCAACGTCAGAGTCATGACAAGCATGGTCACTCAGTGTGCTGGAGGGCCCAGGCCAGAGAAATTAGGGGGAAAAAAAGGAACCCAGAGCAGACTGGGAGATGATAAGTAAAACTGATTCTGTGTTGTAAATGGTTATGATCTTGTATACAGACAATCCTGAAGAGCTTGCTAAAAACTACTAGAAATAGTAAGTTCAGCAAGCGTGCAGGATACAGGATAAATATCAAAAAACAATTCTATTTCTATATAACTGCAATGAACAATGTGGACATGAAATCAACAAAACAGTTCCATTTATAACAGATTTAAAATACAACACTTAGAAATAAATGCAATAAAAATATGTACAATTTATACCTGAAAACTACAAAACATCGATGGAAGGAATTAAAAGTATGACAAATGAAAAAAAAATCCTATGTTCATAGACTGGAAGACTTAACAGTGTTCAGATTCCAGTGTCACCCAAATTGATCTACAGATTCTGTGTAAGCCCTCTAAGAAGCCCAGGTAACTGCTTTTGCATAAATTGGCAGCCTGATTCCAAAACTCATATGGAACTGCAGGGGATGCAGAACAGTCCCAATAATTTTGAAAAAGAAGGAAGTAGGAAGACATTCACTTCCGATTTTAACACTTATTACAAAGCAGTGGTAATTGAGATAGTGTGGTACCAGCACAAGGACAGACATATAGATCAATGGAACAGAATTAACAGTCCAAAAAGAAAACCATGTGCTTATGGTCACTGACTTTCGACTAGGGAGAAAATACATGAAAATCCTATATTTGATAAGAGATTTGCATCCAGAATATATAAAGAACTCTCAACATCTCACAATAATATAAAGAGACAAATAACCCAATTTTAAAAGAGCAAAGGATCTGAGCAGACATTATTCCAGCGAAGAAATACAAATGGCCAATAACAGAAATAAAAAACACAATGTGATCACAATATATCACTAGAATGACTAGCATCAGAGGTAGTAACCAGTGTTGGCAACAAGACGACAAACAGGAACCTTCCTTCATTCACTGCTGATGACAGAAACGTAGAATGGTGCAGCTACTTGGGCAAACAGTTTGGCAGCTCCTCAAAATGTTAAAATCAGGTTACCAAATTAACCAGCAACTCTACTCCTAAATACATACCCAAAAGAAATGAAAAATGCCCACACAAAAAGTTGCACAGGGGCTGGCATGTTGGCACAGTGGGTTAGGCCACAGACTATGATGCCAGCATTCCATATGGGAGCAATGTTTTGAGTCCTAGCTGCTCCACTTCCAATCTGGCTCCCTGCTAATGCACCTGGGAAATCAGTGGAAGATGGCCCAAGTGACTAGGCCCCTGCCACCCATGTGGGAGACCCAGATTGGGAGTTCCAGGCTCCTGGCTTAGTCCTGGCTCAGTCCTGACTGTTGACCATCTGGGAGTAAACCAGCAGATTTGGAACATCTCTCTCTGTCTCTCCCACTCCCTTTGTCAGTATGCCTTTCAAATAGGTTAAACCAAAACCAAAACCAAAACAAACAAAAACCTTGTATAAAAGAATGTATAGCAGCTTCTTCATTAATGGCCAAAAGGGGGAAGAACCCAAGTATCTATCAACTGACAAATGGATAAACAAAAAGTGGTATAACCACGCAACAGGATATAATTCAGCCATAAAAAGCAATGGAGGGGCTGGCGCTGTGGCGTAGTGGGTAAAGCCACCGCCTGCAGTGCCAGCAACACATATGGGCAGCAGTTCGAATCCCGGCTGCTCCACTTCCCATCCAGCTCTCTGCAATCGCCTGGGAAAGCAGAAAGATGGCCCAAATCCTTGCGCCCCCGTACCCACATGGGAGACCTGGAAGAATTGGCTCCTGAATGGCGCAGCTCTGGCTGTTGCGGCCATCCGGGGAGTGAACCAGTGATGGAAGACCTCTCTCTCCCTCTTTTCTCATTCTCCCTCTGTGTAACTCTGACTTTCAAATAAACAAATCTTAAAAAAAGTAATAATAAAGCAATGGAGTACTGAGAAATGTATACTACAGCATCGATTAACTGTGAAAATGTATGAAAGCTAAGTCAAAGAGGCCATGTCTTATGATTCTATTCATACAAGTATATTTCAAGGAAAATGGAATTAAATGTTAATGTTAGTGCAAAAACTTTTTGAAATATTTGTAGTGTTTTCCTAAGACTCATTTTCCTTGAGCTTTCTGGAGAGGCCTCATATGAAGTCTCCAGAAGAGGGAAAAGTACAGAGCCAGGAAGTTTACAGGACAACTAACACCATCAAGTGCAGAAGAATTTATAAAATGTCAATATACGGCAAAAATGGCTACTGACGGTCTTACTCCATACTTTTTTTTTTGGACAGAGTGGACAGTGAGAGAGAGAGACAGAGAGAAAGGTCTTCCTTTTCCCGTTGGTTAACCCCTCAATGGCCGCTGCGGCCGGCGCACTGCGCTGATCTGAAGCCAGGAGCCAGGTGCTTCTCCTGGTCTCCCGTGCGGGTGCAGGGCCCAAGGACCTGGGCCATCCTCCACTGCACTCCCGGGCCACAGCACAGAGCTGGCCTGGAAGAGGAGCAACCGGGACAGAATCTGGCACCCTGACCGGGACTAGAACCCAGTGTGCTGGCACCGCAGGCGGAGGTTTAGCCTAGTGAGCCGCGGCACCGGCCTGTCCATACTTATTTTCAAAAAAAAAGAAACAATCTGATCCATCTTTCTTCAAATAAAACAAAAACAACGCAAGTTCAAAGATAAAGTTCCCCACTAACACTTAAGGAGAAATCTGAAAACTTAAAAAAATAAAAAGGAGGCCGGCGCCGTGGCTCAACAGGCTAATCCTCCGCCTTGCGGCGCCGGCACACCGGGTTCTAGTCCCGGTCGGGGCACCGATCCTGTCCCGGTTGCCCCTCTTCCAGGCCAGCTCTCTGCTGTGGCCAGGGAGTGCAGTGGAGGATAGCCCAAGTGTTTGGGCTCTGCACCCCATGGGAGACCAGGATAAGCACCTGGCTCCTGCCATCGGAACAGCGCGGTGCGCCGGCCGCAGCGCGCTACCGCGGCGGCCATTGGAGGGTGAACCAACGGCAAAAGGAAGACCTTTCTCTCTGTCTCTCTCTCACTGTCCACTCTGCCTGTCAAAAAATAAAAAATAAAAAATAAAAAAAATAAAAAAAAAAAAAAAAAAAAAAAAAAAATAAAAAGGAAATATTCTGTTACCTACCATGATTAGAAAAAGTGATGTTTTTTAATGTAGTTGAAAAATTTATGAAGTTTGCAGAATATCCAGTCATCTTTCAATATCCATGCAAGATTAGTCCCAAATCCACCCAAAGATACCAAAATCCAGATTTTCAAATCCCTTATGTAAAATGATGTAGTTTTTGCATGTAATCTATGCACATACTCCTGTATACTTTTTTTTTAAAGACTTATTTTATTTATTTGAAAGAATTATAGAGCGAGGTAGAGACAGAGACAGAGAAGTCTTCCATCCACTGGTTCACTCCCCAGATGGCCACAATGGCCAGAGCTGTGCCGACCCGAAGCCAGGAGCCAGGAGCTTCTTCTGGGTCTCCCATGCGGGTGCTGGGGCCCAAGGACTTGGGCCATCTTCTACTGCTTTCTCAGGCCATAGCAGAGAGCTACATCGGCAACCCATATGGGATGCTGGTGCTTCAGGCCAGGGCTTTAAATCGCTGCACCACAGTGCTGGCCCCTCCTGTATACTTTAAATTATCTCTAGATTACTTATAACCGATACATTGTAAATGTTATATAAATAGTTGTTATATTGCATTGCTTAGGGAATAATGATAAAAAAAACAAAGTTTATATATGTTTAGGACAGATATAATTTTTCCCCTGGTATCTTCCATCCACGCTTGACTGACTCCATGGATGTGGAAACCAAAGATTCATAAGGTTAACTGCAGTGTTAACTGAAAAACTAACAGGCAGAAGTCTGTGCAGAATTTATAAACTTGTGTGTCAATAAGAGGATAGATCAATATTTGTATTTCTTTGTCTATGAAAAAAGACATTTTGGCAGGTCCTATAAAAAACTGAGAGGGGTAGGGAAAAGCCAAGGAGTACTGTGGGATACTGGTTCCCAAATAAAGGAAAAAAAAGTGCTGTTTGTACATTTTTTTCCCTAATACCCGCACCTTACCCAATTTCAAACTCCAAATGCAGTATCATCGAATGAGAAGCTAGTTAGAGACACAGACTCAGCTCTTATACTGGTATGAGTAGGTGCCAGCATGCTGCTCACTGTGACAGGGGATGGAGAGCGGGAAATGTTTCAAGATATACCTTTTACTTATAAACGCAAACATATACGTGTGTACATATGAGTGCATGTAGGCACATACATAAAAAATTTAGTTTTATGTTTTATGTTAGTTTTATGTTACATGGGTGTAGTCTATTCATAAAATGTGACCAAAAAAAGAAAAAGAAACTATTATACGAATTCCCTGATACATGGGAAAAGCTCAATAAAAAGCTTTCTAGGAGAAGAGTGTTAAGGTCCTGGGGAAAGCAAGAGAAGACAAATTTAACTTTGTGAATTAGACAGACGTGGACTGAATTCTGGCTCTGCCTTTAATTAGCTGCCAGACCCTTGTCCACCTCTTCTGGCCCTTTTCCTAATCTGGAAACTAGAAAGAAAAATAGTGGGACCAGAGTTGTGGTACAGCGGGTAAAGCTACCACCTGCATCCCACATGGGCGCAGGTTAGTGTCTTGGCTGCTCCACTTCTTATCCAGCTCCCTGCTAATGCCCTGGGAAAGAAGTAGAAGACGGCCCAACTACCTGTGCCCCTGCACCCACATGGGTGAACTGGAAGAATTTCCTAGCTCCTGGCTTTGGCCTGGCCCAGTCCTGGCTTTTGAAGCCACTTGGAAAGTGAATCAGCGGGTGGAAGGTCTCTCTCCCTCTCCGGAATTCTGACTTTCAATTAAATAAATAAATCTCTAAAAAAGAAAGAGGGAAAGAAAAATAGTAATACTAGAACCTGTGCTATCTTGGTGTGACATTTTCAAACTTCATTTAACAAACAAAAACAAGACCGAAACCCTGAAGTCTGACAGTTCTTTGTAATGAAAGCTAACATCTGTAGGCTGGAGTTGCAGCCTATAACAGAAAGAGCCTTGGACCAACCTCATAGGTCAAACCATCTCAGGACTCAGTAAAGCTCAATTCCTCCACATGCACAAGGAAGGAGTTGAAGCAAAAGGCAGGATCCTTCCAGCCCAAACATTCTGCCATCAATCTGTGCACCTGCTACTCACGATTACTCACAACCAGCAAAGGGTCCTTAGCAAGGACAGCCAAAACTAAACAGTAAATGCTAACAGAAACAAGACTAAGCACAATTTATACAAAATGTCTTTTCTATCTGTTTGAACACCAGTGACAAACTATATAACTACCTTCACAACTGGCATTTCCCTCTGTTCACAATCTAAAAACAAGGTGTGTAGTATGACGTGGCTTCACCTCCAAAAACAGGAGTAGTCATTCTTTATGACCAGCACGCTCATCACTTGAAAACCTCTACTGCACTGCAGCTGTGCATTAAGGAAGATTTATATAGATTTGCACTTATCTTTATTCATACATAGCCTGAGAGGTTTCAAGCTTTTCACAGTACCTTTGAAAAAGATATGAGACTCTATCTCACAGTAGTTCTAAAAGACAACAGAGGAGGAACATACGGAATTCTAATAGTCATTTTTCATTAATAGGTACAGGGGTAAGGTTGGATAGAAGCAATAAACACCGGGGCCAGCACTGTGGGACACTGGGTGAAGTCACCACCTGCGATGCCAGCATCCCATGTGGGTGCCAGTTCAAGTCTGGCAGCTCCACTTCCAGTCCATCTCCCTGCTAAGGCACCTGGGAAAGCAGCAGGAGATGGCCCAAGTGCTTGGGTCCCTGCTACTCATTTGGGATACCAGGATAGACTTCCAGGTTCCTGCCCTTGGCCTGGCTCTGCCCCAGGTATTGCCGTTATTTGGCGAGTGAACCAGTGGAAAGAAGACTTTCTCTCTCTCTTTGTCCCTCTGTCTCTCTAACTCTGCCTATCAAATAAATAAATCTTTTTTTTTTTAAAGGAGTAACTTTAAATGCTCTATAGTGTTTATGGTAACTATTATTGACAACAAGTAACTGTATATTTCAAAAGAGCTAGTAAAGAGGATTCTGAATATTGCCAAGATAAAAAAATGATCACTGTTAGATGTGACGGCTATACGAAATCCCTAATTTGATCATTCCATGTGGCTTACACATACTGAAATGTCTCATGGCAACTTTTAAGTACGTACAATAATTGTCAATTATAAACAAATTATTTTGGGCCGGTACTGTGGTGCAGTGGGTTAAAGCCCTGCCCTGAAGCACCAGCATCCCATATGGGCACTGGTTCTAGTCCTGGCAGCTCCTCTTCCAATCCAGCTCTCTGCTATGGCCTGGGATAGCAGAAGATGACCCAAGTCCTTGGGGCCCTGCACCCACATGTGAGACCGGGAAGAAGCTCCTGGCTTCAGATTGGTACAGCTCCGGCTGTTGAGGCCTTCTGGGTTGTGAACCAGCGGATGGAAGACCTCTCTCTGTAACTCTTTCAAATAAATAAAAAATAAATCTTTTTTTTTTTTAAAAAGATATATTTGTAAAAAAATGAAAAAATAAACGAATTATTTTTTAAAAGAAAAAATATTTTTCAAGTAATGAGAGTCCTAAAACATTCTGGAGTGATATAAGCCCCAAGCCACACCAGCACAACCTACCCCTTGAGTGACCTTTCACAAAAAAGTGAAAGCTCAGATGTAGTTTCACGCTGTAATACTAAGCAACCATTTTAAAACCCAACACTGTGATAAAATAATGGATTCACTTCCACTGAAGAGCATCCATTAACCGAAAAAACTGACGTGACATAATGTCCTCAGGTATTCCACTAAGGCCTGTCTCATGTTGTTCAGTCTGTGAAGAATGTGGCAGACCGAAGTCTTCTACCCACTGAATGACAGCAACGAGCAGAAGCCACCAGAAACCCGGTCTCCTCCAACGGTAACAAAACAGCAGCTTATAACTTGAAATGACTTTATTTCTGCTTCCTCCATTAAAACTGTAATAAAGGAATTTAACTTTTAGAAACCGTACACAAACCAAAGCATATGCCCCAAAAGACGAAGAAAATGGAAGAGGAAACAACAGCTAACAAGAGCTGTCAATGAGAGAGGCATGAAAATGAATGACTGAATGGTGCAGAACTTAAGAGGACGTAAGCTAGAAATCCCAGTCCATTCAGGGGAAAAAAGGCCATCCGCTACAGATGTGTCGCCTGCAGAACTCAGGAGGGGTTCAACAACTGGTGCGGCCCAGCATCACACAGAGCAGGACTCAGAAGACAGTGTAAGGAATAGCTGACCCCCAGAGCCTCACCCTGCCCATCTCAGTCGCCACCTCTCCCAGATCCCCCAACACAATCACGCTCCCTGGGGGAACTGAACCAGAAGGGTACCAGGCACAGATCCCACACGGCATGGCACAGGCAAGGTGAGACCCCAGGGCAGTCCTGCCCAGTGGAACGTTCTGTCGTGATGAAAATGCTCTCTACCCACGGTCCTCACTACGTAACCACTATCTCCGTGTGGCTCCTGGAGCTTCTGAACCTCACGTAACCTAAGTTAAAATAGCCACCCGTGGCTAGCAGTGACTGTACTGAACAGCCAACTACCAAAAGATGATACAACAGTCGGGAAAGTCTGCCTAGTGAGTGTGAGAGCCTACCCTCTGCGGCTGCTCTGAGAGGGCTGAGAACCAGGTGCAGAGTGCACAGGCAGGAGAGTGGCAGAGTTCCTCCAGGGACCCTCGGGCCCTGGGAGCGCCATCTGCCGACTCCGACATCCTGAGGCTTCCCCCACAGTGACGACCAGGCAGCAGTGCCTGCTCCTCAGCACACAGTCTTCCAATCTTCCATCCTGTGTGTTGCTTTCTAAGGTCACACAGCCAAATAACAGCAGGCATTTAAGAAAAGCCTCAACATGAAAAGAACCCTTGGGGACACCAAGGGATGGAAACAAAACTTCAAATAAACCATAATACCCTCAGGTAAAAAATTATACCCACAGAACAAGAAAGACAGGACAAAAATGGATACAATTAGGATATAAGTACAAGTTCTTGGAAAATGAAAATACAATCAATTAAAAAGCTCCATAAAAGGGTTATAAAGCTCAAAAACATAGGACAATGAGATGGAGGAGAAAAAGAGTTAGCAGAGTAACTCGGGAATCTCCCAGGTACCCACAAAGACACCCCATCGAGAGATAAGAACATTATCAAGGAATCAAACAGGAAATCCGTCCTGAAGAAAGGCCAGGCACAATGCATGCAGAACAATCAACACCAAGGCATGTCACTCTCTGACAATGTTAGAACATGGAGGTGGAGAGGCAATATTCCAGAAACTTTCAGGGAGAAATTACGAAGAATGATACTGGACTTGCCAGTAACACCAGTTCTTGAAATTCTGAGGACAAAGTTATATCCAATATGGTACTTTTTATACCCAAAGTATCAATAAAGGGTGTTACAGGAATTCTGGAAGTTATATTCCAGTAAAGCAAAAGAGAGCATGAACAAAAAGAAGGGGAGAAAATGGGATCTGAAAGGCAGCGACAGAAAAGGATCAGATCAAGGCAGCGGCCCAGGAGCAGCGAGCTCAGCCATGCGCAGCCACGATGTGTGGGGGAACACGCACCCCATGGCTCAAATACCCAGCATGCTCTCGGCCAAAAAACTGAGGTGGGTTGTGAGATACAGAGAGAACTATGCAACTGCAGGGCAGAAGAAAAGGAAATGATAAATTCTAGGAATAAACAAAAAACTTATACAAGGACATAATCACATGTACCACTTGTCATTACAGAAACACCTTACGTAGACTTTATAATGCAAATATGGAATTGTGAACTAACTACAGATTCTGAATATTACTTGTGCTTTAGAGCCATACACAAATACTATCTGGACAAAAAATTTTTAAGCATTTTAAAAAAGTTACACATTTAGAAAATTTTCAAAAATGACCACAGCTCAAACCCCAAGCATACCTCTTGTAAATTTTGGTCTTCTTGAGTCCAGGAATTTAAAACATGAGCTCCAGAGTCACTCACAATGAAATTCACCTACATGACATCAAAGAGACAATCAGTATTGAACTCTAATTTCACTTAATCACACCCCCTTCTAAAATAATACGCAATTTCTCATGACGGTTTGCCGTGTGACTGACTCATTCATCTCACAGTTGTGGAATGCTCATTCACGCCAGGAGCTATTCCTGGCCACGTGGACTCGGGAATACAGTGGTGAGTAGACACTCCCCGTCGCTCACAAGGTGGGGGAAGCCAGGGGTGCAGAGTGTACGAAGATAAAGGGCAGCACAGGAAGAATACAAATAAAGGAACCAGATAATTTTACAGAGTGGCAAGAGCTATAAACTAGGTTGGTTATGTGGTCTTGATAGCGTGGTCAGAGATGAGCTCTCTAGGGGAGAGGCAGTGGAGTGGAATCCACAAGGACCACAGAATGTGGCCACTCACAAGCCAGGGTGAGGGAATTCCCAGCACAGCCAACAGCAAAGGAAAAGCCTCTAAATGTTTCCCTCTAAAGGGTTCAGGTCTAAGTGGGCACGGGCACGGGGGTAGGAGGTAAACTGGAAAACACAGGCAATAGCCACAGCCATAGCCATAGCACACTGGAAGTTACGTAACAGATCTGACTTTCTTCTAGGTGTTAAGATACAAACTTAAACATACTACAGGGTAAGATAACAATGAGGAACACACTAGAAGTATCAAACTGCGAATCCTGTTCCTTCTTGGGAGGAGGGTGAGATTTACATCTTCTCCCTAGACAATATGATCTAAGCCATGATCTTTTTTCCTGTACCCAAAACATGAAGTTTCCTTCCCTTAGGAAAAAGGTTGATAATCGATCTCTCCTAAGGCTTATCTGACAGGGATATATTTTACTTGGCACTTTACACAGATTATCTCACTTAAACCTGACAGCAACAAAGTAGGTATTACGCTTACAAGGGCAACCAGGGCTGGAGAGATTTAGAAACAGGATCCAACTCGCACACTGGTAGTTTAAGATGCCCAATTTAAACCAAAGCCTGGGCCCCAAATCATTATGTTACCCTTCTTTTCATATTTTTTTACCTGTTAGAATGCACAAAAATTGGAAGGGCTTATGTTTTAATCTGAAATACATCTGCACGTGTAAGGACTCCAACGTTCACCTTTGCTGCTGCCGCCTGCCTCTGCCAGTCCCAGTAAGAATCAGTGAGGTTCTAGCCTCAATGGCTCCCAGTGAGAAAGCAAATCACCTGCTTCTGGCTAGGCAAATGACGTTCCCCAGAAAAACCTCGGAGATGCTGAAACTAAGGACAACTCTAATAACTGCAATTTTGATCAACTGTCAGTTCTTCATTGTACTGATAAATCATTCCTACTTAGCGTTCTTAAAAACATTTCTTTCTGAGATGACCAAATTCTATAGCAGTTTAGTTTACATTCACCAAAACTGCCAAGAGCCAGCCAGCCTAGGTTCAAGTTCTGGCTCTGCCTGTGCCTGGCGAGGTGATTCAGGACAGGTTTCCTCTCTACCTGTGTCTGCATCTCCAGCGTGGCACCACTAAACGAGACTGACAGCCGCTAGCACTTACCAGCAGAGAGCCTACAGCCAGCAGCCATCCTGCTGCTCGGGTTGCCAACTGTCCTCAAAGGCCAGTGCTGTTCCGTGCGGGTTGTGACACACTTTGAGCACTGCCCCAATACTTACGACACCCATCTCATAGGACTCTTGTGAGCAACAGAGGACTTTTAACAAACATGAAGCAGTCTGGAACACGCCTGCGCTCAGAAATTACGAGCTGTTATTATTACTACTGGCTCCAAGCAGATACTCATGATAGTCATCCCTGACGGCAGATCCACGTGTATTTTTTTAAGTAGTGAACGAACAGTGCTAAATCAAGCCTACAATAAGATTATATATGTAAAAAAAATTCTTTACACAGCTAAGTTCATTCACAGAACCGTGGCTTAGTACTTCGCACTCACCAGCTTCTTGAAAGGAAATATATCATACATTATCCTGCAGTACTCCATGGAGGACTCCACCGAGCAAGTCCACAGTGACTTGGATATGGGGGCCAGGGGGATGATTCCTTGGGTCCTGTTCTTCACCAGCATGTCGAACTCCACGTGCTGCCTGCAGGATTCTGCCATGTAAGGGCAGTGATCCACCACAAAGACTGTTTTATGAGACTCAGAAAAAATCTTCATTTTGTTGCCACCTGCATGGGGGGGGGGGGGGTGGGACATATCAGCCCAGTGTTTACACCCAACAGTTAATGCCTTATGCTATTTCTAATTAATGCATCTTTTCCTCAAAAGGATTTTGGTAGGGAACAAGAATACGCTCAGGAAAATGTGCCCAAGAAACACAGATGCGATGGGGTCAGGCGAGGGAGCCAAGGCCCCGATTCCCGGGGCGTGCGCCACCCCGGTACCACGCTGTCTCCCCACCAGGCACCGGCGAAGCCATGGTCCACACACACCAATGTGGCTGTGCCTGTCGGATGAACCCAACATGGGGAGAACACCCTGTTTTTGTTTTTTTTTTAAATACAAAGGCATCGGATGGCCTTGGGGGCGCCGCACAGATTCTCTGCAAGCTGGCATATCTGGGCTTCCCTTCCAACCAAACCCAACCCAAAACACCACCACAACGCAAGAGTTCTAAAAAAAAGAAAAGAAAAGAAGGGGTGGGTGGGGAGGGGGAGGGCTGGGGAGAGTCCACAGGAGAGAGAGGTGACAGCAGCAGCGCCTCACAACGCCACAGAGCGGGTGTCCCCCGCGCCACTCACCCCGAAACTTACTTGCTCCCGCCCGCCCGGCGGAGACGAGGCACTTTTACAACTTTTCCTCCTAACAGCACGGCTTCCCTAACACGATCTTCTCCCGAACAGACCGTCCGCGTTCGCGAGGCACATGGGAAGCGGGGTCGCGGCGCTCATGGAAACGAACAGGCTTCTCGGCCCCCAGCGACTGCCTTCCCCGGCTTGCACGCACATCTCCCCCCCATGCACGACTCCCCGGGAGAAACCGCCTGGGCGCACCGGGCTGCACGGCGACTGCCGAGGACAGACCTCAGGGTCGACGTCCGCTCACTTTCGTGCCCGCCCGGTCCTGCAGGGAAACGAACGGCGGCTACGGACCGCAGCCAGCGCCGGAGACCGAGGAGTCAGCGCGCGATCGGGAGCGCCCGGCACCACACACCGGCGACCGCGCGTTCCCCGCTCATCGCCTGGCACGCCGGTCCCTCTCAGGCCTCCCGGGCGCGGGCGCGCGCCCGCGCGCGCGCGAACTCACTCACTCACTCACTCACGGGCTCGCGCGTGCGCACAGCGCGCTCCTACAGCCCCGCCCAGCTTCCCTTCCCCCGCCCGCCCCAGTCGCCCCCACAGGAAGAGGGCGGAGCCAAGGAGAAAAAAAAAAAAAAACCTCCACCGCTCAAGATTTCCTACCCGCTAATTTTCCCAGTCACCCATTGGGATGAACGATCCGGGAGACCTGAGTGCTTCCCCACCCGCGAAGTATCGACTACGGCACCGGCTTAAACCAGCCACAGCCCCCTAACCGTACGGCCCACCCGCCCGGTCTCCCCTGCTCGGTCTCTCCGCCTAGGCCAGGTTCCCCCAGAAAAACTCGCGAGACTCTGCGAGAGGCCGACCTAGAGCCTGGGAGTGGATCAGTAGGGAGGGACCTAGAAAGGCCACGCCCCCACCTCGCGTGCCAGTCGGCGAGTGGTCGGCTCTGCCCCACGGTAACGCGGGGGAGGAAATCTCGCGAGGCTGGGGCGCTCTGGGAGCGCTGGTCGCGGGCGGTTGGCCGCGGCTTCCCTGGGGCCAGTGAGGGGCCCGAGCCCCCGCCGGCTCCCCGGCCGCCTGTCCGGTGGCTGTGCCCGTTTCTGCGTCTTCTCGCTGAAGAGACTGACGGGGGCCCTTAGGGTTGCGTAGGTCCGGGTTGGCGGAGGCTTGGAGTC
This sequence comes from Lepus europaeus, assembly GCF_033115175.1. Taxonomy (NCBI): domain Eukaryota; kingdom Metazoa; phylum Chordata; class Mammalia; order Lagomorpha; family Leporidae; genus Lepus; species Lepus europaeus. The sequence continues at coordinate 118,963,868 of NC_084832.1, forward strand.
CCAGTCTCCACAGCTGACGGCTGCGAGGGATTGAGAGCCGAGTAAGTGGACGGAGCGCTGGGAGAGGCGAGCGGGCAGCCCGCTCCGCCTGGGCCGCTCCGGAGCCGCTCGCCCTCGGAGCGCTCGGCTCCTGGGAGCCGACTTCCTGGTCCTCTTCCCGGAACCGAGGTGCGGCACGTTGAACGAGAAGCTCTGGCCCTGGCGCTGTGGACTCAGCCTCCGCCTCGCCCACCGGGGCGCTCCCGGGCAGGGCGGGGGGGGTGGAGGGACGGACCCCGGCCGGCCCCAGGTGCCCCTTTGCGGCGGCGGACGCGCGCGGCCGCTGCCTCCTGGGGGCTTTCCGGTTTGCTGGCTGTCTTCTGCCTGCCTCCGTGTCCGTCCTGCTGTCCGCGTTGGGACCCCACCTTCGGCTCTGCACGGCCACGCACAATGCACTGTGTTACTTGTATTTGCAGAACGAGTGCGGTCACCCCACCCCCCACCCTCACCCCCCCCAAGCTGGTTGCTGCCTCCCGTCCTCCGCCCGTAGGCTGAAACCTGACCAGCGACCGTACCGGTCGGACCCCTCCAGATACTCGCAGTATCCACCCATGCCAGACTCCTGGCTGGCTGCCCGGGCACCCCGTGCGGTTTCGCACCTCGGTGCGTGTGCGCCGCGCCTTCCCCGTCTCCCCCTCGTTGACGCCCGGCCTCCCTCGATGCTCCCCGAGCACCTGGGGCAGCCCTGCCGCGTTTATTAGCTTGTGTGCTTTGTGCGTCTGTCTGTCTGTCTGTCCTGCCGAATTGAACTTGAGTCGGGAGTCGTATCTTACTGCTCCTTTAAAACCAAAGCTGGTCCGGTGCTGGTCCACAGGCTTTCGTGTGCCTGTTTATTAAGTAGCCGCCTGAACACGCAGGACCACGAGGTACCTCGTGTGTTCGCTCCACGCCTGTCGACCTCGCAGCACTTGTACTTGGGGTGGACTGAGATTCCGTGTAATGGCGAAAACCTAGCATGCTCTTAACCTGTGCTTATGTTACTGCTATCTGTTAATATTTGGAAAATAATGGGAAACACGTAGGTGTCTTAGATTGTAGACGATGCTTAGCGTTGGGTTCAGGCAGCTCTTGGGCGGACTTCTTGGCTATAGATGAGGTTGGTTTCTTCTAGAAATGTCATGTTGCTTGAACATACGTACTTGCAACTTATTTTTAACCACAATTCTAAGGAAACATGTGTAACTTAAAAAAATCTTCCAGTGCCCCTATTTACAGCTTCTGTTCCTTCCAACTTTAAGAATTCATTTTCTGGCCGGCGCCATGGCTCAATAGGCTAATCCTCCACCTGCAGCGCCGGCACACCGGGTTCTAGTCCCGGTCGGGTCACCGGATTCTGTCCCGGTTGCCCCTCTTCCAGGCCAACTCTCTGCTGTGGCCAGGGAGTGCAGTGGAGGATGGCCCAAGTCTTTGGGTCCTGCACCCCCTGGGAGAGACCAGGAGAAGCACCTGGCTCCTGCCATCGGCGGCCATTGGAGGGTGAACCAACGGCAAAAGGAAGACTTTTCTCTCTCTCTCTCTCACTGTCCACTCTGCCTGTCAAAAAAAAAAAAAAAAAAAAAAAAAGAATTCATTTTCTTCAGAAAGCTGCCCCATAGAGCTCCAAACATCTTCATTCCACCAATGTCAAGGACACTGGAAATTTTCTGTTTTTGAATGCGGTGATGAGTCTGTATAAGATGCTTGCTTTTGTATGTAATTCACATGCATTCTTTCTTGTTCTGTTAAGAATATAGGTCTATAGAAGCCTTTATGCCTTTTGTTTTTGTTTTCATATGTGTCATTTAATATTATCCACTAATTAACATCAGAGGCACTCACCTGATCAGTAAGGAAAAAAAAAAGTTAGGCTAGATGTTGACATGTTGGAGACATCCGGTGGCACCTGAAGAGTGCCAGTCTTTCTGTAAGGTTCCCTATAGGACAGTGGATCGGTGGATAAAGGAAGGAGAGTGACTTGGTGTTTTTCTTAACCCAAATCTAAAAGTAAGCAGCTGGCAGTTGCCATCCTGGGTAGGTGGTGGTTTCTCTTTCATCAGATGCAGAATGTTCTGAACCTTCTGCCAGGAGTCTAACTGCAGAATGTCTTTGGGTGGTAAAGTGGGCGAGAATATGGCTAACACAGCAAAAAAGAAAATAACACTGGCGTTAAGAAAAATTCCCCTGTAAATTGGACCTATGTAAGTATATTTTGATTAAACAGGCACTGGAAAAATGAATTGATAATACCTCTTTTCTACTGGAGTCTATTTTGAGAAATTTGGAACTTAGAAGAATTGGAAAACACTCTTCCCTCTACTTACCAAAAATACTAGAAAAGCACTTTGGTTCTCATAAAAGGAGGCAGACTAACTGCATATTAGAAAATATTTTAAACTTTGTGTGGTTTCACATACAGGAAATGAACATGCAGATTCTTAGAAACTGTGTGTTTTTCTGAAGCTATTAAAATTATGCTTTGAATTACCTGCTATTCCATATCCTGAGCAGATAACTTTGAATTTACAAGACAAATTTTAAGTGTAGTTCATTGTGATAGGACTTCGTCGTGTAATCAGGAGAGAATGTTTTTTAAAGTGGATATTATAATTTTAAAAAGTTTGGTAAACGTTCTTGAGTCTTATAATTAAATGATGCCTGATTAAAATGGTTGCTAGACTTTTATTGGTTATATGAAAAAATATTTGAAATTCTGTTATTTTAAAAATTTTTTCTAACTATAATCATATAATATCTTCATTTATTTTCTGTATTTTAATATCATGGATTTCAGGGTGGGGTCAGGGAGTCTGCTCTGTCCATTAGAGAGATGGAGATGGGGTTTGTTTAGGAAAAGCCCTGTGGATCCGACGAGGCTTGAGAATAGAATACTAGCCTGGGGATCAGGCGTTGTATTTCTGGTATAGCCTGCTTGCTTGGTTGTGGCACTGTCACTCGGCTCCTGATGGGAGCATTTGGACTCCCTGCATCTGTTTCCTCATTGATGACATGGGAATGGCATCCTGTTGCTGAATGATGATATGAGGAAATATTCCATAGGTTCGGAAATTTACCAACAGTTTGAATTAATTAAAACTAATGCCTAGCAGTTTGATTTTACCCTAGCGTGTTCTAGAAATCCATTTGTGTTGAATTATGTTGGAAAAAAGCCTAAGAGTGGTAAAGCAAATTTGAAGAAAGAAACTGACTTGCCATAATTGGGTTTGGTTATTTTTGAAAGATTTTTATGTAATCTAGATACAAGTCCTTTGCCAGATACATGATTTGAAAATATTTTCCCAATCTATAAGTATTCTGTAATTTTAATGAAGTCCAGTTTATCAAATTTTTCTTCTATAAATTATGCTTTTGGTATTGTACCTAAAAAATTTTTGCCTAACCCTGTCTTAAATATTTTATCATATTTTTTTTCTAAAAGTGTTATTTTTAAATTTTGTATTTAGACTTCTGGTCCATTTTGAGTTAACTTTTGTATAAAATATATAAATTCTGTTGGGATTAATTTTTTGTCATGTAGATGTCCAGTTCTGCCAACACCATTTGTTGAAAAAACCTTTTTCCCCTTGACTTGCATTTTTTTTTCAAATACCTATTGGCTGTGTTTCCATGTGCCTATTTCTGGATCTTTGTTCTGTCTCTGTCAGTACTTCACTGTCTGGATTGCTGTAACTTTATACCAAGCCTTAAAATTTGATTGTATGATTTCTTTAGCTTTATTTTCAAATTGTTTTGGATAGTCTAGTTACTTTGCATTTTCATAGTAATTGTATAATTGTTTATTCTTCAAGAAATCCTGCCAGGGTTTTGATTGGAAATTACATTTTTTTTTTTTTTTTTTTTTTAGCTATTGTAAAGGTTTTGCTTTTTACATTTTTTGGTTTCTAACTGTTCCTTGCTAGTTTATAGAAAACCAGTTAATTTTTCTGCTTGGAGCTTGTGGTGTTGATATAATCACATATTAGTTTTTTTTTTTTTTTTTTTTTGACAGGCAGAGTGGACAGTGAGAGAGAGAGACAGAGAGAAAGGTCTTCCTTTTTGCCGTTGGTTCACCCTCCAATGGCCGCCGCGGTAGCGCGCTGCGGCCGGCGCACCGCGCTGTTCCGATGGCAGGAGCCAGGTGCTTCTCCTGGTCTCCCATGGGGTGCAGGGCCCAAGCACTTGGGCCATCCTCCACTGCACTCCCTGGCCACAGCAGAGAGCTGGCCTGGAAGAGGGGCAACCGGGACAGGATCGGTGCCCCGACCGGGACTAGAACCCGGTGTGCCGGCGCCGCAAGGCGGAGGATTAGCCTAGTGAGCCGCGGCGCCGGCCAATCACATATTAGTTTTAACAATTTTTTTTTCTTTTGTTCTCTTGGATTTTCTACATAGACAGCAGTGTGGATTGTGAGTAAGATCAGTTTTATTCTTTTGCAGTCTATATGCCTTTTTCCTTTTTCTAGCCTATTGTACTAGTATCTTGAACCAGAGTGGTATTTGGGGACATCTTTGTCCTGTTCCTCATAACAGGGGGAAAATGTCGTCTTTTATCATCAAGTATGGTGTCTGCTACAGAATTTTTTGGAAATGTGCTTTCTCAATTTGAGTAAATCCCCTCCTAGTCCTAGTTTGAAAAAGATGTTTTACTATGAAAAGATGCTTAGTTTTTTCTGATGTACCAGTTGATAGGGTCAAGTAGTTTTCTTCTTTGGTGGACTACATTGATTTTTGAGTTTTGAGACAATCTTAAATTCCAGATTGAAACCCAGCTTGGTCATGGTGTGTGGTTCTGTAGCCGTTACTGAATTTCAGTTGCTAATATTTTATGAGGGTTTTGCATTTATGTTTATATTTCTTTTTTTGTAGTATCTTTTGTCTACTTTGAGTATCAGAGTAGCAATGTCATGAGTTTAGAAGTATTCCTTTTTCTGAGTTCTTGAAGAGATTGTGTAATATTGGTGTTATTTCTTCTTTAAATTGTTTGGTTCAGTTTGCTATATGTGCCTGGAGATTTTTTGCAGAAGATATTTAACTACACATTCAATTTCTCCAGTAGTCATAAGAGTACCATAGAATAGTTACAAGACTTTACTAGTTAGAAACTCTGCTAACTGTAATCAATAGTCAAGGGACTGTTAGTAGTTAACTGTTCAATCTTGCTTGACTTTGTGACTCGTGGGTTTTGAGAAATTAGTCCACTTCATCTAAATTACCTAATTCAAGTGTATGGAATTGTTGTATTCACTTGTCCTTTGAATGAATTAGGGGTCTGTGGTGATAGCACTTCTTTCATTGCTGACACTGGCTGGCTGTTTTCTCTTTTTTTCTTGTTCAGTTTTGCTGGAAATTGACCAACTTTATTGATCTTTGAAAAGGACGAGCTTTCGATTTTATCAGTTTTCCTCTGTTGATTTCCTGTTTTTGATTTCATTAATTTTACCTTTATTATTTTCTTTCAGGGTCTTCTTTCCAACTTTTTTTTTTGGACAGGCAGTTAGAGAGAGAGAGAGAAAGGTCTTACTTCGATTGGTTCACTCCCCAAATGGCTCCTACGTCCGGCTTGCTACGCCAATCTGAAGCCAGGAGCCAGGAGCTTCCTCCTGGTCTCCCATGCAGGTGTAGGGCCCAAGTACTTGGGCCATTCTCCACTGCCTTCCCGGGCCACAGCAGAGAGCTGGACTGGAAGAGGAGCAAGAGAGACAGAATCCGGCTCCCCAACCGGGACTAGAACCCAGCGCCCATAGGGGATGCCGGCTCTGCAGGTGGAGGATTAGCCAAGTGAGCCGCAGTGCTGGCCCTTTTCCTACTTTCTAAATAATGAGGCTTAGATAATTGACTTGAGATATTTGTAATCTAATAAAAGCATACATACATGATAAAATTTTAGATATATTTCAAGTTTATTAAATCAAAATGTCTTCTTATTTTCAGATACTTACTTTTGACTCATGAATTGTGTAGAGATGTGTTTAACTTGCAAATATTTGGAGATTTCCTGATTATATCCCTATTATTTATTTTAGTTTAATTTCTTTGTGGTCAGAGAATAGCATTTATATAATTGCAATTCTTTTAAATTTGTTAAGGTTTGTTTTGTGATCCAGAATGTGATATTTCCTAGTGAATATCATGTGCTTACAAGTAATAGACAGGGTCTGGTGGCGTGGCACAGCAGGTAAAGCCACTGCCTCTGACGCTGGCATCCCATATGGGTTCTGGTTTATGTCCTGGCTGCTCCATTTCCAATCCAGCTCCCTACTAATGATCTGAGGAAGCCCCTGCCACCCACTTGAGAGACCTGGCTTCCACTTGGCCTCTTGCTGGCTGTTTTGGCCATCTAGAGAGTGGACCAACAGATGGAAGGTCTCTCTCTGTCTTCATCTCTCTCTCTTCCTCTCTCTAACTCCTTCAAAATAAATTAATTAAAAAAAATAGGTAGTCCCCACTTAACTATGCAGCATATGTTCTAGGACTCCCAGTGCCTGAAACTTCAGAGAATAACAAACTTTATATATACTGGGATTTTTTTATATGCATATAAAAGGTGATAGATTTTAATTTATAAATTAAGTACAGTAAGAGGTTAACACCTGAAAATAAGAATTATTATGTATGTAATAAAAGATATGTAGATGTAGTCTTTCTTAAAAGTACAGCTTTTGTTTTGGGGAGCACATGGGTTTCTTTACTTTGTACCCTTCACCTGGTTTTATCATGTACCCTGGGCATCTTCTAAAAGAACCAGGTTTCCTCACAATTGACGGCTTGGATGTATCCGTTCTCCCTAATCAACTTACTTCAACTCTGCTGAAAATGATGTGGCCTCTTCTTCATGAGCAAATGCAGTCCCTTGAGAAATTTTCATATTTTTCAAGACAAACCTGTTCCTGAATCTGCAGTCATCCCTTAGCAATGAACAGCTTGGTGCCATGCATTTCAGAGGATCCCTTACTGAAGTCTTTATACAGGCTCAGTGCTTTCTGGGACTTGCAGTTAGACTATGTTTTCTGTTAAGATCTTCCACCCACAGACGTAGTGCCTTTTCCATCTAAGTACTTATCATGCACTGTGTCTGTAACTTTCGCATTTTGAGCTGTGCAGCAAACTAGGAAAAAATAGTTCTTCCTTCAGTTTCACGGATGCAGTATTCTTACTATAGATCTTAGCAATTTCAGTGCACAATTTGTTCCCCCTTCCTTATTAAATGGTTACTTTTCATTAAGGAAGTGCTTATGGCCTGAATTTGGCATATCCAGATTGCCAGCATGGCTACTTCTATGATTTGGGACTATCAAGTAAATTAAGGGTTACTTGAACATAAGCCCTAGGATACATACCATGGTAGTCAATCTGATGAAGGATACAGCTACTAAGTGAGTAGTGGGCAGGTAGAATACATAGCATGGATAGCACTGGACAGAGGGCTGGTTCATGTCCCAGGCAGGGCAGACCCATGGGAGATTTCATCATGCTACTCAGCATGACATAATTTAAAACTTAAGAATTGTTTATTTCTGGAATTTTCCATTTGATGTTCTCCAACTACTGTGGAACCCAGGTAGCTGAAACCTTGGAAAGGGACTGTTCTGGTCTGCTAATGGTGGTTGTAACGTTTCAGAGATACAAATTTGATCCTCTTAGTTGATAGCATTTATTTCATCTGTATCCTTGTTGATTTTCTGTGTACCAGTTATATCAACTGCTAAGAAGGGAGGGTTGTGTGGATATACACTTCTATCCTTACAGTTCTTCCAGGTTTGCATTATTGTGAAGCTCTAGTTAGGAACATATCCGCTTAGGATTCTTTATCTGCTTGGTGAATCAGCCCTTGTATGGTGCTCCTCTGTCCCTGCTGATGTTCTTTTCTTTGAAGTTGACTTCTGATTCTCCTCCTCCTCCTCGTCCTCCTCTTCTTCTCCTAGATTTATTTATTTATTTGAGAAGTAAAGTTACAGACAAAGACGGAGAGAGAAATTTTTCCATCTGCTGGTTCACTCTCCAGACGGCTGCTGCAGTTGGAGTCTTTGCATACTACACCACAGTGCCGGCTTCCGGCCTTTTTCTAATATTTATGGCCACTTCAGCTTCTTTAAAATTATACTTTTTTGGAGACATATAATTCACACAGCATACTATTCACCCATTTTAAGTATATATTTTATTTTTTTAATATACTCAGGATTCTTCAGCAATCACCAGAATCAATTTAGGACATTTTTATTACCCCCAAAAGAACCTGTATGCTATTAGTAGTCACATCTCAGTCTCCCTACTGTTTCCCGATTCCCCAGTATCAGCCCAGCCCTCAGCAGCTACCAACCTATCTTACACTTTATGGATTTGCACGTCAGGACATCATCCTCGGCCCTTGATTTCTTTATTTTTCTGTCCAACTATTCCACTGTATTAATATACTACATTTTATTCACTCATCATTTGATGGATATTTTGGTTAAGTTTACTCTTTGGCCATTATGAATAATATTGCTGTGAACATTTGTAATTTTTAAAAATTTTTTGGTGTATACCTAAAAGTTGGAATTGCTGGATTATATGTTTAACCTTTGGAGGAAATGCCAGACTATTTTCAAAATGGCTACACCATTTTACATTCCCACCAGCAGTTTTTGAAGGTTTCAGTTTCTGTGGTAGCTAACACTTATTTTTCTTTTTTATTGTAGGCATCCTAATAGATATATCTCACTGTGGTGCTGAATTGCATTTCCCTGGTGGCCAATTATACTGAGCATATTCTCATGTGCTCATTAGCATGCTGGCTTTCTTTTGATGAGTCCTTTTTCCGTTCTTTTATCCTGCCTCTGTCATACTTGGAGTTTCATGTAAACAACATGCAGTTGGGCCTTCTTTTTAAATTTGTTCTGATAATCTACCTTTTTTTCTTTTTTTTAAAGATTTATTTATTTATTTGAAAGTCAGAGTTACACAGAGAGAGGAGAGGCAGAGAGAGAGAGATCCTCCATCTGCTGGTTCACTCCCCAATCGGCCACAATGGCCAGAGCTGTATCAATCTGAAGCCAGGAGCAAGGAGCATCCTCCAGGTCTCCCATGTGGGTGCAGGGGCCCAAGGAGTTGACCATCTTCTATTGCTTTCCCAGGCCATAGCAGAGAGCTGGATTAGAAGTGGCTCAAGGCTGGCGCCACGGCTCAATAGGCTAATCCTTCGCCTGCAGCACCGGCACACTGGGTTCTAGTCCCAGTCGGGGCGCCGGATTCTGTCCCAGTTGCTCCTCTTCCAGTCCAGCTCTCTGCTGTGGCCCGGGAGTGCAGTGGAGGATGGCCCAGGTCCTTGGACCCTGCACCCGCATGGGAGACCAGGAGAAGCACCTGGCTCCTGCCTTTGGGTCCTGCCTTTGGATCAGCGCAATGCACTGGCTGCAGCGCACCAGCTGCGGCGGCCATTGGATGGTGAACCAGCGGCAAAAAGAAGACCTTTCTCTCTGTCTCTCTCTCTCTCTCTGTCACTGTCCACTCTGCCTGTCCAAGAAAAAAGAAAAAGAAATGTTGTACTATGTAAATTAACGATAAAACTACTACTCAAACAGTACTTTATACTTTGTGTACCTGTGCAGGTGCAAACTGTTGCAATCTTTACTTAGTATATACTAAGTTGATCTATGTCTAAAGATAATTGAAAATGAATCTTGATGAAGAATGAGATGGGAGACGGAGTGGGAGATGGGATGGTTGCGAATTGGAGGGAGGTTATGGCGGGGAAAGCCACTGTAAACCAAAAGTTGTACTTTGGAAATTTATATTTATTAGAAGTTGAAGAAAAAAAAAGTAATGGTTTAAGCCGCTGCACCACAATGCAGCCCCGATGAAGTTTTTAGTGCTCTGGTATTGTCTGGTCGCCATTCTGATTATGTCTGTTTTTATCCTCATGGATTTTTTTGTTTAAGGTTGATTGATTTCTTTTTATTTGAAAGGCAAAATTAGAGAGAGTGGGAGAGACATAGATACCTTCCATCCCAAAATAGCCAGCATTGAGCCAGGCCAAAGCCAAGGGCTTCATCTGGGTCCCCCTTGTGGGTGGCAGGAGCCCTAGCACTTCAGCCATTCTCCACTGCCCTCTCAGGCACATTAGCAGAGAGCTGAGTTGGAACTGGAACAACCAGGATATGAAGCAGCAGCCATAAGGGATGCTGACAGGAGGCAGCTTAACCTGCTGTGCCACACACTGGCCCCAGTTTCAAGGATCTTACAACCTGACCATCCTCCATTTCTTTGGAATTTGACAGGCAGATGTTGTATGTCTGTGATGGCATATTTAAACTTCTCCATGGATTTGTTCTAATCTTGTTTCATATGAGGCCTATGCATAGGGACTTGCATATATATATATATATATATATATATATATATTTTTTTTTTTGGACAGGCAGAGTGGATAGAGAGAGAGACAGAGAGAAAGGTCTTCCTTTGCCATTGGTTCACCCTCCAATGGCCACCGCAGCCGGCGCACTGCGCTGATCCAATGGCAAAGCCAGGTGCTTATGCTGGTCTCCCATGGGGTGCAGGGCCCAAGCACTTGGGCCATCCTCCACTGCACTCCCTGGCCACAGCAGAGAGCTGGCCTGGAAGAGGGGCAACCGGGACAGAATCCGGCACCCCGACCGGGACTAGAACCTGGTGTGCCGGCACCGCAAGGCGGAGGATTAGCCTGTTGAGCCATGGCGCCAACAGGACTTGCATATTTTATTCCTACTGTGTATCTACTATTGTGACTGCCATCACTTCAGTTAAAATCAAGCCATCACAAAGTTAATGTACTTGTTTGTTATGGGCTGTCTGAGGGTCCTCTTTGCTTTATAGCATTTTAAAGAAGTAAATATTCAAAAAGTGCACCAGGAGCAGGTGTGCCTGGTTGGGGCACTCACATCCTAAAGGTGCCTGGATTCTGTTCCTTGCTCTGGCTCCCAATTAGCTTTTTTCTAATGCAGACTCTGTTAAGCAGTATTTGATGGTTCAAATGATTGGGTCCTTGTCCCCGACGTGAAAGACTTGAATGAGTTTCAGGCTCCCAACTTCATCCTGGCCTAGCTCCTGCCTTTGCAGGCTTTTGGGGAGTGAGCCAGTGGATGGGGAAACAACATATGCTCTCTCTCTCTCAAATAATAAATAAATAATAAAAGCATGCGAGCTACTACCGTGTATATTTTCATTTCAACAAACTACTTTTATCCTGGAGGGCCACAATTAAGTCATTTGATCAGTTTGACTTGTGTTTTAAAATTGAGTTCATCAGTGATAAAACTCAGTGATTCTGTTGTAAATCAAGCCTGGTATTAACACTTTATTTTTAATATAAAACCAATTAACAAACAATAAATTCAAGATTTAGTACCAGAGAAACCACGAGTTTCATTTGAGGCCTGTATACTTCCTGAATGACAGAAACACAATCTTGAAATTTTTCAGTAGGTAAAGACTGCTGGTTAAGAGTATCACACCAGCAGATAGTTACATGAAAAGAAGAAAATAGCAATAGTCATTCAAAGGTAGAAAACCGGGGGTGTTTGCCTTTAGTCATAAGCATTTTTTATATATGGCAGCATTAGGTTTAAAGGTCTAATATAGAATCTGACTGCTTTGAAGCAAGGAGGCTTCACGCTCCGTGAAGAAAGTGCCTGTCCATACTGATGCTGGGCTTCAGTGACTCTCTGTCTCTGGATTCTTTTGCCTAGAGGACTCTGGGAGTGTGAGCTTTTTTCCTCCATACAACTCCCTGAATTATATACAGAATAAGGGTTCTGATGTCTACATGAGCTTTCATCTGATCGTATCTAGGAAACCGTAGCACATTTTATTTGGAAGTTGGTGTTGTCCTCAACACTTGTACATGTTGTGGTTCAACACATAAAGAAGTGTTTCTGTGGTGGGGTCACATGGCTTCACTTGACAGATGGCACCTAGGAGAATTAGAAGTTCCTGGGACTTAGTGGCTGTAGAATATCAAAATAAACTTTATTTCCTCTTGCTCTGGACTTGAAAATTTGTCTTTTATTGTTTTCTTAAAACCAGTTGTTTTTATAAACAATATTTTTCTTTTTACTTATGACAAGTCAGTTTGCCCTCCAACTGTTTTCTTTCTTTGCCTTTAGAAACAACTTTAAATTTTAAATTTATTTTAATTTTTATTTAGCTGAGAGGCAGAGACAGCACCAAACCACTGCAGATGCCCACACAGAGCTGGAGCAGGCTGAAAACTAGGAACCAGAAATCAATCTGAGTTTTCACATGGGCGGAAGAAACCCAGCTGCTTGAGCCATCACCTGCTGCCTTGCAGGGTGCACAGTAGTAGAAGGCCAGAATCAGTAGTAGAGCCTGGACGAGAGCCTGCATACTGCAGTGTGGGACACTGGCATCTCAACCAGGAGGCCAAACACCCACCTCAACAGTTCAGAAATTTTACTTTGAAGGATCTGGTGTTTTCTCGTAGTGGAATTAATAGGAGTTACAGTGACACGTAAATAAGAAAGTTTTATTATTGTATGTGTACAGTTTTAGATAATTCCTCCTGCAAGTTCAGGAGCAGGGCAGGGCATGACTGGAAAGCGGCATCTTGGAATAGATTTTGTGTAGTCACCCTTTGTGTTTGAGCCAGTGTGGGACATTGGTTGCTTTCCTGGCCCCTTTGCTTGTCAAATGCTTAAGTACCCTTATCTAATCCCCCAAAATCTTAGGAAACAAATCTTTTGGTCTGATCTACAAAGCCAAAAGTTGCATTGTTTTTTGGCTTGTTTAAGTCTTAAAACTTGCTGGGAGTTTCTAGTGATACATTGGACATTTTCTGTATCGCTAGTCTTACATTTTAATTTACTTTGCTTGATTAAATCATCTTATTGAGGCTTGGAGCTAGTTATTACAAGAAGACAGGGCGGGCCTTTGACCTTAGCAGCTGGGATGCCTAAATCAGAGTGCCTGGATTTGAATTCTGGCTCCACTTCTCATTCTAAATTTCTGCCACTATGTTCCCTGGGAAGCAAGAGATGATGACTCAAGTATACTGGTCCCTTAAAAACACAAGGGAGACCTAAATTAAGTTCTGGGTTCCTGGCTTTGCCCAGGCCTAGCCTAGGCTATTGTGGGCATTTGGGGACTGAATCCTCTCTTGCTTTGCACATGCTCTTGCAGTGTGTGTGTTTGTGAGCGTGGGTGTCTGCCTGCTTTTCAAATGAAATGAAAATTTTAAAAATATGACCAGGAGAGACCCGTGCTGTGGCGCAGTAGGTTAATCCTCCGCCTACAGTGGTGGCATCCTGTAAGAGTACTGGTTCGAGTCCCGGCTGCTCTTCTTCCTATCCAGCTCTCTGCTATGGAAAAGCAGTAGAAGATGGCCCAAGCACTTGGGCCCCTGCACCTACATGGGAGACCCAAAAGAAACTCCTGACTTCAAATCAGCCCAGCTCCAGCTGCTTCGGCCATTTAAGGGAATGAACCAGTGGATGAAAGACCTTTCTGTCTCTCCCTCTCTCTGTAACTCTACCTCTCAAATAAATAAATAAAATATTTTTTTTTTTTTGACAGGCAGAGTGGACAGTGAGAGAGAGACAGAGAGAAAGGTCTTCCTTTTGCCGTTGGTTCACCCTCCAATGGCCGTCGCGGTAGCGCGCTGCGGCCAGCGCACCGCGCTGTTCCGAAGCCAGGAGCCAGGTGCTTCTCCTGGTCTCCCATGGGGTGCAGAGCCCAAACACTTGGGCCGTCCTCCACTGCACTCCCTGGCCACAGCAGAGAGCTGGCCTGGAAGAGGGGCAATCGGGACAGGATCGGTGCCCCAAAATATTTTTTTTTAAAAATTATAACTAGGAGTACGATTTGAACATATGTGAAATCTATTTTTATCTTTATTTAAAATTTAAATTTACTATTTGAGAAGCAGGGAGAGACAAAGAGAGAACTCCCTTCCACTAATTCATTTCACAAATGCCCACAACAGCCAGGGCTGGGCTGGGCCGGGCCAGACCAGAGCTGGAAACTAGGAACAGTGGAACTCAATTACTTGAGCTATCACTGCTGCCCCCCAGGATCTACATTAGACGAAAGCTAGTCAGGAGCTAGAGCTGGGAATGAAACCCAGGCACTACCATGGGTTAAGATATCTTAGCCAGTAGTTTACACAGTTTTTAATCTTTATTAAATATAACATTAAATTAAAGTCTTCTAGAATTGCCTGAATTATTTTCTTTTTTAAAAGTTCTATAAAACTTTTATAAAGCTGGGCATTAAATCTTTTCTGCCTTGCTGCATTTTTTTTGTACCTGAGTGAAAAAGAAGTATTTGACCTTTTTATGCAGATCAGTAACATTTAGAAAAAGCCTGAATTGTCTAGCAAATTTGTCTTAAAGTTGATGAAAGTTCTGGGGCCCACATTGTGGCCAGTGGGTTAAGCCCTGCCTGTGATGCCAGCAGTTGAAGGTGAAGTCCCAGCTGCTCCACTTCAAGTCAGATTCCCTGCTAAGGCAATCTTCCCTGGGAAGGCGGCAGAAGATGACTCAAATACTTGGGCCTCCTGTTAGCCTCATGGGAGAACTCAATGGAGTTCCAGGCTGCTGGATTCAGGCTGATCTGGCCCTGCTATTGTGGCCTTTTGAGTAGTGAACCAATGGAAAGAAGATCTTTCTCTATGTGTGTCTCTTTGTTTCTCTCTCTCTAATTCTGCCTTTCAAATGAATAAATAAATTTTAAAAGGAAAGAAAATCTTTAACTATAGCCCCTGACTTGAATCTAAAAGATTTTTATTAACTTTTATAAACCTAACTTTTGGCCTTGTAATTTGTAATGAGATTTTTTTTTAAAGGAAACTCTTGAAGAAAGGTGGTTCATATAGAAGGGTGGGTAAAACTTAACGGAGAATTTTAAGGAGGGAAGGTTTCAGAAGAATATCAAGTTTTTGAATATGCCAGTTTTAAAATTAAAGTTTTGAGGTCTCCATATACCTTCTCCAAAAAGCTAACTATTGGCTATTTTGTGTTTTGTCTCTTATTTCTTTTAAAGACTTTATTTATTTAGGAGGTAGAGTTATTGACAGTGAGAGGGAGAGACAGAGAGAAAGGTCTTCCATCTACCTGGTTCACTTCCCCAAATGGCCATAACAGTTGGAGCTGAGCCGATCTGAAGCCAGTAGCTTCTTCTGGGTCTCCCAGTGGGTGCAGGGGCTAAAGACTTGGGCCATCTTCAACTGCTTTCCCAGGCCATAGCAGAGTGCTGGATTGGAAGATGGGCAGCCGAGATTAGAACTGGCACGCACATGGGATGCTGGCACCGCGGGCCGAGGATGAACCTACTGCGCCACAGCACCAGCCCCGCTGTCTCTTAATTTTTTAATACTAACATATCCAGAGTTTCCCTTAATAGCCACTACTTTGAGTCAGAATCTGCCCCTCCCCCTTTATAAAGAATGTGCAAGAGTTGAGATTATAATGCAAGTTCATGTAGAAAGCAGTTGTTTCCCTAAGAGGAGGTTGAACTTTGCTGTAGAATGACATAGTGGCCACTTTGGCTGCCGTAGTATGTGTTTGTGGATAGTGTCCCAGGTCAGTCAGAAGCTTTGAGGAGTTCTTACACCTGCCTGGCAGTCATTGACAGGCATACAGTCTGGTAAATAGGATGACCTTTTTCAAAATGACAAGCTACAGACTGCCCTTATGAAGAATACAATTTCTGTACAATGTAACATTCTATGAGTTTTCCTTGGAGATTGACTTTTTTCCCAATATAAATTCAGGATATTTTAAATATGAGGGCACTTCAAAAAGTTTGTGGAAGTGGAATCAGTTCATGTGTATTTTGGTACAAATAAATGCCTAGTGTTTTTTTTTTTTTTTCCCACATACAAACTTTCCATGAGCATTTTGAACGTTATCTGTGTGTATAGATTTCAAAAATTTTTTGTGCCAAGAATGGTGAACAGTGCTGTGACACAGGCAGCTGAAGAAGCCTATCTCTATTAACATGCAGCTGGAATAAGGTGGTAATTCTGACTTTGAGTCTTACTTTTATTTATAGGCATTCCTTTAGAAATGAGTTGCACGATTGAGAAGGCACTTGCTGATGCTAAAGCTCTTGTTGAAAGATTGAGAGATCATGATGATGCAGCAGAATCTCTGATAGAGCAAACCACAGCTCTCAACAAGCGGGTAGAAGCAATGAAGCAGGTTTGATTTCTTTCATCTTGATTCCATTTCACACAGCCGTCACTGGCATTTCTTTATTGCTTGAGTCATAAAATGCATCTTACTTTGTACTTATTTTTTGTAATATTCTCTATAGTTTTAAAGTAACTTGCCTTGCACATTTTGGTTTTACCTTAAGGATATAATTTTGTCGTATTCAAGTGACATATACAAGGGAAAGTTCATGGACAAATGGTAATAATAGTTAAGTTCATTTTGGTGCAAAATTTTTGAGATCCTTGCAGAATTTTTTCATAATTTACATTTTCCATGAATTTTTTAAGATGCTTCATATATTTATGTGTATTCTAAACCTGTAGATGGGCTCACTTATTTTTCTTACAGAGTTGAGCTGAGAAAATAAATGAATTTGTTAGATCTAGATATATTTGACCACATGATACCTTTTGTTGGAACACATTTTGCTCTTATGTAATGTAGAAATATTTATAATTTTCTTTTTAAAAGTACATAATACTATTTAACAGCAAAATAGCTTCTTAAAAATGGTTTTAATGATGTGCAGTTACCACATTCATACATTCCACCTTATTTTTCATTTAGTTCTGTTATCGAAGAAATTAGTAGAGCTTTATTTGACATTATATAACAGGATCTCCTAGTAGGCCATGGAGTTTAACTACCATTTCAAAAACTGCTTTGTCCGGTGCAATGGGTCACTTGGCTAATCCTCTGCCTGCAGCACTGGCACCCCGGGTTCTAGTCCCAGTCGGGGCGCCAGATTCTGTCCCTGTTGCTCCTCTTCCAGTCCAGCTCTCTGCTGTGGCCTGGGAAGGCAGTGGAGGATGGCCCAAGTACTTGGGCCCTGCACCCGCATGGGAGACCAGGAGGAAGCACCTGGCTCCT
This sequence comes from Lepus europaeus, assembly GCF_033115175.1. Classification (NCBI taxonomy): domain Eukaryota; kingdom Metazoa; phylum Chordata; class Mammalia; order Lagomorpha; family Leporidae; genus Lepus; species Lepus europaeus. The sequence continues at coordinate 118,980,942 of NC_084832.1, forward strand.
GGCTTCAGATCCGTAGCGGCCATTTGGGGAGTGAACCAACAGAAAGGAAGACCTTTCTCTGTCTCTCTCTAACTCTGCCTGTCAAAAACAAGCAAACAAACAACAACAACAACAACAAAACTCTTTAACACAAGTTTTCAGGTTTGTAAGAGAACTATAAAATTTCTGATATCAAAATCAGAGGGAGAAAATGTATATTCATAGCCAACTCTTTTGTCCTCCCATTTGGTAAAAAAGAGCAACCCTAGGATAATTCTTGTAACAGAGCTCCTGGAAATAGTGTAGCAAGTTTATTTATTTTGTTTCTAACAGTTACTTTAAACAGATTAGAAGCCTCCCAACTAAGTAGTTTTTCTATGGAACTCCAGTAAACATTTACGGGATACTAATCTGTTAAAAAAAAAATGAGTGACGTCTGAAGTTAAGAACCAGTGGTGATGTAATGGCATTACTGTCTCTTAAGAATGGTTTGAAATTAAAATAAGTGCAATTTTAAAGTTAAATTTTTACTTTTTTAAAAATACAAACTATTTTTTTTAAAGATTTCATTTATTTATTTGAGAGGTAGAGTTACAGACAGTGAGAGAGAGACAGAAAGGTCTTACTTCTGTTGGTTCACTCCCCAAATGGCTGTAACAGCTGGAGTTGCACAGATCCGAAGCCAGGAGCCAGGAGCTTCTTCCTGGTCTTTCATGCGGGTGCAGGGCTCCAAGCACCTGGGCCATCTTCCATTGCTTTCCCAGGCCACAGCAGAGAGCTGGATTGGAAGAGGAGTGGCCGTGACTAGAACCAGTGCCCATATGGGATGCCAGCGCTGCAGGCCGAGGATTAACCTTCCGCTCCACGGTGCCAGCCCCCAAACTATTTCTTTAAAGATTTTTTATATTTCTTTTGCAAATGTTCTTTATTATTAATTGAGATACACTTCACTTAGTCTACCACAAAGCCTAGCTTATAGAAGGGTACAGTTCATTGGATTTAGTATACTCATAGGTTGTATAACTAGATCTATTTAATTCTAGATCATTTTCATCACCTGAAAACTCATATGTTGGGTCTTAGTCCACCCGTACAAGGATGGACTGGGTCCGAGGAAAGGTAAGTGCGACCGCTCGCCCGTTCCCCAGCCTCCTGGTCCCGGAGACAATCAGACGCAGCGGGGAGCCAAGTCTAGCAAGGACTCAGTCACCTTTTGTATAATAATACCTTTTATAACACAAAACTGCAGAGTCATTGGGGCAGGGCTAAGGACCAGCCAATCACTTTACACAGTCACCTTACGGGGGGATTTCTATAGGACTAGCCCTATGTCTATACACTTGTTACTAGTTTTGTTACCTCCCCGGATGTTGCGCAGCCAATTAGCTTTAGTGGTAAACAACTTTGGATTCCGCCCATCTTACTTCCTCTGGGCGCCATCTTACTTGGCTCCGCGTGGCTTCGTTCCGCGCAGCTCGGGCGGGGGCACCCTGGAGCAGCTGCGCATGCGGAGCCCCCGGGCCAGGCCTGGCCTGGCCTGGCCGCGCTCATGCCCCACAGATTCCCCCTTTTTGTTTTAGCACGCGATCCCTGTCTTAGGTTGCCCCCAGCCGTCCTTGCCCTTACCCGTCATTGGTAACCCAGGCAGCTTGGCCATGAGCCCTGTCTTAGGTTGGTGCAGGACGCTGGGTGCTTTACCCGTCTTGGGGTGTCGCGTGACTTGTAATTATGGGGGCGTGGTGAGCTTTCTCCACCGCCTGTCTTAGGTTGTTCCGGTCCATCCGGAATCTTACCCGTCATTGGCAATGTGGAGAGCACCGGGGGCGCTTCCCCAGTTCAGGGGATCGTAGCCCTCTGTGGCTAGCAGGCTCTGGTAATGAACCTCAACCTGTCTTACCCTTGTTGCCTCTATGCGCTGTTGTATAAACTGTATAAGCCTATTCGTTATGCATGGGCCAATAGCAAGGATTAACAGCAGGGCAAGAAACAGTCCAAGAAGAGAGAAGAGGTAGGGAAAGAGTCCATTAAGGCTTGTCCAAAAGAGGCTTTCTTGGAGTTCTCTTCATCTTTTTCAGGTCCTCCTGAAGTGTTTTGATGATCTCGTTTGGGTCATCGAATCCCCCGTCACTGGGCTGGGCACTTCTTGTCAGGATCATAGTGAAGAGTAGCGTCCGCATCATCGCCTGCCTTTTGATTTCGATCTCCATCCGTTTCTGGAAGAGGAAAGACAAGGGGATCTCCCTCAGGGGCAAACTGCTCCCTGGGTGGGTTGTTACTTGCCTCGGGCATAGGCCTGATATTTCTGGCCAGTATTTAAATTGGAGTTAACTCCCCTATGGGGAACACGCAGCCAAATCCTCTTCCCAACTGAATCAGTGGGTCAGGCCCTCTCCAGAGTCGGGTGAGAGGGTCTCTCCATCTAACAAGCATCTGAGGTTTAGGGGATAAATGTCCCCAATGTTTTTGGAACCTTGACTCCCTTGACCCTTTCAAAAAATTTAAAATATTGATGGTGAACAAGGCCTTATGTAACTGTAGATGGGGGGTAGCCACTCCCCCTTTTTGTTTTAATAACTGTTTTTTGAGGCATTGATGGTTTTTTTTCCACCATAGCCTGTTTCTGTGGGTTGTGAGGAATTTTAGTAGAGTGTTGAATCATTTTACGTCTTGGCAGCACTTTTAAACATTTCAATTGGTTATTATTGGTTATTATCTCTATAAGATGAGAGATATATCTTTTGACATTTCCAGGGGCCCTTCTGGAGATACCAAAAGTTTAGAGAATTTAGAACTTTGATTTTTAGAAAGTTTGTTAAAGGTGCCAAGAGAACTTAGAGTATTTGGTTAGAATAGAATTTTTTAACATTCTGAAATGATAACCCTTCATTAGACAGGATGATCTTAACACTTTTAGAGCAGATCTAATCATAAAGGTATTTAGCAATGCTTTTCATCAATTTGAACTTAACAGAGACAGTAGAGTACCACACCATTAACTCCTCCTGGACAGCAAACATGGACACTAGTACATGCTTACAACTTTGAAAAGATCTTCATCGTTAAGAGAAACAAGTTTAAAGCATAAAACTGAGCAAGTGAGCTACCAAGCAAACCGAAGGGCTTTGGCATTAACTTAATTTTCTGAACCAATCTGTATTGGCTTACTTTAGTTAACAATATAAGGGCTTGTATACACAGAATTTACTCTCATTTTTATAAGACCACTCTAGCTGGAAAGCAAAAACATGAATACAGCACAGGTCTGACATTATTTACAACATTTTAATATACTTTGTATAATTTGAATTGACTCAAACAGTTGTTACTTTAACAAATTTAGAGTCCCATTTTTTGAGAGTTCCAGGGATCCTACTGGAAGTCCCAAAGTTGTTAGACTCCATTTGAGAATTTAAACTGTTAGAGAGTCAAACTACTCATCCAAAAACCAGTACGTATAACCTGAGTATTTTAACCAAAGCTGTGGGGTAGATCTGATCAGAGTTAGGTAATCACTCAAACATTAAAGACAGACAAATTTAATAAAACACGAAACCTTTAAGACACGTGCAAACTCTCAGATAAGTTAACTACAGCAGCACAGAAAAGAGCTGGTCATCAGCATAGGAGCCCATTGCTTAGGACAGGGAAACACATCTGAAACAAAGCCGCAGGGAATGAGACTTCCGTAGTGCTGGAGAAAAAGTCTTATTAACTGCAAATAAAGACTCATTAGGTTGGAAAGGGTTAATGGATGAAAGTTTTTGTTCCTTTAGGTAAGGCCAGTGGTAGCCAAAGGCATTTTTTCTTCCCCCTCCTAGTGAGGACAGCATTGAATTGTAAATAGAGAGGAAAAAAGCAGTCCAAGGACTAGTCTCCCTAGAGTATCTGGCTGTGGCCTGCAAGGGTGCAACAGGCTACACTGACTGGAAGAGAGTGCAGAGAAAGGCCGTGGTCCCCCATTTACAGGGAAGACTGTGCACGTCGGGGCCTAGTAGGACTGGCTGTGGGGTTGAGTAGGCACGCTGTTTACAAGATGGCGGCGGGCGATTCAAGGGAGGGGAATAACCATAAAGGGGTGGCCACATGGGCGGAATTGGAGGCGCAGTGCGTTGAGGCAGTGTTGGGCTTTTAGGGGTTGCCGCCACACCTGAAAGTTTCACCTTAGTTTTAACTGCCTCTGGGGATTTATGAGCCTCCCTCAGGCCAGCGCAGGCCTTCAGATGATTAGCATTCATTTCTTCCCAAACAAGCATTTTAACAAACTGATCCCGAAGGTCCCCAGCTGGCAACTTACGACGGAGACTGTGTTCGACCCTAGCTACAAAATCTGGCAATGACTCTCTTGGCTTTTGTCGCACCCCTGCGATGGGAGATTCAGTGGGCCCCTCATCCAGCTTGTACCAGGCATTAAGTCCTGCCTGCCTCACTTGTTCACGGTACGGAGCAGGCAGCGCAGCTTGCTGGACCCCCGTAGAGAATCCTTCCCCCGTCCCAGCCAGCATAGCATATGTAATAGGGATAGCTGGCTGGGCTGTTTCATTAGCTTCAGCTCTCACCCGGCAATCCTCCTTAAAGAAGGCGCACCACTTTATGAACTGTGAACTTGTGAGGACTGCCTTGGCCATGTCCAACCAGTCCTTGGGGACGCATGGGTGATAGGCTATATCTTGCAGCAGGGTTTGGGCCCAGGGGGAATTTGGCCCGTCTTCTGCCACTGCCTTGCGAAGCTCCTTTAAGTCCTTCACTTCCCAGGGATACCACTCCAGAGCTCTGTTGCCGCCTGGAGCTAAATTAACAGGGTAGGCCTGAGGCAGCAGGTTCCCTGGCCCAGAGTTCACTTCCCTATGCTGCTTTATGTCCACCGGATAAGCTTCCGCAAAGGTCTCCTCATTTCTCCTCTCCCCTCCTGGGCAATCATAAGTGCCCCGATCACAAAGCTCCCTCTGTGGCTCTACATAGGGGGAGGCCGCCTCTGCCCCGGGGTGGTATGGGGGTGGTCCCGGCCCTTCTAGGGTGGATGGGCTAGGCGGGACGACTTTTACTTTTGTTTTTACCTCAACAGTTCGTGCCTCCACAGGCTCTCTGCATTCCTGATCAAACTTAGCCCATTTTCTCTCCCCGCCATCTTCCTCTGAGGTTTTAGTCTCTCCCAAGTCCTGCACTTCCTGTTTCTCTCTCTCGCCCTCCGAAGCTAGGGTTATAGCGTCCGGGTGGAAGGATGCTTTAAGGGCGGTATCTAAGTGTCTCTCCCTCTTAAGGGTGAGTTTTTCCACCCATGACCAAGTGTTCCAAGAAAAGAGATTGGCCGTCTGAATCCAAAGGGCCAAGGTTATGACAGTTACCCAGACACTTTTTAACATATAGCGTAAGGCCTTTAAGGCCAGGTCCTTTTGGGACGAAATTGCATAAACCATACTAAGGTTTTCACTTACCCTGAGAGACCGCTTAGCCTCGGCCGAAAAGTAACTGTTCATGCCCCACGTTGGGCGCCAGATGTTGGGTCTTAGTCCACCCGTACAAGGATGGACTGGGTCCGAGGAAAGGTAAGTGCGACCGCTCGCCCGTTCCCCAGCCTCCTGGTCCCGGAGACAATCAGACGCAGCGGGGAGCCAAGTCTAGCAAGGACTCAGTCACCTTTTGTATAATAATACCTTTTATAACACAAAACTGCAGAGTCATTGGGGCAGGGCTAAGGACCAGCCAATCACTTTACACAGTCACCTTACGGGGGGATTTCTATAGGACTAGCCCTATGTCTATACACTTGTTACTAGTTTTGTTACCTCCCCGGATGTTGCGCAGCCAATTAGCTTTAGTGGTAAACAACTTTGGATTCCGCCCATCTTACTTCCTCTGGGCGCCATCTTACTTGGCTCCGCGTGGCTTCGTTCCGCGCAGCTCGGGCGGGGGCACCCTGGAGCAGCTGCGCATGCGGAGCCCCCGGGCCAGGCCTGGCCTGGCCTGGCCGCGCTCATGCCCCACACTCATAGCCATCAGTAGTCACTCCCTAGCTGCTGCTTCACCAGTTCCTAGCAACCACTAATTTTTTTTTTTTTTTGACAGTTAGAGTGGTTAGTCAGAGAGAGAGAGACAGAGAGAAAGGTCTTCCTTTTTGCCGTTGGTTCACCCTCCAATGGCCGCTGCGGCCGGCACATCGCACTGATCCGAAGCCAAGAGCCAGGTGCTTCTCCTGGTCTCCCATGCGGGTGCAGGGCTCAAGCACTTGGGCCATCCTCCACTGCCTTCCTGGGCCATAGCAGAGAGGTGGGCTGGAAGAGGGGCAACCGGGATAGAATCCGGCGCCCCAACCGGGACTAGAACCTGGTGTGCCGGCGCCGCAAGGCGGAGGATTAGCCTGTTAAGCCACGGCGCCGGCCACAACCACTAATTTTCTGTCTCTATGGTTTTACCTGTTTTGGACATTTCATATAATTGGAATGATACAATATGTGGCTCTTTACAGTTAGCTCATTAATGTAATTTTTTTTTTTTTTTTTGGACAGGCAGAGTAGACGGAGAGAGACAGAGAGAAAGGTCTTCCTTTTTCCTTTGGTTCATCCTGCAATGGCCGCTGCGGCCAGCGTACTGCGCTGATCCGAAGCCAGGAGCCAGGTGCTTCTCCTGGTCTCCCATGCGGGTGCAGGGCCCAAGGACCCCCTGGGCCATCCTCCACTGCACTCCGGGACCACAGTAGAGGGCTGTACTGGAAGAGAAGCAACTGGGACAGAATCCGGCGACCCGACTGGGACTAGAACCTGGGGTGCCGGTGCTGCAGGCGGAGGATTAGCCTATTGAGCCGCAGCGCCGGCCTGTAATATTTTTAAGATGCATCTGTAGGGTCCGGCACTGTGGCATAGAGGTATAGCCACCGCCTGCAATTCCAGCATCCTATATGGGTACCAGTTGGAGTCCCAGCTGCTCCACTACCAATTCAGCTCTCTGCTATGGCCTGGGAAAGCAGTGGAGGATGGCTTAAGTCCTCAGGCCCCTGCACCCGCATGGGAGACCTGGAAGAAGGTCCTGGCTCCTGGCTTTGGGTCAGCTCAGCTCCAGCCGTTGGCAGCCATCTAGGGAGTGAACCAGCAGATGGAACACCTCTCTCTCTCTTCCTCTGCCTCTCTGTAACTCTACCTTTCAAATAAATAAAATAAATCTTTAAAAAAATGCATCTATGTTGTAGCATGCATCAGTAATTCATTGTCACTGTGGTAGCCAGCTTGCCTCCATTTGTTTTTCACTGAAATGAAATTAAAGTTCAGAAAGATGAAAGCGGGGCTAGTAAAGCAAGCCTACTACATTATGTTGACCCATTCATCAGCTGGTGAACATCTAGATTGCTTCACTTTTCAGCTATTACAAATAATGTTGCTATGACTATTTGTGTATAGTTTTCTGTATATACACATGTTTTCATTTTTTGTTTTTTCTTAAGATTATTTGAGAGGTAGAGTTAGAGACAGAGAGGGAGAGACAGATTTTCCATCCGGCCGGCGCCGTGGCTTAACAGGCTAATTCTCCGCCTTGCGGCGCCGGCACACCGGGTTCTTGTCCCGGTTGCCCCTCTTCCAGGCCAGCTCTCTGCTGTGGCCCGGGAAGGCAGTGGAGGATGGCCCAAGTGCTTGGGCCCTGCACCCGTATGGGAGACCAGGAGAAGCACCTGGCTCCTGGCTTCGGATCAGCGCTATATGCCGGCCGCAGCGGCCATTGGAGGGTGAACCAACGGCAAAAGGAAGACCTTTCTCTCTGTCTCTCTCTCACTATCCACTCTGCCTGTCAAAAATAAATAAATAAATAAATAAAAATTATAAAAAAAAAAAAGAAAGAAAGATTTTCCATCTGCTGGTTCATTCCCCAAAGGGCTGCAACGGCCAGAGCTAGACCGATCCAGATCCAGAAGCTTCTTCTGGGTCTCCCATGTGGCTACAGGGACCCAGCACTTGGGCCATCTTCTACTGCTTTCCCAGGCCAGAGCAGAGAGCTGGATCAGAAGAGGAACAGCCAGGACTCGAACTTCACCTGTTATGCCACAGCACCAACTCCGTTTCCATTTCTTTTAGGTGTATACCTAGGAGTAGAATGCATGGGTCATATAATAACTGTGTATTTAACTTGTTCAGGATCTGCCATGCTATTTCCCAGAGAGCTACACCATTTACATTCCCATGAATGTTGTGAAGGTTGCCATTTCTCCACATCTTCAACACTTGTTATTGTGCTTTTTTTTTTTTAGTGTTTGTTTTCATCTACTTGAAAGGCAGAGCAACAGAGAAAGCTATCTAATGTCTGTTGGTTTAGTCCACCTGGTTGACAGGCTCAAACACTTGGCTATCTTCTGCTGCCCCCAGGATGCATTATCGGGCAGCTGTACTGGAAGTGGAATAGCCCAGACTGAACTCGATACTCCTGTATGGGATGTGAGGGTCTCAAGCAGTGGCTTAACCTATTGTTCTAAAACATCTGCCCTTTGCCTTTCTTTTTAAGTTTTATTTGAAAGGCAGAGTTACAGAAAAGGACACATAGAGACCTTCCATCCATTGATTCACTCCCCAAATGACCGCAACGGCCGGGGCTAGGCCAGACCAAAGCCAGGAGCTTCATCTTAGTCTCCCACGTTGGTGCAGGGTCCCAAGGACTTAGACTGTGTTCTGCTACTTTCTCAGGTGCATTAGCAGGGAGATGGATAGGAAGTGAAACAGCTTAGCTTGCTATGCCACCTACGTGGTCTTAAGTCCTTTAAATTACAGTCATCCTAGTGATTGTGCAGTGGTATCTTTGAATTGCCTTTCCCTAATGATTAATGATGTGAAGCGTCTTTTCATGTACTTATTGGCCATTTGTCTATCTTTAGAGAACTATTGATGCAAATTCTTTTTCCATTTTTTAATTGGGTCCCTTTATTTTTTTTTTAGTATCAGGAAGAAATTCAAGAACTTAATGAAGTGGCAAGACATCGGCCACGGTCCACATTAGTAATGGGAATCCAGCAAGAAAACAGACAAATCAGAGAGCTACAACAAGAGAACAAAGGCAAGACAGTATCTCTTTGAATAGCACATCAGAAGAGAACTTTAGAATTAGACTATCGAGAACAGTTAATGTTTTCCAAAATGGAAAACGGACAACCAAAGTTCCTGTTTTGAATGACGTTGGTCTCACTTCTCGTCCATGTAGCTAAACCCTGTTTGACTCTTTATCCCATCCTACATCGGCGTGTCAGCCCTGTTTGGCTTCATCTTAGATTCTTCCCCTCAGTATCCAGTGTGTGTCATTGTTTTACCTGTGAAATAAATAGCTTCATTCTCTGTGGCCCCTGCTTTGGCACCAGCTTGGGTGCTTAGACTCTTACCTGAAGTGTCCTATGTGGTCCCTTGGTTGCAGTATCTTTTCCTCTCCAATCCATTTTACCACAAGCACCAGATTGATTTTTGAAAAATAAACCTGATCACATTATTGCACATAAAACTTTGGCTTTTTTTTAAAGATGCAAACTTAGCCCATCTAGCGCTAGCTTTTTTTCTTTTTTTTTTTTCCTTAACATTTTTATTTATTTGTTTGAAAGTTAGAGCCACAGAGAAAGATCTTTGATCCACTGGTTTACTCCTCAGATGGCTGCAATGGCCAGGGCTGGGCCAGGCCAAAGCCAGGACCTTCATCTGGGTCTCCCACGTGGATGGCACGGGCCGAAGCACTTGGGCCATCTTATTATCAGGGAGTGGAACTGGAAGCGGAGCAGCTGGGACTTGAACCAGCGCCCATATGGGATGCTGGTGTCACAGGCGGTGGCTTTACACACTACGCCACAACACAGGCCCCTCCTATATCCTTATTTCCTAGCACAAGGACCTTCTAAGTTTGTTTCGTTTCCAACATTCTGTTCTTTTTCCCTCAGCTGCCTTCTCCACAAACCCTTTGCTCATGCCATCTCAAAACAGTTCGTAACCACTTTCATGCCTCCCTGCTTACACTGCCTTTCTCTTCATTTTTCAACTCTAGGAACTCAGTTCCGTACTCAAATTCTGTATTTGAGTAACACTTCACTTTGCACTTACTATTATTTTTTTGCACTAGAGTCTGAGATCTGTGACCTTCTGGTATTCTTAATACAGAGAGAGCATTGTCTGATATTAAGTTGCTATTCAGTAAATTTTTCTTGAAATGATTGTCAAAACGTGATTAAAATGGTCATTTAAGAAACTAACAAGAAACTTCATTTGGTGTCATGTGGCTAGGTTTTTGTGTTATATTTTCCTTTTAAAATGCCCTACATATCAGTTGCTTTTTTGATACATGTGGTATTGATGGGACTATTCTGTGTATCTTTAACTCAAGAGAAAATAAAATACACTTATTTTTAACAGAATTGCGTACATCTCTGGAAGAACATCAGTCTGCCTTGGAACTTATAATGAGCAAGTATCGAGAACAGATGTTTAGATTGCTAATGGCTAGCAAAAAAGATGATCCTGGTATAATAATGAAGTTAAAAGAGCAGCACTCCAAGGTAATTTATTCTATAAGTGTGGCTTGATTTGGAAAAGAGGAATGATTGCTTGTGTTCACATTAAAAAGAAAAAAAATTACAGGTATTTTAGTAATGCTATTTTAATACGATGTTGATATTGAATAGTTCATCTTTTTAAATGACATTTTCTGCTTTTCCGTATTTTTTCATTTCTTGTTATATATCATTTTTTGATTTACTCTTCTAACTCCCATTGTTCCCTAGTTATTTTAATTCATGTACTCAAAAATAAAGTTTGTTTTGGGAATAAAGGTAAGTGTAGTCAATTCAAAATACTTTATAAGAATATCTGACTTCAGGAAAATTCTAAAATTTGTATATTGACATCTATAACAAAAATAATAATTGAAAGGCTGAAATCTTTTTCTAAATCTGAAAGCAGCTAAATGTAGATTGATTTTTCTTAAGACTGTTTTCTGAATGAGGCCAGTACATCCAGATTGTAAGTTGGCAGAACCTTGGGGTTGGGGAAAGGGAAAGAACTAACATATTAAACTTGCAATGTTGCAGACCAGTTGATATAATTTTTAGAGACAGAGTGGAAGGGGTTAAAAAAAATTAGGGTTTTTACTGCTGCTCATCTTGTCCTCCCTGTGTCTGTTCCCTTTAATCTGTCCTCATGTTGATTGGCAGCTGCTATGAAGATAAGTAAAATAATCCTTTCTAACTAACATTTTATTTTAGACTGAGTTTTAACTGTTGATGTGAAATAAAAATGTTAGATTAGATTGTGATAAGTAAAGCCATTTTCTTTTGTTGAATAATAGCTGTTATTAGTTACTACTAATATTATTTAAGAGTTACAAATTGTGATTGCTACATTTTTATCTTTATCAGTTACTGAAATACGTTTTTAGTTCTTTAAAAAATTTCTTACAGTCTGGTGTTTGTATGTGTTTTAAAATTATTAATTCTATGTGTATTAGAATTAAATACCTAGTATATAGCTTTGTGTGACAACTGTACATATTAAGGAACTTAATAATGGGTATATCATGTACCACTTAGTAAAACAATAAACTAATAAAATTGGGTTCATATTATCTAATTATGCTGTTCATCTCCTAACCAAATAGAAATCCTTGAATATTTAACTGATAATCTGTAGACTATAAAATGTATTCATTGTTAATGAAACTATCATAAAATCATTTAAATTTAAGTATATAAGAGTATCCTTTTAAAGTATAAACAGGAATGTTCTATTTTAAAGTATAAACCTATTTTTTTGTCAGATAAATGCAATCTTGAGAAATTTCCAAAGGCCCTTACGTTCTTTAATCTAAAAAAATAAAAATTTGAAGACTTAAGGTGAAGAATACTGTGACAGAAAGTGTATGAAATAAGATTCTGTGGCTTGCTGGCTCATCTGGTAGCAGTTGTGACAGAAGCAAGTGTTTTCTAAAGCACATGAGATTTTTACCATTCATCAGAGCTGGTGTATTAATTAGCAAAGTTAACCATTTCTTGAGTAGCTATAAACTATCTGTTTTCATTATGTAGAATGAATTCTTCATTTAAGTGCTGATCCTTGCCTTCCATAGAATGACTATTCAGTTTCTTGTTATTAATTCTAACTAATACATATTAATGTTTGTGATTTTGATTTTTCCCAAAAAGGAGACACTTGTGGCTCAATTAAAAAAAAATATTAACGCTTGCATTGGGTTAATTATTATAGGTAACAATAAGGTGAGTGAATGATGAAGTTATATTGCCATGTGAGCTTGCAGTGCAGTAGGAGGTACAGACACAGTCATATCTAGCACAGAGGAGGGTCTGATGAACCCTAAATTAGAGATAGGGATTATTAGTACTGGACAGAGAAAGAGTAGTTCCCACAAGGAGACACTGGAAAGGTGTCGGTGAAAGAAAAAAAAAAATCCATCTGAATCCAACCATGAGTTAACAGAGTAGTCAACAGGCAGAAGTGGGTGAGCAGAGAAACTTGTATGATAAGCTGCAAAAGAATGGAATTCTAGAGTGTGTTTAGGCACTAATGCTCTGATATGCCTAAATACAAAAAGAATTTTATAGCACATTCAGGGGTAAAGACCCTTTTGAGACTGTTGTTATATAGATTTTATGACACCAGATGTCTTTGAGCACACATTTAAAACCCAGTAGAAAGTTTGAAAACTCATTTACATCCAGATACTCATTTTTTACATTATTTTTGAACAGAAGCCTTTTTGGAAATCTTAAAAAAACAAACATTTCAAACAGTTGGCTAACACGCATGAACTAACACTCATTCAGTTTTTAAATTACGGATAATGTCCGTATTAACATTATAATGACTCTGTACTACAGATTGACATGGTACATCGTAACAGCTCCGAAGGATTCTTCCTTGATGCATCTCGACACATCCTTGAAGCACCTCAACATGGACTGGAGAGGAGGCGCTGGGAAGCAAATCAGAATGTACACTAAATAAAACAGTCAACTTTGGGGTGTGGATGGAAGGGGGGGTTCATGTAAAAGTTCTTTTACATGGAGTTTTCCTCCTGGATTAGATCAGGAAAGAAATGAACTCTAATACAGAATGCTGTGTTTTTGATAGCTGTACTATTCATGTAGAAACTTTAAGTCCATTCTCAAACAGAGAATTGTTTAAGTGCAGCTTTTAAAGACCGCTTAGCTCAGTTCATTGATTTGCTCTTTGTAGCTCTTGTAATTTTGTTGCCACAATCTGTCAGTCTCTTGCTGGACCTTGAAGACATTTTCTTGGCATTGACTTTGACTTGATTTTATAAAAATTTTGGTCAAGCTATTGAGTTGTAATGTTTTAATTCAGATTTTTGATAGATGTGGTCCTTTGAGTTCACAAATAAACATGCCTTTGTTTAGATGTTCTGAGTAAACATGGTAGTGCTCTTTTCATTCTTCCTTTATTCTGCTTTTCTTTTTTAAAACTCACTTGTGGCAGGTCTTATTCAGTACAGCAGAAATGAATCTGGACACAAGCTAGAAGTGAAATGTGTTTTGAAATAGTTCAAGGATCTCATTGCTGACACTTCTTGCGTTGAACAGATTTCAGAGCACAGGCCTTTCCTCTTTTGCCCATTTAAAATGGTCTGTGATACTACCATTAACATTTTACAATTTATAAGTGAACCATTAACTGGACTTGTGAAAATACCATTCTGTTTTAAATACTGGGTTTTTCCTTGGGATAATCTTGTTAGCAGAGCCTCTGTCCTGAAAACATTATGTTGTTTTATTCCATCTTAAAGGCAAAGACTTGCTTCCTAATTTATATATATATATATAAAAATTTATTTGACAGGCAGAGTTACAGAGAGCAGAGGCAGAGAAAGAAAGACAGAGAGGTCTTCCGTCTGCCGGTTCACTGATCAGATGGCTGCAACAGCCAGAGCTAAGCCAGTCTAAAGCCAGAAGCCAGGAGCTTCTTCCGGGTCTCCCTCATGGGTGCAGGGGCCCAAGTACTTGGGCCGTCTTCTACTGCTTTCCCAGGCCCTAGTAGAGTTGGATCAGAAGTGTAGCAGCCGGGACTAGAACCAGCACCCATCTGGGATGCCAGCACTGCAGGCATTGGTGGTTTTACCTGCTACACCACAGCACTGGTTACCTTATATAGGGGTTGTTTTTTTTTTTTTTTTTTTTTTTTTTTTTTTGACAGGCAGTTAGTGAGAGAGACAGAGAGAAAGGTCTTCCTTTTCCGTTGGTTCATCCCCCAATGGCCGCTGTGGCCCGCATGCTGCGGCCGGCGCACCGCGCTGATCTGAAGCCAGGAGCCAGGTGCTTCTCCTGGTCTCCCATACGGGTGCAGGGCCCAAGGACCTGGGCCATCCTCCACTGCACTCCGGGGCCACAGCAGAGAGCTGGCCTGGAAGAGGAGCAACCGGGACAGAATCCGGCGCCCCGACTGGGACTAGAATCCGGGTGCCGGTGCTGTTGGCGGAGGATTAGCTATTGAGCCACGGCGCTGGCCCCCTTATATAGTTTTTTAATTTATGACAGTGCTGTAGGACTGACCAAATCATAAACTGAGAACACTATGGGAATTCAAAATTTGTACTCCTTACCCTTATTCAGTTTGCTGCTGCACTGGTCTGTACTTACTTGTTTTTAAGCAGAGTGCTCCCCTTACAGTGGGAGGATTAAATCCTTATAACTGTTGGCGAATATGGTAACTACTTGTCTTAGTGTCATTCTCGCTACCATCATTGAATCCAGGGCTGCCCAATACAACTTTCTGAAATGATAGGAATCATTTTCTGTATCTGTGCTTGCTGACATGGAAGCCATAGCCTTATATGGTAACTGAGCACTTGCATTGTCACTGAGGCAACCAAGGGACAAAATTGTGACTTTTTAAAAGTTACCTGATTTTAATTAAATGGCATGTATTGGATAGCATAAATTAGCATTTTATTGTGACTTCTGAGTACTAACATTGTATAGATTTCTCCATTAAAATAAAAACCTGCATTTTTTTTTGTTCATTAAGAAGATACATAACGTGGTTTGCCAAAGAGATTCCTAAATTTTTTTCTCCATAATTTCTTCCAGTTTACCATTTTTGTGGATTTGGGGGGATCTTGTTTACTAAAATCTTTCTGACAAACATACAACTATTTCAGAGTCTTAATGTTTATCTGGAGAGTTACTTTCATATATAAGTTTTGGCCTTAATATAATATCCTCTGTTGCCAGTGAGTAATGATTTGAATTGAGAAATCGATTCCTCTCTAGTTTGTATTGATTTTCAGCCTTGTTGTCTCTTATACTAGACCATATGCTCCTGCAGATCAGGGACTGTCATAGCAGGCTTTGTATTCCCAGTGTCGAGCACCTTGCCAGGCGCACGAGAGATGTGCAAAACAACTAAGTAATGAGATTGGAAGAATTTGTGTTACTTGGTGCGCCGGACAAATAGGGAATACATGTAAATAATATTTTCAGCTGTTGCCAGAGAAGGCTATGTAATATTTTAACACTTAAAAGCAGAATTATGTTCATTTTGCTAAACATTAATTTCATATCAAACACTATAAAAGGCAGATAAAGAAGTAAACAGTTCCTGTTCTCAAGGTGAATTACCTAAAACAATTTCTAGATCAAGAAATTGCAGGTATGGATAATATAGAAAAGATTGGTAAATCATGGGGACTTGAGTGAGAAGAGATTGAGTGTGCCAACAATTTTTATCTTTCCCATTACTTTGACCAATAGCATGAATGTAGATATAAAAAAAAGTTGCTGATCATTGGGGTGAGAGCAATCAGAAATATAAGTGCTTTTGTTGTAGCTGGGTTTAGTTATATTTTACTGCTTATCCTTAATTATAGTCCTAACAGAAATCTGATTTCTAAAAGCACATTTGTGGTCAACCAACTTTGTTGTGATATATTACATTCCTATTAAGTGATAGTTGAGATTTTATAAAAGGAGAGAATCCAGGAATAGTGAAGTGTTTCACTGATTCCCCACTCCCTTCCCTTTTTTCCAGGAGTTACAAGCACACGTGGACCAGATAACTGAAATGGCCGCAGTGATGAGGAAAGCCATTGAGATTGACGAGCAACAGGGGTGCAAAGAACAGGAACGGATATTTCAACTTGAAGTAAGTTTTGTAGACCCAAAATAATCTTACTCGGACTAAAAGGTAAAAAGAAGAGTTTTATTTTCGAGAAAAACAACCTATAGATTGGGGGAAATAACACTCAAGAGCAAAGCAAAGTATGCTCCTGTCCACCTTACAAAGGGACCAAACTTAGAACGTAAGTCAAGAGAGTGATGTTTACATATGCACAGAAATTGTAGTAACTCGATCCCTTGTCATGAAGTACAGCTGTACAGGCCCATTTGACAGCAACAAAGTCCATACATCACATGTGCACGTTTGGGGAGCGGAGGGTATTTATAGGAGATTTTGGCCTGTGTGACCTCAGAAGTTGATTCCTAGGTTAGAGTGGTGATTAGTGGGCAATCTCTGTAAAGTGACCGGAGCTGGTCTTGGATTTGTTCAAGCAAGATGTGTTTTCTTACCTGTCAGAGCTTACAAAACCTGGGACAGGGCAATTCCTTGCAGATGACAGGAAGTCGGCTCTTATGTACATACTCCCGGGAGGTGTTTCTTTGTGGTTTCTTTGGTTGTCTACCAAATGGACTGTGACCCAAGATTTAAATTTTGGTCATCTTTTTCCAAGAAGAATCCATCATACAGTTTTACAGGGTATTTTGTTACTAACTTCTACAGTCCTCCTTGTAGGTTAGAGTCCGTGTGACAGTACAGTACTCCTGACCAGTTGGGATTAAAGAGCAAGTGGTGCTGGCCACTCCCCATATGGCTGCCAGAATGGTGTGGCTGCTTGCTCGAAAGCTGGTGCTCTGCAGATTGAGTCACCATTTAACGGGGACTTTGTGTTCTAGAAAAAAGTTTTAAGGAACTAGCCCAGTATTGGAAATCATTGGAGTTACAGATAGAAGAAGGAGTCATCAAATACCCCAATAAACGAGTGTATCATATGGCACATTTAAGATGGCATCATGAGAAAAGGGTCTTGAGAATGGAGTCAAACCACAGGTCTGTCCTGGGCATTCTCCATGGGTCAGGGTCTTGTTTGTAGTGAAGCAGTGTGTAATGGGGCTTAGTAAGTTTTCCCAGTTTAACCAAGCATAGAATTCTTTTTTTTTTTTTAAGATTTATTTATTTATTTGAAAGAGTTACACAGAGAAGGAGAGGCAGAGAGAGAGAGAGAGAGAGAGATGTGTTCCATCTGCTGGTTCACTCCTCAATTGGCCACAACGTCTGGAGCTGCACTTATCCAAAGCCAGGAGCTTTTTCCCGGTCTCCCATGCAGGACCTGGGCCGTCTTGTGCTATTCTCCCAGGCCATAGCAGAGAGCTGGATCAGAAGTGGAGCAGCTGAGACTTGAACCGGCGCCCATATGGGATGCTGGCACTGCAGTGGCGGCTTTACCCGCTACGCCATAGTGCTGGCCCCCAGGCATAGAATTCTTGTTCCAAGCTTGGGAGGGTAGAATTGTCATTGAGAAGGTTTTTTTTTGTTTGTTTTTTTGACAGGCAGTTAGACAGTGAGAGAGAGAGAGACAGAGAGAAAGATCTTCCTTTGCCGTTGGTTCACCCTCCAATGGCTGCTGTGGCCAGCACATCGCGCTGATCTGAAGCCAGGAGCCAGGTGCTTCTCCTGGTCTCCCTTGCGGGTGCAGGGCCCAAAGACTTGGGCCATCCTCCACTGCACTCCCGGGCCATAGCAGAGAGCTGGCCTGGAAGAGGGGCAACTGGGACAGAATCCGGTGCCCCAACCGGGACTAGAACCCGGTGTGCTGGCGCTGCAAGGTGGAGGATTAGCGTATTGAGCCACGGCGCCGGCCTCCTTGAGAAGTTTAAAATCATTAAACTTAAAGAAGGTATGTCAGTCTTTGAGGGAGTTAAGCCAAGAGAGAAACCAGAAATCCCAGAACGATCCTTTGGGTTGCCACTGAAGCTGTCATAGCCTTGGGGATCTTCTGTAGGGTAAAAGAATACCTGTTGGATGAGGAACAGGATGATGAATTTCAGGAGAGAAGGCCAATATTGGGGACTTAAAAATGGTCACAAGTATCAAAGTAATTAAAAATAGGCAATCTAAAATAAAAAGGTATCTTGGCTGTCATAATGTTATGGCTACAATAAAATAAGTATAAAGGTACATAATAAGATAATCTAGACAACTAACAGAAAAGGTTATATATCATCTGGAAGGACTGAGCCAAGCCATCAGAATAGTGTGTCTGTTGTCTGTTAAGGTGAGGGGCTTGTAACTGGACTGGTTGGTGCCTTGGGGAGCAGGTATTCTTTGTAGATTTTATCTATATCTTGTCCTTGAGAGGGTATCTGGTTAACCTTAATAGCCAAGATGGGATGAGATGACAACCAGGTGGTGTTTGTTTCTGATTTTAGTGAACAGCAAGTGTGTGGGCATGGGTTGCTTCTCTCAAATGTGAATGCAAGAGTCCACACCTTGTAATTTACCTGTGCTGTGCTTAGTTAGCAATACCAGATCCAGGACCTGTCAACAAGCTTGGAGGGAATCTTGAAGATGATGTTTCCAGTAGAAAAACTCACCAAACTGGATTCTGTGAAATGGGAGGTCACTGTAAAAAGATTGTTTTATTAAGGAGCCATTTTATTAACATTTTTAATTAGCTCTTGATAACAAGTAGGAATTCTCCCTGTATGGCTTGAGGGTCTAGGGCTACAAGAACTAATTTTGTTCTCCTTCATGTTTGGTTAGCAATCTACTGTTATGGTTGCAGTTACCAGAAACCTGTAGTCAGTTAAAATATTCTGGGATTATAGTTGCTTGTAGAGACCTTTTAGAAGAAGCATCAGCGTAAAGAATTGTAACTGTTGACAACAGGACTAAAAATGGGCATGATTAAAGATAAACAGTTCATTACAGTCAGCAATTAGCAAGAAAATTTTGTTAGTTCTGCAGCATTAAATATAATCAGAATTTTAACTATTAATTTGTACCAAAACATATCAGATTTTAGGAACCCCTTATAATTTTGAAACATTTTAATAAATTTATATAAATATAACTCAAAAATTAATTTACAAAAACACTTCTGATTTGACATTTTTCCTATTTAATTTAGCATTCCAAATGCCCCCCCTTTAAAGTTTACAAAGTTTTACTGATACCTTCAGAATAACAGTAGTAAATAAAATAATAATAGAAGATACTATATCCATGAGAATTATAAGGTACTACTGGAAAAGGCACAATGAGAGGATGGGGCCAGCATTGAGGTGTAAGGGTTAATAAGCCACCATCTGCACTGGGTGCTGTTCTAAGTCCTGGCAGCTCCACTTCTGTTCAGCTCCCTGCTAACGTGCCTGCAAATGCAGAGGAAGATGGCCGGAGTAATTGGGCCCCTGCCCCCATATGGGAGACCTGCAAGAAATTCCTGCCTTCAGCCTGGCCCACCCTGGTTGTTGCGACCATTTGGGGAGTGAACCAGTGGATGGAAGATTCTCTCTCTCTCTTTCTAACCCTGCCTTTGAAATAAATACATCCCTCCCCCCTCAAAAAAAAAAGAAAGAAAGAAAGAGAGAAAGAAAAGGGATTGGGCATTTGATCTGGAAGTTAAAATGCCGGTGCAGACTGTCCCATCCCACACTTGAGTGCCTTGGTGGGGTCCCGACTCCAGCTTCCTGCCACTGAGATGTGAGAGGCAGCAGTGATGGCTTAAGGATTAGGGTTCCTGCCTCTCAGATGGAAGACCTCAATTACATTTCTGGCTCAAGTGAGTCAGAGATGGGAGTGCTTGCTCGCTCTGTCTCTCAGTCTTTGAAATAAATACATTTTTAAAAATAAAAACAGATGGTCGGCACCGCGGCTCAATAGGCTAATCCTCTGCCTGCGGCACCAGCGCACTGGGTTCTAGTCCGGTCGGGATGCTGGATTCTGTCCCAGTTGCCCCTCTTCCAGGCCAGCTCTCTGCTGTGGCCCGGGAGTGCAGTGGAGGATGACCCAAGTGCTTGGGCCCTGCACCCCATGGGAGACCAGGAGAAGCACCTGGCTCCTGCCTTTAATCAGTGCAGTGCGCCGGCCGCAGCGGCCATTGGAGGGTGAACCAATGGAAAAAAGGAAGACCTTTCTCTCTGTCTCTCTCACTGTCCACTCTGCCTGTCAAAAAATAAATAAAATAAAAACCGATAAATTAAAATCTAACGGTAGGAATATAAATATAATGATAGGATTAAAAGACTATAATTCACAAGTTGTTTTTTTTTTTTAATAAAGGTATAGTTATTTATTGGAATGTCTGAAAAACAGAGATGCTTCATCCGCTGATTCACTCCCCAAATGCCTATAACAACCAGAACTGGACCTGGTCAAAGCTAGGAGCCCATAACTCCATCCACATCTCCCACATGGGTGGCAGGGACTCATGTACTTGAGCCATCTGCTGCTGTCTTACCAGGAGCATTAACGCGAAGCTGTATTGGAAATCGAGTAGCCAGGACTCAGCAGCCACTCTGGTATCTTGGAAGTCCTGTTAGAACCTCAGTTACCCATAGCACACACCTCCCCCCCCCCCCCACCATGGAGGCGTCCTTTCCCTTGTGAGTGCTGCCATGTGCACACATCCCCATACTTGAACTCTACCCCTAAGAGCCTGATGGGGCCCTGAAATGTGGACCAGCAAGGAAGATAAACTCTCTAAGACTCAGACCAATGCAGGGAGGTCTGGATCCCCAAATGCCCTACCTGAATTCTTCCCAGCACCATTAGAGGATCCAGGGAGCCCAGGAACCCATGTCTTTTGGTATATCTTTGGGTATATACCAACTAAAGGGATTGCTGGATCATATGGGAAGACTGTTTGTAGTTTTTTTTTTTTCCCTTACTATTTATTTATTTGAAATGCGGAGTTAGGGAGAGAGAAATTTTCCATCCACTGGTTTACTCCCCAGATGGCCACAGTGGCTGGAGCTGGGTCTGGCCAAAGAAGGAATCTGGAGCTTCTTCCAGGTCTCCCAGATGGTACAGGGGCCCAAGCACTTGAGCCATCCTTACTTGATTTCCCAGGTGCATTAGCAGGAGCTGTATCAGAAGCAGGGTAGCTGGTACTCAAACCAGCACCCACATAGGATGCCAGCATCACAGGCGTCAGCTTTACCCACTAAGCCAGCCCCTATTTGTTATTGTTTTTGTTTTTCAAGAAATCTCCACACTGTTTTCTACAGTGGCTGCAGTTTACATTCCCACCAACAGTGTGTAAACGTTTGCCTTTCTCCACATCCTCACCGTGTTTGTTATTCTGTGTCTTTTGGATTTTAGCTGTTCTGTCAGGGGTGAGGTAATATCTCATTGTGGTTTTGATATTCATTTTCCTTAAGGCTAGTGATATTGAGCATTTTTTCATATGTTGGTTGGCTTTGTTCTTTTGAGAACTATCTGGTGAGGTCCTTTGCCCATTTTCATCTGGATTGGTTGTTTTGTTGTTACTAAGTTGCTGATATATTCAAGATGTTAATCCTTTGTTGAATAGGTAGCTCACAAATGCCTTTACATTCTGTTAGATGTCTCTTCACACTATTGATTGTTTCCTTTGTTGTGCAGAAACTTCTGAGTGTGATACAGTCCCATTTATTTAGTTTTGCTTTGGTTGCCTTTGCTTTAGGGGTCTTGTACAAGAAGTCATTACCTACACCGAGGTCTTGAAGTGTCTCCCCTACATTTTTTCTAGCAGCATCATAGTCTCAGGTCTTAAATTTAGGTCTTGGATCCATCTTGAGTTGATTTTTGTGTATGATGGGAGATATAATTCTGATTTCTTTTTACATATATGCATCCAATTTTCCCAGCACCATTTGTTGAAGAGACTCTGCTGTATGATCTGAGCTCTTTTGTCAAAAATCAGTTGGCTTTATATATGTAGGTTCATTTCTGGGCTGTCTGTTCTTTATCTCTGTGTCAATTTTGAAGTCAGGTATTGTGATGCCTCTAACTCGGTTTTTTGTTGTTGTTGAAGATCCCCTTGGCTATTCTGAATTTTTGTGATTCCATATGGATTTTAGGATTCTTTTTTCTGTAAAGAATGTCACTGATATCTTAATAAGGATTTTCATGAATGTGTAGTTTGCACATTTTAATGACACTGATTCTTCCAATCCATGAGCAAGGAATATCTTCCCATTTCTTTTGTGTGTCCTTAATGATTACTTTCATTAATGTTTGATAATTCTAATTGTACAGACCTTTCACTTCTTTGGTTGAATTTATTCCTAAATATTTGATTTTTCTTATGCCCATTGTGTGTGGGATTTCTTGATTTCTCTTTAGGTGAAATCATTAATGTATAAAAAGGCTTATTTTTAATGTTCTGTAACCTGCAACTTTACTGAATTGGTTTGTGAGTTCTTTTTTTTTTTTTTTTTTTTGGACAGGCAGAGTGGACAGTAGAGGGAGACAGAGAGAAAGGTCTTCCTTTTTGCCGTTGGTTCACCCTCCAATGGCCGCCGCGGTAGGCGCACTGCGGCCAGCACACCACGCTGTTCCGATGGCAGGAGCCAGGTGCTTATCCTGGTCTCCCATGGGGTGCAGGGCCCAAAAACTTGGGCCATCCTCCACTGCCTTCCTGGGCCATAGCAGAGAGCTGGCCTGGAAGAGGGGCAACCGGGACAGAATCCGGTGCCCCGACCGGGACTAGAACCCGGTGTGCCAGTGCCGCAAGGCAGAGGATTAGCCTACTGAGCCACAGCGCCAGCCGGTTTGTGAGTTCTAACAGCTTTTTTGTGGAGTGTTTAGGTTTTTCCATATAACATCATGTCATCTACAAACATGGATGATTTGACTTTATCTTTTCTACTTTGGATGCCTTTTATTTCCTTCTCTCTCCCAACTGCTCTTGCTAAAACTTTCAGTAATATATTGAGTGAAAGTGGTGAAAGTGGACATCCTTGTCTTGTTCCAGATAACTGGAAGTGTTCAGTATGATACTAGCTGATGGTTTGTCATATATAACCTTTATAATTTTGATGAATAGTTTTTCTATACTGAGTTTGTGGAGAGTTTTTAACATGAAGGTGTGTTGAATCTTATCAAATGCTTTCTCTGCATCTATTGAGATGACCATACAGTTTTGTTCTTCATTCTTTTGATGTGACTTATGGTGTTTATTGATTTGCCAGTGTTTAACCACTCTTGCATTTCTGGGATAACTCCCACTTGATTGTGATATATGATCTTGATTTGGTTTTGCATTCAGTTTGCTAATATTTGTTGAGAATCTTTGCTTTTATGTTCATTAAGGAAACAGGCCTGTAGTTTTTATGTCTGGTTTTGCTATCAAAGTAATGTTGGCCTCATAAAAAAAACGTTTGGCAGAGTTCCATCCTGTTCAATATTTAGAATAGTTTGAAAAATATTGGAGTTATCAGTTCCTCTTTAAATGTTTAGTTGAATTCATTAGTAAAGCCATCAGGTCCTGAAGTTTTCCATTACTGCTTCAATCTCATGGCTTGTTACGGATCTGTTTAGATTGTTTGTGTTTTTTTGATTTAATCTTTGTCGGTTATATATATTCAGGAGTCTAACAATTTCTTTGAGGTTTTCCAGTTTATTGGGATATAGTTTTTCCTTGAAGAAAAATAAAGATGTTATTTATTTGAAAAGCAGAGTTAAACAGAGAGAGAACTAGAGGTGGGGGGGGGGTCTTCCATCTGCTGGTTCACTCCCCAATTGCCCGCAACAGCCAGAGCCACGCCATTTCTGAGCCAGGAGCTTCCTTGGGGTCTCCCACAAAGATGCAGGAGCCCAAGGACTTGGATCACCTTGTACTGCTTTTCCAGGCCATAGCAGAGAGCGGAATCAGAAGAGAAGCAGCTGGGACTCGAACCAGCTTTACCTGGTATACGATAGTGCTGGCCCATGGCATATAGTTTTTCATAATCATTTCTTATGATCCTTTGTATTTCAGTAGTTTTAGCTGTAATGTCTATTTTTCTTGGCTAGTCTGGGTAGAGCTTTATCTGATTTGTTTAACTTCTCAAAAAACCAACATTTGGTTTTGTTGATCTTTTATACTTATTTTAGTTTCAATTTCATTTACTTTCGCCTCCTGCTGATTTGAGGTTTGATTTGTTCTTGTTTTTCTAAGTCTTATAAATGCATCATTAGATATTTGAGACATTTCTTATTTTTAATGTGAGCACTTAATGCCATAAACATCTTTTTTTTTTTTTTTTTTTTTTTTTTGACAGGCAGAGTGGATAGTGAGAGAGAAAGAGAGAAAGGTCTTCCCTTTTGCCGTTGGTTCACCCTCCAATGGCCGCTGCCGGCCAGCGCATCGCGCTGATCTGAAGCCAGGAGCCAGGTGCTTCTCCTGGTCTCCCATGCGGGTGCAGGGCCCAAGGACTTGGGCCATCCTCCGCTGCCTTCCCGGGCCATAGCAGAGAGCTGGGCTGGAAGAGGGGCAACTGGGATAGAATCCGGCGCCCCAACCAGGACTAGAACCCGGTGTGCTGGCACCGTAAGGCGGAGGATTAGCCTGTTGAGCCACGGCGCCGGCCTAAACATCCCTCTTAATACCGCTTTTGCTGTATCCCACAGGTTTTGATATGTTGTGTTTTCATTTATTAATGTTTTTTTATTTCCTTTTTATTTCTTCATTCACCCATTGATCATTCAGTAGCATGTTTAATTTACAAGTATTTATGAGTATTCTTGTTGATTTATAATTTTATTCCTTTATGAGAAGGATAAGATGATGAGAAGATACATGATATGTTTTCAGTCTTTGTAAATTTACTGAGACTTGATTTATGGCCTAATATGTGGTTCATCCTAGAAAACGTTCCGTGTGCTGATGAGAAGAATGCATGCTCTGTAGTTACTGGGTAGAATAGTTTTTTTTTTTGACAGGCAGAGTTAGACAGTGAGAAAGGTCTTCCTTTTTCCATTGGTTCACCCCACAAGGGGCCGCTACGGCCGGTGCACTGCAGTCCAAAGCCAGGAGCCAGGTGCTTCCTCCGGTCTCCCATGCGGGTGCAGGGGCCAAGCACTTGGGCCATCCTGCACTGCACTCCCGGGCCACAGCAGAGAGCTGAATTGAAAGAGGAGCAACTGGGACAGAACCCGGGGTGCCAGCACTGCAGGCAGAGTATTAGCCAAGTGAGCCGTGGCGCCAGCCCTAGAATGTCCTGTAAATGTTTGTTAGGTCCATTTGCTCGGTGGTACATTTCAACTCCACTGTATATTGATTTTTCTGTCTGGATGATTTGTGCATTAAGGAGAATGGTGTGTTGAAGTTGCCCAATGGATGAGTCTTTTTCTCCATTTAGGTCCAAAAGTATTGCCTGTGCATATCTGGGTGGTTCTGTGTTGGGTGCACATATATTTTTTATTTTTATTTTTTTTAAAAGATTATTTACTAGAAAATCAGTTACACGGAGAAAGGAGAAGAGGCAGAAACAGAGGTCTTCCATCCGCTGGTTCACTCCCCAAATGGCAGCTGCACTGATCTGAAGCTAGGAGCCAGGATCTTCTTCCGGGTCTCACACACCAGTCCAGTGGCCCAAGGACCTGGGCCGTCTTCTTCTGCTTTCCCAGGCCATAGCAGAAAGCTGGATCAGATGAGGAGCAGCTGGGACTAGAACTGGCGCCCATATGTGATGCTGGCGCTTCAGACCAGGGCATTAAGCCACTGAGCCACAGCGCCAGCCCCTACAGTCATTACTTTGACTTCTGTGTCTGGCATAGATTCCCTGCAGTTCAGCATCTAATTCGGGAGCTCTTTTGGAGGTGTCATGCTACCTTGCTTCCTGTTTCCCTACATTGACATCTGTGCCATCACTCCTTCTTTATGGAGTAGGCCTTATTGGAAGGCTCATTGCTGTGATTGAGGTGAGCCCAGGAGTATAGTCTGAGTGATTTCTTTAGTCTTAATTGATGTCATTTGTGTAACTCACACCGTGGTCTGGTCTGCTGCATTCACACGGATACAAGTGTGGCTTTGAGATGAACGTGGATTTCCCAGCATGTGTATCTTCTGTCCACAGAGTTTTATGTCAGTCTCCCTGGG
This sequence comes from Lepus europaeus, assembly GCF_033115175.1. Classification (NCBI taxonomy): domain Eukaryota; kingdom Metazoa; phylum Chordata; class Mammalia; order Lagomorpha; family Leporidae; genus Lepus; species Lepus europaeus. The sequence goes on from NC_084832.1 coordinate 119,007,015, forward strand.
AGTTATGATAGGGCCTTATTCTTGGTGTTGAGGGAGACAAAGGTGGCTTTCCCCTTGTCACAGTGACAAGCCTGACACTAGGGCTTGTGGCACAAATTGTGTGGCTCTATGACTGTGTGTTGTGCAGGGGCCTTATGGGAGAGTCCAACTGGTACTGTGGCTTATAACACTTGACAGTCCTGGGACTAGGGCGCATGAACTGAACTCCATCCAATCCTACAGTGTGACTACAAGGTGTGCAGGGGATTCTGCTCTGGCAGGTTTGAGCTCAGGGAGGTAGAAGGCAGGTGGGTTCTTCCCTAGGTCCAAAGGGTAGGTTCCAGTGGGATTCAGAAATTCAGAACTAATTGTTACAGCCCTGGTGTTGCAGGGTACAGTGGGGTCATTACCCAGGTCTCCCGGAGCAGCAGCAGATTTTTTTTTACAGGCTGCTGCTTGTGCCAGCCTCCAGAAGCTAAGAGGAGCATCCCGGCTCATGTAGAGAGAGCATAGCTCCAGGGCTATTGCCCCAAAACTCGCACTGATGCAGGATGCAGGAAGTCTGTGCTTTGCCCCACATGTTGCCCCAACTCCAACTGATTGATTGATAGGAGAGGCACAGAGGGCAGCATTGTGGCTTCCCTTCTCCAAGCCTAGCAGCTGCTCAGACCCTCGTCAGCTTCCCAGGGGGAGTAACAGTCAGTGGGTGACTGTGGGCTTCCCTCTCAGCTGATACATCAAGTGGTGGAAAGTCAGGCAGTTTCTTCCTACCTTGACTGGTAAGACGGTGGCTCACAGCTGGCTGCAATGGTGTCTTCTCTTGGTTTTAGCAGTTCTATGGTACAAGACTGTATGGTAATGCAAGAATTTATCATCTTTTGTAACTTATACCAGTAATTGATCCTATATTGCTTTATTTGTGCTATTAGAGGTGAGGAAGGGAAATATTCTTTCAAGCCACAAGTAATATTTTTGAGGCACTGCTTATTTTTTAGGGACAGTAAAAGCCTTTGTAATCTGATCTGTCCTTTATTTGTGTGATATCAAAAGCGTAAGTCATTGTTGAACAGCTCAAATCAATGGAACAGGGCTTCATATGTCAGAAGTTTCTTCATTTGCAAACTGCAGTGGGGACATTGCTGACAGAGAACCACACGCCGTTTTTCACTCTGAGTTTATGGTGTTAGTGCGTTCCACTTTACAATTGAGTTCTCACCTACTCACTTTTGCTGTTGTAATTCAAAACCAGGCCTAGCCCCCACCAAAAATTTATCTACAAAAAGTCTTAAGGGCAGGCCCTTGGCCGGCGCCATGGCTCACTAGGCTAATCCTCCGCCTGCGGTGCTGGTACCCCGGGTTCTAATTCCGGTTGGGGTGCTGGATTCTGTCCCAGTTTGCTCCTCTTCCAGTCCAGCTCTCTGCTTTGGCCCGGGAAGGCAGTGGAGGATGGCCCAACTGCTTGGGCCCTGCACCTGCATGGAGACAGGGAGGAAGCACCTGGCTCCGGATCGGCGCAGCGCACTAGCTGTAGCGGCCATCTGGGGGGTGAACCGACGGAAGGAAGACCTTTCTCTCTGTCTGTCTCTCTCACTGTCTAACTCTGCCTGTCCAAAATTAAAAAAAAAAAAAAAGGGCAGGCCCTGGTTTGCTAATCTCCACTTTGTACCATTGAAACTTAGAAAGTGGGACTGAAAATAAAATGGTAGATAATAAATTACAAAAAAGCGAAAAAAAAGCAGCGTTGTTGACCAAGAACAGATTTGGTCAGTTATTTTCGTTTTGAAAAGTATCCTGTACTCGGCCAGCACTGCTCTCACATTCCGTCGAGGAGAGCAAACCCCAGGTCTTGTGCTGCATTCTGTGCTGCCACTCTAGTCCCGGAACCTGTTCACTGGCTCTGAGTTACGTAAGTATGAATCCAGATGTTACCTTCATCTCTGCTGTGACTACAAAGTAAGGCAATTTCTGAGTTACATCTACAATGGTGGAAGATATTGCACACGTTTCTTAGCTGTTTATGAAGTTCTTTCGACTCCAGTTGTCAGTGCATGTATCCCGTAGCTCCCTAACGCCAGTGACAGAACTTGCTTCCTGTTACGTTTGTCCTCTGGTAACTGCCCTGCAGATGGTGACTGCTGCTTTGTGCTTGCCTCCCTTTAGCAAGAAAACAAAGGCCTGAGAGAGATCCTTCAAATAACTCGAGAATCGTTTCTGAACCTTAGGAAAGATGACGCATCTGAAAGCACGTCACTGTCAGCATTGGTGACCAACAGTGACCTGAGTCTGAGAAAGAGCTGAAGAGCCCCCACGTCTGCACTCACCTGGCTCCCCGAGGTCACTAGGACCGACCTATGCATCAGTGAATGAATGACGGAATAGACCACTCAGTCTTAACCCTTTGTTTGTTTCTAACATGTACAGTACACTGGCTAAGAGACAGCAACAAAAAATGTGTAGTTAACGGTTATGACTTTATTCCAAACAGAATGGAGAAGTAGAAACTGAACCCTGTTAGCTGGGATGAAAGGTTTCCACGACTGCTAAGCATATCAAGAGCTTAGATAAACTTGAATATTCCCAGTAAATGGGAATCCACAGAATTATCTCAATTTAAAATATTTATTTTTGCCATACTTCTACAAGTGGAAGATCCTCTTAGTAAATTTTACCCTTTCTGTTTGGTGTCAGAAGTTAAACAGCTTACAGACCATGGGTCTTCAGCTTTAATGATTATCTAATTTCCTGTTAATTTCCGTTTTTGTCTAAGAAAATTTGGTTTTAAAGGATGTGGGAATGTTTTACATGTACCTTAAGAGAGGTGACTTAATTTTGTCCTGATACTTACCTAACAATTGTCTATAACTTGCATAAGTGTATGAAATGTCATTTCAGGAATGAAAGAGGAAGGAATACTACTTTCTAAGAAAGAAAAATCTTATAAACATTTAGTAGGTTAAACTACTTCTTGGAAAGAATAAGTTTTGGTTATAAGTCAGAAACAAAGATGAGATTTTTCTCTGGTTGATCTTCAAGGATACTACCTAGTTCATTTATCTAACAGAGTTGAAATGTGTAATAGAGCAAGATAAGCCAAGTAATTTCAAAGTAGGGAATTCCTCTGGCTCATAGCACCCTTTTATCAAATCAAAATTTCAAAATTTCTGAATCAGTTTTTAAGCTTGATCTGGTCTTGGAACCTGTAAGACTTTTCTTATAACATTTCAGTTGGAAGAAAATCTGTGGATTCAGAAATACATTTTCTGTTTTTTAAAAAATAAGATACACAGTATGTAAATTTTTTAAAAACCACCAGATATAGAAATGAGCTTTACCATTAGCTGAAACCTAAATTTTTCATACTGTGTGGTAATTATAGAATAAAAGGATGAGTGTCAGATATAATTAAATATATTCATTTATATAAATACATATTAAAATTAGCACAAGTAGAGATTCTACTTTGGAGTATATAATTTGTTAAACAAATATTACTTCCCATGGTAACTTATATATAATTTCATATACTGGTACAATGCAAAACCACTTTTTGCTTCAGAATTTTTCTATCTTAAGGTTGGGGGGATGGGGCTGATTGAATAGAAAAGGGCTAGTGGCCCAGACATTAATTGGATTTCTGTTATTCAGAGGCCTTACTTGATATTTTATAAATAAATGCACTTCTTACTTTTAAACTTTTGTATTGGTTTTGGGCAAATATCCCTTAATTTGACGGCTCATTCACTGAAACAGTTTTTATCCCAAGTAAGGGTTAGAGAAAATAAGCTACACAATTTAGGTTAAGTCTGAGGCAGTACATTGAGGCAGCTCTGTTAACAAATGTTACTTGATACTTATTTTTATAAACAAGTTAATTTATTCTTGGTCTTCTTGCTTGGATACCTTTATGGTCTTGTTGTAAGACATTTACTTTTACTTTGTTTTTTTGACAGTTTTCCACCCGTACTTTTTTTTTTTTAAACTGAACCTTAAATGTATGTCTTGAGAGTACATACTGCATAGGAGCCTATTTTATCAATAAAGATGAATAATTAAAATTGATATGGTCTCCAATTTAATTTGAAAACAATGTTCTTATGTACTTAAAGCCTCTTAGCATGAAACTAGGAACTCAGAAACTATTTCTTAGGAATAGAGTTTCTTAGCCACTTTCTGATCCTGCAAACCTTTTTATCCTCTGTAGCAGGCCAACACCAGGTCTCTGCCCCACAGCTCCCAGAAGGGAAGTCCAAGATGTAACGTGATTTCCTGGAAATGTGTGACCCTATCTGGAATATGGCCTTTGCAGATATAATTAAGGGTCCCAAACAGGATCACCTTGGATGACTGGTGTCCTTAGAAAAGAAGCAGAGGATATTATTGGAAAAATTAAAAGGGAGGAGGGAGGGAGGGAGGGAAGTATCACTGTATTAGAATTGTGTCCATGAAATAAATGAAACCTGTTCTCTTTATGTTAACAATAAAAACAGCAGCAGACTAGAAGCCCAGAGATTTAGAGAGGAAGCCATGGGAGGGCAGACTGTTGGAAGCTAGGAACCCTGAGGGTTGTCAGCCCCCAGCAGAAACCAGGAGAGAGGTGTGGAAGGCACTCTCCCTGACCACCTGACTGGACTGCAGAATTCTGGCCTCTGGAACTGTGAAAAGCTACCCCCAGCCTAGGAGCCGACCATCTGTTACTGGTCATCAGTCAGCTGTGTTTATCTCCTAGAATGAGTACAGTTATCAGGAAAACTGCTCAAATATATTCTGACAGACTTTAGCATCTGGGTAACTTCCAGTACTTTTTATTTTTAAGCTGTTTCAATGAAAAATGGAAGATCACAGATCCCTAACTTAATTTGGGGTGGCTGCCACTACCTCTTTTTGATTACTGGCGTGAAACAGGAAACAGTTGTAAGGAAAATACTCACGAAGATCACTTTAACTGGAACCTGAGGGGACAGCTTCCTTCTGCCGCACTGCCTGTTCCTCTTTGTTCCGTCGTGCTCTCTGCCTTCCACGCTAGAGGACTGCCAGGCTAGGTCATCCTGCCTGTCCTCTGCTCAGACCCTTGGTGGTCTCTCCTCGTCTCATCAATTTAAATATCACGTTGGAGCTGGAAGATTCCCAAATGTACAGGGTTGGCATAAACCTGTCATTAACTCAGCCACCTGTGACTGTCAGATGTTTCAGTTAGCATGTCCAACACGAAATTCTCAGTCTTACTCCCGGGCCCTCTCCATACCCTGTCCCCATTCCAGCCAGCAACACTGATCCGAAACCAGGAGCCAGGTGCTTCCTCCTGGTCTCCCATACGGGTGCAGGGCCCAAGCACTTGGGCCATCCTCCACTGTCCTTCCGGGCCACAGCAAAGAGCTGGACTGGAAGAGGAGCAACCAGGACTAGAACCCGGTGCCCATATGGGATGCCGGCGCCGCAGGCTGAGGATTAACCAAGTGAGCCACGGCACCGGCCCCCAGCCCCAGAGTTTTCTACCACAGCTTCTACAGAAAACCAGCTATGGTAGGAATTACCTTGAGTAGAGTTTTATTTGACACCAACTAAGTACCCGGCACAGGCTACTTAAGAAAGATCGATTGTGGCTCACGGTTTTGCAGGTTCCCAGTCCAAGACTGGCAGCCACATGGGTCTGGCATCTGATGAGGGTGGTGGATGGCAAAGCAAAGACCACAGGGCAAGCCGGGGAGCAGTGGCAGGGAGCACACTCGTATACATCCCCGAGGTCTCTCCTTACAAAGCTACAAAGTTCACTGCCCGCACGACCCAGTGCATCTAAGCACTTCCCGAAGACCCCACTTCAGACACTGGAATGGGATTAAGTCCCTGCCATGCATCATTAACACGAAACCATTAATGGCAGTTCCAACACCTGGGTCTTCGGGGGCACCCAAACCAGTATCCGCACCTTAGCAGCCAGCGAGGTTTGGCAAGCTGGTACAGGGTATACAGGGAGCCACCTGTTCCACAGAGGTGGATCAGCAGTTCAATCAGAGCTTTTTGAAAACATCCAAGAATAATCTACGTCTCTTCGGTATGATGCGTCCGAGGTGCTGGGCACAGACACACACTCATCCACCAGAAAGGCTCAGCTTCCTCCCAACCGCGAAGACACACGCCAGCCCACCGGCCCGGAGCCCCTTCCTTTCCTCGTGTTTCAGTTATCCATAAACGGATTTTTACAAATAAAGAACTGTTCACTTAATTTTGTGTTTATAGCTATGAACTGTCTCTTATCTTGCTGCTGTGGTACAAAAACAACCAGCTTTTAAAATTATAAAAATATCATGAGACTCTGTAGCATTTTTCAAAATAGGAATTTATTATAAAATTATATAAACTGCTTTTTATTACAAATTATCAGGAAATTTCTGGAACACTGTGAGTCCTCCCCAGGAATGCATGTCCTGCCTTTACAGTCCTCCGTAGGAATGTGTTCTGACAGTGTCACAGACAGCTCACAAACATGCCATGGCACTTTGTTGGAATGAACAAACATCGAAGCCAGAGTCCCTACAATCATACAGAAGCAATTTCTCATCAAGTCTAAACATCACTCAAGATACAGACGGTAAGAATTACAGGATAACTCAGTCGCACTGGTTTTCAACAGCAAAAGGTACTCATTTTCTGGTCTTTAAATTTTTTTTTTTCCTTCCCAAAATGTTTTAAAAAGCAAAAGCTTGACGATTTTTCTAGTACCTTCCAAAGTCGGCTATACTCTGCAGACACTCTAAGCAGCAGTTTGCTCACCGATGTGTACCGCACACCACCAAGCACCTCAGCTCCCACAGGCTGACCCCAGCACACAACAACCCAGCTCTCTGCCGGCTGGGAGGGCGGGCCCTGGTCCTCAGAAGCAGCATGGAGCTCAGGGGCTTCCTTAGAGTGCAACCAGGGGGTCTCTCCTTGCAGAACCCAAGGTGCTAACCGAGTGCAGCCCCACAGGTCCCCCAAATCCTTCCTGCCTCTCAGACCATCACCGTGAAACACAGACAGCCCAAAGGCTTCACCCAGAAAATCAGTGATGACAAACTCCATCTCTCACCAGTGCTAACACAGCCAACTCAGGACAAGGAACTAGAAAGGCAACCTTCCCACAGCTTCCTTGTTAAAGACCCTACAGGTGAAGAAGGAACAGTCACCTGGGTGTCCTTGATACACCATCGCAAAAGGGCTCGAGGGGGGAAACCAAAAACAAAATCGCAGAGGCCCTTATTTAGAATACAAATAAAGCTTCCACAGAAGGCTTCTCTCACCAACATAAGCCAGCCCATTTTCAAACAACTGAATCACTGATCTATTTAAACGGTCATTTTCAGCAATAAAAGGCAAAGACAAAGGGGACCTACTGAACCGTACACTAAGAAATGAGTCAGGTACTAAGTTCCACGTGCATCTCACAATTTAAAAAGTTGCAATATAAATACTAGGAAACACACAAAAGGTACCTTTTCCATAAGGTAGGATACGGACAAAGACATGCAACTCAGAAATCAGGTTGCCGTGGAAAGAAAAGGAGTTACCCCTCTTGTCCCCTGATGGTCCCAGGCCCTGTAGCAGATCCCTGCAGCTCCAGGCAGGGCGGCCGATGCGGACCCAGCCTAACATTCAGCTCCAACACCCCTCGAGCTCAGACTCAGCCTAACGTCACTCCAACAGCCCTCAAGCTCAGACAGACCCAGGTGCAAGAACTGTCCAAGGAGTTACAAAAAGAACCACCAGGGAACTCTGAAAACATTGAGTGTTTTTCCAGTTCATTTTGTAGTTTTCTTTTAGTGTATCTATTTAGTGGAACACATTGCTAATACATTTGTGAACAAAAAGGTAATTTCTCCCATGTTCAGAAATAAAGGAATGCTTCTCCCCCACCAACTTTTGGGCGACCTTCCTCACTCTCCTGCTTGGGGACACCCTAACTATCTAGAACACACTTACCCCGCGGTCACCCACTAGCCGCACGCCGGCAACAGCTGACCCGGCCAGGCCTGGGGACCAGCGCACAGCTCACTGGCCTGGCCCCTGCGGCTCTACAGAAGCAGTGGTGTTCTCTCCCCAGCGGGCTGTTCCTTCTGGAAGAGCTCTTTGATCTGTGCTAAGCGGCTGGAGAGCCTCTCTCTCAGCGGAGGGATGTGGTAGCTGGGGTCCAGAACGTTCGTCACCCTGCGCTCTCTCTCTTGCTTCCACAACTTGTACGGGTGCGGAGGGAAAAACGGCCGCCCTCTCTCTCTTCGGATCTGTAACGTGATTCCACTTACAGCCAGCATCCCCCATACTGCCAGGATGATAAAATCTAAAAAACAGTGGAGAAGCTCAGTGTGAAACACTTTTAAAACCTAACAGAGAGCAACACAACTCTGCATGGCATACACTGTCTTCCACCATCAGACTTCAGGGTGAGTCAGTATAAATGCGTATTTCCTTTCCTACAAACCAAGAAGGAACCAGCTGGGTCACCACACTCATTTCTGAAATGAGCATTTTTCTGTTGTGGGCATCAGAAAGCCCAGAGACGCTGTAAAAACACCCTGTGTATGGCTCCTTGGCTTTCGTGGCTGGTGCCCACGGGCATGGTGCGTGGAGTGTTTTTGCAGAAGGGGACTGTAGCAGGAGGTGCTGCTCTGTCCGGACTTCACAAATGCACTGTGGGGAGCACCAGACAGCACCACCTCACCCCGGCCCACATCCCTGTCCGTGGAGCCCGCCTCACCCCCCAGAGCACACACAGACACCCCTGACCACACTCAGCAAATCCTGCCCAGCTTCTGGGAAAACGCTGGATCAAACATCGTCAAGCACTTTGTGGATTTCAAGGTCTCTACCACCACCCTCTTCTCCAAACACAGAGCTCTGCACAGCAGGGCAAAGACGTGCCCAGCCCAGTCTCAGCGACCCCAGGTGCCCGTGCGGTACAGAGCCTCAGTTCCGAGGTGCCTGCTTCCACCCTCCGTATCTTAAGGTTTCTGAAACCAACGCTTCTTTCAAACTTTGCAGACACGGAATGTAGTAGTCATTTCTCCCTTCAAAAGGTTCATGGAAAATCTATAACAGAATCATACACAAAGGGAAAAAACAATACACTAACTGAAAACCACCTCCACTCTCAACTGGCCAAGTACATGCTTCATTAAGGGAAGGGAAACGAAGGAGTAACAACAAAATTCAATCAGGCTGCCACCCTCACCTTGCCCCACACTGCACATCCCATAAACCGCCAGTGGAGCAGCACAGTGTGAACCACTAACATTTTCCACTGCACAGAGAACTGACCGGCTACCACTGAGAATCCTGGCTTAGAAATGTTGTAGTCAAGTTCATCTAGATTTTCAGAAGATGACCTTTAGCACCTAAGAAACTTACATTCTTTGCTCCCATGACCCTAAGCCATCAACGGTGGGTTTCCTCTTTTTACCCTGGCTGACCCTTTTAATCTACTTACAGGGTGCTCGCTACACCAAGCGGGTCAGTACTCCTATTTGACCATTACTTCAGCTTTGGGGCTTAAGAATCTTCCTTTGAGTTCGAATCGTTTAGGCTTAAGAATCTTACTGGGCTGGCACTGAGGCACAGCAGTAAAGCCGCTGCCCGAGATACCACATCCCCCATCGAATCGCCACTTTGAGTCCCAGCTGCTCAGCTTCCAATCCAGTTCCCTGCTAATGCGCCTGGGAAAGCTGTGGAGGGTGGTCCAAGTGCTTGTATCCCTACACCCATGTGGGAGACTGGATGGAGCTCCTGGCTCCTGGGTACGGCCTGGCCTAGCTCTGATCATCATGGCCATTTAGGGAGTGAACCAACGGATGGAACATCTGTCTCTGGGACTCTGCCTTTCAAGTGAAAATAAATAAATCTTTATTAAAAAAACAAAGACCCTTACCAGTGGTCTGCAAAGGCACACTTGTGAAAGCTCTGCGGAAATCCGGGCTGAGCGCTCTCCGGAGAACATTCAAAGTGATGTGGGAAAGGCTCGTGTACGAGTAGCTGTCAACGGCCAGCACCACCGAGTAGGAGCCAAGGACTCCACAGGCCAGGATGTTCAGCTGTGGAGGAGGGGAAGCGTTAGGCACCACGCTAACTCAGCCACCAGAGTCACTACACCTCCCTCACAGCTCGTGACGGGGGACCGAGCCCCAGAGCCGAACAAAGGCCACCCCGACAGATAACAATGCAACCTCCGAGTTCACGGTGCGTTCTTGAAACAATCTAGGAGCCACCTTTTGGTGTAGCGGTTAAGACACTTGGGTGGGACCCCAGATTCCTGTATCAGAATACCCTGGCTCAGGGCCAGCACTGTGGTATAGCAGGTAAAGCGTCTGCCTGCAGCGCTGGCATCCCATATGGGTGACAGTTCGAGTTCCTGGCTGCTCCACTTCCGATCCAGCTCTCTGCTTATGGCCTGGGAAAGCAGTGGAAGACGGCCCAAGTGCTTGGGCCCCTGCACCCACATGGGAGACCTTGGAGGAAGCTCCTGACTCCTGGCTTTGGATAGGTACAGCTCTGGCCGTTGTGACCAACTGGGGACTGAACCAGTGGATGGAAAATCTCTCTCTCCTTCTTTCCCTCTCCCTGCCTTTCTGTAACTCCTTGGGGTAAATACATAAATCTTTAAACAAAACACAAAAACAGAATACCTGGGTTCAAGTCCCAATACTGTACCCAATTTCAGCTTCCTGGTAATGTGCACCCTGGGAAGGCAAGAACTAATTGCTTAAGTACTTGGGTCCCTGCTACCCTCGTGGGACCCTCAACTGAGTTCCTGGCTACTGGTTTCAGCCTGGCCCAGCTCCAGCCACTGCAGGCATTGGTGGAGTAAACTCCTGAATGGGAGATCTGTATCTATGCTTTTCAAATAAATAATAAAAAGAGTCAAGCCTATGAAAATACTATAGGAAATATCTTCCCTGGGAAAGAACTTCAACCACAAAATCTAGTTGGATGAAGAACCATTCTTCTGGAGAGCCAGGTAAAACAGCGTTGCACCTGTTTAACCTGGTCTGCCCCCCACGTTAAAAGTGTACAAGCCATGACGCTCCATTTGGTAAAAAACAAAAAACGTGTCATAAACCAGAAACGCAGCTGCCTTTGCTTGTACCACAAACATGCTGTTCAGCAGTCATCCGACACAGAACGTGGCACAGCGCCTCCTGACGAGCCAGATGGCACCTGACGCACAGGCGATCAGCCACAGGTACAGGACAAGTGGCCAACGCTCCCCTCTGATGAAGCACTTACTATCCTCAGGCAGCCTATGAAGACGGCGGGAACAAGCACAGCCACGCAGGAGAAAGTCACCCAGAACACACCATCATCGCGGAACACCTGGAGGTTTCCTACAAAGCAGACAGAAACCAAGAGTCAGTGACAGGATCACCAAGTCCTGTTTCATCCCCAGTATCCGGACACGGACACACACTGGAAGTGTAAGGTAACAAGCCGGGGATCTGCTGGCAGCTGGGGGCAACTTCTGATTTTCTTCATTTCACTCTCAATGTACTCCCTTTAAAGAGGGTGTGCTGGGGGGGGGGGGGGGGGACCCTGCACACACATCAGAATGATCCAGAAGAGGCCACAGAACCCCAAGCTCTTCTACCCGCTCGTTCTGTGAGCCCAGGCCCCAGGTTCCTAATTCACAAGAGGAGAACACTGAATTTTAGCAATTCCCAGCTCGAACTCAGTGCCTCTAGCTCCAAATTCTTAATGCACCCATGATTTTGATCTGCAGAATTAAAAGATAAAAGTAAAAGGCATTCAGAGTTACCAACCGAGACAAGCAACAAAATCTACCCCACAGACTTCTTTAAGATTTACTGATTTATTTATGCAAAAGACAGAACGAGAGTGGGAGAGGGAAAGAGAGAAGGGCCAAAGCCTGGAGCTAGGAACTCCACTTGGGTCTCCCACACGACTGGCAGGGATCCAAGCTCTCAGGACATCATCCCCTGCCTTCCTAGGCATGTTGGCAGGAAGCTGGATCACAAGCAGAGCAGCTGGGACTTGGACCAGCACTTCGCCACGAGATGCCAGCATCACAAGATGCGGCTTAGCTCCCCCTGCACAGATTCCCACCGCAGAGGCAGGTCCTGCGCAGCCAGTACCCACTGCAAAGTGTGCTTCCTTCATGACTAAGGGAGCACAGGAGCTCAGCACCTGCCTGCTCCCATCCAACCCTTGGGATCTGACCTTGGGACCCCATGTCCTCTGAAAGCCAAGTGGGAAGTGCTGCAGTGAGGTGACCGGGGTGTCACATCTTCTGCTGAACTCCAGTAACCTTCACCAAACACCCATGGCTGCTTCCTACAGTCAGGACATCCTGGGACTGAACAGAGGTCAATGATCCAGGCAGGTGAATGGACCTTTTCAGAGCACACACCCTTCACTACCCTCATGAGATGCAAACAGTCATACCCTGAGATCAAAGAGGTTGGCGGCCAGCGCTGTAGCCCAGGAGATAAGGCCACCACTTCCAACGCTGGCAGCCCATACTGGAGGCCAGTTCAGGTCCTGGATGCTCAGCCTCCAGTCCAACTTCCCAGTAATGTGCCTGGGAAAGCAGCAGAAGATGGCCCAACTACTTGGGACCCCAACTACTCACATGGGAGACCCAGACAGTTCCTGGCTCCTGGCTGCAGCCTGGCCCAGCCTTGGCTGTTGTGGCCATTTGGAGAGAAAACCAGAGGATGAAAGATTCATTGTCTTTTTCTCTCACTCTACCTTTCAAATAAATAAAAATATATAAACCTTAAAGAAAACAATATCTGAGATGACAGCTTTTTCAAATTTTACTGCTTAAAAATATGAGTTTGCGCCAGCGCCATGGCTTAACAGGCTAATCCTCCACCTTGCGGCGCCGGTACACCGGGTTCTAGTCCCGGTTGGGGCACCGATTCTGTCCCGGTTGCCCCTCTTTCAGACCAGCTCTCTGCTGTGGCCAGGGAGTGCAGTGGAGGATGGCCCAAGTGCTTGGGCCCTGCACCCCATGGGAGACCAGGAGAAGCACCTGGCTCCTGGCTTCGGATCAGCGCAATGCGCCTACCGCGGCGGCCATTGGAGGGTGAACCAACGGAAAAGGAAGACCTTTCTCTCTGTCTCTCTCTCACTATCCACTCTGCCTGTCAAAAAAAAAAAAAAAAAAATATGAGTTTGCATTCTGGCCTAGGTTAAGCTGCTACAGGCAACACCAGAATCCCACACAAGCACCAGTTCGTGTCCCAGCTGCTCCACTTCCGATCCAGCTCCCTGCTAAATGGCTTACGAAAAGCAGCAGACAATGGCCCAAGTGTTTGGGCCCCTGCTACCCTCATGGGAGACCTGCCCAGATGAAGTTCCAGGATCATGGCTTGGGCCTGTCTGAGCGCTGGCAGTCACAACTATTTGAGGAGTGAACCAGTGAATGGGAGATCTCTCTGTTTCTTTCTCTCCCCACCCACTCCTCTTTTAAATAAATCAACCACTCTTAAAGAAAACAGGGATTTGCACCCACTAGCAGTAAGGATATATTCACCCTAACTGTCCTTGAGCCAGCAGTTAGAAGTAAACACATGTACAGGGCCTCCGCTAAAACTATTTTTACTAACAGAAGCAGTTTGTCAAAGGATTTAGGATTTATTGTATAAAGATGGAAATTAAGAGATCTCCTGCTGACATTTGCTGGCTGTTCACCTCTACTGCATCAGACAGTTGCATAGACGATGAATGCAAGCTTCAGGACCTTGTCCCAGGTTATAAGCTGGGAACAGAGCCTGCAAGCACACACAGGCATCCTCCTGGCTTCACAATTTATGCTCCCGCTACCTATCAAGAGCACAGGAATGGGGCAGGCATTCCGCCCAGGGGTTAAGACACTGGTTAAGATGCTGGCATAGCTTATTGGAGTACCTGGGTTCAACACCCGCCTCTGGCTCCCAACTCCAGTTTCCTGCCAATATCAGACCCAGTAGGCAGCAGTGGTGGTTCAAGTAACTGTGTTCCTGTGACCAACGTGGGAGATGTGGATTGAGTTCCTAGCTCCCAGCTTTGGTCCCCACCCAGGCCCCATTTCAACCATTGCAGGCCTTTGGGGAGTGAACCAGCCGACAGAATCTCTCTCCCTCTCAGATAATTTCTTTTGAAAAAGCACATGGACTACTAGAGATTACAACTCAAGGTGGAAAATGGCATTAAAAAGTGATATGATTTTGGTGCAAAAAAGCTTGAAACCCATGTAAGGTATTGTCATGGTATGCATTTTCCATGAACTTTCTACAAGAGCCCCCCCAACACGCCTCCATCCTCTGAAGTGAACAGAGGGGGAGGGGGCATCAAGCACCACAGGAATGAGCACACTGAGCAGCACTGGTGGCACAGGTACTTAGGCTCCTGCTCAGGTACTTGCGTTCCAGGCTCCTGCCTTCAGCTTGGTCCAGCCCTGTCTTTTGCAGCCTGGGGGGTGGGAAGGAGAAGACACTGGATTGGACACGCTTCTATCTCTTTTTCTTGGGTTTTTAAATAAAATGGAGGTTTTTTAAAAAAAAATAAAGTGGGGCTGCTGTTGTGGCACAGCCGTTTAAGCTGCTGCCTACGACAGTGGCATCCATATGGCTGCTCCACTTCCCATCCCGTTCCCTGCTAAGGCTCCTGCAAAACCACCAACAGATGGCCCAAGTACTTGGGCCCCTGCCAGTTACACAGGAGACCTGGATGGAGCTCCTGGCTCCTGCGATTCCCCCTGGCCCAGGCCTGGCTGTTGTGGTCATTTGAGGAGTTAACAGCAAACACAAGATCTGCGTGTGTGTCTCTCCTGTTGCTCTTCCTTTCAAATAAGTAAATCTTTGTAAAAATGAAAATTAATCAAGTGCCACAGCACCACTGTATTTTCAGGAGCTCCATAAGCAAAGGCGGTGCTAGTGACAGCAGCCCAGGGCCAAACCCCTCCCCAGCCAGCACTGGAGTCCGCTGAACCCACTCTCCCCGCCGCACGTCTCCTACCAAGTGGAGTGAAGAGGACCACGGAGGCCACGAGCGAGCCCAGGGCCAGCCCCACACACAGCATGCAGAGCGGGAGGACTCCGAATCGCCACCACACCACCGCCAGGACGAGGCCCCCGACGCTGCCAGCCACGGCGGTCAGAATCAGACGCACTGGACAAAGGGAGAAGATGCACCGTGAGCTTCCAGCACTCGTCCACCTCGTGTGCACACAAGGCTGCTCCCAGGGCCAGCCTGAGTGCTCCCCCCATGGCTAGCCCAAGCCCCCCATGGCCAGTGGTGTCCTGAACCCTGCGTGGCACTGCCTGCTTCAGGGGACCTGGGAGCTAGCCAGGCGCTGCACTCCACAGGTCTGCTGACAGGTGTGCTTTGTCAATAAAGTGGGACTGAGGCAGCAAAGGTGACTACCAGCATCTGTTAAACGGGATGTGTGGAGGTGTTGGGGGGGATAGGGGGCCGTGTTTATTTCAAACTAAAGGAAACCTTAGTATTTTCATTATGTATTTTAGGTCTTCACTATATACCGTAACTGGAACACAAGTTTATAATCAGAATGGTCCTATCTTCACCAAGTACAAAGGAATTCACCACACTCAGTCAAAACCCAGATGAGACGGTCTGAATGCAAAGTTAATGCAGGTTTGGGGCAGGCGTTTGGCTTAGTGGTTGAGACGCCAGCCTGCCGTGTCAGAGTGCCTGGGTTCAATGCCTGGCTCCAGTTTCCTGCCCGCGCACACCCTGGGAGGCAGCAGGAGACAGCTCACGTACTTGGGTCCCTGCACTCCTGCCTCCCAGCTCCAGCTCCAGCCCCAGCCCAGGCCTGGCTGTGGCAGGCATTTGGAGAGTCAACCAGCAGATGGGAGTTCTCTCCATTGTGTGCACACACTCTCTCTCTCTCTCCCTCCAAATAAATACAAATTGAAAAATAAAAGGTGTTTGGAGCACCAGTGGCCCAGTGTTTTAAACACATCACAGGATATCACCCACAAAAGGTCACACTGTAGAGGACAAGGCAGTGAACTGCAGCACCTTCCCTCTGTACGCCCAGTGACTCTACTCTCCACTCACCGTCGTATTTAAGGGGCGTCAGCCTGGCGACCAGGATGTAGAAGAAGCAGCCCATGAAGATAAAACCTATGAAGAATAATTCTAGGGACAGGAACAGAGCAAAGCAACAATGGTGAGGTTCTTTTTATAATGCAATTTAGATTTTGACTACAAGACATGCTGAAGCTCCAAATTTTATACATTATGGCATCTGGAAAAGAAAAACAATTATCAAAAAGGCAGGAGAAATTGAGAAGTCATTGGGGGTCATTATTAGTAAATGGAGACAATATTAAAGTAGCAGCCACAATATACAATTTCTTGTTATGGAGGTCAGCATCAATGATTAAACTGTTAATTGATAATTTCAGAGCTCATTTTAATACATTTGTATTTTCTTCTTAAAACAAGAATAGTACTTTTATCACTCGTGCCTGATCTGAAACTACACAGTAAACTTCAGTGCCTACATAAGCAAAAGTAAAATGTGAAAGGTAAAAGAAATAGAAGGAAGTATTCCACAGTTCAATGTGACTTTCTGATCTTCCTTCAATTCATCCCCTCCTGGAATGAGCAGTTACCACCTTCACCTGTTGAAGTACTTGGTAACGAAGACCTAAGAAAACTTCACTTCCAACTAATCAGCCTGATCCTGACTCTGGCGGAAGCAGCTCTACCCATGTTCTTAAATTCTTCTCAATTGCCACTGGAGATTTGCACACTGGGTCTGAACTTTAACGCTTACATAATTACGTACATCAATATGAAAACACATTTGGAGCTGGCAATATGCTTGGGACCATGTCCACAGCTTAGCAATGAACTTGTCTGTTACAGAATCACCCTTGACTTCCAGGAATTGCTTCTTCACACTACTCTCTTCACAATTAATAGGGAAAGCTGAAATAAGGCGGGGAAAGGAGTCGCTATTTTAATAATTTATTAGGGCAAGTGTAAGGTGCTTTATAAAAGGTAGCCTAAAGAATTCAAACCAATTCAGTGAGCGGGTTTATGTCCACTCTGCCAATGTCTCACGCGCAGGGATTCTGCATCCCCTTGGGCCACTGAGCCTCCCAGGACGGAGATTTTTCCACCTCACTGCAGCCCCACAGCCGGACGCACCTGACATCAATCAGGTCCATCACCAACACCAAAACCCAGAAGTGTTTTCACGCGGACATCCCGACTTCTAATCTCAGCTCTCTCTAGTCCACTAGGAGATCTGGCCACGGAAGATGTTCCCTGCATAGTCTACTTTTTATTCTCTCCTCTCTAAGGAAAAGATTACAATTACAATTAAAATAATAAACCTAGCAACAGACCTGGTTCAACACACCTGGTAATGTCTTTGTATTTTAGATTCAGTAGAATCATTAGTAATGTAAGTGGTCACGGCCCTCCCAGATGACCAACTCCCCAGCAGCATTTAAGAGCAAAGACCACCGACACATGAGTGACAACAGCACCAGCTGTATTACCTGTTTTCCAGAATCTGTGTCCCAAGAAACAGATGAAGAGACCGAGCAGGGCGAAAAGAGTGAAGAACACTTTAGTGGAGACTCTTCCTGGAAAACAACAACAACGCACTGGATAACACGCCCCCTGTGATGCACGTATTTCATTCAGAGAACTCAGCTTCATGGAAAAAAGGGAACTGCACTCACAGTGATTCATTTCATACATGTGCATTATAAACTCATCTTGAAATACCCTCGCCGCCCAAATGGATTAATCTTTGTAGGCAATGGATTTTGGTGGCTACTGCTGCAACACAGAGAGAAACAAGAGAAGGCATGCTCCCTGCAGGGAAAGGGGAGCACACCTGTGAGGGATGCTCAGGACCTGTGAGGGATGCTCAGGACCTGTGAGGGATGCTCAGGACCCGTGAGGGATGCTCAGGGAATGGCGGGGAAGGAGGAGTGCAGAGAGGCGATGGAGCAGCTCTGCTTGCTCCACAACCAGCACTGCCTCAGGAACCGGGATTGGGGAGCACGGTGTGGGGAGGGGACTGAAGACACATATCAGCCAAACACAGTAGCAGGCCTCGTCTAAAACTTGATTTGCACAAGCTGCAAAATGACAGAGATGATTCAGGAAACATGAGGGGACTTCCAAACGATCGTAGAAAGTGGAATGAAAAATTTTGGTACAAAAAAAGTATGAAATCCACACACTGTTTTTTCATAAAATGCACTTTCGATGAACTTCTGTCAGAGTCTCATATTTTTTTGACTTGGAAACTTTTTTTGTACCAAAACTAAGTCATCATTTAATTCCACTGTTCCTCAACACTTTTGAAATCTGGTTTTGTATAAACTCATGCTATTAAGCTGATGATATTAATGAGTGATCTTAAATACTTCTAACTGAAAAATGTGTTAATTACACTGCTGTTATTTTAATATCTAACTTACTTATTTCAGAGGCAGAGTGACACAGAGAGACAGACACAGAGGTCTTCCATCCACAGGTTCACTCTCCAAATGGCTGCAACAGCCAGAGACAGGCCAGGGGGAAACCAGGAACCTCATCCAGGTCTCCCACATAGGTGGCAGGGACTCAGCACTTCAGCCGGCATTCGCTGTTTCCCACGTGCATCAGCAGGGAGCTGCATCAGAGGCAGCGTAGCCGTTATTTGCAACGTGCTTCACATAGGACAACCGGCACCCCAAGTGATGGCTTCACCGGCTGAGCCACGATGCCAGTCCTTGTGGTCTTTCTTTCCTTCTCTCTCTTTCTCTTTGTTTCTCTTTCTCGCTCTCTTTCTTTCTTTCTCTCTTCCTCCCTCCCTCCCTTTCTTTCTTGTTCTAGAAATTGGTGTTTATGTCCCTTCAACCTCTTTTCTGTTTGTGCAGAACCTGTGGTTGATTATGGTTCTAGGATTTAATTCTTGTACCAAACATGGAGTTGGCAGGTGTAATTTTTTCAAGTGAAAATCTGGCAGGAACTTCCAGCCAGTACTATCACCAAGGTAGCAAGCTCTTCCAATCCAATAAAAACTGACACATTCAGTTACTCTTCACTGCATCAGAAACTCAACAGGCTCCCCTGTCACAGGGGAAAAAATACATAAGCAAAATCAGAGGGTAGCTGCGCAGGTGCCGCGGCATAGTAGGTTAAGCCTTCTGCCTGTGGCGCCGACATCTTATACGGGCGTCAGTTCTAGTCCCGCTGCTCCTCTTCTGATCCAGCTCTCTGCTATGGCCTGGGAAAGCACTGGAAGATGGCCCAAGTGCTTGGGCCCCTGTACCCATATGGGAGACCCAGAAGAAGCTCCTGGCTCCTGGCTTCGAATTGGTGAAACTCCAGCCATTGTGGCCATTTGGGGAGAGAACCAGTGGATGGAAGACCTCTCTCTCTGTCTCTCCTTCTCTCTGTATCTCTGCCTTTCAAATAAATAAATAAATAGATAAATATTTAAAAAAAAAAAACAACAGAGGATAGGTTTCTCTTACAGAGGGCAGAGATGATGTGAGAATAAAGGCAGACAATTTGGGGGCAGGCAAGATGGAGGACGATGTGGAACAGGATGGGAGAGAGTCCAGGTTTCCAGCATTTCTGACCATCACAGCAGCACAGGCCATGGATTTCAACCACACGCCTTATGGGCGGACCCTTCCCACCCTGTTTAGTTGCCAGTTCTGGTCCTGGCTGCTGCATTTCTGACCCAGCTCCCTGCTAACGCTCACCCTGGGAAAGCAGTGGAGGATGGCCTAGGTGTTTGGGCCCCTGCACCCACATGGGAGATGGGGATGGAGTTCCAGACTCCTGGCTTTGCCCTGGCCCAGCCCTGGCCATTGCAGTCATTTAGGGTGGGAACCAGCAGATGCAAGATCTCCTTCCCTCCCTCCCTGTTACTCTCCCTTTCAAAGAAATAAATCTTCAAAAAAAAAGGAAAGAAAAAGAAAATGGAAGGAAAACGGGACCAACGTCACCAAGAGGTTTCACCTTTGGGCAGGCAGAACAATCGGATGAGAGCCTTCCTTGCCTCAGCCTAACGAGGAGGCTCCTGAGGGGGAGGGGTGCTCTGGGGCGGAGGAACCCAGATGGGAGGCGAGCTAGCCGCTGAAAACACCTAACTCACATCTGCCTGGTCTCTGACATCGCCCTTCTCAAGAATGGTGAGCGTGGGTGGCCGTGGAAGACGGGGTGGTGACCAAGCAGCTTTACTCAATCACGCTGTAGCTGGGCTCCTGAGCCCTCTCCCAGGCCTGCCTAGGTATGTCCTTCCAAAATCCAGAAATCCAGCCTCAGCAAGGACTCTGCTGAGTCCGTTAGCAAAGACCCCCCGGCTGCGCCTAAGTATCTGATCAGGATCCGCACTCCCCAGCCTGTCCAAGTATCTGATCAGGATCCGCACTCCCCAGCCTGTCCAAGTATCTGATCAGGATCCGCACTCCCCAGCCTGTCCAAGTATCTGATAGGATCCTCATCCCTCCACACCCCACCTTCCCCGGGGCCTGACCACCCTGGCCCGCCCTCAGCAAGATCTCTGTACAGTCAGCTGAGCCAGTTGCTCCGACCCCAACAATGTCTCCTGTCCGTCATTTTTCACCCACCACCCACAACCTGCTCCTTGGCTGTGAACCCTCACTGGCTGTGCCGCCCTAGGAGTGCAGCCACACTCCTCTCTACGGCAGAATTCCACCACAGTGGACCCTGCGCCTCCTGTACCACTTGCCTCGAATAGTCTTCCTCCAGGAATCACTGGGTACATTCTCCTTCTCACACTGTAGAGTATGTACAAAGGGAGGAGTATTCCCTGTGCAGAGCCCAGGAAACTAACTTAGACCCCACAGGCAGGCTGAGAGGGAGCCACCAGAGCTGTGAAAGGGATAGGATGGTTTCCAAGCCAACGAGAGGCAGTGACTGGGGAAGAGAGAGGTCACCTGTGTCAGATGCTGGGCAGGTCAGCAAACAAAGGGACTGAGAAAGGACCCCTGGATCCACCAGAGACCACTGGTGCCAGTGAGGGTGGTTCCAGGGGGGCGGTGGGGTAGGAGCCACATGGTAGGAGGCGCGAGTGCTTAGTGCTGTGACTAGGATGCCACCTGGGATTCTGAACCCCATGTCAGAGTTCCTGGGTTCAAGTTCCGCCTCTGCTTCCATTTCCAGCTTCCTGCTAATGTGGCACCCCTGCAGGCAGCAAAATGATGGCTCAAAATGCCACCCACATGGAAGACCTGGAATGACTTCCAGGTTCCCAGATGTGGCTTGGTCCAGCTCCAGCTGCTGTGGCCATTTGGGGAGTGAACCAGCAGACAGATCTCTCCGTCTCCCAACTCTTTTAGATAAATTAAAACCAAACCAAAGCAAACCAAACCTCAGGCATGAATTGATCACGTCTGGGACAATGGGAACCTGAAAATTACAGTTGTATGCATTACAATCCAAGTAAGAATCTACGTGTGTGTGTGTGTGCATATAAATACATGGGTATGTAAATGGAAGACAAGGGAGAACTGTTCTTTATAAGGGAATGCCAACTAATAAGCACAGGAAGAATAACAGAACTAGAAAAACCACCTCGTATTAAGTATTTCAGCCAAACAGCACGCGAACCTAAAGCTGGCAGGCGAGAGCTTGTGGATGGGACTTGCAAGCGGCTCCAAGCATCGGCCCTCAAGAACACTTCATGTAAAGGAGGACACAGTTACTTTACAGTGGGAAAGCTGGCAGACACCGTTACCCACGATCAAGGTCACCCCCCCCATCAAGAGGACAAACGGACACCGACCATCTCAGGAAAAGGACACAGCATCGCTTCCTCTGTCTTCCTGCCAGAAACTCATCATCGGAATCTACTACTCAACCTAACCCAAATCAAAGACCCCATCAAACACAGATTCATAGTTCAGGGAAAAGGCGTTTATGTCGCAAGTGGCTGACAAAAAGAGGACTGTGTGTGCAGACACAGAAAGAGGATGAAAAGCACACACATCAGCATGTTCACTGCCTGAGGCATCTGGGTGGAGATCACGCAGAAAATTGTTCACACTCCATTTACATAACCTGCACAGATCCTCGCCCTGCTCGGAGCACTTTGTTCTCCTTAGGCCAGCGGCCCACCACACCCCTGGGCCACAGGGGCTGTGGAGGAGGAGACCTGGAGAGAATGCAGCATTTCCTGCATCGCCAAGTCAACTTACCTGCCCCGGTGTCTGTGTGCTCTGGCCCTGGGGGAGAGCCAGAGAAAGAGGGGGTGGAAACAGGACCCTTTTGTTTTTAACCTCGACCCACAGCTGGGCTCCCAGATGTCTCCTGTGCTGGGCACATGGCCCCCTACCTCATTGTGGCTCCTGAGTCAACCTCCATAGTCATGTGCTCAGCACAGCCGCGTGGGCCCCGCCACCTCAAACGCAGCCCGCGACAGCTCCCTCTCCTCCTCGCTCCTCACTAGCTCACATACTGTGTATCCTACAAATCCATCTTGTCTGACTTGACTCCCAGACTAAACCAAAAGCCCAGGGTGGGGTGGGGAAGTGCTCAGGCTGTTTTCTTTGCAATTGTATTCTGGTGCCCACCCCACAGAGCAGATGATGGGAAGGCTCACTGGGCACTTGCTGAATGAATGAATGACTCAATGGGTGCAGGCTTTGGGAATGGCTGACCCAGATCAGCAAAGTGGCTCAGATCCATCCACTCACCGAGAGAGGCGCAGCCGCCGTCCACGGCCTCAAAGCTGCAAGCGTATGTGTGGGCAGGAATGTAGGCAGCAGAGGAGTTGAGGAACGGGTCCCGGACGATAACGTTGTAAATGACACCTTGTCCCCGGATGGAGGAGAAGGAAACTTCCGTCTTATCGTCAGCAGTCAGGGTGACCACCTGAAGCCGAAAATTACACGTGATTACTGTTTGGATTCTTTTTTTAAAAGCTATTCTAACCCCACCAATGTTTTCGTATAGTGCTAAATATCAATAGATTACATATAAGAAATGCATAAATGCAAACAGGAACAAGTAAAACATGTTTTCTTTTTTATGTTTTTTTTTTAAAGACACTTATTTGAAAGGTAGAGATATAGAAACAGAGAGAGAGATAGACAGAGATCTTCCATCCATCCACTGGTTCACTCACTCCCTAAATGGGCCCAACAGTCAGAGTTGGGCCGATTCAAAGCCAGAAGCTTCCTCTGGGTCTCCCACATGGGAGCAGGGTCCCAAGCATTTGAGCCACTCTCCTCTACTTTCCCAGGCCATTAGCAGGGAGCTGGAAGTGGAGCAGCTGGGACTCAAACCAGAGCCCATATGGGATGCTGGCACCACAGGCGGAGGCCCACCATGCCATGGCGCCAGCCCCGTTTCTTATGTTTTAAACAACCTAAAAACAGGCAGGTGTTGTGGCACAGCAGGATAAGGTGCTGTCTGTGATACCACAACCTGTATCAGATCGCCTGGTTTTAGTAGCAGCTACCCAGCTCCCGATCCATCTTCCTGCTCATGTGCCTGGGAAGGCACTGGAGTCCCTGCCCTCGGTGTGGGAGACTCTCTGTGTGTCTGTCTGTCTGTCTGTCTCTTTCTCTCTCTCTCTCTCATTTCTATTTCCTCAGGGCTCACAGCCAATCACAATCCCTTTTGTTGCTGCTGTTGATGTTGCATCATTCCAAGCCCGGCCAGAGCAAGTCCTTCCCACAGACCCGGCGCCTCCCTGACAAACTCTCCAGCCTGCATATTCTGTATGCATCTTTTTAATATCTTTTTAATACAAAGTGAGAAAGTTAAAAGGTAACCTAACATAACCTATTACGCAAGTCTTTATATTCTTCATGAGAATAAAAAAGATGTCAAAACCTTTATATCAAACTGGGCAGCTGATTAAGTTTACCAACACAGCTTCCTGGAGTGTGAATAAGCACTGTGCGTTTTCTCGTGTTAAGGCTCTCAGAGGGGAGCAATGCCCAGTGAGGGTAATGACATCCTAGGGGAATCAGCAACAAGAGAGCCAGCTGTGCAACAGGCCATGCAAGGACCATGCCAGGGACAAGCACCTACGCCCAATCTCAGTCTTCCTGCTGCACAACCTGACGACCCATCAGTCCCCTGGGAGACCTTGGAACAGCCTAGAAAGTTGCCACCCATCAACCGTGAGACGGAGGGTGGCCTCGCACATCCTGCTGCTATTGGTCTCCTTTCGAGACAGAAGGATCAAACCCTGCCCTTCGAAACAGTGATCCACATGTGTGAGTCTCGGATGTTCATACACACAGGAATCACCTAGGTCACCCTCTAAAACGCGGATTCTGATTCTGTATTCTGGGAGGCAGACTAGGACTCCGCACCCCGGTGATGCAGAGGCTGCCGCTTCCTGGTGCAACCTACAGTACTGAGGGTTTACAGGGACTCCAGAAGTCAGAGGAAATACCTGCCCCAACTTAGAATGCTGATATTAATGCCAATACGTATAACCGTAAGTGGTTTCTTATTGGTTTTTTTTTTCTACAAACAGTATAACCTTTCCTGAAGTTTTTAATTAAATGGTTGTAATAGTATACAAAAAATTACCACCTACTCCCATCTATGTCTACATGGACAAATGGAGTTAGAAGTTAAGCTGATTTTGTTGCAAAGAAATTTTGAAATCCATGCAGTTTTTTTTTTTGAAATACGTTTTCTTTTTTTTGTTTTGTTTTGTTTGAGAGACACAGAGAGAACTCCTGTCTGCTGGTTCACTCCCCAAACACCCAGAACGGCTGAGACTGGACCGGGGCCAAAGCAGGAGCTGGGTGGCAAGAACCCAATTACTTCAGCCATCACTGCTGCCTCCCTGAGATTTCACTAGCAGGAAGCTGGAGTCAGGAGCTGGAGCCAGGTCTTGAACCCAGGCACTCATGTCGGATGCAGGTGTCCTAGCGAGCGTGTTAATCACCAAGCTGCACATCTGCCCGTGTGAACTGTCTGGACCCCTCAGATACGTGGCTGCAGCTACAACTTAGCACCCTTTACATGCATCTCCTTAACAACCAACATCACTGTGAAATACCACCAGCGTGACAATAAGAAAGATGCTAAGAAAATAAGAGAGAACAGCAATAAACCCTGAAGGTCCAAAGAAGCAGCAAACACACCAGCTCCGGGTGGCATCACCCTCTCAACACTCCCAAAGCCTTTGTGATCGACCCCACAATGCACGAGACAGGCACTACCTTGACGGCACTGGCCTTGACCTGCGACACCTCGGCCATTCTCTGCAGGTGCCGGAGCAGCACCTTCTCGGCAAGGTCGTTCTCGGGCAGGAAGTACCGGTAGACATCATACTGCAGCCTCCACCTGGAGTCCCGGCCTGTCCCAACGTCACACAACGGAGGAGCTGCGCCCC
Organism: Lepus europaeus; assembly: GCF_033115175.1. Classification (NCBI taxonomy): domain Eukaryota; kingdom Metazoa; phylum Chordata; class Mammalia; order Lagomorpha; family Leporidae; genus Lepus; species Lepus europaeus. Next base: position 119,032,336 of record NC_084832.1, read on the forward strand.
TACAGCAAACCAGCAAAACCGAATGTCAGCCTCTAGTGGTCCAATCCCAGCCTCCAAACCTCCGAGTTCAAACTTCTGCAACAATTCCAATGTCACAGCTCCACTTCTGCAGGACTACACTTGGTAATTTTTTTTTTTTTTTTTTTGACAGGCAGAGTTAGACAGTGAGAGAGACAGACCGGGAGAAAGGTCTTCCTTTTTCCGTTGGTTCACCCTCCCAGTGGCCGCTGCGGCCAGCGCACTGCAGCCGGCACACCACGATGATCTGAAGCCAGGAGCCAGGAGCTTCTCCTGGTCTCCCATGCGGGTGCAGGGCCCAAGCACTTGGGCCATCCTCCACTGCCATCCTGGGCCACAGCAGAGAGCTGGACTGAAAGAGGAGCAACCGGGACAGAATCCAGCGCCCCGACCGGGACTAGAACCCGGGGTGCCAGCACCGCAGGCAGAGGATTAGCCTATTGAGCCTCGGCACTGGCCAACACTTGGCAATTTGAAGACAAAGTAATGCATTGTTAGGGGCTGAATGTCTGTGTCACCCTCCAAGGTCATATGCTGGAATTCTAACCCCTAACATGAGAATGGGAGGCTCTGGAAGGTGACAATGTCATAAGTGTACAGCCCTCATGCGTGGCATCAGGGCCCTTGGCAGACACCCCAGGAAGAGGTGGCCAGGCCCCTGGCATGGGCGGAAACAGTGAGAGATGTCAGCAGCCTGCACCCAGGAGGAGGGCCCTCACCAGAGTCCATCTGCACTGGCTCCCCGATCTTAGACACCAACCTCCAGGGCAGTGGGGCACATTCGCCACTGCTACATAGGAGCCACCCATCCTCGGGCACCTTCTTAGGGTGGGCCAATCAGACCCACATGCACAACAGGAGAAAATTTTGATTCAATAACCAGATTATGCTGTCAGGCCTGGAGTGAGATGCCAGCTCAGCTGCCTGTTAGCTGCGAGCATCTTGGCAAGTCACTTGAACCCCACTCAGCACGATGGCCTCTTCTTCATGAAACTGCTGACAAAGAACCTACAGCGCTCAGCACCATGACTGGCACACAGGAGGCATTCCAAGGCCAGCTTGCTTTACTATTAATGTACAAATTGCAACAGATATTCTTAATTAAAGTAATATAATCCTTAAAACATTTAAAATTGAAGAGACATGTCCAAGCTCACATGAGATTCAGACCAGGATCTTCAAACAAAGAGAGTACATCACAATGGAGGGAAACCTATTACCTATAAATGACAGGTCAAAACTGGTAATGAAGTTTAAATTATATCAATTCCCCAGGACACAAGCCTGTCCACTTTTACTAGATTTGAGAGTGTGCTGTATTACCTAACAGTTGGGTGTGTATGCGGGTACTTCCGAAAATAAAATGAGATTAAAAGACGAGCTTATTGTGATGCATAAAGATTATGAAACCCACACAATTTTTTCATTATACACACTTCCACAAACTTTACAAACACACTGTAGATGATCCCAAAGCAATGTGAGGAGATGAGAGACAGACAGACGTACCGTGCATAGCCAAGGTTTGCTGGGGCAAATTTGACAGTGGTTTCAAAGAAGTTATACTCCACGTAAATGTTGGGATCGATATCTAAATCAAACTCCAAGTTACAGCCTCCGGGGATAGGATCTGGGTAGGAAAAAGGGAAGTGACTGAACAAAGAGTTCTTATACATTCACATCGATCGGGAAATCAGAACTCTGTGCTTACGAGGACTTCCCAGACGGAAGTTAAATGCTATTCCAGAGCTTCTGGTTTCTTACTGTCTCCTGAACTAAGCTTCAAGAGGGTGAAGTAGGGGCTGGCATGGCCGTGCACTGAGTTAAGCCACATCCTGCCACGCCAGCATCCCATTGCTGGAGCGCCAGCTTAGGTCCCGCCTGCTCCACTTCTCAGAGAGCTGCCTGCTAATGTACCTGAGAAGGCGGCAGAAGACGGCCCAAGCGCCTGGGCTCTTGCCACCCACGTGGGAGACCCGCATGGAGCCCAGGTTCCTGTTGGCCACTTGGAGAGTAAACCAGCAGATAGGTGATCTCCTCCTCTGTCTCCCCTCTCCCTGTTGCTCTGCCTTTCAAGTAAGTTTAAAAAAATTAATCTTGGGACTGGCACTACGGCATAGTAAGCCTATCCCATTTGGGTGCCAGTTCGTGTCCTGGCTGCTCCAATTCCAATCCAGCATGGCCTGGGAGAGCAGTGGAAGGTAACCCAAATACTTGGGCCCTTGCACTCGTGTGGGAGACTCGCAGAAATCTCCTGTCTCCTAGCTCCAGATCAGTCCCACTCCAGCCACTGCGGCCATTTAGGGAGTGAACTAATGTATAGAAGACCTTTCTCTCTGTCTCTCCCTCTCTGTGATTCTGGCTCTCAAATAAATCTTAAAAATCTTTTAAAAAGAATGAGGAAGAGCAGAAAAGCTGTTTTAAAAAGAAGGAAACCAGTTTTAACAAATGTTCTGAGTAAGATCCTTTTCCATACACCCTCCCCAACACGTCACACACGCCAGGGAGTGACAGGGAGTCCAAGACAGAAGGTTACCTGTTTCCGAGTAGGACAGCGGGATGGCCACACTCTGGACAGGCGCCGCCGCGGCAGTCTGCAGGTACCAGGAGCACACACTCTGCTCCGGTGTCAGGATGAAAGCCAGCCCTCCGTCAGTGCCCGTGGCCGAGGAACCGGGCAGGAAAGTCTGCGATTAGAAAGAGACGCCATCACCAATGGGGAATTGGACAGAGCGAATGTGCGACAGAGCTGCTCTACTGTCCATGTCCTGCTCCAAACCTCACAGAGGAAAGGGAGCGCCGCAGCCCTGCCTGGACAAACGGAAGACTTCTTTCCATCTCTAGATTCGTGTGCTCCACAAACACTCCTGGAGATAGCATTATTTCAAGTCTCTGTCTTAGCCTGCTCGGGCTGCTGGGACAGAGATGGGGTGGCTGCTGAACAATAGGCATCTATGTCCCCGGCCTGAGATGAGGGTGCAGCAGGGTTGGGCGGGGTCTGGGGCAGCTCCTCTCCTAGGCTGCAGACGGCCACGCCCTCGCTACACCCTCCAGGGCAAAGGGGAAGCCGCTCTCTGGGACCTCTGATGGTGAGGGCACAGATCCCACTCAGGAGGGCTCTGCCCCCATGACCTGACACTGCCAAACTGGGCCCTGAGATGTGGGGAGGCACATTTGCTGACAACAACCTCTGGTCAGGAGCAGCACGCACAGTCGGTTCTCGGTGCCCTCCACTCCCCTGCATGAGGATCCACTGCGTCATGTCGCATTCTCAGACTAACGAGGCAACACCGTGAACCCTGGCCCCGAGGAGTGCCGGCTGTGCAAGTTACTGAGTTACAACTGACATTGCTACCATACAGTAACTGCTCAGTAGGTTTTCACACATGGAGACCCCTGTGAAGCCATCACCATGATCAGGATGGCGGCCACAAAGCATCTCAGGGCCCTCGCTGATCCTTCCTCATGCCCCTCCCCTCTCCTACTCCACTCTCACCTCCTAAGAGCAAAAAAGATTTTTTTTTTTTTTTTTTTTTTTTTAGTTGAAAGTTGAAAGGCAGAGAAGCGGACACCAACAGAGCTCCCACTCACCGGTTCACTCCCCAAATGCCTACAGTAGCCCCTAGCCAGAGCCGGAAGGCAGGAGCTCTATCCAGGTCTCCCACATGGGCGGCAGGAACCCAGCTACCTGAGCCATCATCCCTGCCTCCCAGGGTCTGAGTAGCAGGCAGCTGCAGTTAGGAGCCAGCGTCTGGACTCAAACCCAGGCACTTGGGTGTGGGACACTGGCATCTAAACTACCAGGCCAGACACCTCCTGCCCCTTGTAGAGAGCTTTATCAAGAAAATGCTAAGCTAAAAGGTAACAGGGTCCAAGTTTTTCTTAAAGCTACGGAAATGGGGAGGAAAGGTCTGAGCTCAACTTCAATTTGGCAAGCACGAGGGAAAACTAGTCAAATATTAATCAAAAAGGCCACCAGCTGCAAAACACCGCAGGATGACCCCCAGAATCCCAAAGTGCCAGGCACCAACGCAAGGGCACAGGGCACAGGCACGCTCCTCTCCCTGGCCAGGGCCCCATGCCCGTACAGTTAGCCACACTCTTCTCGTGGGAGGAACAGCGGTAACTGAAGGCCACGCGAGAGATGAAAACTAAGGGCCAACTGAGACCCCTTCTGTGTGGGAACTGAAGCCCAGGATGCCAGTCACCTGGACCTCTGCTGTCACTTACTAGTTACTCTGACATCTCGTCATGCAAGCACAGCAGTGGGCATTTTTTTGTTTGTTTGTTTTTGACAGGCAGAGTGGACAGTGAGAGAGAGACAGAGAGAAAGATCTTCCTTTTTGCCGTTGGTTCACCCTCCAATGGCCGCCGCGGTAGGCGCGCTGCGGCTGGCGCACCGCACTGATCCGATGGCAGGAGCCAGGTGCTTCTCCTGGTCTCCCTTGCGGGTGCAGGGCCCAAGGACTTGGGCCATCCTCCACTGCACTCCCGGGCCACAGCAGAGAGCTGGCCTGGAAGGGGGGCAACCGGGACAGGATCGGTGCCCCGACCGGGACTAGAACCTGGTGTGCCGGCGCCGCAAGGCAGAGGATTAGCCTGTTGAGCCATGGCGCCAGCCAGCAGTGGGCATTTTAACTACCCTGTGCAGCTGCTGTAAGATGAACCAGGTAGACAACGAAGCACACAGTTCTTAAGCAGGGTCCAGAGGCCCTCATGAAGGTATCCACATATGAGGATACTCCCAAAATCCTGCTGAAAAATGGGATTTAAAGATAAGCTTCGGAAGGCATTCGGTACAGCAGCTGAGACGCCACGTTGGATGCCTGTATCCGACATGGGAGAGTGTCCAGCTCTACTTCCAACTTCAGCTTCCCGCTAACATATTCCCTGGAAGGGAGCAGGTGATATGGCTCAAGTATCTTGGACCCCGTCACCCACTTGGGAGACCCAGGTTGAGTTCCAAGCTCCTGACTGCAGCCTGGCCAAGCCCTATCAGCTGAGTCATCTGGGGAGTGAAGAGCGGGTAGAAGGTCTCTGCCTCACTGCCTCTCTCTCTCTCTCTCCCCCACTCTGTCTCTCAAATAAAATGAAAATAAATCTTAAAAAGATAAGTTTGTTGCAGAACAAATAACTGTGCAACCTATATATAGTTTTTTTTCATAATACATATTTCCCATGAACTTTTTGAAGACTCCTCATCCTCCGCCACAAAATGATGTACTTGGGGGCCCACAGGGTGGCACAGTGGGTTAAGCCATGGCTTTTAACACCAGCATCTGACATGTGTGGCAGTTCAAATCCCAGCTGCTCCAATCCAGCTCCCTGCTAATACACCTGGGGAGGTAGTAGAGGATGACCCAAGTAGTTGGGTCCTTGCACCCAAGTAAGACACTCAAATGAAGAAGCTCCTGCATCCTGGCTTCAGCCTGGCCCAACCCCAGCTGTTGCACAGTCAATTAGAGATGGAAGATCTCTAATTCTGCCTCTCAAATACATAAATAAACCTTTTTTTAAAAGTATGTGTTTTGCTGGGAAACAGATACAGTCTACAGTCCCAGGAGCTTCAGAACCACTGGCCCAGCACATACGAGGCATGCAAAAGCCAGAAATGCCTTTTCCCTATCTGCTCTTTTTCTCACAACTTAGTCTTTGAGTCATGTCATTAAAAGGGAAGTCACTGGGGCCAGCACTGTAGTATAGCAGGTAGAGCTGTAGCCTGCAGTGCCAGTATCCCACATGGGCATTGGTTCAAGTCCCAGCTGCTCCACTTCCAATCCAGCTCCCTGCTAATGCAGCTGGGAAAGCAGATGATAGCTCAAATACTTGGGCCCCTGCCACTCACGTGGGAGACCAGAAGAAGCTCCTGGCTTCTGGCTCCTGGCTAGGGATTGGTCCAACTCCAGGCATTGTAGCCATAGGGGAGTGAACGAGCAGATGGAAAATCTCTCTCTCTACCTCTCTTTCTCTCTGAAACTCTGTCTTTGGGGGAAAAAAAAGAAAAAATATTGAAGTAACTCATTTTTTAAAATTTTTTAAAGATTTATTTATTTGAGAGGAGAGGCAGAGAGAGAGGTCTTCATCCGCTGGTTCACCCCTCAATTGGCCACAACTGCCGGAGCTGTGCCAGGAGCTTCCTCTGGGCCTCCCATGTGGGTGCAGGGGCCCAAGGACTTGCGCCATCCTCCACCGCTTTCCCAGACCATAGCAGAGAGCTCGATCAGAAGAGGAGCAGCCGGGACTATGCGCCTCAGGCCAGGGCGTTAACCCGCTGCACCACAGTGCCAGCCCCAGACTGATTTTATTATTTGCCAATTTAAAAACACTTTAAAGAGAGCTGGCTTTAAAATAGGGAAAACGAGAGGGGCATCATCTGCCTGCCCTTTCACGAGGTCTCCTGGGAAAAGCCTGAATGTGAAGTTCAGCTTCAGTGCCAGCAAAGCCTGGCCCCCGCTGCCCTTCCAGGACTGGAAGCTTCTTTCTTTCTCAGAAAGTTAGGAAACAGAAGATGGTTTTCTATCTGCCCAGCAAAACAAGGCGTGAGCAACGCCTCCAACAAGTAACACAACATATTCCTTCCTCTTTCTCCTGGGCTAAACTCTTCTATTTCCAGCCTAGTAACTAACTTACTTCCCCTTCACCCCAGCGTGCATTCACACATGTGTGCACACACACACAATTTCAAAATTAAGGTAAGAGCAAGAGACAGAAATAAAACCAAACAAAATACTCAGTAGGACTGACGCCTGTAAAATTATACCTGAATTGGGTTTAGACAGTTTTGTGTGCCAAACTCCAGGATATTGCAAGATAAACTTAGGACAAATATGAAGTAGGGTAACTCGTTACAGGGTGAAACCCATTTATTACTTTACAGGTATGTAAATTAACTAAAACAGATTCGTAAAAGATTCCGTACTTGGCAGGATGTTAACAGTTTAAGCTAATTCAGGGCATTTACAGAAGTTTCCAGGGGCAGGGCACCTGGTACAGAGGTCGACACGCCACTCCCACATCAGAGTGCCCGGGTTTGAGTCCTGGCTCCACCTCCCACTCCAGCTTCCCGCTGATGCACACCCTGGGAGGTAGCAGGAATGGCTCCCCGCCACAACGCACCTCTAATTCTCTTTCCAACAAAATAAATAACCAAATTTAAAAACAAAAGTTTTCCCAAGCTGAGGCTGAGACTAAGGGGTTTAGTGGTTTAACGTCTGTACCAACAGAGTCCTTAGCCCTGCTGGAACCAGCACAGGGCCGGACACGCTGAGGGGTGTAACTCTTCTGTCTGCAACAGAGACTCCAAAGGATACAGGTGATCCGGCATGGTCCTTAGCTTCAGTTTTGAAGAGCTAGACAATAAAGGAACCACATGACGCGTGCTTTCGTGTAAAAGTCATTAAGGACCCATGAGAGTGAGCCGAAGTGGGAGCTCAGGAGGAAAACCTGAACGCAGAGAGGAGCGTGCACCCCCCCACCAACTCAGCTATGACCCCTTCTGACACAGAAGCTGCCATATTGGGAAAGACCAGGGACACTCACCTTGTGGTCGCTATTCACCAGCCTGACGAGATCCAGTTTCGATTTTTGTAAACATAACATCACAAACGAGAGAGACACCAACGTCTAGTGCTCATCCCATACCTAAGACTCAAACATCCAGAAATGGTTTGCATGGAGACAACTCTGTACTCACCGGAGAAGAAGAGACGGTTGTGTTCTGTGACTGGGAGTGTATTTGGAAAATGACAAAGGTCACATTGCTGGAAATATCACGCAATATAGCTTCCTCTGGAGAAGCTCTGCTGAGCTCCAAGTATCTGAACTTCCCCACGGAGAACTCAAGGAAACCTGCAGAGAAAGCAACTGCATTAAAACACCGGACCCTCCAACACCAACCGGGAGAAACCCCCTTCATGAACAGACGCGGAAGGCAGCTGGGTCCTCAGGAAGACTCCTGGAGGGAAACACTGTCACCACCCCATCTCGCTGATGGGGACACTGAGGGTTAAAGGCGCAGTGGACCACCCAAGCCGGAAACATCAGAACTGAGAACACAACGGGAGAAGCCAGTTCCAAAGCTGCCAAGGATGCCTGAATGGAGGATGGGGTCCCAGGGCCAAAAACCAAAAACAATTCTATCCGGCACAGAACCCCTGACTTCTGGGATAAACCACCTATAAGCTCACTGACAACAGTGGGGAATTCCAGACAGTGGCAGGTGACTTGCATTTATTCCCAGTTCACCGTGTGACCGCAGCCAAGTTCCTTCACTCCCTTAAGCCTCTACTTGCTCACCTGTCAAAGGGAACTGCCCTCCCAACCTCACTAAGGAAGTGCCATCGAATCAGCAGAAATGTTTGTACAGTGTCCACACTGGGCACTGTGCACACCATGGTGACCTTGGCCTTCAGGGGACTGGAACCCTCAGTTTGCTTAAGGATCAAGGTCAGAGTCCAACATAAAGGAGGCTAGAACAAGAATTGTCTTCCTCGCCTGGTAGCGCTGAGCGTACTCTGTTCTCCATTCTCTGTGCCCTCTCTCCCATACCCACACCGGTTCTTTCCTGCTCTGATCTAATTCTCCAACAACGCGCTAAATCAGGCTGCTTCTTCCTCACGAGGCTCCCACCTCACCCCACCCTCAGGCCAGTTTATCTCTGCACAAACAGCAGAGGCTCTCCCAGACACACCAGGCATCTCAACTTGAGAAATCAAAAACTTTAAGACAGAGGCAAAGGCGCTACTGAAAAAAAGACTGTAATTCGTAATTAGCCCCAGAGTGGAACAAGTGTAGTGAGTGAGTTACTTATTTATTTGAAAGACAGAGCCAGTGGGGTACTGTGAGCAAGCACACCCATTCACTGGTTCATTCCCCAAATCCCACAGCAGCCAGGGCTACACCAGGACAAAGCCAGGAGCCAGGTCTGCCTTGCAGTTGGCAGGGACCTGACTACCTGAACCATCACCAGCTGCCTCCCAGGGTGTGCACTGGCAGGAAGCTGGAATCAGGAGCCAACCCAGGCCGTGAAGGCAGACACTCCAATAGGGAATGTGAGTATTCTAAGTGGCACCTTAACCGTTAAACCAAATGCCCACCCTTCATGTTTTATCTTAGAAGAAAGTTATGGGTTTTATTATTATTATTATTTTTGACAGGCAGAGTGGACAGTGAGAGAGACAGACAGACAGAAAGGTCTTCCTTTTTGCTGTTGGTTCACCCTCCAATGGCTGCTGCGGCCAGTGCGCTGCGGCCGGCGCACCGCGCTGACCCGAAGGCAGGAGCCAGGTGCTTCTCCTGGTCTCCCATGCAGGTGCAGGGCCCAAGGACTTGGGCCATCCTCCACTGCACTACCAGGCCATAGCAGAGAGCTGGCCTGGAAGAGGGGCAACCGGGACAGAATCAGGCGCCCTGACCAGGACTAGAACCTGGTGTGCCAGTGCCACTAGGCAGAGGATTAGCCTGTTGAGCCACGGCGCTGGCCAAGGAAGTTGTTTTTTAAAGTTAGAACGTGTAGAAAACATTATCTCCTCCAGTAGGAACACCGTGTAGAAATCACTCCTGTCTGGCAGGTCTTTTAGGACCTAGGCAGGTGATCACATACATGTATCCATGTAAATGGGGGGGATACATGTTTGGTGTAGCCCATTTCCTAAGTCTTCAATATCTCTCCATGTCAACACGGATGAGTCTAGCTTTACCATTTTAGAAGGTATCTAAGATTCGATTCTGTGTACAACCCACAATTTTCAATCAATCTCCTAATGACCAACAGGGGCTGTTAGCATTCTAGCAGGAATAAGACAGTTACAGGAAGAATCGTTTCTTGAAGAATACTCTAGAAAGTATATATGTCGGGGGCCAGCACTGTGGCATAGTGGGTAAAGCCGCCACCTGTAGTACCAGCATCCCATATGGGCACCGGTTCAAGTCCTGGCTGCTCCACTTCTGATCCAGCTCTCTGCTATGACCTGGGAAAGCAGTAGAAGATGGCCCAAGTCCTTGGGCCCCTGCACATGTGTGGGAGATCCAGAAGAAGCTCCAGGCTCCTGGCTTCAGATCGGCACAGCTCCAGCCATTGCGGCCAATTGGGGAGTGAACCAGCAGATGGAAGACCTCTGTGTGTGTAACTCAGACTTTCAAATAAAATAAATATTTTTTTAAAAAAGTATGTATGTCAGGGCCAGCATTGTGGCACAACTAGTTAAGCCACAGCTTATGATGCCTGCATCCCTTGTTGGAGTACTGGTTTGAGTCTCGGCTGCTTCACTTTTGATCTGGCTCCCTGCTAATGCTCCTGGCAAAGTAGAAGAAGGTAGCCCAAATACTTGGGGGCCAGCCACATGAAAGACTGGATGGATTTCCTGGCTCTGGTCTGGCCCAGCCTTGGCTGTTGTGGACACCTACGGAATGAATCAGCAGATGGACTCTTCTCTCCCCTTCTCTGTAACACAGCCTTTCAAATAAAAAAACAAGTATTTTTTTAAAAACAAAGTATCCACATTAGATAATAAACTGATCTGAGGCCGGCGCAGCGGCTCAATAGGCTAATTCTCCGCCTAGCAGCGCCGGCACACCGGGTTCTAGTCCCGGTTGGGGCGCCGGATTCTGTCCCAGTTGCCCCTCTTCCAGGCCAGCTCTCTGCTGTGGCCCGGGAAGGCAGTGGAGGATGGCCCAAGTGCTTGGGCCCTGCACCCGCATGGGAGACCAGGAGAGGCACCTGGCTCCTGCCATCGGATCAGCGCGGTGCACCAGCCGCGGCGGCCATTGGAGGGTGAACCAACAGCAAAGGAAGACCTTTCTCTCTCTCTCTCTCACTGTCCACTCTGCCTGTAAAAAATAATAATAATTAAAAATAAAAAAATAAACTGATCTGACCAGGTCCTTGCTGCAACTGTCTAACAGATGGCCTTTGATGTTAATCAGTGCAGCTGCAGGTAACAGCCTTGTCTCAGCTTAAGCAATTCAGATATGAAAACAAACAGTCCACATGGGAATACACAATGATCAGGACAAAAAACTGAAGTTGTGGTCTCTGCTGGTGACTTCTTTCTCAGGAAGAGCACCAGGCATTTCAGGGGTCGTCAAAACTTCCAGAAAACTACAAGAGGACACCACACTCACCCTCTTTCCCCGAATACCTGCAGCAAGAACCAGGTGCAAACCAGGTAACAACATGGAGAAATGAGGTATTTGTATACATTATTTAAAACCTGGTTACTGGAGAAAATCAGTAGAGGTAGTAGGAGCAAGTATTTCTACAGGTGTATTTAACAATGATTTTTTCTTTACACATTTGCTGATTTTTCAAATTTTCTACAGGGTTCGTGAGGTATTCTTATTAGGAAAGTGTAATATACACTGGGTGTTACATATTCTGACCTGCAGGTGATTTTCTTAAGTACTACTGTCAAGGACACTCTCCACACCACTTAAATCAGAATGCCTGGGGTAGGGTCCAGGTAGCAATTAAACAGCAAATATTCATTAAAATAACAGGCACAGAAGCACAGTCTACACACCCATGAAACCACGTGAGTCAAGAAACAGCACTCCAGCCCTGGAGAGCCCTGTAGCCACTCCAATCACGACAGCTTGAAACTTACACCACAGCACAGGATCCGCGCCTTGCCCATTTTTACAATCAGGTCATCTTTGAATGTCAGAGTTCTTCGCACATCACACACCAGTATTCTGCTGAAAATGTGCACAATCGTCTCCCTCCCATTTCACATGTTAACACATGTTTTAATTTTTTTTCTGGACAGGCAGAGTGGATAGTGAGAGAGAGAGACAGAGAGAGAGGTCTTCCTTTTTGCTGTTGGTTCACACTCCAATGGCCGCTGCGGCCAGCACATGGCACTGATCCGAAGGCAGGAGCCAGGTGCTTCTCCTGGTCTCCCATGCCGGTGTAGGGCCCAAGGACTTGGGCCATCCTCCACTGCCTTCCCGGGCCATAGCATAGAGCTGGCCTGGAAGAGGGGCAACCGACATAGAATCCGGCGTGCCAGCGCTGCAAGGCGGAGGATTAGCCTGTTGAGCCACGGCGCCGGCCCACATGTTTTAATTTAATACAGTCCAGTTTTCCAAGTTTTTCCTTTATGATTGTTTCCATGTCATTTAAAATAATAAAAACTTCCCCAACCTATTCCAAGATCACAAAGATGCGTTCTCCATGCTGACATCTGGAAGTTTATTTCACCTTTCATGCTGGTTTTAATGTACGACGTGAGGCAGGGGTCAGGGTCCACTTTCCCCTGGCTTCTAGTGGACAGGAACCCTTGTTAGAACCCCACGTTCTCGCGGCTGCTTCCCTTCACAGGACTCAGCGAGAATGTGTCCTAGGGTCAGTGGGTTCCACTGGTCTATCTGTCCTCTCACCACTATTACATCACCTTCATCCCTGCCCCAAGTGTGTTCTCTGCAGAACTACGTCTGGCCCTTTTCATTTCCATATACCTTGTAAAAATCACTTTGTCAATGCCCCCCCCCACACACAACACACCCACAAAAGAAAGCCTAAAGGGATTTTAATTGAGATAACACTGAAAGAATAAATTCAGTTGGGGGAGAAATGCTATCTTTAAAACACAGATTGTTTGGGGCCTGTGTTGTGACAAAAAAGGTTAAGCCTTCACCTGGTTAGTATACCAGCATCCCATATGGGTGCCGGTTTGAGACCTGGCTGCTCCTCTTCTGGTCTAGGTCCCTGTTAACACACCTGGGAAGGTAGCCCAAGCACTTGGTCCCTTGCACCCATGTCTAAGACCCAGATGAAGCTCCCGGCTTTGGATTCGTCCAGTTCTGGTCATCGTGGCCATTCTCGGAATGAACCAGCAGATCAAAGATTTTTCTTTGTGTATCTCTTCTTCTCTCTGTGGAACTCTGATTTTGAAATAAATAAATAAATCTTTACAAAAAACACAGAATGCTTAAATTTATGATTTTTAGATACTTCTGTTTGGCTTTTCAATTTATTTCAAAATGCTGTAGAGTTTTTCTCTGCAGATGTCTTAACATTTTCCATTACCTTGAACCCTAAATATCTGACATACGTTGGTACCACTATAAATTTTTTTCTTCTGAGTTCCAACTTCTAGATGCCTCTTAAACAATGTATTTTCTTAAAGTTCTCCAGATGCTGCTGCTCCTAACACCATGGTAATGAATCGGGGGGAAAAATAACTGCATTTTCTTCTAGTCTAGTTATCCTTCACCTAACTTGTGTGAGAAAATACCTTGGCAGCCCTACAGCCATTTCACAATTGTTACACAAGATCACATTTGAACCAAGCCAGCTGTAGGCTGACCCTGGCTAGGCAGGGCTTGGGCACGTGCGATGCCGAGGTGCCCAACGCAATAAGTGGCTGCAGAATGACAGCTGTGCCACAGGACCTCAGGCAAACCGGAGGCAGCTGTCTCATACAGCAGGTGGCTGCTACAAGTCTCCAAAGACTGGAGCTTGCAACTGTCCAGCGCAACACAATCAAACCCATTATTAATGTCCAATAGCTTTTCAACGCTTCAGAGAGCACCCCCACCTCCCCAGTTCAGTAACAGGAGCCAGGGATCCCCAGAATCAGTCTGCAAATAAGCTCTTGGCAAGAAGGGGACACACACATGCACACAGCAGGCATTCATAGAAATGCCTGGCGCCTCATTAGCACCAGGTTGAGAAAGAAATTTCCGTAGACTGACCAGGAAAGATACTGAGCGGTGCTGTGGTTAAGCCTCGGTTTGGGTCGCCCACGTCCTAAGTAAGAGTGCCTGGTTCGAGTCTTGCCTCCTGTGTTTGTGATCCAGGTTCCTCCCAGGAGGCAGCAGGTGCTGGCTCAAGTGGTTGAGTCTCCAGCATCCATGTAGGAGACCTGGGCCCCTGCCTTCAGCCTGGCCCAGCACCAGCTGTTGCCGACATTCTGGGAGTGAACCAGAGCATGGGAGAGGTGGGTACTCTGCCTTTCAAAGAAAATGAGTAAAGACACTACAAGTGTGGGAAGAATGGCGTTTAACTCCTCACAAAAACAGACTTGGCAAAAGATACAAACTCAAGATACATCACGCAGAAGTTCACAGGAACTTCACCTCTAAGTCATTTGGAAAACGACTCACTGGATGCACTTTATGAGGCATAATTGCGTCTTGTGACCCAGGAGTGGGAGGAAAAAAAGGCAGCGCCTCACATGACCATACAGCGCCAACGGCGAGCACCGGGTGAGGCACTGACTCAGCCAGCCGCTCTCCTCCAGAAGCAAAGGCCTACTTTTTCTGCCAGAAATATTTTTCGCAAAGCAAGCCTTCGGCCCAACAGTTAAGACACCTGCAGCCCATCGAAGTGCCGGGTTCCTGACTCCAGCTTCCACGGGAAGCAGCTGGGACCCAGCCACTCACAAGGGATCCTTGATGGAGTTCCCAGCTCCCCCCTGCAACTGACAGGGGAATTTACAGAGTAAAGGAGCAGATGCCAGGTCGCTTTCTGGTGTGCTCCCCACCCCCGCTCAAATAAATAGCTAAATGCAAATTAAGAAAAAATGTTCTTTGGCCATCTGACCCAGACAAGTCTTTCTCTTATTTTTCCATACCCATTTTCCATTCTTTTGTAGCATCATTTTTCCAGTCTAAAAAGTACATCCATATCCTAATCCAGCAATCTTAAAAATCCCCAACTGTTGCATCTTACTTGTTTACTATAATTTACTTCCGGGGCCAGCGCTATTGAATAGGAGGTTAAGCCTCCACCTGCAGCACCAGCATCCCATACGGGGGCCAGTTTGTGTCCCAGCTGCTCTTCTTCGATTCAATTCTCTGCTTATGGCCTGGGACGGTCGTGGAAGATGGCCTGAGTGCTTGGGCCCCTGCACTTGCATGCCAGACCTGGAGGAAGCTCTTGGCTTCAAGCTGTTGTGGCTATTTGAGGAGTGAACCAACAGATGGAAGACCTCTCTCTGTCTCTAATTCTGCCTCTCAAACGTTTTTTAAAAAGCTACCTCCAACATCCCCATCATTCATGCTTAGACACAACAACCACATTCAAGGAGAGACCTGTGAACATGTAGTCTAATTCCCTACCAGGAGCGTATCAGAAAGAAAACTGCTTCAGCTGCTGGCACTCGCTGGCATTGGACAACCCCTCCCAATCTCATGTTCACCTTTTGAGGAATTTTTATCAGCCCCAAAGGCCAAAAGGAAACACAAGCGCACATCCCACCTCTCACACACATTTGAGAGAGAGATTGCTGGTCACAGCCGCCGCCCGCCACCTTCTTACAGCACTAGGACACACCGTGGAAGGTCCCCACGACACCCTGCTCACCATGTCCTACGTAATAACATGCTGAGTGACGGAAACCACAAGAAAAGGGAAAACCGTTTAAATGAACAATCCTCCTGCGTGCCCAGCGCGCCAGACTGCACCTGCCGCAGACGTACTGAGTCCAGATCTGCCTCTGTCCAAGATTCACTGGGCACTCCAGTCGCTACTCGAGCTGTGCAGTGACCGGTAAATCCCCAGTCACCACAGCTGCTCGATTTCTTCGGTTTGGACCAGAGCAGAACCCAGGCATTTTCAAGAGGAGGCTGCAAGCCTTGAAGTAAATCTTTCCTTGTTTTCTGATTTTTATCTGCTGCTGTAGAGAATATTTATTCACTTACGTGAAAGGCTGACAGAGAGAGGTAGAGAGGTAGGAGGTAGTAGGTAGGTAGGTAGGGTGGGAGGAGAGAGAAGTTCCTCATCCGCTGGTTCACTTCCCAAATGGCAGCAACCACCGGACGTGGACACAGGAGCCCAGGGACCGGGGACATCCCCCACTACCCTTCCAGGCCACAGCAGAGAGCTGGATCAAAAGTAGAGCAGCTGGGACTCGAACTGGAACCCATATGGGATGCCAGCATGGCAGGCGGCAGCCCCACCCGCCATGACACAACACCAGCCAAGAGACTATCAGCGTTTGCCATCATGCAGCAGTTAAGTTACCACATGCCACCCCTTCCCTGGGCAGCACGATAGCACTCATGCAATGAACACAGTGACAAAAAGGGAGGTGTCAGGGCTGCCATCAAAGAAGGGGGGTGTGTGTGTCTGAACCAATGCTAATTTCTCTGGCCTGGCTGTTGTGTGCAGGTTAAGCTGCCGACTGTGATACAGGCATCCCACACTGGAGTGCCAGTGCCAGTCCTGGCTGCTCCACTTCCGATCCAGCTCCCTGCTAACAGTGTGGGAAGGCAGTAGAGGAGGGCCCTTGTGCTCAGAACCCTGCCAGCCACGTGGAAGACCCAGCTGCAACTCCTGCCTTGGCCTGGCCCAGCCCGAGTCAGCTGCTGCCATTTGGGAAGTGAACCAACAGATGTAAGATCTGTCTTCCAAATAAATATATAGATCTTTTAAAAACTAACTTCCCAGGTTATCGCTCATATTTCTCAAGTTGTGGCGCAAAAATTCCCGGGCGTGAAACACTAAGGCAGTGACCTAGCAATAAGAAGGGGGGGACCCCAGGAGGCCTGACTCAGGGGCCAGCGCTGGATCAAGGACAAATTCAGCCTCTGTCCTCACCTCTTGTTCCTCCTCCTCAGGCTATTTTGAGACAGGCGGGCAGATACACAGCAG
Source organism: Lepus europaeus (assembly GCF_033115175.1). Classification (NCBI taxonomy): domain Eukaryota; kingdom Metazoa; phylum Chordata; class Mammalia; order Lagomorpha; family Leporidae; genus Lepus; species Lepus europaeus. The sequence continues at coordinate 119,048,951 of NC_084832.1, forward strand.
CACCGTGTTACACGCTCGCTTAGCCGCACCTGGGTTCCCTGCCCCTCCGTCCAGGCTGCAGCACCGTGTTAAACGCAGACGGCTCCCTTAGCCGCACCTGGGGTACCCGGCCCGCGGTCCAGGCTTTGCGGCCAGTGCCCTGGGCCGCCAGGTGAGGCCAATCATCGCCTTGCAGGGTTCTGAGGACCACATCGGAGCGTGCCCGAGGAGCACCTGGCACACCCTGCGGCGTGTTCGCTGCTAACCCGATTTCTTTTTTCTTTTTTTTTTTTTTAATTCCAATAATACAGTCGCCCGGCTCAGCTCCGGCCTGAGTCCCAGGCAAAGATCCTGGCACGCACTCTGCACGCGGGCTTTGCGGGCGCGCCACGTTTGCTGGAGCCGCAGCCACCAGCTCCCTCACCGAAACGCACGCGACCCGCAGCTGGGTGCGACGCGCGCTTCGGACGTGCGGCGGCCGCCCGCCTGGAGCCGAGGGGACCGCGACACCCCGAGCGCCGCGGCCCAGTCGCGGGGACCCCCGGCCAGGCTCCGCGCTCCAGGGAGCGCCGGGGCGACCCCACGCCGGACGCGAACACGGCGAGCCGGATCCTTCCCGCCCGTCTCCGCAGCCCGCATCGGAGGTTCCGGCGCATCCAGGCGGGCCCCGACCCAGCAGCCCGGCGCTGCGAGCGCGCCCCACGCCGCGACCTACCCTGGCTGGCGTTCCCGACGGCCTCGGCGCCCGCGGCCACCCCGCGCGCCCACGCCAGCAGCGCCAGCGCCAGCAGCCACCGGAGCCCCATCGCCGGCGCGCCGGGCCCACGCCGAGCTCGAGTCGGGACGCGGCCGCGCGCTCCGGGGCCCCGCAGCCTCCCCAGCGCTAGCCCTGGCGGCACCATCGCCCGCCGAGGGCGCGCGCCGCGCACCTGCCAGCCCCGCGGTCGCCGGCGCGGCCCGACCTCCGCGCCACGGAGAGGCGGCCTCTTCCGGCGATGGAGCGGGCGGCGGGCGGGGCGGGGCGGGCGGCGGGCGCCCCCTGCCGGCGCGAGCGGAGCTCGCGGCGCGGGGCTGTCCCCGGGAAGCCGCGGCGAGCGCTTCCCCGCCGCGGGCGGACCAAACAGCTCTCGGCTAGGGCCCAACAGCCCCAGGCGCCAGTTCCCGCGCATAACGGTCCTCTATGAAGAAAAAGAGAAGCCGGCCCCTTCCTCCCAGCTGCGGGTCGTTGCCCCCGGGGCCAAGGCCTGCCTGCTCCCGGTGCCCGCACCCCGGGGGTTGCAGTCTGCACGCAGTGCATGAAATCCAGGGAAGGAGACAAAGAAATTAATTTTTTTAAAGATCTGGTGTAATGATTCCGTTTTTACACTGAAGTGTGGCGATCGGATACAAATGCAAAAGTCAGTGCATAAAACGGTTCATCAAAAAAAAAAAAAAAAAGTGTCGTTGATAGGAGAAACAGCCACCGCAACCTCAATGGCCAACCAGAGGAATTCGCTGCATAACCCCTGGAATCTCCACGTAGCAGAACCACGGGGCGGGCCGGGGGTGGGGGGCTTCATTTGTTTTAGAAGGCAGAGTGAGAGGCAGAGGGAGACAGAAGTCTTCCATCTGCTGGTTCACTCTGAAGCCAGGAGCTTCTTCCAGGTCTCCCACATGGCTGCAGGGGCCCAAGGACTTGGATTATTCTCTGCCACTTTCCCAGGCCGTTAGCAGGGAACTGGATTGGAAGCAGAGCAGCCAGGACTCGAACAGGTGCCTGTATGGGATGCCAGCATTGTAGTCAGAGGCCCTTCCCGCCAAGCCCCAACACTGGCCCCTGAGTGCTCTGGAAGTGTTCACGCAAAGGCAATTTATGAAGCAGTAAATCTCTGCAAAATGGGGCTTCTTTGGTAGTGTTCTAAAATACGCCTTCATGGATCTGTGCTTTCCTTTCCTGCTGCAAACAGCTCATGGTCTGGTGAGGGGAGGGGTGGTGTGTGGATACAGGCAGGCACCACACAGGGAGGCTGCTGTCCCAGACAGAGCACACAGCAGCTCAGTGCCACAGCGTTACACTGGAGCTGAACAAGACCTCTAGCCTCGAGACCCTGCAGCTGGGTTAACACCGTAGCACACGCTTTCTCCCTGCTGTGGGGGTGCTGGTGTGAACAAACCTGCACTGCCAGTTGTATACAGGCACCAAAAGTGACAGTGGCAATCCACCAACATTACTCTTTTCAAGATTTTATGTGAGAGGTAGAGTTACAGACAGTGAGAGGGAGAGACAGAGAGAAAGGTCTTCCTTCTGTTGGTTCACTCCCCAAATGGCCACTACGGCTGGAGCTGTGCCAATCCGAAGCCAGGAGCCAGGAGCTTCCTCCCAGTCTCCCACATGAGTGCAGGGGCTCAAGGACCTGGACCACCTTCTACTGCTTTCCCAGGCCACAGCAGACAGCTGGACTGGAAGAGGAGCAGCTGGGACTAGCACCGGTGCCCATATGGGATGCTGGCACCACAGGTGGAGGATTAACCTACTACACCACAGCGCCAGCCCCCAACATTACTTTATTATTAGCTTAGCGTGCATTCCAGCCGCTTAAAAAAGTCTGCTGCAGCGGCAACCTTGTGTGTCTCAGGTTACAGAGTCTGTGATGGCTTCGCTTCCTGTTGCTCTTGATTTAACCTCACGCTGTTTTCTGTGTTGCGGCCAGAGGAGAGGTAAGTGGCACTGGGCAACCCAGGTGTGAAGGAGGCGGTACTGCTGGGTTCATACGAGCACAACTCTGTGATGTCTGCCTAAAGAAGTCACCTCACAACGTGTTTCTCAAAATGTTGCCCGCCTGTAAGGGACCAGGACCGTGATCACTCTCAGAATGCCACGTGTGGCACGGAAAGCGCAAGGAACAATTGTACAGTGTGGGAGCAGTTAACTTACTTATAGGCAGCATTCAGGAAACTTTTATTTTTACTTATTTTCATTTGTATTCGAAAAGCAGAGAGAGAAAAGGAGAAAGAGTTCCCATATGCTGGGAACTCACAACAGCTGGGGCTGGGCCAGGCTGAAGCCAGGAGCCTGGAACTCCATCTGAGTCTCCCATGTGGGTGGCAGGGGCCCAAGAACTTCAGCCATCACCTACTGCTTCCCAGGGTGCACATTAGCAAGAACCTGGAATCAGAAGTGGAGCCAGGGCTCCAACCCGGCTGTTACCGAAGGCTTGTCCCTCAGGAAAGTTTTAGAAATAGATGTTTACAATAAGGTTGGAAGCCCAAGCAGGCAATCACCAAGGGAGCAAAGTGGAGAGGGAGGTGGAGGTGATAAAGAGAATTATATGTGTTTGGTGTAGTGTGCACTGAAGTGTGGAACAGAACAGCAGGATGAGCACAGCCAATGTTCTTCTACAGTGTTGCAGCCTAGTGCTCAACAGGTAATAAAACTAGTTAAGGGGTTAAGACACCAAGTTAAAAATAATGATTTTTTTCTGAAAAACTAGAGTTACTATAGATTAAAAAACCAAAGAACCGGGGGTGGGTGTTGTGGCACAGTGGGTTAGGCAGCTGCTTGGGATGCCTATGTACATACTGGAATGCCGGTTCACATCCCGCCTGCTCTGCTTCTGATCTGTCTTCCTGCTAAGGCACCTGGGAAGGCAGTAGATCATGGCTCAGGTGCTTGGGTCCCTGACACCCCTGTGGGAGGCACAGACGGAGTTCCTAGCTCCTGATTTCAGTCTGCCCCTGCCCTAGTTGTTATGGGCATTTAGGAGTGAGACAGTAAATTAAAGTTCTCTCTCTCTCTCTCTGTTTTTGCCGCTCTAGCTCTGTCATTCTGCCTTTCAAATTAAATAAATTATTAAGAAAAAAGTACTAATGATGACATTGGTTTTGAGTTGATAATTGTTGAACTGGGTGATATCTACATGAGGGTTCACTACTCTTGTGTATGTTTAAAACTTTTTTTTTTTTTTTTTTGACAGGCAGAGTGGATAGTGAGAGAGAGAGAGAAAGGTCTTCCTTTTTGCCGTGGGTTCACCCTCCAATGGCCGCTGCGGCCGGCGCATCTCGCTGATCCGAAGCCAAGAGCCAGGTGCTTCTCCTGGTCTCCCATGCGGGTGCAGGGCCCAAGCCCTTGGGCCATCCTCCACTGCACTCCCGGGCCATAGCAGAGAGGTGGGCTGGAAGAGGGGCAACCGGGATAGAATCCGGCGCCCTGACCGGGACTAGAATCCAGTGTGCTGGCGCCGCAAGGCGGAGGATTAGCCTGTTAAGCCATGGCGCCAGCCGTTTGAAACTTTTAATAATATAAAGTTTAAAAGAAAGTACTTACCCAAATTAGCTGTTTAAAATATGAGACATACAATACTGGGTCCCTCCTCTTAAAACCGCATGTCATTCAGCTCGTGGTGGGGTGGGGCATGTGCAAGAGAAGCACATCTACATGGACTCTACACATTCATGAAATGTACATGTGCTAAGTAAGATTTTGTTGAAGGCCAGGGATTCGCATGGGGTACCTGAACTGGTTGACCCACTCAGTTATCAAGTTTAACCATAGTAAGTCATTGTTGGGTGGCTGTAGAAGGCCCTGTAGTCAGTTTAACACATGAAGCTGTAAACAATTAGTCAATTAAGCTGTAGCCAATTGATTGGTACAGAAGATGGTTGTTACAGAAAAAGTTATTCAATGATACTGTTAAAGCATGGTGAGGAAGTCTTTAGCCGGGCCTACCAAGATAGGTCCAGCACCACAACAGGGTCTTGCAGAGTGGAGGAGAGCTTGGACTCAAGTCCGAATGCAGCATGGACAAGTGGGGATGTACAGCCAAGGAGCGGGGTGGGGGTCGCAGGGCGGAAGATCAGAGCATCGACAGGAACAAAGCAGGCTCTGTAAAGTGATTCATACAGAGCTGACTCGGGAGAGTATGAGTGAGCAGGCCAGGGAGACACAAGCCCAGTGACTTAATGAGTCTTGGGGAGTGTCTCAATGTGGTCAAATTCTGGTCGGAACATAAGCATCCATGACACAAGATACAATGGCTTGGCCCAAAATTGCAGGCTTTAGGTAAGTGGAGGGTGAATTCCTCATGGGCTGGAGACAACATTCTTCTTCGTTCTTTCTTTTTTTTTAAGTATTTATTTATTTATTTGAAAGGCAGTGTTACAGAGAGGCAGAGGCGGAGAGAGAGAGGTCTTCCATCTGCTGGTTCACTCCCCAAATGGCTGCAATGGCCGGAGCTGCACTGATCTGAAGCCAGGAGACAGGAGCTTCTTCCCAGTCTCCCAGGTAAGTGCAGGAGGCTAAGGACTTGGTCCATCTTCTACTATTTTCCCAAGTCATAGCAGAGAGCTGGATTGGAAGTGGAACAGCTAGGACAGGAACTGGTGGCCATATGGGACCACTGCAGGCAGTGGCTTTACCTGCTATGCCACAGCGCCATGCCCGACAACATTCTTTACAACATGATTAGTTACAAACACTGACTCTGAAAAGAGGCTGTGGCCCCAGTGGTGGCATAGCGGGTTGCGGCACCAGTACCACCAGGAACACCAACATCCCACATGACCAATGGTTTGAGTCCTGCTGCTCCACTTCTGACAAAGCTCTCTGCTAATGGCCTGGGAAAAGCAGCAGAAGATGGCCCAAGTGCTTGGGCCCCTGCACCCACCTGGGAGACCTGGATGGGTTCCAGTCTTTACTTCTGCTTTTATAAAGGTCAACACTCTAGTTCAGGCCCTATTCATCTCACATTTGGGCAAGTGTAGAACTCCTAGCAAGTCCCTGACCTTTTGCCTTTTGCAAACGCAGCTCCCATGGCACAGTGCAACATTCGGTAAGGTACACTCTCAACTGGTGCCAGAAAGCTACAGATTGCTCCAAACTACAGTTAAAGCAAATTAGAGTCACTTGACATTGGTACCATGATATGGGAAGTGTCTCACCTGTGTGGTTCCCCTGGCAGGTCAGGTCGATTGACGCAGAGGTGGGGCTTCCCAGAAAGGGCTGGGCTCAGTCCTGCAAGCTGAGTTCCCCAAGGACTGTCTCCCCCACTGGCGTGGTTTGAACATGTCCACCACATTCATGTATCTAAGGAGTGCACCAGAAGGAACTGTCACACCAAGTCATGTATCTGTAGCAGACCAGGAGGCCACGTGGAGTCATTTCCAAAGCTGTGACTCTGTGAGCAGGGAAGAGGGAAAGATGAGCAGGTAAGAGGGAGGTCCTGATCACACCTGGGGGTGGGTACAGGTCCATGAAGGTACAGTTTGGAAGAATTCTCCAACACTGGCTTCATGATACAGCAGCACGGCTCACACTCCCCCTGGGGTGGAGCTCTTAGTGTTAACATGAAGCAAAAGGTGAGCTGTGCATACTCTGTGACCCGCCTGCGCCGGCCTTGCTCCTGCAGGAGGGTCCCGAGCAGTCCAGGATAGCTAGGGAACTGCATCTCTCTCTGGCATGTCACAGAAAACCTGAACTACATCAGGTGCCTTTGAGATTTGGAAGTAGAGATGAGTCAGTTGACAGTTTCTGAGCTGTGCAGGGCAGTGACAGGGAAAGGTGACTCGGCCCTCCTGAGTGGATTAATCCACTGGATTACCGGGGTAGCCCTGGGCAGGCGGTGGGTGTGTGGCACGGTGGCTAAGGCACTGCTTGGGACGTCTGCATCACAGAGTTTGAATTCAAATCCCAGCTCTGCTCCTGATTCCAGCTTCCGCTAGCGAGCACCATATAGGCAGCAGGTTATAGCTGGAGTGGTTCCCAGGGGGGAGACCTGCACTGAATTCCAGGCTCTGGCTTTGGCAAGGCCCAGCCCCTAGTTGCTGCAGGCACTTGGAAAATCAATCCGCAGACAGAACTTAATCTGCCTCTCCAATAAAACGACAATATATAAATAAATTTTTAAATACATGGGACAGTAGGACAAACCACTAAATAATCCCACAGAATTCAACGATCTCGTTAAAGAGCTGACCACCTCACAACCTGGAGGAGAGCCCAGTCGCGCAAAGGATGCTGGGCCCCGGCTCGGGCAGGTCCAGGTAGCTGGCCCGGCGTTCTCCCCAGCACCCGCCCCTCCTCGCGAGGCGTGTCCTCCCTGACCCCACCCCTTCCGGAGAGCCGCGCTCTGATTGGTCGTGACCCGTACGAAAGCTGGCCAATCGCGTAGGAGCAGCTGCTGCAGCGTCTCTGCGTGCGGGAGGAACATGGCGGACCGCCTCACACAGCTGCAGGACGCCGTGAACTCGGTAGGTGCTTTCGTTCGCTTACTTGCGGTCTGCCTCGTTCCTGAGGTAAAACGGGGGAGGAGAAGAGGCCCGAGACGCAGCCCTCGGCGGTGGTGAGCACATGGAGGCGGTGCCTGTGCGAGTTCGGGGCGTTCGAGGCCGGCCGCGGGGGGAGCAGCCCCTTTGCCCGGCGGCGGCGGCGGCCTCACGGGCCTCGCCGGGCACTGGGCTGGGGGCGGGAGAAGAAAGCAGACGCGGTTCTTTGCGTAGACCTCGGCCCCGGCGCCCTGGAGACTGCGTCTCGGTGCGACGCCTTAGCCGGGCTCCGGTGCTTTGAGGGGCGGTGGCGCCGGGAGGCGTTGTGTTCGCTCCCTCAGGTGGCGCCGGGAGGCGTTGTGTTCGCTCCCTCGGGTGGCGCCGGGAGGCGTTGTGTTCGCTCCCTCGGGTGGCGCCGGGAGGCGTTGTGTTCGCTCCCTCGGGTGGCGCCGGGAGGCGTTGTGTTCGCTCCCTCGGGTGGCGCCGGGAGGCGTTGTGTTCGCTCCCTCAGGCGGGGATGGGAGAGCTGACGTCTGGAAGCTTGTGAACCTTGTGCTCGGGCGTTGAGGTCCCTGGGTTTGAGAAGCGGCTCCCCTGGCGTTGTCCCTGGCGATGCTTTGTACCTGGGAGTGCGTGCGAGCCCTCGTCCCTGGGCTTGGAGCGGCCGCTGACTGCACTGCCGGCCGGGGCTGCTGTCCCCGGGCAGGTGCCTGGGCGGGCACTGTGACTGTTAACCCCCCAGCCCCTGGAAGCTGACGAGCCGAGCGCTTGCAGAGCGCCAGAGTGTTGTGAACAAGGCGGGAACTTGCGAGGCTGAGCGGGCAGTGTGGGTGACATCCTGCCTTGCCCACTCGCCTGGGCCGCCTGCCAGGCCCTCGGGGAGCTTTTACAAATGCTGGTGCTGGATGGAAGCGTTCCTTCGTGGCCTGGCCCCGGGAGGCTAGGGAGGGCGGAGGGAGTGTGGCCTCTCCCCCAAGGGGAGGCCTGCTGGTAGCTGGGGCCTCCAGAGACGCCTTCAGGGTACCCCGTGAGCGCCTGCTGTATTGGAGCTCAATCGTAGTTCCAAAGGGACAGCCTGAAGGGCATAAGGATGATGTCACATACTCGGGGGACATTTAAATGATGTAAAAACACCATGGGGTTAGGGAGTTAGAATGAGTCCGGTGTTGTCAGCTGTCAGTGCTGAGTAAATTGGAATATGGAGCCATGTGCACTGAAATACTGAATTATCGTAATCATAATTATTCATGTCGTGTTCACCATATTTGTTTTATGGCTGTTAGGTTTATGTTCGTTTCTTGCCATGGTGTTTTTTTTCAATCACTGTTTGTTGAATTAAAGTCTAAATGGACCTTAAAAGCTTGTGAGGGACAGTACAGATAGCCACTGTGTTGAAGGGTTTTTTGTGCATTTTCGCTGTTTCTCCGGTTAATCAAACCAGGATTAGAATCTAGGTTTATATAGCTTCCAAGCTCTTCCCCCTCCATTGCAAATAGCAAACCAACAAACTGATAACTATCGAGTAACTGTGAGGGAGTGAAATGTGAAAAATGTTTAGGAGGAGTTGGCTGAGATGATTATTGAAAAGTTGGAAACAGCTTGCTGACCGCAGTGGAGTGAGCGACGGTTTTTGTGCAGGGTGGAATTCGATGGTTAACGAGAGAGCAGTGAGGGCACGATTGCAGGAATTCTGGCGTGAGGTAACTGATGGAAGGGAAGGGGAAGAATGTTCCATCGGCGGGATAGGAAGCTGGAAGGCATGAGACTCTTGAATGAGACTGGTTGGCTAGGACGCTCTCAAGACCAGTTAGATACTCATCAGGGAGCAGGTGACTTGGAGTCCGGCCATTGCATTCATGGCGGAGAAGGGCAGTGGAAATGCTTCCTCACTGATGGGAAATAGGACTTGAGGTCTGAGAGGTCAGGCCTAGTGAGAGGAGTTGGTGGGGAGCTGTGGTCCCTGGTTTGCAGATGATAAGGAACTGGTTTCTCGGTCTTGAGAGCTGCTGAAGGAATACTTCAACAACGTGAGCCTTAGCACTACATTAGAAAAGGCACCTTATTTCCCCTATTTCTTTGCCTTATGAACATGGAGATCTCAGAAAAGGAATTGTATAGGAATAACACTTTTTTAAATTAAATCTGGGGCCATACATGGAAAGTCTTGTTGCCTGTAATATTGGCACAAAATTGTCTTTATCATTCTGTTAGCTTCAGAAGACAAGAAAGATGATACAAGTTTGCATGGGCTGCAAAATTTTTTTGCACCAAAATATATCTTTTAATTCCATTTTTACTGTCTCATCTAGATTGATATCAACGCCACCTAGGTTGATACTAAGTTTATTTGCATGGTTGAAATATCTAATCATTGTTAACACACTGGCCTGTTTTATCCAAAATTACTCCTTTCTGATTCACTCCCCTGCTCAGAGAACATTATTTTGGGAAACTTGTTACCAGCAAAAGCTTTAGACTTGATAAACTTTGTATAATCCTGACCTGTTTTCTCCGGCCCAAGCTTGCAGATCAGTTCTGTAACGCCATTGGAGTGCTGCAGCAGGGTGGGCCTCCTGCCTCTTTTAACAACATTCAGACAGCCATTAACAAAGACCAGCCTGCTAATCCCACCGAAGGTAAACAGGTTTTCTTGGCTTCCCTTTATTTGATTCTCAGACTTCGTGTAATCCTTTAAATTAGATTTATTGAGAAATTCACCCTGTTGCTTCTTTATACAGATGTTACTGAGGTACTACTAGATGTTCTGTCTATCATACCAGAAATTATTTATTGTAGTTAACTTGCATAATACCATAATTCTTCTCATGTCATACCAGGGTGGTGCTCTTGGAGAGACTTAGGAATTTGGCTGAACTTTACTGATGGACCCTGATAATTAGGGCATCCCATGTACAGATTCATTGATTCTAGTGTCTTCCATATTATCCTAATACATGAAGTGACATGCCTTAGGCTTAATTCTCTTAGCCTGTATTAAGTTAAATATGTAACAGAACTGGTGCCTTAAAATTGATTTTTTCTTTTAAATATTTCTATTTGAAAGGCAGAGTGATAGAGAGTGAGGGAGAGACAGAGAGCATGAGAGATACCTTCCCTCTACTGGTTCATTCCCCACAGGGACATAAAGGCCGGGACTGAGCCAGGAACTCCATCCAGGTCTGACACGGGTGGTAGGGGTCCAAGTACTTGGGCCATCTTCTGCTGCTTTCCCAGGGCCATTAGCAGGGAGCAGGATCAGAAGCAGAGGAGCCAGGACTTGAACCAGCACTGGGACATGGCTTGCTAACATTATAATTAGTGGCTCAACCCAGTGCATCATACACTGACTCATTAAAATAACACTTCGATCATTGGAATTCTAATATTAAAAAGTTATGTGAAGTTTCCTGGTTTCATGAACTTGAATTTAGTTTCTGTTTGTGTAAACCTGAGATTTTCTCATTCTAATTGAGTAGTCTTTCTGCAGAGTATGCCCAGCTTTTTGCAGCACTTATTGCACGAACAGCAAAAGATATTGATGTTTTGATAGATTCTTTACCCAGTGAAGAATCCACAGCTGCGTTACAGGTAAAAACCTTTTTTCTTAGAGAATTTTACTGGTAGCAGAGAATTTTGAATTGAAGGAGATAGATTTATTGACTTTCGTTGTAATATTCAGAACTATTTTATGATTAATTTATTTTTAAGGATTTGCTCTTGGATTTACTTGAAAGACAAAGTAAGAGAGGGAGCCGGAGAGAGAGAGATCTTCCATTCACTGGTTCACTCCCCAAATGGCTGCCACAGTCTGGCCTGGGTCAGGCTGAAGCCAAGAGCCTGGAACTCTATCCAGGTCTTCCATGTGGGTGACAAGAGCCCAAGCAGTCATGTGGGATGCTGGCATTGCAGGAGATGGCTTAACCAACTGCATCTCACAACACTGTCCCCAACATTAAAATTTAGTTTTTTCTTTTTTTAAAGATTTCTTTTATTTCTAAATCAGAATTAAAGAGGAGAGGAGAGAGAAAGAGATACGTTCCATCCTCTAGTTCACTTCCCAAATGATCACAGCTGGACCAGGCCGAAGCCAGGAGCTTCTTCCGGGTCTCCCATGTAGCTGCAAGGGTCCAAGGACTTGGGCCATCCTTTGCTGCCTTCCTAGGCACATTAGCAGGGAGCTGGATCTGAAGTGGAGCAGCTAGAACTTGAACAGGCGCCCTTAGGGGATGCTGGTGTGGCAGATGATGGTTTACCGTGCTGCGCCATGATGTCAGCCCCTAAGATGAGAGTTACACTAATTCAGTGCTAGTATTATCTGTTGAAGATTGTGCTGAATAGATATACAGTAGTTGTACAATTTTGAATTAGGAAACCTTGTATGTTCTAGTTTATCTTTTTCTAGCAAAGAAGGAAAGGATGGTGGCTTTCTGAACGAGGAATAAAATAATGGATAGCAAAGGCAGTTTGGAACAGAGTCATACTAGATAGTAAGATCTCTCATTGAAAATCCATTACTTTATAATCATATGGAGGAACTTAAGTTACCTCACTTTGAGAATTTCTCCTATTAAAACTGTATCACTGGTTGCAAAATCACCCAGATTTAAAAATAAATACCTCTACTGCAGTCTCTTCTCTACTCTAAAGATTGTCAAATTTATGTCTTAAAAGGCTGCTAGCTTATATAAGCTAGAAGAGGAGAACCACGAAGCTGCCACCTGTCTGGAGGATGTTGTGTACCGAGGGGACATGCTTCTGGAGAAGATCCAAAGTGCACTTGCTGACATCGCACAGTCCCAGCTGAAGACCAGGAGCGGCACCCACAGCCAGACCCTGCCGGACTCATAGCACCGGCGCGTGCCGGCGGCTAAGAACTGTCTCAAGGCCATTAAGAATTCTACTTTGGATTGAATGTCAGCCTTACCAGCAGTTACAGAAACGTTGAACGTTATGACATGTTTTACCTTTGTAGCTGTTTTTAAAATCTTCTATTTTTACTCTTGATAAACAAGCATATAAAGTTGATCGAACCAGCTTTAAACTGTCCTTAAACTATCAGTTTTTTTAATCTGAGATTACTAAGGCAGATGCTGCATTTGTGATCAAAATACAAATAAACATGCACTGTTCTTTTGTGACAAAGCTTGTATGTTGTTTAAAACTCAAATTTCTGGAATAGTCCTGGGGCCAGCACTGTGGGTGGCAGGTAAAGCTACCGCTTGCAGTGCTGGCATCCCATATGGGCACTGTTAAGAATCTGGGATGCTCCTCTTCCGATCCAGCTCTCTGCTATGGCCTAGGAAAGCAGTGGAAGATGGCCCAAGTCCTTGGGCCCCTGCATCTGCATAGGAGACCCAGAAGGAGCTTCTGGCACCAAGCTTTGGATCCGCCCTGCTCCAGCCATTGTAACCATTTGGGGGGTGAACCAGTAGATGGAAGACCTCTCTCTGTCTCTCCTTTCTCTCTCTGTAACTCTTTCAAATAAATAATCTTTTTTTTTTTTTTGACAGGCAGAGTGGACAAGGGAGAGAGACAGAGAGAAAGGTCTTCCTTTTGCCGTTGGTTCACCCTCCAATGGCCGCCGCGGTAGGCGCGCTGCGGCCGGCGCACTGCGCTGTTCCGATGGCAGGAGTCAGGTGCTTATCCTGGTCTCCCATGGGGTGCAGGGCCCAAACACTTGGGCCATCCTCCACTGCACTCCCTGGCCACAGCAGAGAGCTGGCCTGGAAGAGGGGCAACCGGGACAGGATCGGTGCCCCGACCGGGATTAGAACCCGGTGTGCCGGCGCCCCAAGGTGGAGGATTAGCCTAGTGAGCCGCGGCCCCGGCCTCAAATAAATAATCTTAAAAAAAAAATCTGTAGTCTTTTCATAAATGAAAGCAACCCTGAAGCCAGAAGAGACATTCTCAGTGCAGAGATGGATCTTTCAGTGTGGGCTGGTGTCTTTTTGCCACTATGGAGGTGGCATTGTATAAATTTGGAGCTTTGAGAAAGGAAGTTTCTGAAACATTGTCACTTCTCAGAAACCCAAAGTGTTAGTGTGGCTGGGTGAGAGAGTAGGTCACATTGAGGCAAACCTTTCTTCTTCCAGAACCTCATGTCCCTTTGAATTCACCTCCATGTTTGCTTTAACTGAGAAAGCCTCTACTCAGTGAAATTCCCAGGCTACTGTGAGTTTTCTTCATCCTGATTGGCTTGGCATCACAGTGAAGTGTAGTTTTGATTTCATCTTGTTCTCTTTATCTACAAGTCTGTATTCTCTCATTAACCTCGGATTCCCCCCCCCCCCCCCCCCGCTGTATTTTAAGAGGGCCATCCTTCCATAGCAGTTATTTCAGAGTTGTTTTCTCCATCCCTCCTCAGTGTGTCAGCATGGTCAACTACAGTGACTGATGCAGCTCTGGGGTCTCCTGCGGTCCACGGCATCTGCCCAGAAATCTGGGGTTGAAATATCTTCCACGCTGTCCTGATTCTGTCTCAGAATCTCTAGGACTTCACTTGAATCTGCTGCTGTCCAGAGCTGGCTTTTCCAGAGAACCCTCAAGGTGGTAGTCTGCTGCAGCAAGCTTTCCCACAGTTCTTGAGAAACAATGCATTTCAAATTCCGAGAACACCGCTTTAGCAACAAAAGTGGCGGCAATTTACTGCTTAGGCATAGAAGTTCTGGACTTTAACTCTTTGGAGGGTGTTACAATGGAAGCTTGCTAAAAATACTTAGTGGGGTGGATGTTGTGGTGCAACAGATTATACCACCCACTGGGATACACAGATTTTGTATTGGAGTGCCTGGGATGGAGTCCTGCCTCTGCTTCCAATCTGGATCTTGGCTAACAGGCTTAGAAGGCAGATGATGACCCAAATACTTGGGTTCCTGCTACCTTTGTGGGAGAACTGGAGGGGGTTCCTGGTTCCTGACCTGGCCCTGGCTGTTGAAGGAATTTGGAGAGTGAACCAGTGGATAGAAGATCTCCCTCTCTCTGTCACTGTACCTTTCAAATTCCTAGGGGAAAAAAAACTTTACTCTTCCAGGCATTTAACATTTCAAAGTAGCTATTATAAACATTGTAGTGAACACTCTTCAAAGAAGTAAAAAGACAAAGTCTTAACTGAGAAATAAAAGATATGAAGAGGAAAATGGAACTCACTGGTTAGTTCAATAGAATGAAGATGTATAGGGGCGGGGGGGGCCAATGCTGTGGTGTGGCAGATTAAGCTGCCACCAGCAACACCAGCATCCCATATGGATACCATTTAGAGTCCCCACTGCTCTGCTTCCAATACAGCTCCCTGCTAATGTGCTTGGGAAAAGCAGAGGAGGATGGCCTGAGTAATTGGGCCACTGCACCCACATGGGAGACCTGGATAAAGCTCCTGGCTTCTGCTTTGGCTTGGCCCAGCTCTGTCTGTTGTGGACATTTAGGGAGTAAAACAGCCGATGGAAGATCTCTGCCTATCCTCTCTCTCAAACAGATAAAACTTAAGATGATGTGAAGGAGAGATCAGTGAACTGGAAGACAGATTGAGAAACTACCAACCTAAACAAGAGAAAATAAATTGAAAAAAATGAGCAAAGCCTCAGGTACCTATGGGACAATAAAATACAAATATCTAATATTCACACGAGGAGAGAGTGCAGAGCTGAAAAATTAAAAAAATAACCTGAGTGAAAGCAAAGCCTATACATGCAATAAATTCAGCAAGACCCCAAGCCAAAAACAAATGTGGGCCGGCGCCATGGCTCACTAGGCTAATCCTCCGCCTGCGGCGCTGGCACCCCGGGTTCTAGTCCTGGTTGGGGTGCCAGATTCTGTCCCGGTTGCTTCTCTTCCAGGCCAGCTCTCTGCTGTGGCCCGGGAGTGCAGTGGAGGATGGCCCAGGTCCTTGGGCCCTGCACCCACATGGGAGACCAGGAGGATGCACCTGGCTTCTGGCTTCGGATTGGTGCAGTGCGCCAGCCGCAACGCGCTGGCCGTAGTGGCCACTTGGGGGATGAACCAATGGAAAAGGAAGACCTTTCTCTCTGTCTAATTCTGCCTGTCCAAAAAAAAAAAAAAAAAAAAAAGGGGAAAAAAATATATTAAGAAGTGTACACTCAGGTGATTCATAATCAAATATCTGAAAAGTAAAGTCGTTGAAAGCAACCACAATGAAGTGATATGTAGTCTGTAAGGGAACAAAGGTTACAAAACAACAGTATATTTCTCTGCAGAAACCAGAAAGTTCAGAAGGAAGTAGCACATTTTTAAAAGGTTTTATTTATTTGACAGGCAGAGTAATGGTGTGGGAGGGAGAAAATATGAACAAACAAGAGCGGTCTATGTGTTCACTAAGTGCCCACAACAGCTGGGGCTGGGCTAAGCCTAAGCTAGAACTGAGGAACTCCAATTGGGTCTCCCATGAGGGTGGCAGGAATCCAAAAACTTGGGTCATCGTCTGCTCCCAGGCACATTAGCAGGAAGCTAGATTGGAAATGGGGGCAGGATCTAATCCCAGGCACTCTGATATGGAATGCAGGCATTGCAAGTGGCATGTTGTGCCAAAACACCTGCACATTTTTTTAAAGATTTGTTGATTTCTTTGAAAGGCAGAGTTATAGAGACGGAGAGCAAGAGCAATGTCTTCCATCCACTGGTTCACTCTCCAAATGGCCGCAATGGCTGGAGCTGGGCCAGTTGGAAACCAGGAGCCAAGAACTTAGTCCAGGTCTGCCATATATAGCGGGGACCCAAGCACTCAAGCCATCACCGATTGCTTTCCACAGTGCACATAACCAGGAAGCTGGAATTGGAAACAGAGCCAGGACTTGAGCCCAAGCATCCTGATGTGAGATATGGGTATCGCAACTGGTGATTTAACAGCTAAACACCTGCCTCAAGATTATCTACAAACAGAAGCATTTTATTAAAAACTCTAGGTAAAAAAGAGCCAAAATGTGTTTTGATATATAAAGAGTATTTGCAAAACTATGGCAAACATTCTGAAAGATCAAATGCATTCCTTTTAAACTTGAAAACAAAGGTAGTGGCTATATCCCCGTGTACTGCAGATAAGCATGAAAAAAAAATTAATAAGATTTAAAAAAAAAAAAGTTTACTATTTAATAAAGATGGTATAATTACAAGTGGAGAAAATTATAGAGATTCCACAGATAAGTTTTGAGAAGGTCATTGGACATAAAACCAATGTGCAATATGGCAGCAACAAGAGGTAGGAAAAACACATATTAAAAAGCATTTTCGGGGCCGGAACCATGGCTCACTTGGCTAATCCTCCACCTGCAGTGCCAGCATCCCATATGGGCACCAGGTTCTAGTCCCGGTTGCTCCTCTTCCAGTACAGCTCTCTGCTGTGGCCCAGGAGTGCAGTGGAGGATGGCCCAAGTGCTTGGGCACCTGCACCCGCGTCGGAGACCAGGAAGAAGTACCTGGTTCCTGGCTTCGGATCGGCGTAGCTCCGGCTGTGGCGGCCATTTGGGGGGTGAACCAACGGAGGGAAGATCTTTGTCTCTCTCTCTCACTGTCTAACTCTATCTGTCAGAAAAATTTAAAAAAGCATTTTAAATTGCATTAACAAAAAAGAGATCAGAATAGACCAATGTGATTTAAAAATGGGCACATGACCAGAACAGAAATTTCTAAAAAAAAAAAAAAAGTACAAATGACTAATAGATACGTGAAAAAACTATTCAGAATCACTAATCAGGGAAATGTAAATCAGTGAGATGGCCTCTCTCCTTTTAGATGGCTATCATCAAAAAGATGAAAAATCAGAGTCAGGCTTTGTGGTGTGGTTGGAATGCTGGCACCCCCTGTGAGCGCTGGTTTGTGTCCCAGCTGCTCTACTTCCTGCTAACATCCTGGGAAAAGCAGTGGAAGATGGCCTAAGTGGTTGGGCCTCTGCCATCCACGTGGGAGACCTGGAAGAAACTTCCGGCACCAGGCTTTGGCCTGGCCCATTCCCAGCTGTTGCGGCCACTTGGGTAGTGAACCAGCAAATAGAAGATCTCTGTTTCTCTCCCTCTCTCACTGGAACTCTGGCTTTCAAATACATACTTTTTTTTTAAAAAAGGAAAAATCACACATGCTAAGGGGGATGGGGAGAAAGGGAAACTCATGCACTGTCAGGAATGCAAATTAGTACAGCCTGCAGCCGCTGTGAACAGTATGGCAGTTCCTCAAACCACTCGTAACAGAACCGCGGTATGATCCAGCAATCCCACCACTGGGTGGGTCTATGTGGTTACTTCAAAAACTTCATGACAAATGGAACTAAAACATAAATTTATTTTGGATGCAAAACAATCTTTGAAATCCCTATTAAAAAAAAAAAAACTATGAGTGGATTTCAAAATTGTTTTGTATGAAAATAAATTTGTTTTAGCTCCATTTTCCATGCACTTTTTGAAATGCCCTTGCATACTCAAGGAAACTGAAGTCAGTATGTTGAAGACACACCTGTACTCCCATGTTTCCTGCCACCCTATTCACAGTAGCCAAGACAGGAAATCCACCTGAATGTCCACCGACAGATGAATGGAAAAAGAAAATGCGAAAAAGAACAGTGGTTACCAAAGCCTGGGAAGAGTGAGGGGGACACGGGTGCAGAGGCAACTGTTAGTGGTACAGGATGCAGTTGGAAAGGAAGAGACTTCTGTTCTTTCGAGCGGTTGAATAACGATGGTCGAGCGGTTGAGTAACGATGGTTGATGACAATTAACCTGATATTTCAAAATAGCTACTGGAGAGGATCTTGATTGTTTCCAACACAGAGAAATTAGAAGTGTCCAAGTTGATAGATAGGTCAGTCATCCTGAATTTGATCAGTAGTCTAATGGAAGAGAACAGAGAGATCAAACCCAAATCCATGTAGAGTAGAAAACAAGATTTGGGGCAGATGAGGCTACAAGTCTCTGGAGAAAGAGCGGAAGTGGTGCTGGAACAGCCCGTTACGTACATGCCATGTGAGTGGTTATGTGTGTACTGTACGTTAAACCTCAGCACCTGCTGGGTTGTGCCAGGACTGATGAAAATGTTTTAGAATTAGTGGTGACGGTCGCATAGTTCTGTGACTATGTGCTGAACCACTGAACTGTCTATCTTAAAAGAGTGACTTAGAGTATGTGAAATATATATCAATAAAACTGTTTATATATATATTATATATGAAATCAGTTCCTGATCAATTAAAGCCTTATGCGCAGCAAATACCTGAGAAGGGCAAAGAACAGCCTTCCACCACAAGAGGGCAGTTTGACTTTGAACTTTGGCTCTATCCTGGACAAAGCTGGCTGGAATGTCCCTGGAGTTACTGGCTTGGTAGCAGTGACCACAAGGGCAGATTTCCCTGCAGTCCACTCCAAGCTACCACTACATATGATTCTTATTTGAAATAGAGTCTTCCTGGAGCCGGTAACTCAAATATGGCAACCAAATGTCATGTACTCTCATCTGAAAAGCAAACAGAAGGATTTGCTTACAACTTCATAGGATGAAAATTCAGGCCCAGCAGAGAAGTGGTTAACCAGTAATATCAGTCACAAAGGAAGCTAGGTAAACATTGTGTGTGCTAAATTATTTTCCATGTGTGTATGTATGTGTGTGTGTATTTATGTGCATTCACATTGGTTTTCTTGGATAGATCACCCATTAGAAAGATGCCACTTTGTAGTTCAAGGACAACCCTATACGGAAAGCAATATAAAGAAGTCATCGATGCTGTGGACTCTTGTTGTCCCCCCTAGGCACTGCCCCTTACTAGTTGTGGGACCCTGAACGAGTACCCAGGTCACAGTGCAGCTGTAGAGTGGGGAGTGACCTCCAGGGGTTCTCATGTAGAGTGAATGAGATCCTGCAGGTGCAGTAGTCAGCAGGGACCGCTAGAATATGTCTGGATTCTGTGAGGCCCCACAGGGGAGTTAAGTGGGGGATGTGATGGTGATCATAGCATCTGCATTTTTTAGGTCTTTGAGGGTGATTTTTACCTTTGCCATAGTCTCAGGCATTATAGCTTTTTTATTGATAGTTTTATTTATAATATTTACTAATTCTCAACTGTCTTTCCAAGAGTTACAAGAGCTTCCTTTATTTACAATATTGCCGATGCAATACTGGTTTCATTTTTTCTTTCTTTTTTTTAAAAAAGATTTATTTATTTATTTGAAAGAGAGACAGTTACACACACACACACACACACGAGAGAGAGAGAGAGAGAGAGAGAAGAGACAGAGAGAGAGAGGTCCTACATCTGCCGGTTCACTCCCCAATTGGCCACAATGGCTGGAGCTGCACCAATCCAAAGCCAGGAGCCAGGAGCTTCTTCTAGGTCTCCCACATGGGTGCAAGGGCCCAAGTGCTTGGGCCATCTTTCACTGCTTTCCCAGGCCATAGTAGAGAGCTGGAATGAAAGTGGAGCATGGGATGCTGGCACTGCAGGTGGTGGCTTTACCCACTGTGCCACTATGCAGATACTGGTTTCCATTTACCATCTTGGCTGAGGCAGGGTGGGAGGGTCACTTGGCTTTCTCCTCCATCAAGGATTAGGAGAGCAGTATGGGGGCTCTTCAAGCCACAAGGTCCAGTGACAGGGGAAAGAACCACCAGATGGGCCGTGGTGCCAGCGATTCTACTGTGCACAGGAGCCGTGCCAGCAACCCCCACTTCCTTCCCCAACAGGGGGCCATGCTGATGCTTCTGAGGTGTTCATGTCAAACTGGACCCGGCAGCCAGTGTACCTCAAAATGCCTCTGTGTTTCTCTTTCCTTTTTGTACAGTTACCCAACTGAGTGGCCGTCTTAGCACTCTCTCTCCTGCTGAACCTGGGTCATCTATAAAGAAAAGGGTTGTATTTGGGCACGCAGTTCTGGAGGCTGGGAGGCCCGAGGTTAGGTGTGGGCATCTACTCAGCTTCTGGTGAGGGCCCCATGCTGGTCATGCGTGGTAGGAAAGCCCCAGGGAAGCTGGTGCATGTGGGAGAGGGGAGAGGAGAGACAAGAAGAGGAGAGAGGGAAGGCTGAAGCACTCCAGGCTGCATTCATAGCCCGTGCCGGAGGAAACCAACTCAGTCCCACAAGGACTGCAATTCACTTCCTCAAAAAAAGCATGAATCCTTACTGATCTCAACACTATAAAGGCCTCATCACCACCTGATGCTGCCACATTAGGAACCAAGTGAGAATGAACCATATGCAGACCACGGCAATGGCCACAGGTTGGGACAGTCATAAGCACTTGCCATGGTGCCAGGGGCTTTTCTCACGGAGGATCCTCGCTGTCCTGCCACCATTGGTTCTGAATTTGGAAAGGGGCTTCAGAAACGGAGAAGAGGTCCTGACATTGTATTGGGGCAGCTGCTCTTGGGGTTTAGCTCCCCTCCCCCCCATCCTGGGTTCCTTTGGATCCCACTGACTGAGCAATGCTGGCCACCTCTCCACACTTGAGGGACTCGGGAAGCTGCAGAGCCTCCTCCATGCTCTGAGGGTCAAGGTCCCCGTTGCCTGCCACTCTGACTGTGGCTCCAAGGGGTAACTGAGCCTGCTAGGGTTGCAATAGGAGGATAAGGCTGCCAAACTCATGCTGACCCTTAACCTCCAAAGTCAGAAGTTACAGGAAGAAACTGGAAGAAAGTGGAAACTTAGTAGAATTATGGTGATTACAGGTGAGACCTTGTTGGAGGTTCCTAGGTCTTTGGAGTTTCCCCCAGGAAGGCAATTCTCACAAGAAGCTTGGTTATAAACACAGTCAGGCCCAGCCAGTCCACATGCTGACTCACCATTGCCACCCACTGTCAACCAATGGGTCTGCTCCATCTTGGACTTGACCCTCCAAAACAGGGTGAGCTGAAGGAAACTCTTTCTCTTTATAAACCTAGTTTTCTCAGGTATTCTCATGGTTCTCCCAATTGAGCAGTGCCACCTGGGCTCTCAGTTGAGGGTCCTGCTGTTGCCACTGCTGTCGGGTAGCCCCATTTCCTACAGCCAGCTCGCACCATCAGCCTGAGCCAGCACTGTGCCTGTGTTGGCTCTCATAAGACTGATGATCATATTTATTTTTAGGTGTTTTATGAGTCAGCCATCAAACACAAGATGTTAGATGACAGGATCCTACACTGATGCCTTCTTCCTTATCCATCATTGTGTCTTGTTTCCTTAATTCCACACCCTTATGTATTTTCTTTCTTTTGTTTAAGATTTATTTATTTATTTATTTGACAGATAGAGTTACAGAGAGAGAGAGAGAGAGAGAGAGAAAGGTCTTCCTTCCATTGGTTCACCCCCCAAATGGCCGCTATGGCGAGAACTGCGCTGATCTGAAGCCAGGAGCCAGGTGCTTCTTCCTGGTCTCCCATGCAGGTGCAGGGTCCCAAGCACTTGGGCCATCCTCCATTGCCCTCCCGGGCCGCAGCAGAGAGTTGGACTGGAGAAGGAGCAACTGGAACTAGAACCCGATGCCCATATGGGATGCCAGCTCAGCAGGCGGAGGATTAACCAAGTGAGCCCCCGCGCCGGGCCCTGCCCTTGAGTATTTTCTCAGTTCCCTCCCTCCAGTTTACCTTTACTGGGGCTGGCAGCACCTTTGCCTGTGTAGCAGAGCCAGCGCATCTCCAGCTGTGTTATACTGTGGTTGATCCACATTTTTTTTCTGTTAACTGGGATATGGGTGGAGGGATGCCATCACACCTTGCAGGAAATGAGAAGAACTCACCATTGATAGAGAGGGCTACTCTTGCAAGCCCAGAGGATTCAAGATTTTTGAATACATGAATTAAGATGACCCATTTTCAAGTCTTAGGATCACGCTCCTTCCCATCAATATCCTCGCCTTGGTCAAGTCAACTTGACTGGGCTAAAAATCAAGCAATTCTGGGGTCCACCCTTCACCCAGTTAAAGACTGACTCTGGTCCTCCGCCTTCAAGCTACAGCACATGGCCCCCTGCAGCCAGAAAGGCAGTGACTTCCACACTGCTTGAAAATGGTGATCAATGCATAGCACCCTTAGCCTTTCTCCACAACCCACAACCCTCTCCTCCACCCTGCTCCTCCATGAGTTCATCAATTCAATCTAAGTGTTAATGTAACACAATGAAGAGAATAATTCTTAAAGTGTGGTCCTTTGCCCCCTGCAAGAATGAAGTCAAACTATTTTCACAACAATGCCAAAATGTTGTTTGCCTTTTTCGCTGTGGTAGCGTTTGCACTAATGCTGCAAAAGCAATGGTAGGTAAAGTAGCTGAAGACTTGGCATCGATTCAGCCCCTGAAACCAAACTAGTCTTTGGAATTTTTACTGCCTCATATTCACCAGGAGAAAACAAAACCGTACTTAAACTAAGAATTCCCCTAACTAAGGAGTAAAATTATTACATCTGGACCCCTAAGTACATATCTTCTTACTGTTCTATGTGATAGTTTATGAAGTGTACATTACTAATACAATCCTGCTGCATATCTTAGTGTGGTGGCTTTATCAAGGGAAAGAAACTCACACACAGTTGGGAGCTAAACTAGCTGCTTTTTTTTTTTTCCATGGAACACCATTTGTTAAAGACTGAGACAAACCACAGTTATTCAGAATTAGGTAACTGGAAATATCTTCTGAGAAGTGAGCCAATAATCCTGTCACTTCCAGCAATACAACAGATAGTATTGGTTGCCAATAATAAAATTTGTGCCCTCAAGTGAAAATTAGAATTTTGGAAAACTTGTATCCTCTCCATGAGCTTGACAACTTCCCGACACTCACAGACTTTTCTGATAGTTTTCTCATGAGACTGTAATGGTATTAACACTTTTGATCTTTATAACACTGTTTAATGAAATTTGTCAATAAGATCAAAACAGCTCATGAAACCATTTTTTTGGTTACCGCTTGGTCAATGCATGATGGTAACAAAATCCTTCATGGCTAAAATATCCACTCAAATCTCAGTGGACTTTATGAACATGGTGGGGAAGTCCACTGACGAAGGTTTTGGACTCCACATGGCAATACAACTGCCAATAGTTGACTCTTAGTGAGTATTGAGTAGGATACCTACAGCTCTCAGAAAAGGCTACTAAGATATCCCTCCCCATTCACACTGCATATACAGATTTCCTTCACACACTGAACCCAAACAACCTATCAGGAGAGATGGAGAGGAGGCAAGTGTTTGTTCGACACAGCAGTTAAGACATGGCTTGGGATGCCTGCATCTTTTATGAAAGTGTTTGAGTCCATTACCCATTCCAATTTCCTGCTAATGTACATCCTGGCAGGCATCAATGAGAGCTCAATGGTTGGGTCCCTGCTGCCCACATAGAAAACCTGGATTGAGTCCAGGCTCCCAGTTCCAGCCAGGCTCAGGCTTGGTTATTGCAGACAATGGGAGAATGAACCAACAGATGGAAGATCTCTGTCTTGAAGATTAATTAATTAATTTAAAAAATAATAGAATGAAAACTGAAAGTTATGACAACCCAGCATTTGAAAATTTTTTATTCTCACAATTATTTTTCTCTTTTGAAAAAATGTAGCTAATTCCCCTAAAAGATACGTTAATCATAGTTACATGTAATATGGTCATTTGAAAATGAGTTAACATTTTATGGGGCCAGTTTTGTGGCACAGCAGGTTAAGCCATTGCCTGTAACACCAGCATACCATATGAGTGTTGGTTAGAGTCCCGGCTATTCCACCTACAATCCAGCTCTCTGCTAATGTGCCTGGGAAAGCAGCAGAAGATTGCCCAAGTGCTTGGGCCCCTGCCCCCACATGGGAGACCTGGATGACATTTCAGGCTCCTGGCTTTGGCGTGGCCCAGTCCTGGCCCTTGGACCATTTGGGGAGTGAACTGATGGACTGGAAGATCGATCTCTCTCTAACTGTGCCTTTCAAACAAATAAATAAATCTCTTAAAAAATAAAAAAGAAGAAAATATAAAAATGATATGTGACTTTTAAAAAATAGCAAATTAATACTTGAATAACTTCTGAGTTTTTATAGAGATGAGTCACGTGTCCCACAGTTCTCTGGTGACCAGTATCAGTGCAAGGGGCTGACCACGAAGAGCTCTGAGAGGTGCTTCCTGGGAAGGAAGGGGATGAGGAGTGTGCCTGTCTGGCGAGGCTGGCGAGGGTTAGGGAAAGGGCCCAGAGACTCCCATGGCGCATGGCAGGGCAGACATGATCATTGTGCCTCAGTGATTTTCTTTTCACTTTTCTGTTGAAGTCTGTTATGGGTTGCCATTTTGTCTTGATTATTTAGGATAAAACAGGACAAATCATGACAGAATGAGTGACCCTCATCAATCACAAAACCTCGTGAGAACAGAAGAGATTCATTCTCTTGCCAGAGGTATCCAGAGAGTTTACAGTGATTACATTTATCTTTAAGATCTAGAATTCACTCAAGTTGGATAATTCTCCTCAGATTACAATTTTCTTCTGCCTGAGCTAAAATTTTAAGAAGATCTCTAGATACCACGGTCGTCTCTCTGATCTTCAAATTATGATGCTCAACACACAACGAAGAGATTACTTTTTGGAAACAAGTCTTCTCCAAAGGAAAAAAATCCAATAAGAGATTAAATAGGCACAGTAATTCTAAAAGACAGTTAAGCTCTATCACCCTGATGTAGTGCCTGGTGTGTTCTCTCAGGCACTGGCTGATTCCATTAATGCTTCAGCAGATAACACACAAGAGAACAGTAAATCCCCATCCCTCCCTTGACCACTGCTGGAAGACGTTTCTCCCTAACCCGGGTGAAGGCGCTCTTTGTTTATTAGATCAAACTTAATTCCCTTGATTTGTACTTATTCTTTCTAACGACGGTTGATACACAGGAATTCAGAGAGGCTTTTTCAGATTTGAGATGTAAGTTCAATGTCAGCCTTTTTCCCGAACAAAGGAAGAGTTGCCAGCTAGAGCACGCGATGCAGAATGCAGGACATGTGGTGACTCAGCACTGGGTTTTGCTCGCCTGGTTTGACTGGGGGGACCCAGCTCTGGAGAATCACAGAAGCATAGCGATGACTTTAGGCTCAGGAGAGCGAGTTCAGGAAAGGCAAAATCTTACTATCCAGGCTCTGGCTATTGCTGCCAAAACTTCTCGGATCACTGAAGTAAGAGAAATCACTCTTAATAGCATTACAATTTTTTTTTCTTGAAAGACAGAGAGAAGTGTTCTAATATATGTCACCCCCCAGATGCCTGCAACAGCAACGGCTGGGTCAGCCTGAAGCTAGGTACCAGGAACTCCATCTGGCCTCCCACATAGGTGGCAGGGACCCAATTACTTGAGCCATCACATACTGCCTGCCAAGGTGCACGTTAGCAGGAAGCTGGATTAGAAGTGGAAAAGCCGCTACTTGATCCAGGTATTATGATGGGATGCAGACCTCCCAAGAGGTGATTTCATTATTGCACCACACGCCTACCCCCATGAAGAACATTTTACTATTTGGAAAATATAGTACAATGGTTTTGAACATAGGGTACACTTGAACTTCAGCTATACCACTGTATCCTGGCTAAATCCCGAGATCACTCAGTATCTCAGTTTACATAGCTATATAGTAAGAACAGCAATAAACTACCACATACAATTATGTGGCTTTTATTAATGAATGTAAAGTATTTAATCTGATACAAAGTAACTGATCAATATTATTTACTTATTTATTTATTTTGACAGGCAGAGAGGACAGTGAGAGAGAGAGAGACAGAGAGAAAAGTCTTCCTTTTCTGTTGGTTCACCCCCCAGTGGCTGCTGCGGCCGGCGCACTGTGGCCGGCGCAGTGTGCTGATCCAAAGCCAGGAGCCAGGTGCCTCTCCTGGTCTCCCATGTGGGTGCAGGGCCCAAAGACTTGGGCCATCCTCCACTGCACTCCTGGGCCACAGCAGAGAGCTGGACTGGAAGAGGAGCAACTGGGACAGAATCCGGCGCCCTGACTAGAACCCTGGGTGCCGGCGCCGCAGGTGGAGGATTAGCCTACTGAGCCATGGTGCCGGCAGATCAATATTATTTATAACTGGTTTGCTTTCATTTCTTAAGCTTCGCAGCATCCCTGTGGTTATTGTGGGTTAGGTATCCCTAAGGCTACACTGAGTTTACCTGTTTGGCAAGTGCTCTGATTCCAAACAGGGCAAATTTCCAACACGCCATCATCAATCTACACATTTCACCTATTGCTTACAAGTATAGGACTCAGAATCATCATTAAAATGTGATCTATTACGTAGTCTTAGATTCCATTTATTCAATTCAAAGGATTTGTAGGATTCATAAGTATTTAAACTTGAACTTTGAACCTTTTTGGCCAAAGTATACATTAGTTAATTACTGGTTTTATTTCATTTTCTGTTGACCATGCGTTGCTTTACTGCCTTCATATGCTAGCTAAGTCTGTCCTTCTCCCATAGCTGTTTATAGATTAAAACTCTTACCCCAGGAACACTGGCTCACACTGGACACGGTAGCATCTCAGAGTTGTAGAGGGCAGAACCCCATGTGAATTCAGCTCAGTGGGTTGTGCAGCTGAGTCCACTCAGAGAGTTGTACAATCATTCACCCAGCAAATACTCATTATACCCCACCCATATGTAGGTAGTTCCATGGGAAACAGCACTGGAAGAGTCAGACTATGCCCCTGTGGTGAACAGTTAATCAGTCTATCCATGAAAAAGACATGTTCCCCGGTTGCCCCTCTTCCAGGCCAGCTCTCTGCTGTGGCCAGGGAGTGCAGTGGAGGATGGCCCAAGTCCTTGGGTCCTGCACCCCATGGGAGACCAGGAGAAGCACCTGGCTCCTGCCATTGGATAAGCGCGCTGTGCCGGCCGCAGCGTGCCAGCCGCGGCGGCCATTGGAGGGTGAACCAACGGCAAAGGAAGACCTTTCTCTCTGTCTCTCTCTCACTGTCCACTCTGCCTGTCAAAAATAAAAAATAAAATAAAATAAAATAAAAAAAAAAGAAAGAAAAAGACATGTTCAGGGGTGAGCATTTAGCCTAGCTCTTAGGATGCCAGCTGAGATGCCCACAACCCATATTGCAGTTTGGGTTTGATATCAAGTTCTGGCTCCTGACTCCAGGTTCCTGTTAATGCAGACCCTGGGAGGCAGAGTTGATGACTCCAGTACTTGGGTTCCTGCCATCCACATGTAAAACCTGGCTCTCTACTTTAGGCCCAGCCCAGTCCTGGTCATTGTGGACATTTCAGGAGTCAATCAGTGGATGGGAGTGCTCTCTATCCTCCTCTGTTTTTCTGTCTTTCAAAGAAAAAAACTTTTTAAAGATAATTCTAAGAGCTGGCATTTTGTGGTAGAGTGGGTTAACTTGCTTCCTGTAATTCTGGCATCCCATATGAGCATGTTTGAGTCCAGGCTGCTCTGCTTCCTATTCAGCATTCCTGCCAATGTGCCTGGGAAGGCAGCAGAGGATGGGCCAAGTACTCGGGCCCCTGCCACCCGCCTTGGAGACCCAGTTGGAATTCCAGGCTCCTGGCTTCCAAGTGGCCCAACCTGGGCCATTACAGCATTTGCAGGCTGAACCCATGGATGGAATCTCTCTCTCTCTCTCTCTCTCTCTCTCTCTCTCTCTCTCTCTCTCTCTCTTTCTCTCCACCTCTCTGTCTTTCAAAGCAATCAATCAGTCTTTTTGAAAAAGGTAATTCAACATGGTATAAATATGGACTAAGAAGATGATAAAATGGGCTGATAGGAAGAGACTGGTGAGGACAGCTGGGAGATGGCGGGGTTGGCTGTCTGGGATGACCCATCTGTGGAGGTGGCGTGTGAGCTGTCCTCTGATCCTCAGAGCAAAGGAGCTGAGCAGAGAACTGGGGCCCGAGCAGCGCTGTGGTGGGAAGGAGCTCTGTCATGTTACTGGGATAAAAGGAGGCAGAGTCACCAATAATGACACTAAAACTCCTCGTGAGGCCTTTTGTTCATTTTAAAAAAATACATCCCCAGAAGAAAAAGAATACATCCATGGAGTGAAAAGTCAACCTACAGAACTGGAGAAAATTTTATAAACTCTTCCTCTGACAAAGAATTAATAGAATAGATAAAAAACTAAAAAATAAATAAAAATAATCCAACTTGAAAAATGGGCAACAGTATGAATAAGCACTTCTCAAAGTAAGAAATTCCAGTGGCCAAGAGATTTATGAATAACACTCAACGTTATCAGGGAAATACAGATGAGAAATACAAAAAGATACTGTCTCACCTCAGACTGGCTGTCATCAAAAAGAAAAATAGCGAATGGTGGTGAGGATGTGGAAAAAATGGAACTCTTATATACTGTTGGTGAGAATGTAAATTAGTACAGTCATATGGAGAACCAACATATATCTGCCATATTATGCACCTGTCCCTCTTCTGGGTGTCTGGTCAAGGGAAATGAAATCAGCCCACCCAAGAGATACTTGCACTGTCAATGTTCTCACAAGCACTGCTCACAATAGCTGATATGGAATCAACCTAGATGCCCATCAACAGATAATGGATAAAGAAAATGTAGTCTATATATACATAGGGAATATTATTCAGCTGTAAAAAAAAAAAAAAACAATGCCTCATCAATTTGCAGCAAAATGGATGGAAGTCAAGGGCTTTATGTTAAGTGAAGAAATAGACACAGAAAGACACACACTACTTGTTTTCTCTCATATGTGGAAACTACATTTTTTTTTAAAAGAAATAGGTCAATCTGAACCTAGATTAGTGATTACTGAAGCCTGGAAGAGGGTGGGGTTGGAGAGAGGTGGGCATCACGAGTACCAGACCCCATCAGATAGAAAGAGTCGGTTCTGGTGCTTTACAGGGCTATAGTTCACACTGACCTGTAACACATTTGATGAATGACTACAGGAGGAGCTCAGGTTCTCCAACAGGGAGTGGCACTGGGCAGACATTGGTTGCCCCAGTCTGGTCAGAGCACACTATACACTTGTGTGCATGTTAGAGTGTCACATTGTACCCCAGAGGCATATGCCATTTTCATGTTAATCAAAAATTTTTTTACGTTTAAGGAAATGGAAATGCCAACTCCTCTATGTGATCCTTCCACATTGTATACATGTAAAGTATCACACTGTCCCCAGAAAAAACCACACAACACAAAGAGCAAGAGGAGGAAACTACAGGCTCTGCATTACCAAATGCGTTAGTCACCTTTATTTGCCTTCTAGAAAAAAGCACAGGAGTGGCTGAGGTGCACATTTCCTTTGTAATGTTTTCAAGGGAAAACTGGTTTCAGCTCACGGGCTCTTATTCCAGTGCTAAAATATGTACTAGTCTTTCTGCAGCAAATCTGTCTCAGAGCCCAGACTTCCACACACAGGAGCCCTGGCACATCTATCAAATGTTAGTTCTTTTCATGAACTTCATCGAAGGCTTGGAATGCAGCATCCCTGTTGATCACGCTGATCTGGATGCCTACGTGATTTTCCTTGCTCAACGAGACATCGGATCTTTGACTCCTCCCTGCTCTTTATCTCTTCCCCCTCTCCTCCCTCTCTGTGTTATTCAGAAGTCCCCCTTTATGCTTTCTAATCTCTTACATATACACACAGGTAATGCCATGCCTGTACCCACTGTGTGCGTTTCCCCAAACACGTACAGGCAAATCCACGGGGACAGGAAGCAGATTAGTTGTCTGCCCAGGCCTTTCCTGAGGTGTGTGGGGTTTCTTCCTGTGATGAGAAAACGTTGTACCATGAATTGTGGTGACGATGCACAACTCTTGGGATATACTAAAAGCCATGCAATTGTATACTTTAAACAAATGAATTGTGTGGTGTGTGAGTTCATCTCAATAAAGCTGTTTAAAGGCTAATGGAGGGGGTAGGTGTTTGACCCCGCCATTAAGATGCCTGCCTCCCACATGACAGCACCTGGGCTGGATTCCCAGCTCCAGCTCCTGATTTCAGCTTCCTGCTAATGCAGACCCTGGGGGCCACCTGGGAGACCTGGACTGCGTTCCCAATCCTCCGCCAGGCCCAACCCCTGCTATGGCAGCCATCTGGGGAGTGAACCCGAGGATGGTAGCTCTCCTTCTATGTGTCCCTCTGCCTCTCAAACAAACTTTTTAAAAGCTGTTATTTAATGTATTCAAAAGGCAGAGTTATAGACACACACACACACACAGACTGATCTTCCATCTACTGGCTCACTCCCCTAATGGCTGTAACTGCCAGAGCTGGGCCAAACCGAGACCAAGAGCCAGGAGCTTCTTCCAGGTCTCCCATGTGGATGCAGGGGCCCAAGCACTTGGGCCATCTTCCACTGCTTTCCCAGGCACATCAGTAGGGAGCCGGATCAGAAGTGGAGCAGCTGGGACTAGAGCCAGCACCTGTATGGGATGCTGGGGCTGCAAGTGGCAGCTTTTACCCACTATGCCACAGCACCAGCCACTTAAATAAATTTTTAAAAATACAGAAACAGAAATGGAGAAGGCAATAAAAAGAAGGCAATTGTAGAGGGAAAAAAAACTGGGGGCTTTAAGTGATCAACTATCAAGAGTGACTTTAAAGTGACTAGTAAGACAGGGTAACGTTTGTGCAAGGACACACACACAGATGCAGGGTCAGACTGTTAAGTGCAGGAAAGAGCTGCTTAGATGGAGTCCCTAGACTGACAAGAAAGGCTACTGCAGTTCAGCAGGGGCAGGAGGGGTTTCTCAATGGATGGTGCGTTAGCCATACACATGCCCTACTACACACCATGAGAGATCAATTAGAGACCTAAATGTAGTCCAAATAAAGCTCCTGAAAGACAGTACAAGGAGACTTGAACGTTTTCTTGAAAAAAAAATTAAAAGATAATTTTAGGGGAGCAAAGCAATCTTGAAATGCATGCATAATTTTTCCATATAGGCATTTTCCATGAAATTTTCTTTTAGAGATTTATTTGAAAGTCAGAGTTACAGAGTCAGAGGAAGACACAGAGACAGAGACCTTCCATCTTCTGGTTCACTCCCTAGATGGCTGCAACTGCCAGGGCTAGGCCAGGCCAAAGCCAGGAGCCAGGAGCTTCATCTGGGTCTTGGGCCATTTTGTGCTGCTTTTCCCAGGGATCATACCAATGCTAATATGGGTTTCAACTAAAATAACATATTGGTTTTAAAATGTAACAAAACGTGAAAATTCTGAAGTTACCAGCTCTAACACTGGCATCCCTTATGAGCGCTGGTTCCGGGCCTGGCTGTTCCACTTCAGATCCAGCTCCCTCCTAAGGCTCCTGGAAAAGCAGCAGTAGATGGCCTAAGTGCTTAATCTCCTGTCAACCAAATGGGAGATCTGAATGGAGTCCAGGCTCCTGGCTTTAGCCTGGCCCAGCCCCGACTGCTGCAGCTATTTGGGGAGTGAACAGTGGGTGGAAGATCTCTCTCTTTCTCCTTCCTCTTCTCTCTGTAGTCCTGCCTTTCAAATAAAATAAACAAATCTTTTTTTAAAAAGATGATGTACTATGTGGTGATACCAGAGCTGTCTTTGTGTGGGCACAGTCCATGAAATGACACAATGGTGAACTGCTTATGAACACTTCTCAGAACATGTCCTCAACATTAAGCCTGCATGGCTGTAAAAACAAAGGACCGGGAGAAGATCTTTCCAGTGTGTGTGTGTATATATATATCTGACAAAGAACTCATACATGGAATCTCCGAGAGTCTTCCAAGTTAACAGTAAAAAGACAACCCTGTAATGTGAAATGAGTAGAAACGTATCCCTCACAGAAAGAGAACACCCATATGCCTGGAAGTGTGAATGGTGTTTGCCATGCTTGGAGATCAAGAAAACGCAGATGAACCACAGTGACTACCGCTGTGCCTCCACCAGCATGTCAGCACCATGCTGTGGCGAGGATCTGCAGCGTGTGGAACATTCCTGCCTTGCTCACAGGAAGGGAGAAAACTTGGGAAAACTTTCTTGGCACTCTCTACTAAAGCCAAACACGTGGATACCTTGCGACCCATCCTACATTTGCACAGGTACCCAGCAGAAAAGAGTGTTTATGCCCACTAAAGGCCATGTGTAAGAATGCTCACAGCGGCCTTAGTGGCCTGGTAAAATTCAAACATCCATCATAAGTTAAATAAATAAATTGTGAATGAACGAAGAGTGACATCACAATAATGCAGAAATTAAAAGGAAGAAAGCACAACACTCAACAATGCAGGTGAATCTCATAAAATACTGGAAAAGTCAGAAGAAAAATATGCACTGCATGATTCCACTTTTATGAAGTTTGCAAACCAGCAGAACGAATATGTCGTAGGGCTCAGAGGATCATTATCTTTCATGGAGTTATTTTTTTAAATGCCTTATTTTTTTAAAAAAAAGTTTTATTTATTTATTTGAAAGTCAGAGTTACACAGAGAGGAGAGGCAGAGAGAGAGAAAGAGAGGTCCTTCCATTCT
This sequence comes from Lepus europaeus, assembly GCF_033115175.1. Taxonomy (NCBI): domain Eukaryota; kingdom Metazoa; phylum Chordata; class Mammalia; order Lagomorpha; family Leporidae; genus Lepus; species Lepus europaeus. The sequence continues at coordinate 119,081,566 of NC_084832.1, forward strand.
ATGGTTCACTCCCCAATTGGCCGCAATGGCCTGAGCTGTGCCAATCTGAAGCCAGGAGCAAGGAGCTTCCTCTGGGTCTCCCACATGGGTGCAGGGGCCCAAGGACTTGGGCCATCCTTAACTGCTTTCCAAGGCCACAGCAGAGAGTTGAATTGGAAGTGGAGCAGCCGGGTCTGGAACCAGCACCCATATGGGCTGCCGGCGCTTCAGGCCAGGGTGTTAACGCGCTGTGCTACAGTACTGGCCCCTCATGGAGCATTGATGGAAAAGCATGAAGAAGCTTTCTGAAATGCTGGAACGTTCTAGATCTTCAATGGATGCTCACATAAAAATCCATCAAACTGCACACTTTGGGCACTTTACTGCATATGTTATCTCAAAAACAGATGTCTTGCTTGAGAGTGGTGTCTATACAGAACATGGAATGATGAACAAAGTAAACTTGGTATTTGAATCCATAGCAATGTGGATAGAACACATATGGAATTTAAGTAATATAAGGCTACTTCAAAAAGTTCATGGAAAATGGAGTTAAAATTAGTTTAGGGGCCAGTGCTATGGCATAGTAGGTTAAGCCTCTGTCTATGGCACTGGCATCCCAGATGGGTACCAGTTCAAGTCCCGGGCGCTCCACTCCCAGACCAGTTCCCTGCTGATGGCCTGGGAGGGCAGTAGAGGATGGCCCAAGTGATTGGGCCCCTGCACCTATGAGGGAGCCCCAGAAGAGGCTCCTGGCTCCTGGTTCTAGATTGGCCCAGCTCCAGCCATTGCGGCCATTTGGGGAGTGAACCAGTGGATGGAAGATCCCTCTCTCTCTGTCTGACCCTCTCTCTGTAACTCTGCCCCTCAAGTAAATATATAAAATCTTTTTTTTTAAAGTTTATTTGGGGGCAGAAAACTTTTAAATCCATGCATAGTTTTTAAAAATGTACATTTTCCATGAATTTCTTGACTATCCCTCATACTTTGGTTAAAAAATCTGGAATATAAGGGATACTAGCTCTGTGAAATCAAATATAAACAGCAACTGGGAAACAGAAGAAAGGCAAAGAGGATCTGGGCTGTTTGCATTTCCTAAAGCCATCTCATCCTGCACAACACTGTGATCACAGTAGAAGTCATGTGTCCTGGGCTGGCGCTGCAGCTCAATAGGCTAATCCTCTGCCTGCGGTGCTGGCACACCGGGTTCTAGTCCCTGTCGGGGCGCTGGATTCTGTCCCGGTTGCCCTTCTTCCAGTAAAGCTCTCTGCTGTGGCCTGGGAAGGCAGTGGAGGATGGCCCAAGTCCTTGGTCCCGGCACCCACATGGGAGACCAGGAGAAGCACCTGGCTCCTGGATTCGGATCAGTATGGTGTGCCTGCCACAGCAGCCATTGGAAGGTGAACCAACAGTAAAGGAAGACCTTTGTCTCCGTCTCTCTCTGTCCATTCTGCCTGTCAAAAAAAAAAAAAAAAAAAAGTCATGTCCCCTGGGGAGAACACACCGTGTTTGTCTATTCCAGTGTCTTCTGATAGCGACAGCAACAACTGCAGGCGTTGCTAACACAGAGACCTGTCCGCACAAGTGAGAGAGGCTGATGGGGCAAAAGGCTGAGTGCATACAAGCCACGTGGCTGCAGGAAGCTTTAGCAACTACAGGAAGCTGACAACTCCTAAGGCGGAGGAAGCAAAAAGGGAAGGAGTGGTGCCCGCATCCCAGGAGCTCTGTCCTGCTGAGACTTCTGCCATCACCAGTGCCACAGCTGCTGCTGTTGGAACCTTCTAGGTAGGAAGCCAGGAACGCCAGGGCCAGTTCTGCACTCTGGAAGACACAGTCCCAGGTTTGCTGAGGATTGCAGCTGCCAGGGCAGGTGACAGTCCTCTGCAGCTGGTGCTACAACTGGGCCACGGTTGCAGCAATGGGCTGCCCTGCTGCTGTCCAGGCCACCACAGAACAAGGGACACCTTGTCCTCCTGTTGCTGTCCACCCTCTCAGCAGGGCCTTCTGTTGGCAAAGCCCAAACAGAAACCACCTGATGAGCCATCTGGGAAATGGAATGCTCAGCTTTCCAGCATTACAGAAAGGATAGAACAGAGCAGAGGATCAACAAACAACCAGAACAATCTGGAAAAGCAAAGCTGAGCTAAAATTAAATCCATTTCTTTATTCCAAGATTTCTCAAAGCCTTTAATATGTGACTGTGCTTTGAAAATGTTCAAAAGGCTTTTACAGTGTGTGGTGCATCTCAACTTTTATGACTAAAGACCTATTTCCCCCCCACAGAACCCATTGCTAATGTCCCATAAGACCTCAGAATAGGATAAAAACTGGGACAAACAAAAGCGCTATTGTTGTTGGAGTATAACAAGAGCGTGAGGAGACCGTTTATATAAAAGGTACTTCTTGTTATAGGTTATAAAAATTGTAGAAGAGCAAGTCAAATACACCAGCATCCTGAAAAGTCTACTGAAAGAATATCACTGGCAAATCCTCCATTTCTTAGATCTCTTTCTTTTTTGAAGTTAATTTATTTATTTTCATGTATTTGAAAGGTAGAGCAATAGAGAGATGGAGGGACAGAGAGACCGATATCTCTCATCTGCTGATTCCCTCCTCAAATGTCTCCAACAGCCAGGGCTGGGCCAGGCTGAAACCAGCGGCCTGGAACTCCACGGAGGACTCCCCCACCGCTGACCCTTGAGCCACCCTCTGCTGCTTCCTAGGATGCAACAGCAGGATGCTGGACTGGTAGCAGAGTTGCTTGGACAGAGACGAGCACTCCAATGTGCGATGTGGACATCCCATGTGGTGGCTCCACCTGCTGTCCCACAGTGTCACTCTCCTCCACCCAGCGCTTTTTCTAGTGGTCATTTATTACTTGGGAGAATCACAGTGGGGAGAAACAGAGACCGGAGCTTTATGCTTGCAAAGGGCAGTGGAGGTGAACGATGGGCTTTCTCCTTAATTCTGGTAGAGTGTGCCACAGTAACCTAAGTGCAGTCACCGTGTCTCACGGAGACCCCACGAGTTCAGAGGCACAGCTGTGACTCTACGGCAGACTGAGGCAGTAGCAGATTCTACGCAAAGCATAGATCCTTTGGGCAGCATCTTGACTGTGCTTTTAGGTTCCTGCCTCCTTGCCTATTGTGCAACATTTAATCCCCCGAAAATCAACCTTCTGATTATTAACCAAACCAGATTTATTTTCTGTATGCAAGCAAGAATTCTAATGGAGACATTCTTAGAAAATAGAGAAAGCCAAAGACAAACCAGTATTCTAATTTTTTCCTGGAACAAACAAGAAGAGATTGTTTATATGGAAGACAGTCACCATGAAGTAACAGAAGCCTCACAGAATGTACCAGCTTTAGAAAAGCAGGTTCATAAAGATTCCGAGAAACCCCACTGTAACAGAGACAAGCGGAAAGCTGTAACATGGAATATGACTGTCGAAATGTGGAAAATCCCAAAGGAAAAGAAGGAGCAAAGAATCGAGAGACACTGGGGTGACTGCAACAGGGTGCTCTCTCATTGGGCCTGATTCGTAACAATGAGAAAAGGATGGAGAAGAGGAAGCGTACCCAACATCCGTGTCTCTGCGGAAAACGTGGGTGTTGTGGCCTCCACCGTGATCCCATCTGCACAGTCAGCATACTCAATCGCAGACTGCCGGGAGCACTGGCTCACAGGTGCATGCCGCACCTGGAATCGGCCTTGACCGCAGGGACTGTCATGTTCCCAAGCCACACCCTCTCCCCCGGCATGGCTGAGCTGGGAAGAAGCCTGGCCCCTTGTCTCAAACTGAAAAACTCTAAAGAACGCCTGTGCAACTGTGGTGCTCCTTCCTTCCTTCCCTCCTTCCTTCCCTCTTTCCTTCTTTCCTTCCTTCCCTCTCTCCCTCTCTCCCTCTCTCCCTCTCTCTTTCTTCTTATTTATTTGACAGGTAGAGTTAGACAGCGAGAGAGAGACAGAGAGAAAGGTCTTCCTTCCGTTGGTTCACCCCCCAAATGGCCGCCACGGCTGGAGCTACACCGATCCAAAGCCAGGAGCCAGGTGCCTCCTCCTGGTCTCCCATGCAGGTGCAGGGCCCAAGCACTTGGGCCATCCTCCACTGCCTTCCCGGGCAACAGCAGAGAGCTGAACTGGAAGAGGGGCAACCGGGACTAGAACCCCGTGCCTATATGGGATGCCGGCGCTGCAGGCGGAGGATTAACCCTGTGAGCCATGGTGCTGGTCCTGGTGCTTCTACTTTCTGCTTGTTGAATGTTACAGTCAGTGGTGCATTCAGCCTGTGATTATAGAATGGACTGAAATTATGTTTTTACAAAAATTAAAGAAAAACAAAAGACAGACAGGAAGGAGGGGGATTGAGGGAGTACCTTCTTACAACTGTACCCAGGAAGCATGTGAAATCTCTTTATATTAGTGAGAATTTTATTTATTTATTTATTTATTTATTTGAAAGAGTTACACAGAGAGAGAAGGAGAGGCAGAGAGAGAGTTTTCCACGTGCTGGTTCACTCTCCAATTGGCCACAACAGCTGGAGCTGCGCCAATCTGAAGCCAGGAGTCAGGAGCCTCTTCCGGGTCTCTCATGCCAGTGCAGGGGCCCAAGGACTTGGGCCATCTTCTTCTTCTATCCCAGGCCATAGCAGAGAGCTGGATCAGAAGAGGAGCAGCCGGGACTCAAACCGGGACCCATATGGGATGCTGGCATGGCAGGCTTTACCCGCTACACCACAATGCCGGCCCCTATTGGTGAGAATTTTTAAAAAAGAGTACAAACTTTAGAGCTGGGCTACTGGATTCAAAACCTGCTTGACACTCTCTAGTCCTAGTGCTTTGGCAAATTACTGAACTGGTGTGTGTTACACGCTTGTATATGGGAGTACTACCCACCCTCTGAAGTTTCTGTGAGGATCTAATGACTTTTTATTCATGTAAACCCAGTTTATCTGATATAAACATATTACATTTCATGTGACTGTCATTACTGGTGATAATGATGTTGTATACAGAGCCACTGTACCTCTGAAGTTGATGATTTAGAATGTATCTACCAGGGCCAGCATTGTGGCATAATAGTGTAGGCCACTACCTGTGATGCCAGGATCCCATATGGGCAATAGCTTGTATCCCAGTTGCTCCAGTTCCAATCCAGAGCCCTGCTCATGGCCTGGCAAAAATAGCAGAAGATGGTCCAAGTGTTTGGGCCCCTGCCACCCTCATGGGAGATCTAGACGATGTTCTTGGCTCCTGGCTTTGGCCTGGCACAACTCTGACTGTCTTGGCCATCTGGAGAGTGAACCAGTGGATCTCTCTCTGACTCTGCAGCTCTTTCAAATACATATATATATATACACATGTACATACATATACATAAACATATATATTTGGAAGAAAAGTGCTTAGCTCCAGAGCAATCTGCAGGGTCATCTGGGGTCTGTTTCAACCACTGCCCCCATTTCTCCCAGTGCCCAATTCTGCCTTCTGTGCTTCTGTCCAGATGTGTCTCCCAAGATCCGTCTCCAATGTACCTGGTGTATGGAACACCTCACCTCCGAGACTGTTTCTAGGGAACCCATCTAAGACAGAGATGAGAGTCTCTGTTTACAAGTTTACATTTGTGAATATCATGGATGCAAACAAAAGAGACATTCAGCCAGGCTGTGAACCAGAAGTGAGGGATGGGGCAGCATGCTGGGAAGGATGATTAAACAAACGATGGTGGAGGGAACCCATGCACTAGATGACTGGCAGAGCAATCAGCCAAAGTAAGGAAATGTCATCTAACTGAGACAGGCAAGATAATCTGAGGGCACAGTTGCATTTCTAAATGAAATCACTAGTTCAAAAATGGTAAATGCTCACTGGGGCAATCTCACCCGGAGTAGAGCAGAACGCAGTCAAGAAGTCGAGGGGCCAGTGTTGTGGGGCCACAGGTTAAGTCACCACCTGTGGAGCCAGCATCCCACAAAAGCGCCGGTTCCAGTCCTGGCTGCTCTGCTTCCAATCCAGCTCCCGGCTGATGTGCCTGGAAAAGCAGCAAGGGATGGCTCAAGTGCTTGCTCCCCTGTCACTCATGTAGGAGACAGACGGATTTCTGGGTTCCTGACTTTGAACCAGCAGACGGAAGATCACACACACACACACACACACTCTCTCTCATTCTCCATATATAACTGCCTTTCAAATAGATAAGTGAATCTTTTTTGAAAGGCTGAAAAACATTGGACATGGAGACAGGAAATCCTAGAGACCCACACCTATTAGATTGCAACTCCATACTTGCCTTTGTGATGAACAAATAAACTCACTCTTGTGTTAAACTGAGGTCCAGTTGTTGAGTTTCTACTTTCAGTGAAAGCAGATGAGAATTGCATTTTTTGTATTTTTTAAATTTTATTTGAAAGGCAGAAAGACACTCATGGAGAAAACCAGACAGACACAGAGAGATCTCCCATCTGCTGGTTCACTCCCCAAATACCTTTAACAGTCAGGGCAGGACCAGGCCAATCCTAGGAGCCAGGAACTCAATTTGGGTCTCCTATGCAGGTAGCAGGGACTCAACCACTAGAGCTATTACCTACTGCCGCTCAGGGTGCACATATGCAGGAAGCTGGAATTGGAAACAGAGCTGGGATCCAAACTCAGGCACTCCAGTAGGGGATGTGAGTGTCTCAACCACTGTACCAAAGGTCTTCCCCCATTAGGTGCCATTTCAAGATCTGCTGTGCTTCCCTTTCTTCTGCTATGAGACAAGGACCGTCTCCCCCAAGAACATCTGGAGAAGAGCCACAGAACAGAGCTGGAGCATATCCCCAGCTGCATGAAGCCCCGACGGCAGATCAAGATTTATTGTCATGAGTCACTCCTGGTACTGCAGAAGAACCCGTCTCTGATAGATGCATCCATGCTGGAAAGACATAGTTTGGATTTATCATCCTCCTGCCTCCAGTTAACTAAGTAGAACCTACCAGCCAATCCAGCTGCATCTTTAATGTCTCACGGCGTTAACTCTGGCAATAACCCCCAACCCCAGAGTCTGGATTGGGGATCCATCAGTTCCTCCTTTTTAATGGTTGTCTATTAGGACTGTGCAAGTAATGCCTGGAAAAAAAGACGGAGCTAACTTGTGATGTTTTCCTGCTCTGATTCATCTCCTCTTTGTACCACTCAGGGTTCAGTCCAGAGAAACCACACAAAGCCACCTAAATAAACACTAATGTAAGAAATTGCCAATGCAGCATAAAATTGCCAGCTCCGTAACCAAAAGGGTAAAAAGAGAAATCTGAGCTATGAAGACACAGCAACCGATGGAAACTGTTAACAACCTCCAGGTTGCAATTATTAATAGGTGCAACAAGGAGGGCCTGGGTGGAACTGAAAGGCAGCTGGCTGAAGAGAGGTGCCACTCACCTGGTGCAGGTGCCGCCGTCCAGGGGGTGCCTCTTAGAGCTGGGACCTGCCGCCGAGGAGTTGGCGTGGGGAGCACAGCCAGCCCTGCAAGTGAAGGAAAATACCTCTGTGGACTCAGTGCTGTGAAGGCAAACCAGGATCACCAAGTACCCCTGGCCAACACCAAGAGCAAACCAGAGGCTCACGGGAAGGAGCAAAACCCTGCTTCCTCCGCCTGCCATTGGGCTGCCCCCTAGCGCCTCCTATTATCACCGGCTAACAGGAATCTGCTGGGAATGTGGACAGAGGAGAACCAGGGCTCAGGGACATCTGGCCAAGCAGGGCCTGTGGGGTGTTGCAGACCAGGGGCGGGGGTGGCTGCCCTCCAACCTGCACTCTCATGGCCCAGCGCCGGCCTTGCGTTGGGGTTGTGCCAGCATGAAGTCATTTGTCTCTTACTTGCTCAGCCGGTGGCAGGTAGGTTAGAACACACACGATGGACACACTGTCCATCACATCTTCCTCCTGCCTTCTAACTGGCTGTGGAAAGCTTGCATTTCTTACTGCAAAGTTTGAGCCAAACTTACACGGCATCAACATGCAAACTTCTGTAGTTTTGTATATAACCTCCCCCTTATGTGTCATTAAACATTTATATGAACTTTGAATTTGGCTCCCCATATTTTTTTGAAAAAAAAGAAAAAGATTTCTTTACTTATTTGAAAAGCAAGGTTACAGAGAGAGAGAGACAGAAACACAGAGAGATCTCCCATTTGCTGGTTTACTCCCCAAACAGCCAAAACGGCCAGGGATGGGCCAGACTGAAGCCAGGAGCTTCATCCAGGTCTCCCACATGGGTGCAAGGGCCCAAGCACTTGAGCCATCTTGCACTGCTTTCACGGGTGCATGAGCAGGGAACTGGATCGGAAATGGAGCAGTGGGGACACAAAGCAGCACCCATTTGGGATGCTGGGGCTGCAGGTGGCAGGTTAGCCCACTACGCCACAGCGCTGGCCCCTGATGCCCCGACCTGCCACCATCTCTCACAGGTGCAGCTTTGCACGTGCACTGTGGCTCGGGTTCCCTCCTTTCTCACGTGCTGGGCTTCTAGCTGTGTGGCCACTGTGCAGTCTCTGCGTCCCTAAGTCTCTTTCTCCTTTTTCCTTCTGTTGTCTTTGCTGGAGTCGCGAGTCTCTTCTCCCTTGGCCAACGTTCAACCTTTTTATCAAAGATTTAAATGAAGGGTTAGAAGAACTTCATTTTCAAATTTGTTGATGACACAGGAATAGGAGATCAGGAAAAAATGGCAATTACAAAATCAAGATTCCTAATGACTTCTTATGGAAAGAAATGCTGTGTTGGCAGCAAAAGATAAGATAAAGGAAAATGGCTTAAAATAAGGCTAAGAAAAAAATGACAGTAAAATTACTGAAAGAAACACAAATCTCTATTTTTAAAAGCCTGGTAGCAATACATTTATGTGACAGCTTAAGAAAAGAAAATGTTATTTTTATAATAGGCACACAATAGCTATTCAATAAATGTTTACATAACTTAGTATATGACAAATTCATGGAAACGGATCATTAATTTAAATCAAAAAAAGTCTTGCCAAGGCCAGCATTGTGGTGCAGTGGGTTACACTTCTGTCTGCAGCACCAGCATCTCAGATCAGAGCCCCGGTTCGATTCCTAGCTGCTCCACTTCTGATCTAGCTTCCTGCTAATGCAACTGGGAAAGCAGCAGCAGTTGAACCAAGTGCTTGGGCCTCCTACCACTCATGTGGGAGACCTGAATGGGGCTCCTGGCTCCACCCTGGCTGAGGCCATTGTGGCCTTCGGGGAGTGAACCAGCAGATGGACAATCTCATTCTCTTTCTGTCTCTTTCTCTGTCACTTTGCCTTTCAAATAAATAAGTAAATTTTTTAAAAGCACTGTCATTGGGCCAGCACCGTGGCTCAACAGGCTAATCCTCCGCCTAGTGGCGCCGGCACACCAGATTCTAGTCCCGGTCAGGGCACCAGATTCTGTCTTGGTTGCCCCTCTTCCAGGCCAGCTCTCTGCTGTGGCCCGGGAAGGCAGTGTATATAACCTGTATATAACCAAGTGCTTGGGCCCTGCACCCCATGGGAGACCAGGAGAATCACCTGGCTCCTGGCTTCGGATCAGCGCGGTGCGCCGGCCGCACCGCACCGGCCGTGGCGGCCATTGGAGGGTGAACCAACGGCAAAGGAAGACCTTTCTCTCTGTCTCTCTCTCTCACTGTCCACTCTGCCTGTCAAAAAAAAAAAAGTGCTGTCATTTTTGCTTACTTAACTACTTCATGAAACTTCTGAGGGAACAGTGAACTATACATGAATACACATGTGTGTATGTATACAACAAACATTAATGGTGGTTATCTTGGGATCAAGACTAGTAAATATTACTAAAAATCTTTTCTTCTCTACTATACATAAATTTACTTTGTAATAAGAATAAACTTAAAGGGGCTGGCGTAGTGGGTAAAGGCACTGCCTACAGTGCCGGCATCCCATATGGGCGCCAGTTCAAGTCCCAGCTGCTCCACTTCTGATCCAACTCTCTGTTGTGGCCTGGGAAAGCAATAAAAAATGGCCCAAGTGCTTGGGGCCCTGCACCCACGCAAGAAGACCTGGAAGAAGCTTCTGACTCCTGGCTTCAGATTGGCACAGCTCCGGCCATTGAGGCTATGTGGGGAGTGAACCAGCAGATGGAAAACTTCTCTCTCCCTCTCTCTCTCTGCCTCTCTGTAACTGCATTTCAAATAAATAAATAAATCTTTAAAAAAAGAATAAACTTAAAAAATACACAACTAAATGAAAAATGACCAAATATATTTGCAATGTTAAGAAAATTCTGATAAAAGAATTGTTTTCCTTATAATAATTTAAAATAGGTACTAAAGCAACAACTGGAAATAAAAATTCTCTAACGTTCTCTATTCAAGTGAAACATAAGCGAGGAATAATTTGATGTATAGCTACAGATTCCAAAGTGGTCAAAAAATAATAAATTGTAAATCTGGAACAGCAGTATTTTAGATCTAATTTTCAAACAAAAGTCCATGAAATATCATATATATATATGTATATGTATATTTATACATACTTCTCTTTTCAAAAATTTTACTTATTTATTGGAAAGGCAGAGTTACACAGAAAGAGAGGTCTTCCATCTGTTGGTTCACTCCCCAAATGGCCCCCACAGTCCAGGCTGGGCCAGCTTGAAGATGGGAGCCAGGAGCCTCATCCAGGTCTTCCACATATGTGCAGGAGCCCAAGTACTTGAGCCATCTTCCACTGCTTTCCCGGGCACCTTAAGAGGAAACTGGGTCAGAAGTGGAGCAGCCGGTACTTGAACCGGCACCCATAAGGGATGCCAGCATTGCAGGTAGAGGTTTAGCCTGTTGTGCCACAACCTTGGCCCCTAGGATATACTTTAAAAGGATAATTTATTTGACAGAAAAACAAAATAGTGAAAAAACACTAGTCTTTTTCCCCCAGCTTTTTTTTTTTTTCCCATTAAGTTAATTCATGGAAATAAATTCACAGAAAAAAATAACCCTGAAACGTATAATTCTTCAATAAGACATGATTCACATTTCTTATCAGATGAACAGAAGTACTTTTGGTCAGGCAAGTGGGTCACGATGAAGTTTTGGGGACAGGCGTTTGGGGTGGCAGGTAACACACCAATGAGGATGCCTGTGTCTCAAATCAGAGCGACTGCAGTCTGATCCCAGCTCTGGCTCCTGACTCCAGCTTCCTGTTAACGAGCACCCTGGGAAGCAGTGCTGATGGCTCAAGTGCTTGGGTCCTTGCCACCCACGTGGGAGATCCGGGTTGAGTTGCAGTCTCCTCACTCTGACCTGGCCCAGCCCTGGGTGTTTCAAGCAGTTAGGGAGTGAGCCAGCTGATGGAAGATCTCTCTGTCTCTATGTCTTCCACACAAATAAATAAGAGAGAAGATGAACTTTTGGTCTCACTTTTCTTATGGAAGAAGATTAACCCCCAGGCTTTGGGTCCAGTCTGATTGTGTTTGTTGATGTGCTATGACTCCCCAGAGATGCCTCTCTTGCCCCTAGTCCTGGGAAGGGTCCTATTGTTTGCCCTCTCTATTCAAGTCTATACTGTGATTGTTAGAGTAATATCTCAGAACCCCCTGGGCTCTCAGCTCTGTTACAGAGTGGGCTGCACCTGGTCCTACTCCATGGCAGCCCCAGACCCTGACTCAGTGACTCAAACACTGCAGGCTCGCAAAAGTACTGCTGGATAAATGAAGACAAGGGTGCCTGGAAAAGTTCACAGGAAAAGAGAATTCAAAAGATGTGTTTGTTTCAGCACAAAAATTTTGAAAGTCATATATAGCCTTTGTGGGTTTTTTTTTTAAATTTTGTTTTCATTTTATTTGAAAGGCAAACACACACACACACACACACACACACCCCTTCCATCTGCTGGTGTACTCCCCAAATGCCTGCAACTGCCAGGGTGGGATCAGGGCAAAGTCAGTAGCCGAGAGCTGAAGCTGGGTTTGCTACATGGGTGTCCGGGACCCAAGTACTGCAGCCATCACCTCCTGCCGCCCAGGGTGTGCATCAGCACGAGGCTGGATAGGAGTCAGAGGCAGGGCTCTATCCCAGGCAGTCTGATATGGGGTGCAGGGGACCCAAGTGGGAGCTTGACCAGAGTGCCACAATGCCTACCCCCGTTTTTCCATTATAATGCATTTGTCATGAACTTTTGTCTTTTATTCCATGTTCCATGATTTTTAAAAAATACGCTTGTAAATGGATGAATAGACTATTTTAAGTATAAGTAATTAGAATGGATGCCCAAGTGGCAGCAATGGGAAAAATTGAGAGTGCAGTTTATAGTCCCTGTCAGAGTACATCTGTACGTTTTCCTTGTAGAGTTGGCAGCAGAAGATAAAGAACCAATAACTATAAGTGGAACAGTATCTTGGTCTATTTCTTTGTTGTTGTTGCTTTAACAAAATAACTCAAACCCTGACTCTACCTAAAGAAAACTGATTTGTAGAGCTCCTGGTTTTGGAGATCACCCTCCCCAGCTGTGCAGCCTCTGGTGAGGGCCTCAGGCAGGTGGCACCATGGTGGCTGGAGGTCTAGCAGAGAGCACGTGGAGAGACAGGGAGCAGCGGGAGGCATGGGCCAGGCTTGCTCTGTTGATAACAACCTGCTCTCTGTGTGAAAATGAGAATCTCCATGAGGTCTACAAGACCCCCCCCCCCCGCAAGCGTGGGGGGGCAATGACCTAATCACGAGGCCCCGCCTCTTAAAGGTCCCACCACACTTAGGACCAAGCTCCCAGCCCAGGAGTCCCTGAGCTACTCACTCAGCTCTCACCAGAGCACAGAATGAGCATATTAGAAAGAGCAAGAGAAACTAGACACTTCCAGTATTTTTCTCCCCTAAAATGCCTTGTATTGACCAGTTTAATGTTCTCTCTCCAGAGCTCTATTTGAATGTTTTGCTAAAATATCATTTCCTTTACTTATGGCATAAAAGAGCTGCTTTCTTGTGTGATATATTTTCCTAACATGTCACTGGATAATAAAACGTCCTGTAATGTCAGATTTGGAATAGACTACTACATGGACCCCACTCAGTAGACAGACAAACTGGATTACAAGAGAGAGACTTAGCATTACTTTCTTTTCTTTTAAATCTTTTTGTAGTTTTCTGGATTTTTTCTTTTTCTTTTTTAAAAGGAGTATTCTTGGCCGGCGCCGTGGCTCACTAGGCTAATCCTCCGCCTTGCGGCGCCGGCACACCGGGTTCTAGTCCCGGTCGGGGCACCGGTCCTGTCCTGGATGCCCCTCTTCCAGGCCAACTCTCTGCTGTGGCCAGGGAGTGCAGTGGAGGATGGCCCAAGTGCTTGGGCCCTGCACCCCATGGGAGACCAGGAGAAGCACCTGGCTCCTGCCATCGGATCAGCACGGTGTGCTGGCTGCAGCGCGCCAACCGTGGCGGCCATTGGAGGGTGAACCAACGGCAAAAGGAAGACCTTTCTCTCTGTCTCTCTCTCTCACTGTCCACTCTGCCTGTCAAAAAAGAAAAAAAAAAAGGAGTATTCTTTTTTTTGTTTTTGTTTTTTAAGATTATTTATTTGAAAGAGGTACACAGAGAGAGAAGGAGAGGCAGAGAGAAAGAAGTCTTCCATCTGCTGGTTCACTTCCCAATTGGCCACAACAGCCAGAGCTGCACCGATCTGAAGCCAGGAGCCAGAATCTTCTTCCGGGTTTCCCACGTGGGTACAGGGGCCCAAGGACTTGGGCCATATTCTGCTGCTTTCCCAGGCCATAGCAGAGAGCTGGAATGGAAGTGGAACAGCTGGGTCTCGAACCGGTGCCCATATGGGATGCTGTCACTGCAGGTGGTGGCTTTACCCACTACACCACAGCACCAGCCCCTTCTGGGTTTTTTTCTACAGATTCTTGGTTGGCAGATTTTTCTATGTAATTTGTGATATCTTTTAGACCACATTTTAAAATACTTGTAATAAAAAATTGCCTCTTTGCCCTCCATATTATAGCTTTGGTGAGAAAAATACTGCCAGACCGCCACTGTGAGCAAAGACAGTGTTTGTTTGCTCTGGAAAACTGGGTCATCTTCTTTTCAGGGCCTCTTTCCTAGATGGGAGAGCAGATTTAAAAGAAGCAAGGCTGGAAGGTTTCCGCAATGGAGGCAGAACTCCCGTTAGGGGCCAAAGAAGCGAGGTGGCAGCAAAGGGTGGGTGCTCAGCTTTGCTTTTCCAGGGCTTAAGCAGATGTGGGAGCAGGTGCACAGTGCATTCAATGAGCGGCAGAAATCGGCTTCTCGGTTCTGTGCAGGAATGAATTCAACCGTCTCCCCCCAAACCTGGACCTTTAAAATCTATCAAGCTGTCACTCTCCCAGCGTGGTGTTTCCTGGTGACTTTCAACTTCAGGTTGTTAGTAAGAGCTAAGAGACACAATCCTATTTGCATGGGGATTTCACTGAAGCCACAGATGAGACTGGAAGCAACAAACAGCTCAGCCTGAGGAACAAAGCCACCCTTGAAGAAGTGAAAAGAGCAGAAGGAGCCTGGGGCACCCCCCTGACAGCTGGCACAGTTAGCTAGTATGCTTTGCAATGTTCCTCTCTGTTCTTGGGAAATTTATCCAACTTAAGAAGTCAGGGCTGGGTGTTGGGCTTAGGTGTGAACACATAGGTTGGGGCCCACAATCAAGTTGGAGAGCCTAGGCTGGAGTCCAGTTCTACTCCTGGTGACAGCTTCCTGCCAGTGCAAACCCCGTGAGGCAGTCATGATGGCTCAAGCACTTGGGTCCCTGCCACGCACACGGGAGACCCAGACTGAGTTCCTGGCTCTTGGCTTTGGCCTTTCCCAACCCTGGCCTTTCAGGGCAACTGAGGAGAGAATCAGCAGATGGGAGCTCTCTCTGTGTGTCATTCTCTCTCTGCCTTTCAAGTAAATAAAATAAATAAAAATTATTTTGAAAGGTCATCTGTCTTGCCACAGAAATAATCCCTGCACAGTTTTCATGTTGGGGGGCCGGTGTTGTGGCATAGTGAGTTAAGCTGCCATCTGTGACACTGGCATCCCATATGGGTGCCGGTTTGAGTCCTGGCTGCTCCACTTCTGATCCAGCTCCCTGCTAATGTGCCTGGGAAAGCAGCAGAAGATGGCCCAAGTCCTTGCGTCCCTGTATGCATGTGGGAGACACAGAAGAGGCTTCTGTCTCCTGGCTTCAGCCTTGTCCAGCTCTGGCTGTTGCAGCCATTTGGGGAGTGAACCAGAGAATGGAGAGACCCAGATAGAGTTCCTGGCTCTTGTCCTTGGCCTGGCACAGACCTGGCTTTTGGGGCCATTTGGGGAGTGAACCAACAAATGGAAGACCTGTCCTTCTCTGTCTATTTCACACTGCCTTTCAAATAAATAATTTGGTAAACAGGAGAGTTAATTAATAAGTCCTACCTATTGTATTTTATCACATCATGCCCTGTTTTTTTTTTTTTAAAGTTTTATTTATTTTTATTTGCCAGGCAGACGGAGAGAAAAAGACAGAAAAATCCCATCTACTGATTTACACCCCCCCCCCCCCCCCCAGAATGCTGGCAATAGGCAGGCCTGTTCCAGGCCCACATTGGGAACCAGGAAGTCAGTGCAGGTTTCCCATGACAGTGTCAGGATCCCAGTGACATGAGCCGTCACTGCTGCCTCCCAGGGTCCGCACTGACGGGAAGCTGGACTCAGGAGCAGAGCAGGTCTCAAAGTCAGGGCACCGTAACCCACGTCTCAGCTGCTAAACGTGCACCCCTGCATCGCTTGACTTTTAAGAAAACAGCGCATGCCGTGTTTCAACAAAAGTCATCACTGGTGTGTATCATCTCAGGGCTATGTGTGATCCTCGGGGATAGAGTGGAATTAGCGAGAACAGGCAGAGGCACAGGCCTGGCCACTGCAGCAGGCGCCGAGAAAGCCGGAGGACCAAGGCTCAGACTCGCTGAGCAGGGGAATGGAGGACTGCACTCACACCTGCTGGCAGTTAAACCAGACCTGGAGGAGCAGGTGAGGGCAGAGCCTGCAGCCTCCCCCAGCTAGAGGACCCCCCCAGTTAGGGTTTCTGCAGTGGGCTGCCCCTGAAAACATCTGCTAGAGAAGGACTGTAGGAAAGGTGTTCCCCTGTGCTTCCTCATGGGCTCCTCTTCGGTGCCCAAACTGCAATTCTTTGGCAGGCGGGGGGTGGGGAGGGTGGGGGAGGGTGAGGGGGTGGGGGGGGTTTGGAGAGACAGAGAAAGGAGAGAGAGACTTCTGCATGGTAGATGCCTTACAGTGATCTGAACCCAAGTGTGAAAGCTGCTTCCCAACTCTTCCACCAGGTACCTTTGCGCGGTTCACAGGCTGCACAACTGTACTTGGTAGGCCTACTTGGTAGGCCTGTTAAGAACTTTGTTAACATATGGTGGTGATTAATTTTGGATGTCACCTTAACTGGATTGAGATATGCCTAGAGAACTGGTAAAGACTGCTGGGTGTGTCTGTGAAAGTGTGTCTGGACAAGATTGGCATGTGCATCAGCCAACCGAGTGGGGAGAACTCATTGTCAGTGTGGTCGTCCTATCCAATCAGCCGTGGGCCTGGCGGGAACAGGAAATGGAAGACGGTGGGACGGCGTCTCAGGCTCTTCCTTCGAGAGGGAGGTGCAGTTTCTCCTGCTGCCATTCTTGGGCGCTGGCCGCAGCTTCTTCTGCCTTGGGTGTCTGGGCCTTGCACCAGCAGCCCCCAGCCCAGGAACTGGGATGGGTGGCCATAGCCTTGGCCCCTTCATGTCTGGGGCTGGCGGCAGCCTGGCTGGCCTGCCTGCAGACGGCCAGTCGTGGGCCTTCTCAGCCTCTGTGAGCTGTGAGCCCACCTCCTGCTGCAAGCCCTCTTCCTGCCACTCCCTGCTGGTTCCGTCCTGGAGAAGCCCGGCTAACACAGGTGGCCTCTGCCTCACTTCACAGAGGAGCAGATGGAGGTGCCCTCAGGTGAGATCGCTTTTCCAAAGCCCATGTGCGACGAGGGGCAGCGCCTTGCCTGAAAGCCAGATCTCTGTTTGCTTCTGCTCGTTCCCTCTGCTTCTTGTCTTCCCAGGACTCACCCTGGAAGAGGCAATAAAGTCAGAACCCGCAAGAGCCTGTGACTTCTTTATTTTAAATTAATATTTTCATCTATGTGAAAAGCAGAAAGAGAGTCTGGAGCCCGCGCTGTGGTGTAGTGGGTAAAACCACTGCCTTCAGTGTTGGCATCCCATATGGGCAACGGTTCGAGACACGGCTGCTCACGAATGATCCAGCTCTCTGCTGTGTCCTGGGAAAGCAGTAGAAGATGGCCCAAGTCCTTGAGCCCCTGAACCCACATGGAAGACCTGGAGGAAGCTCCTGGCTCCTGGCTTCAGATAGGTGCAGCTCTGGTAATGTGGCCAATTGGGGAGTGAACCAGCAGATGGAAGACCTCTCTTTCTCTCTGCCTCTCCTTCTCTCTCTGTGTAACTCTGACTTTCAAATAAATAAATAAAATAAATCTTAAAAAAAAAAAAGAGAGAGAGAGAGATTGATTCCATTCACTGGTTCACTTCCCCAAGTGCTCTCAACTCTTGGGGCTGGGCCAGGTCGAAGCCAGGAGTCCAGAACTCCATCCAGGTCTCCCATGTGGGTGGCAGGGACCCAAGTTCTTGGGCCATCACTGCTGCCTCCCAGGGTGTGAATTAGCTGGACTTGGGGGCAGAGTGGGGACTTGAACCCTGGGATTCTGCTATGGAATACAGGCATCTTAACTGCTGTGCTAAACTCCTGCCATCCCTGCTATTAACGTTGCTGATAATACTTGTGATTGCTGAGTGCTGGATTCTTTTGACTGGTAGTAAGTTTAAATCTAGATCATTTAAATAAACACTTAATAGTATTTGTAAACTGATAAAAATCTTGCAGATGAAGATAATACACATTACAGATGAAGATAATAGCAAGTTCTTCCCATCAGGAGAACTTAGCTCCATCTCTATGTCTGCGCAAACCACTGCCTTTCTTTCTCTTTCTTCCTTCCTTTCTTCCTTTCTTCCTTTCTTCATTCTTTCCTCCCTCCCTCCCTCCCTTCTTCCCTCTCTTTCTTTCATTTTTGGAAAGCTTTCACTTAATAAATATAAATTTCATAGGTACAGCTTTTGGAATATAGTGGTTCTTCCCCCCATACCCACCCTCCTACCCCCAAACTGTCCCACCTCTTACTCTCTCTCCCATCTCATTCTTCAATAAGATTCATTTTTAATTATCTTTATATACAGAAGATCAGCTTTATACTAAGTAAGGATTTCAACAGTTCGCACCCACACAGACACACAAAGTTTAAAGTACTGTGTGAAGACTAATTTTACCATTAATTCTCATAGTACAACTCATTAAGGACAGAGGTCCTTCATGGGGAGCAAGTGCTCAGTGACTCCTCTTGTTGATTTAACAATTGACACTCTTATTTATAATGTCAGTGATTACCCAAGGCTCTTCTCATGAGCTGCCAAGGCTATGGAAGCCTTTTGAGTCCACAGACTCCATCCATATTTAGACAGGGCCATAAGTAAAGTGGAAAGTCTCTCCTCCCATCAGAGAAAAGTACCTCTTTCTTTGATGGCCCCTTCTTTCCACTGGGGACTCATCCACAGAAATCCTTCATGTAGATCATTTTTTGCCACAGTGTCTTGGCTTTCCATACCTGAAATGCTGTCATGGGCTTTTTAGCCAGATCCAAATGTCTTAAGGACTGATTCTGAGGTCAGAGTGCTATTTAGGGCATTTGTCATTCTATGAGTCTGCTTTGTGGCCTGCTTCCCATGTTAGATCATTCTCTCCTTTTTAATTCTATCTATTGTTATTAACAGACACTTGGTCTTATTTATGCGATCCCTTTGACACTTAATCCTATCTATGTGATCAGTTGCACACTTAATATGATCACTTTAACATGTAAGATGGCATTAGTACCTGCCAACTTAGTGGGATTTGGAGTGCCATGACAAGCTTTTAGCTTTACCTTAGATGTAAGTCTGTGTGATTGTGTGCTGAACTATACATCTCCTCCCTCTCAAATTCCCACTCTAATTTTTTACAGGGATCAATTTTCAATTGGATTTAAACACATAAGAATAATTCTCTGTTAAGAGTTCAACCAATATTATTAAGTAGAAAAAGAAAATACTAAAAAGAATAAAATAGTAAGCTGTTCCTCAACAGTCAGGACAAGGGCTGATCAAGTCATTGCTTCTCATAGTGTCAGTTTCACTTCTACAGGTTTCCTTTTAGGTGCTCAGTTAGTTGTCACCAATCAGGGAGAACATATGATATTTGTCCCTTTGGAACTGGCTTATTTCACTCAGCATGATGTTTTCCAGATTCCTCCATTTTGTTGCAAATGACTGGATTCCATTTTTTTGTTTACCGCTGTGTAGTATTCCATAGAATACATATCCCATAATTTTTTTATCCAGTCTTCTGTTGATGGGCATTTAGGTTGATTCCATGTCTCAGCTATTATGAATTGAGCTACAATAAACAGAGGTGCAGATAGCTCTTGTATTTGCCAATTTAATTTCCCTTGGGTGAATTCTGGGGAGTGGGCTGGCTGGGTCATATGGTAGGGCTATATTCATATTTCTGAGGTATCTCTAAACTGTTTTCCATAGCAGATTTGCCAGTTTGCATTCAAACCAGCAGTGGATTAGTGTATCTTTTTCTCTACATCCTCAACAGCATTTGTTGATTTCTGTAGGAAAGCCATTCTAGCCGGGGTGAGGTGAAACCTCATTGTGGTTTTGCTTTGCATTTCCCTGACAGCTAGTGATCCTGAACATTTTCTCATGTGTCTGTTTGCCACTTGGATTTCCTCTTTTGAAAAATGTCTGTTTAAGTCCTTGGTCCATCTCTTAAGTGGGTAGTTTGTTTTGTTGTTGTGGAGTTTCTTGATCTCTTTGTAGATTCTGGTTATTAATCCTTTATCAGTTGCATAGCTTGCAAATAATTTCTCCCATTCTGTTGACAAACCACTGTCTTTAAAGGTTGCCCCCAAAGGAAATGTTGTGGGTGACAGTCCCTGGTCAGCTTGTACCCGCTTCCCCACATTGACCACTGTGACTCAAGCCTGGGTATTCCTGCCTCTGTTGGCCCCAGGTGAGAGCCAAGGAAGAGATGTCAGGGCCACAACAGGGTGATCCTGGGGCCTGGGCCCCCTTTTCTGCAGCTGGTCTGTGCCTCTGTTACTGCTCAAGCCCAGGGTCAGGTGTACCTGCTTCTCTCTTACAGTAGGTTGCTGCTGGGTTCACCTGACCTCTTCCTTGGAACTTTGAGAGCATGTGGGTTCATGATGAGCTGTTCTGGGCACAAGGCCACTCAGTGTCCCGTGGTGAGCTACTCAGACTGTCTCAGAGCCAGTAGCATGTGGGGAGCTGCAGTTTGAATGACATGCAGTTCATGGTGGAGGACATGGCACGTCTTGAGTACCCTAGGGACCTGTGTTGCACCGCTCCTGTTGGACTAAAGACTCCTGTGATGTCTTGTTCTCCCACAGATACCCCTGGCACCATGGGACTTGCTGGTTTGCTTGGCCCAAGAAGCAGGGCTACTTTTGGTGAAAACTGGACTTGATGCAGAGCGCTTCCTTGATTGTTCTCCCCTGCACAGCTAGCAACCTTGCAAGGCACCTTATAATTGAGTCGAAGCAGTGCCCAGCAGCACAGAACATTCTGCGAGCAAAACCTAAAGAAGCCTCACCTGTGGTGCGTGTCTCCCTTGCAGGTAGGTAGTGAACGATGCCCTTAACTTGGAAGGGAACCGCCAAGTGTGACCAGCTCTGATGGGGCAGGCGCCCGGGACTTTCATGGGGTTGATTTCTCACCCTCTGAATTGTAGATGCTGCAAAAAGTTCATGGAAAATGGTGTGAAAAATAAGTCTATTTTGGTGTGAAAAACTTGAAGTCCATGTTTGGTTTTCTCATAATACAATTTTATTTTATTTTTTTCCCAAGAAACCTTTCATTTAAGGAATACAAACTTCGTGCATTTCATAATTACAGCTTTAGGAGCACAGTGATTCTTCCCACTGTACTCGCTCTCCCACCAACACTCCCACCCCTCTTCCTCCTCCCTTGCCTATTCCCATACTTATTTTTTACTAAGATCTATTTTGTTAGCTTTATACACATATGATTAACTCTATGTTAAGTAAAGAATTCAACAAATAGTATGGAAAATAAAAACCATTCTGCAGCAGTCAAGACAAGGATGTTCAAAGTCATTGCTTCTCAAAATGTCAATTTCACTTCTATGGCTTGTCTTCTAGGTGCTCTGTTAGTTATCACAGGTCAGGGAGAACATATGGTATTTCTCCTTTTTGGACTGGTTTATTTCACTAAGTATGATGTTTTCCAGAATCCTCGATTTTGTTGCAAATAACTGGATTTCATTTTTTTAACCACTGTGTAGTATTCCATGGTGTATATATCCCATAATTTCATTATTCAGTTGATAGGCATTTGGGTTGATTCCATATGTTAGCTATTGTGACTAGACCTGCGATAAACATGGAGGTACAGATATCTCTTTCATATGTTCATTTCATTTCCCTTGGGTAAATTCCCAGGAGTGGGATGGTTGGGACATATGGTGGGTCTATATTCAGATTTCTGAAATATCTCCATACTGTCTTCCATAGTGGCTTTACCATTTATATTCCAATCAACAGTGGATTAGGGTATCTTTTGCCCCCACATCCTTGCCAGCATTTGTTGTTCGTTGATTTCGGTATGAAAGCCATTCTAACCTTGAGGTGAAAACTCATTGTAGTTTTGATTTGCATTTCTCTGATGCATAACACACACTTTCTATGGATTTTTAAAGACCACTCAGATGTATGGATTTCAAACTTTTTTTAGCATAAGGAAGTTAACTTTTAATTCTTTTTTTTAAAAAATTATTTATTTATTTGAAAGGCAGAGTTACAGAGACAGAGGCAGAGAGAGAGAAAGGTCCTCCATCCACTTGTTCACTCTCCAGATGGACACAACGGCTGCAGCTGTGCCGATCCGAAGCCAGGAGCCAAAGCTTCTTCCAAGTCTCCCACTTGGGTGCAGGGGCCCAAGGACCTGAGCCATCCTCCACTGCTTTCCCAGGCCATAGTAGAGAGCTGGATCAGAAGTGGAGCAGCTGGGACTCAAACCGGGATGCTGGGACTGCAGGTGGCAGCTTTATGTGCTATGCCACAACGGCAGCCCCTTTTAATTCCTTTATGAATTTTTGGAAGTCCTCTACTGTCTGACTTCTTGGGACATTTACAGTATATACCATATCCTTCTCATTAACAGGTGTCCTCAAAATAGTGAACCAATGGAATTTTGGTTCAATGTCCAGATAGATGGTTGTATCTGGACAGAAGTGGCGTAGTTCTGGGGCAATGGTGTGAACACATACTGCTATCATTTCTTGGGACTGGAAGCAGTTTCCATCCTCCTTCTGATTGGAATGGACTGCTTGTTGAACATATTCACTAGATCCATAGCTCATACGACACACTTGCAGCTGTGTTCATTTTCTGTAGTAAAGATGCAGCAGGTGCAAGCCGGGCTGTTCTTTTATTAAGCTCAGCTTGTGCACACTCACCTGTCATCTGGTTTTGTCAATGTCAGAGTAGTCAGTGGCTGGGAGTCACCACCCTGCATCCTTTACATCTCTCAGGATAACTCTAATTATCTAACACTGATAGAGTTTTTATTCACCATCTCTCTGCATGGGAAGGAAGGTAGTTTCAGAGGCTTCCATTGGGGCTTTTCAACCACCATTGTTCTTACTCTAGGAGAGAGTGACAGGTGGGTGTTTGGTGCAGTGTTTAAGACGCCTGGGACACCTCATGCTGTATTGGTGGAGTATCAGGGATCAAGTCCTAGCTCTGCTCCCAGTTCCAGCTACTAATTCACACCCTGGGAGACCGCACGTGATGGCTCAGCTACATGCATCCCTGCCACTCATGTGGGAGATCCGGATTGAGTTCCTGGCTCCTGATTTTGATTTCGGCCAGCCCTGGCTGTTGTGGGCATTGGTGGGGGAGGGTGAATCAAATATGCGTAATCTCTCTCTCCCTTTAAAATAAAATAAAAACAAATCTTCCAATAGCAAGGAAACTTAAGTCTCCCCATATTCGAGTTAGCAAGAGAGTCACGCTTGGAAAACTGGGTATGTGAGTGTAAGCGTTGCTCAGCACTGTAGGAGGCAAGACCCTGCTCGGCCTCTCGACCCCACTTTGTCCCACAGCTGCGGCCCAGCGGCTCACGTCTGCTGTTCTGCAAGGCTGTTGCTTTCATCCTGGAAGCTCCTTAGGGGTGGCCAGCAGGAGCCTGCAGCAACCTTCGTAGCCCAGCTGTCCAGTGTGGAGCCTGGGACTAGGAGGGACTCAGCAGCCTTGGCCAGTGGGCGAGGGGGCCGGGGATGAAGCCTCCTCTCTCACATCCCTGACCACTCTCTGCTCCATCGCGTGTGACTCTATACCCGGAATTCCAGGGACAGTCCCTCGGCTTCCCACAGCAGAGCCCAGTCCCTGGAGTTGCTTTCCTTCTGCTTACATTTCACTCTGCTCCATCCCCTCTCTTGTTCACTCAAAGACAGCCTCACAAATACAGCAGCTGCCTGCAGACGCTTGTCTGAGAGTCTGCCCAGAGAGCTTGGCGTGGCACTTTTAAATAGAGCAGGTAAGAGTGAATCGATGAGTGGAATTTATGTGAGTTACAGACAATGTAGCACCTAGAAGAAAAATTCAAGCAACATTGCAGCAGCCAGAAGCATTCTAGACTGTTCCTGAGGCATATAGGGGTAGTTAAACATAGATACATACATACATACATACATACATACATACATACACACACGCACATTCAACTGTGTTTTACTTGTTTAAATGATTTCAAACATCTATTCATATACTTCTGGTGATTTTTTAAAAAATGATCATGTGTAGTGTTCTAATATCTCTTGCTTCCCCAGTGGACTCCCCTGCTTTCTTGCATGTGCACATCACAGTGGTTTCCTGGCTGTGTTTTTCTGTAGCAATGCCGTGGCTTAGACTCAAAGCCTCATGGTGGTGGACAGCGCTGGCTCTGGAGTCAGGCTCATGGCGTAAAAGCCTGCCTACTCTTTCTGTTAGTTATATAACTTTTTAAAAAAATTTATTTATTTGAAAGGTGGAGTTATGGAGAGGCAGAGGCAGACAGAGAAAGAGCTCTTCCATACACTGGTTCACTCCCTAAATGGCTGCCATGGCTAGAGCTGGGCCAGGCCAAAGCCAGGAGCCTGGAGTTTTTTCTGGATCTCCCATGTGGGTGCAGGGGCCCAAGCACTTGGACCATCTTCTGCTGCTTTGCCAGGCCGTAGCAGGGAGCTGGATTGGAAGTGGAGGAGCCAGGACTCAAACTGGTACTCATATGGGATGCCGAGACTGCAAGTTGAAGGTTTACCTGCTACACCACAGCGCTGGCTTCAGTTATATAATTTTTTAAATAACTAGCTTTGCTTCTGTAAACCTTAGCCTCTCTGGGTAAAATTGTAATAATAATGGGCTATAACAGTAACAAGATTGCTATAAACACTCTCAGTCAGTTTGTGTAGAGCACTTAAAATAGTGCCTGGTACATCATAATGATTCAGTAAAATTTAGTCATTGTTATTGATTATTTCCTTAGGAAGAATTCCTAGGACTAGAACTACTTAGCTAAAATGTATGTATTTTTGAAGTTTGGGTATAAGTTACCAAATTCAGTCTGTTAATCTATTAATAGAATCATTAATATTTCTGTAGGTACAACTATGTATATTGTTTTTAATATGAGAGTATAAACATAAATATTCTTTTTTTAAAAAATATATTTAGGCTGGCGCCGTGGCTCAACAGGCTAATCCTCCGCCTTGCGGCGCTGGCACACCAGGTTCTAGTCCTGGTTGGGGCACCGATTCTGTCCCGGTTGCCCCTCTTCCAGGCCAGCTCTCTGCTGTGGCCAGGGAGTGCAGTGGAGGATGGTCCAAGTGCTTGGGCCCTGCACCCCATGGGAGACCAGGATAAGCACCTGGCTCCTGCCATCGGATCAGCGCGGTGCGCTGGCCACAGCACGCCGGCCGCGGCGGCCACTGAAGGGTGAACCAACGGCAAAGGAAGACCTTTCTCTCTGTCTGTCTCTCTCACTGTCCACTCTGCCTGTCAAAAATAAAATAAAATAAATATATGAGGGAAAGACAGAGAGAGAGGTCTTCCATCCACTGGTTCACTCCCTGAATGGTGTCGACTGCTGGAGCTGCGCCAATCTGAAGCCAGGAGCCAGAAGCTCCTTCTGGGTCTCCCACTTGGGTACAGGGGCCCAAGCAGTTGTGCCATCTCCAGCTGATTTCCCAGGCCATTAGCAGAGAGCTGCATCAGAAGTGGGCAGCTGGGACATGAATGGTCCTGCAGGCGGAGGCTTAGCCTACTATGCCACAGCGCCAGCCCCAACATAAATATTCTTTAAAAGCACATGTTTTAGATTTGGGAATAATGACAGGAGTCATCTGTTTCATCTGTGTTTATGAGGATTGGCCAGCATGTGGTGTGGTGATAACAATCCCCTTAGTCGCCATCATTTAAAGCTCACGGGTTGGTTGTCGTTCACGCTGTCTGTCTGATGGAGTGTCGAGGTGATGAGAGAGGGGGAGTTACCCTCACGTGTCATGGTAGTGGCTGCTGGGGCTCCTCCTGGACGCTTCCATGGTCCGTGAGGTGGGATAAGGAAAAGTAGAAACTCATACTGACTCTGAAAGCTTCTGCCCTGATCAGGGTCACATCAGTGCTGCTCACGTTTAGTTTGTCAGATAAAACACGTGGCTACCCCTAACCTCAGCAGGGTCAACCAGTGCGCTCACAAGGAGAGAACTGGGGTCCTTGTCAATATTTGTAATGACTACCACAGACTTACTTGTGGGATATTTTTTATTGGCATATTTTCTTCTTTTAAATTTAAATGTTATTTATTTTTTTGAAACAGCTAATATGCTCACATGGTCTGAAATTCCAAAGGAACAAGTTGTCATAGAGGAGGAGTGTACATCCTTCCATCTCTCTCCCTTCCCGAAGCCAGCCACGGTTAACAGCTCTGCAGGTGCCGTGTGTGTGTGTGTGTGTGTGCCGGGTATTCTCTATTCACCCTCACGTCCATCATCCGCCTCCCACACATCTGTTCTGGGCCACAGGGGGTTGACTCCCCTGGATGCATCCCCAGTTCCCTTTGGTCTCCCACTTAGAGTTGATGGGGAGCCTCAGTAGGGGACGGAAGGGCAGCAGAGGAGTAAGGTTGGGCTGTTTCTCCCCAGCTTGCTCAGCTACGCAGTTGGGGCAGTGGCCGAGCCTCTCTATAAATGCAGCATTTGTGGGGCCCCTCTGTTCTGGGGTGTGGTGACCCTGTCCCTCCTCCTGCCCCGTGTACAGCACAGGGACGCTGATGGCTACAGCCATCCCCGGGCCTTGGGGACCTCAGCATCTTTCTCTCTCTTATTAAAGCCACATCATAGAGACAGTATTCATGCCATTTGGCCACTTAAAACGAGCAGCTCAATGCTGTTGGTGTAACTCACAGATTTATCAGCGTCTGCATTTCCTTAAGTTGGCTCACCCCTTTGTCAGCCGTCCTTTCCTTGAATTTTCTTCAGATCTTCAACCAGATTTGCCTTCTGCTTTCTGCTAGGACCCTGTCTCATTGTGTATACAGTGGCCTGCTAGCACCAGCCCATACCAACTCAGGAGAATCAGTTGTTCAATTTGAGGAATTCTGTGAGCTGTTTATTAAGTGCAGCCACTATTAAAAAATAAGTACATGAACTTGTACTTAAACAAGTTTTAAAAAGTTCCTAAATACCAAAGGTTCACATATGTTACTGTTATCTGTGCTCTTGGGATGATGTGTATCTGCAGTAGCTGTGTGGGAGGAGTATTATCTAGTGATAGGCCTCTCTGTCCAACAGCACACTGCCACCGTGAACCTGGCCCCTGTGGGAATACCTCCACCACAGAAATCGGAAGACGGTACAAATTAGGTTGTAGTGTTTTGTCTTATTGTCTGTCAAGACTCATGAAAATGGTAGTTAAAAAGGCCAGTATTACAGATGCAACCTGAAAGTTGATCAGTGTGAACAGAACAAAAGATTGAGAAGACTTCCTTCCAGGATGTGAAGTCACTATTGAGTTCAGCAGAGAAGTCACACACGTCGTTGCTACATCAATGGGGCTCTGGAATATGTCTTGTCACCAAACATTCACAGAGGTCACCTGGGAGCTGGTTATTGAACATCCACCTGCGTAGCATTGTACATGCACACACACACATACACACATACGCACACATGCACAGAGCCTGGAAATCATTTCACATCACCAAGAGAAGTTTCCCTATAATTTTTAGGTTTATAATTTACAAAGTCCATGAGGAAAAAAGCAGATTATGAAAAAAAAAACTATGCATAGATTTCAATTTTTGCACCAAAATCAACTTAATGTTTTTTGTTTTTTGGTTTTTTTTTTTTTTTTTTTTTGACAGGTAGAGTGGACAGTGAGAGAGAGAGACAGAGAGAAAGGTCCTCCTTTGCCGTTGGTTCACCCTCCAATGGCCGCCGCGGTTGGCGCGCTGCAGCTGGCGCACCGCGCTGATCCGATGGCAGGAGCCAGGTGCTTCTCCTGGTCTCCCATGCGGGTGCAGGGCCAAGCACTTGAGCCATCCTCCACTGCACTCCCGGGCCATAGCAGAGAGCTGGCCTGGAAGAGGGGCAACCGGGACAGAATCGACTGGGACTAGAACCCAGTGTGCCGGCGCCGCAAGGCGGAGGATTAGCCTAGTGAGCCGCGGCGCCGGCCAGATTTCAATTTTTGCATCAAAATCAACTTATGTTTTAAGTCTGTTTTTACACAAATTCTAGAAGTTTTTTATTTATTTATGTGAGATGCAGAGATGACCTTTTGAAAGTACCCTCATTGGTACTTCATGGATAGACATTGAGACTGCAATCTTTTGCTGTCGCAAAGCAATGCTTCAGTGATTCATTTGTGAATCATCTGTAAATGCATTTATAACTCCAGTAGTTATTGCCAAATTGCTCTCTATGAAAAGTTTTGGCCATTGAGGCTCCTACCAGCAGTATTACAAGAATTCTCTTTTCCCACACCCTTGCACTATCATATGCGTGAAATGTTTTTGCATTTTGCCATTTCGTCATGGTTAATGATTGTTCATAACCCATCTAAAACTTTTTCGCGTGCTTTCAGTTCAGAGGATGTATTCATTTTTGCATTTAATAACTTGTAATTGTGCTGTAGGTCATAATGCCACAGTGATTTGTTTGAGAGACAGTAACATTTACTCTTCCAGACGCAGTGTGAGAAGCCACCTTTCTTAGCAGATAGATCATGCCAAGGAAATAAGACCTGGCAGCTGGAGAGAAATGTTTGTAGGTAGCCTGTCTGGGAGGTGGAAGGGCATTGCACCATTTTCAAGATTTCTGCGCAGAATCGGAGAGGTTAGAAAAGCAATGAATGTTCTGGCTCCTTTTCTCCAAAAGCCGTATGGGAGTATCTTACCGTGAACTCTGGAAAAAGTAGAAGAGAAATGTTAGCTTACAGAAGAAATATGCAGCCCAGGCATTTGGTTCAGAGTTTGAGACACCAGGTAAGAAGCCTGCATCCTGAATTTAAGTGCCTGGGTTCAAGTCTCTGTTCCGGCTCCAAATTCCAGTTTCTTGCCAGTGTAGACCCTGGAAGGTAGCAGGTGACAACTCAAGCACTTGGGGCCCAGCCACCTTGGGAGACCTGGATTGAGTTCCTGGCTCCTGGCTCCAGCCTTGGGTCAGGTTCAGCTGTTGTGAATATTTTGTAGAAAACCAGTAGTTGGATGATCTTTTTCTGTCTGTGTCTCTTTGCCTGCTGGATATTTAAAAAAAAAAATTTAGGAAAAAAATCCATATTAATGAAAGAATGGCATGGGAGTGTCTGACAGTCCTTCCTCCCGCCCCCAGCTGCAGGGCCCGTGGACGGTGGAGATGAGAGCCTGGCAGAGAGCGTTGTCTCTGTTGGGGTGCAGTCGTACACCTGTGCAGCACCCGTGGGCCTCTGAGCCCAGCTTCCACGTAACCACACACAGCTGTAGCCGAGATGCGGCCAGACATCTGTCGTTCACAACTGGACTTCCTCTGGACTTCTTCTCTCTCTTTTCCATTCCCTTTTCTATTTCAAAAAGAGAGTCTTCCGTAGATACACCTGATAAAGACCCAGCCTTTTGGGACTTAAGAGTCTTTGGGCTGGGCCAGAAACAAGTGCGTATGCACAGGGTCCGCCCTGTCTGGCACAGTGCTCGTGGGCTGGGCAGCCTTAGCCTCACAGCTCAGCACTCAGTGGTTCTGTGGCCCTGGAGAGGCACTTGACCTTCTGGACTTCAACTTCCTCTTATGTAAATGTCAAGGGATTATTGTGAGGAAATGAGGCAATATATAAAATACAGAGCTCTGGTTGACAAGTGCAAATTTATCGTTCAGTATTAGAAAATTGCGTTGCAAATTGCATTCACTCTTATTAAGCAGTTCAGTCATTCACTAGAGATTTAAAAAATATTTATTTGTATGAAAGGCAGAGTTACAGAGAGAGAGACCTCCTGCCTGCTGGTTTTTTCTCCCCAAATGGTCACAGTGGCTGGGTCTGGGGTAGGCTCAAACCAGGGGCCTGGAGCTTCATCTGTGTGTCCCACATGGATGGCAGGGGCCCAAGTACTTGGACCATCTTCTGCTGCTTTCCCCGGAGCATTCACAGGAAGCTGGATTGGTAGTGGAGCAGCCAGGACTTGAACCAGCACCCGTATGTGCTGCTGGCTAGCAGGAGGCAGCTTAACCTGCTGCCCCACAATGCCGGCCTCCACTGGAGTCTCCTGTTGCCTTGTGAAGCCCTCAGTGAAAAAGCTGCCTGCATATTCCTAGGCAGGTCAGAGGGGATGCAGCTGTTTCCTGGAGTGAGTGAGTGAAAGTGAAAACTCGCTCTGCTGGGGTGAAGCTTCCTTCCCTCTGGCTTGACGCTGTGCCATGTCTGGGCTGATTCAGGCCTAGATGCAAGTAACCATTGATTTTGCTGAACAAAATGAGAGCCTATATGCCTCTACCATAATGTATGCTCATGCTCTATTTCTTTTTTTTTCTTTTTCTTTCTTTCTTTCTTTCTTTTTTTTTTTTTTTTTTTTTTGACAGGCAGAGTGGATAGTGAGAGAGAGAGAGAGAGACAGAGAGAAAGGTCTTCCTTTTTGCTGTTGGTTCACCCTCCAATGGCCGCTGTGGCCGGCGCATCTCGCTGATCTGAAGCCAGGAGCCAGGTTCTTCTCCTGGTCTCCCATGCGGGTACAGGGCCCAAGGACTTGGGCCATCCTCCACTGCCTTCCCGGGCCATAGCAGAGAGCTGGCCTGGAAGAGGGGCAACTGGGATAGAATCTGGTGCCCCAACTGGGACTAGAACCCGGTGTGCTGGTGCCGTAAGGCGGAGGATTAGCTTGTTAAGCCACGGTGCTGGCCTCATGTTCTATTTCATCTCCTGGGAGAAGCAGCTTGCTAAATGACACACAGATATCAGAGAAGCGCTCCCTTAACCCCACAGAGGAGGTTAGAAGGCCGGATTCCTCCTGGTGATTCTACATTGGCATCTAAGTGATAAGTGACTGGGGCAGGGTGGGGCGGGTGTGTGGCAGGTGTTGACCCAGCAGCTAAGATGACCGTGTCCCATAGCACGTTGCCTGGGCTCTATCCCTGCCTCCAGCTTCCTGGAGTACCCAAATGCCAAATACCCAAATGCCGACCCTGGGAGGCAGCAGGGGATGGCTTAAGTGATTGGGTTCCTATTGCTCACATTGGAGACCTAAACTGAGTTCCCCCCTCCAAGCTTCAACCTGGCCCTGCCCCAACTATTTGACAAATTTGAAGATGAACCAGGAGATGTGAGTTTTCTTTCTATCTCTCTACCTCTCAAATAAAACATAACTAACTTAAAGATATTTTAAAAGCACTATTTTGTCCGCAGTTTAATTGGGTATAGTATGCTTAATTAAAGTATCAAATACTTTTTTTTTTTTTGACAGGCAGAGTGGACAGTGAGAGAGAGACAGAGAGAAAGGTCTTCCTTTTGCCGTTGGTTCACCCTCCAATAGCCGCCACGGTAGGTGCGCTGCGGGCAGTGCACCGCGCTGATCTGATGGCAGGAGCCAGGTGCTTTTCCTGGTCTCCCATGGGGTGCAGGGCCCAAGCACTTGGGCCATCCTCTACTGCACTCCCTGGCCACAGCAGAGAGCTGGCCTGGAAGAGGGGCAACCGGGACAGGATCGGTGCCCCGACCGGGACTAGAACCCGGTGTGCCGGCGCCGTAAGGCGGAGGATTAGCCTAGTAAGCCACGGCGCCGGCTCTCAAATACGTTTAAATAAGGATACTGTAGAGAATGGCAAAGAACTTTGCCACAAATGCCCATAAATGGTCCAAGAGCCAATGAGCCAACGGCAAAGATTGTATTTCTCTCGCCCTCTCTTTTGTGTTGTAGGTAGTGAAGCAATTGGAACGTTTGTTGAACACCTAATTACCTGCAAGACCCCGTGCCAGGTAGTGTGAAGAATGAGATGGAGGCCTGCCCCGTGGCTCAATAGGCTAATCCTCCGCCTGCGGCGCCAGCACCCCAGGTTCTAGTCCCGGTCAGGGCGCCGGATTCTGTCCCAGTTGCTCCTCTTCCTGTCCAGCTCTCTGCTGTGGCCCGGGAGTGCAGTGGAGGATGGCCCAAGTGCTTGGGTCCTGCACCTGCATGGGAGACCAGGAGAAGCACCTGGCTCCTGCTTCAGATCAGCGTGGTGCGCCGGCCGTAGTGGCCATTGGGGGGTGAACCAACGGAAAAGGAAGACCTGTCTCTCTCTCTCTCTCTTTCTCTCTCTCGCTCACTGTCCACTCTGCCTTTCAAAAAAAAAAGAGAATGGGATGGAGAAGGTGATGTTACTCCTCTAGGGGGACCGGCAAGGGCAGAGCAGCAGTGACAAAATATTACAGAAACTGCTCCCCCCAGGGTGGCAGCGAGGAGGGTCCCAAGGCAGGTGGTGCAGAAGTGACATTGGAATTGGACTTGGGGGGGTGGGTTTCGCAGGAGGCAGAGTGTGGCGAGATGAGGAGGCAGGAGCAGGGGCAGAGCCGGTCAGTGGTGGCAGTTGAAGAGCAAAAGCTTTTCCGAGGCCAGGTTTTGGAGTCTCTGACAGCAAAGGAGAAAATGGTAGGTTTTGGCTGGGGCAGGGACCAGAACAGGTGTCACGTGCATTAAGGTCGCAGCGCTGGCCATGCCGGGGTGTGGAAAGCAGGGAGATACGCTGGCGCATGGGGCCACAACGGTAGCTCAGGACAAGTGGAGAACAACCGAAGCAGGCTCCAAAGCAATGAGCTTCAGAGACTCCAGAGAGAGCAGGAGGAGGCGTGAGCCGTGGTGGCCACTGTACATGGTGCCAGGGGGGAACGCGCAAGAGGATCCCTGCGCCAGAGCCACTCATCCCCTCTTAGCGGCTCTCGGAGGCCTGTTTGAGTGGAGCGAGCGAGGTGGAAACCAGAGCCGGAGTCAGACGTGGACAACTGTGTCCGACATCCAGGAAGTGCTAGGTTAGGCAGGCGCTGCTGTTGCCTGTGTCAAGGAGGGCGGTGTTGAAGAGCGGCTGATGGAAACCATGAGAAATCGGGAGCTGCAAAGGTCTGATCCCTCGAACCAGACAGACGAGAGGCGTGTGCAGGGTGATGTCATGCTGCCTCCTCGGGTGATATCACTGCTCCTCCTGCGCTCGACCCAGACTGCGTGAGTCAATGCCTATATTTGGGTATAAGGAGAACTCCCTTTTGAGCCATGTGCCAGTTCAGGAGTCTGTCTGTGCTAGTCTGGTTTAGCTCTTGCCAGATTATTTTAGGCTCTGACCTCATCACCAGCCCTTGGTGTTTGCTCTGTTTAATATCACCCAGCTTGAATTCCAGCACTCTGATTTGTAAGCCGTGGAATCTCAATTGGGGCTTTCCCCCTTTCATTTGGAAGGCGCATGGTTTCTATTTGCAAGTACATCGAGAGCAGCCGTGGAAATGTCAGATGCCACCAGAAATAGATCCGAGAGCTTATGTAGATTACTGGACATGACCAGAATAAGAGTGACAGCTTCCATGGATTCAATGCTCAGTGTTTGCCGGACAGTTTTCCTATAGCCCCAGAATGTATGACTTCCAGGGCGAAAAGATTAAGTCACTTGCCTGTGTTCGCTCAGAGAGCAAAAACAAGAGGTGGGATTGAAAGCCAGACCTGACCCCGGAGCTCGTGACCTTCTATCTCCCTGTGCTCTCTTCACAATATCATGGGCCCATCACCGCAACAGAAAAGTCAAGCAAGTCTCACCCAGCACATTCACAAGTAGTGGCCTGGACACTCTTTTCTAGACGTTCTTACGACACATAAATTGCACATCCACTTTCATCTGGAGGTCAACATTACACCACGTGTGTGGTTGTCGCAGCTGAACAGTAAGTGATGTCCTGTCTTCAGTGAGGGATTAGAACAATGGGCAAGAGAAGAAAGAAGACAGGATCACACACAGCGGAAGCTCAGCTCGGAGCGAGGGTCCACGTTTCTAAAGAGCTGCACATGGGCTCCAATAAGATCTTATAAGTCGTAACTTTTCTGAAAATGCTAACTGTAGCGATTCTTTTCCTACATTCTAATGAGACTACTTATCACAATTTTATTTTTTTATACTCTGTTGTATGGCCAGCATGCAAGTGTGCAATATGTATTTAGGGAAGAAAAAGAAATTGACAGTGAATACCTATCCCAGTGCCTGGTACATAGTTGTTGCTCAGTTACTGTGAATGAATTAATGTCTACTTTGTCCCACACACTGCTGTAGTCTTTGTTGTGCAGAGAGAGAGGGTTTTACATTGAAGTCAAGGAGAGGGACATGGAAGCATTGACTTGGGGTATATCAAACTGGAATATTGAGTAATCCAATATATGATGTTTGTCACTTTTATGGGGCTATTCCCCAGTGAAGTAAACCAATCAAGAAATTTATTTGGGGGAGAACATGAGGACAGGAGATGTCAAAGGGGAAAGCGAAGGAGGGAGAGCAGGAGAATATTGCTTCTGAATTCCAGCACCCAGCACAGCACCGTAGCTGCCGTGAGGGAGGCTGTTGGCAGACATCTGCATGTGTGCTATCAGTCTGTTCATTACAACGGGAGTCAGGTGCCCGCCATCCTGTGTTTCAGATCATGTTTTCCTTTATAAACAAGCAGCGGCACCTTCAAATCCTCGTCCCACTTGGTCAGCACAGCCTCCTCCTGCTCAGCATGTTATCCCCACACCCACCGGCACAAGGCAGGTGTCCAGTGACTGTTGGGTGATTGAATGAATCCTGCATCATTATAGATGCTGTCTCCGGCATTTCTGGAAGGCAGAGAAATAGAGGAAGAGAGAAAGAGATCTTCTGTTTGCTGGCTTACGACTCAAATACCTGCAATGGTTCTGATGGGGCCAGGTTGAAATCAGGAGCCAGGAATTCAGTCCAGGTCTCCCACACCGGTGGCAGGGACCCAAGTACTTGAGCCATCACTGCTGCCTCCCAAGGTGGGCATTAGCAGGAAGCTAGGATTGGGAGTGGAGCCAGGAGTGGAGCCCAGGGACTCCACCGTGGGATGTGGACATTCCAGGTGGCAGGTAACTGCCGCATCAAGCGCCTACCGCTGTCCCCAGGCAAGTCTCAGGAGGACACCCGGGCAGTCCTGGATTTCAGCGTCCCTCAGATTGACACTGTAGATCAGTTCTTTGTGTGTGCCAGTGGTGTCTCTGGGCTGTCGCGATCTCCTCACACAAGCTTGTCTAATTAGGGACCCAGATACACTCTCCATTTCCTGAAGTACTTTGTAGGAGGCTCTCCTGGTTTAACAAAGCAGACTCATCTCTGGAAGATTAAACGAGGGACAACATTGGAAGCGAACTGAAAATTGCAGATGCACATAGCATTGCTTCTAGCATCACCAGGCCACGACTCCCGGGGCATCCCCACGCACTGACTTCCTCTTTGGCCCCCAGATGGCCCCACACTGCTGGGGTACCTGTCTCCCCCTGATGAGGGTTTCAGTGGATTCTGTCTGTTGTGGATTGGGTGTGGTGCCCCCTGCCCCCAGTTCTCTACCCAGCTTGTGTGAATCTGACGTCATATGGGGTAGGGCCTTTGCAGACACCTGCAAGTCCAGATGAGGCCGTGTTGGAAAAGAGTGAGTGCTAAATGTGGTGACCGGAGTCCTTATCAAAAGAGAGCCAACTGGACACAAAGGAGACCCAGAGGGGAAGGCCAGGCAGACGTTAGGGGGCTGCAGGCCCAGGCAGGTTTACTGGAAACTACCAGAAGCTCTGACGAGGTGGGCGAGGAGCCCTCTGTGGACTCTTCCGAGTGAGTGGGGCACAGCTGAGCACTGGATTTTGTCTGCAAAGTCCTAAGAGCATGGCTTTGTCATGGTTTAAGGTCCTGCTTTGGGGTGGTTGGTTCAGGCAGCCCTTGGACAAGTACACGCTCTGTGAGCTTCCTGCATCCGGGGCCCGTGACATCTCTGCCCGCACCCGGCCAGAAGAAAGGAGAGAAGGAGACGAAAGAGACCAGCTCTCATCCCCAAATCCTGCTGAAGAGCATTTCCCAGCCCTGCTGCCAGTGAAAAAAGCCTGGAGCACGTTTCTCCCCAGCCAAGACGAGTCCACTGCTCGTGTGCCTCAGGCCAGGTGCTGAAGCCGTGGTCTCTTACAGAGAGAAAGCTGACTGTGAGGAGGCCGCACAAGGAGTCGGCGGGATCGCTCCAATCTGACTCCCCAGGCAGGAGTGGCGAGAGCGTCCGTGGATTAGGAAGGAGGGAGCTGGCATGCACGAGGCCTGGGGAGGCAGGTTCTGAGTGGGGGGCTTGGAGTCAGGCCAGCGCAGCGCCTTCATCGTCTTGGGAGATCTCCTAAAAAAACAAGGATCGGCAGGGCGCCGCGGCTCACTAGGCTAATCCTCCACCTGCGGCGCCGGCACACCGGGTTCTAATCCCAGTCGGGGCGCCGGATTCTGTCCCGGTTGCCCCTCTTCCAGTCCAGCTCTCTGCTGTGGCCCGGGGGTGCAGTGGAGGATGGCCCAAGTGCTTGGGCCCTGCACCCACAAGGGAGACCAGGAGAAGCACCTGGCTCCTGGCTTCGGATCAGTGCAGCACGCTGGCTGCAGCGGCCATTGAGGGGTGAACCAACAGAAGGAAGACCTTTCTCTCTGTCTCTCTCACTGTTCACTCTGCCTGTCAAAAAAAAAAAAAAAAAAAAAAAAAAGCGAGGATCTAAAAAAATGTGTGTCTGTGAGGGAACTTGCAGGAAAAGAATGGGGAGACATAGCAGGATGTTTTAGAAATGTTTTAATGTATTTGAAGGGCAGAGAGAGAGAGAGAGAAATCTTCCATCTTTTGGTTCTTTCTCCAAAGGCCTGCAACAGCCGGGGTTGAGCAAGGCTGAAGCCAAGGGCCAGAAACTCAATCTGGGCCTCCTACGAGGGTGCAGGGACCCACGCTCTTTATCCTTTACCTGCTGCCTCCCGGGGTGTTCATTAACAGGAAACCGGAATGGGGAGCAGAGCTGGGACTCAAACCCAGGCCCTCCAAGCAATGTCTTTACCCCTACACTACATGCCCGCCCCACCGAGAGGGTTTTGAGTTCAGGGCAGCCATGGGAAACCTGGTTAGGGGGGCAGGCTGATATCAGTATGACAGTATTACAGGAAGTTTGCTTGTTCTTCTCATTCCCTACCCCCACCGAGCTGGGTGCAAGGGAGCGAACCTCCAGCAGTTCCCCAGACACTCCCTGCTGTGGCCCTGTCGTGGCTTCTGTTCTCTTCATAGAAGTACCTGAACCTAAGCTGGCGCCGCGGCTCACTAGGCTAATCCTCTGCCTTGCGGTGCCGGCACACTGGGTTCTAGTCCCGGTCGGGGCACCGATCCTGTTCCGGTTGCCCCTCTTCCAGGCCAGCTCTCTGCTGTGGCCAGGGAGTGCAGTGGAGGATGGCCCAAGTGCTTGGGCCCTGCACCCCATGGGAGACCAGGAGAAGCACCTGGCTCCTGCCTTCGGAACAGCGCGGTGCGCCAGCCGCAGCGGCCATTGGAGGGTGAACCAACGGCAAAAAGGAAGACGTTTCTCTCTGTCTCCCTCTACTGTCCACTCTGCCTGTCAAAAAAAAAAAAAAAAAAAAAAAAGAAGTACCTGAACCTAGCTTATTTGCTCATTTTTTTTTTGACTGGCTCACCTACACTGCACTTAAGTTCCCTGAGAGCAGATTAGGCGTCTTTGGTTCGCAGCTAATTTGAGTGCTCAAAAGAATGCCGAAAACATCAGTTGCTCAAAAATCGTTTGATGACCTACTGAATGAACGAGCTAACATCGCCAAGTCAGGTGGAGATCTTCACCCAAGATGTAAATCCTGCACCTCTTAGTGAAGACGAACAGTTCGAAGGGGAGTGAGTGTTGATCTTAATAGGAAGACTCAAAGATGATGTGATAATAAGAAAAACGTTTTTGTTCTTGTCCCTAGTCCCTGCCATCAGCCTTCTTAAATCTATGTGATTTCCTGAGTGCTGGGGTGATGGAGTGTCTGGTAGGGAGGTGGCTCTTGGAGAGCCCCTGGGGAGCTTCAGGATGGCAACTGGTCTGCCCCCCAAGCCCATACCATGCCCTGTGTATCCCTAGCTTCTGCTGTTCCTAAGTCAGAGCCTTTGTAACAGTCAGGTGGTAGCAAAGCCCTGCCCTGAATTCTGTGAGCCACTCTAGCAGGTGGCTGAGCCTGAGGAGCTTGGAGGAATCCCCTGACTCTGTAGCCCCTGGGTGAGAAGTCACTCAGGGAGTGGTGTCAGAGCTGAGCTGGCCTGGTTGGTGTCCAGACTTAGAGAACTGACTGGTGTAAAGAAAAGAACCACACATGTCAGCAACACCAGTGGAGAGATGGCTTCCTACAGACACACAGGCCGGGCTGATTCTCAGGAATCTCTCTCCCTCTCCCGAGTAAGGAGTAACAAACTGTATCAACCAAGCCGATGATTTAAGGCTAAAGAATGCTTAGTTCAAAGCTTATGTTCACTAAAATAGCAAGCACGTGAGCACTGTCAAATGCTGTGTTAAACAGATGCAGGTGCTGCAAATGAATTACTGTTCACACCTGACGTGTTTTTGGAATTACTGTTGTCCACAATTTATTCCTTTAGGTCAGAATTTTATTTATTTATTTGAGAGAGAGAGAGAAAGAGCGAGAAATCTCCCCTGTGCTGGTTCACTCCGCACAGGAACTGTGACCAGGTCAAGCTAAAGCCAAGAGCTGGGAACTCAATGGGTCTCCAAAGAGGGTGACAGGAACCCAACTTCTTGAGCTATCACCTGTTGCCCTCTTCCCCTCAGAGTGTGAATTAGCAGGAAGCTGGCCTCAGGAACAGCCAGCACCTGCAGTGCCAGCATCCCATATGGGTGCTGGTTCGGGTCCCAGATGCTCCACTTCCGATCCAGCTCTCTGCTATGGCCTGGGCAAGCAGTGGAAGATGGCCCAAGTCCTTGGGCCCCTACACCCTGGAGAGACCTGGAAGAGGCCCCTGACTCCTGGCTTTGGATCAGTACAGCTGCGGCCATTGTGGCCATCTGGGGTGTGAACCAGCGGATGGAAGACCTCTGTCTCTCTCTATCTCTGCCTCTCCTTCTCCCTATGTGTAACTCTGACTTTCGAATAAATAAGTAAATCTTTAAAAATAAAATAACCAAGTTCTCTGATAAAGGACATAGGTGTCCCAAGTGGCAGGTTAACTCCTGTAACCATCTATTAACCCCCATGTCAGACTTTTAGAACAATTCTGAATAGACAAGTTTTTATCCTAGTAGGGTCTTTTGATGTGGAATATCTTATCAGCTGTTTGAGCTGTGTGTGCTGGGGTGTTTCAAAAAGACAGAAATAAGATGGTTGGGACTGCAGCTTTGACACGGCCGGATGCACTAGTCAGATTACCTTTTATAAAGCAGTCCCTCCACCGAGTGAGAAACCACAGGACAGTCTCCAGCAGAAGTGATGCGTGAGCTCACACCTTCCCTCGTAGTTCTAAGACCTTCCTGCTGCTTGCACCAAGGGCAACCTCGGAGGCTTTTGGACAAGTCTTTAAGAAATACTATCTTTCTAGTGAAATATGGTTATTATGTTGCTGAATCCTGGGAAAGTGCCTACATAAAATATACAGACTTTTCCACAAATTTTTTCAGTGTTGATAAATTATCCTAACTAGTCATTCATGCATTTTAACCAGAGATGCACAAGGAAATAATGAAATGCAAAGAAGCTAAGGAAAGAAAGCTATAGGAGTAACAAAAGAGGAAAAGTGACCATCAGAACTGGACTTTTAGACAGCAGACCCCATCCTTTGTTTTAGCTGATGCTATAAAACAGATCACCCTAAAACTCTGTGGCGTCAAGCAACAACAGTCATTTACATGTTTGCGACTTGGCCATTTGGCCAGGGTTCGGTGAGTACAGTTCACCTCTGTTCTGTGCTGTGTCATGTGGGTGTCTCGATGGCTATGGGACATACAAAATGGCTATTCACGTGGCTGGCGAGGTGTTGCCGAGTGCCGAGGGCCGGCTGTGATGGGTGTCCTCCCCCTGCTTGGCCTTCCTCACCATGTTCGAATCCTGGCTCTGCTCCTGATAACAGTTCCCTGCTAATGCACACCCTGGGAGGCAGCAGGCAATGGCTCCAGCACTCGGGCCCCTGCCCACCAAACAGGAGACCTGGGTGGAGTTCTTAGCTCCTGGCTTCTACCCGGCCTCGCCCTGGTTGTTGAGGACATCTGGGGGAATGAACCAGTGAATGGAAGATAGATCTCTCTTTCTCCCTCTGGGTCTCTCTTCCTCTCTATCATTCTGCCTTTCAAATAAAAAAAAATTTTTTTTTTCTCACAGCTTTAGAAAGTGGGAAATTACTGGAGTACACATGCAGGCACACAGGGCATGGAGTAAGATTGTTGTGTTAGAGCCCTGGGTGACGGACAGAGCATGGAATTGAAGAGACCAACACCAGAGCCAAAGAGCCCCTGGGGACAGGTAGAGTGGTGTGGATGAGAGAGAATCAGCGACAGGACTGGGACCAAGGAGAAGGCAGCAATGGATTGAGGAGATAGCCGGGGCATGGTGTGGCTATGTGGCTGGGATCTGTGAGTGCTTGAGTATGTGATTGGCGTAAAGGGAAGAAACAGTAAGCCATGTTGTACCCCCTGTCACTTAGCTTCCCACTGAGACCTAGAACTCGTTTGTGTGTAGAATCTGGGTAAGTGCAAAGCAGAAACCAGCCCAAGCCAGCCAGATCACTGAGGTTAATCTGTACAGTGAGACAGCCGGAAGTGGACAGAGAAGAGCAAGGAGTGGGTCAGGGGCGCTGGCGGCCTTTAGAGAGAGTAGAAAGAGGTTAGGGTAGACAGGAGCTGTCAGGCATGAGGCATGGCCATCCATAAAGACAGGCGAGCAAAGCAGGTGACAAGAAGCTTGGCTATGCATGCATTCCCCCGCACTGCTGCTTTCTGAGATAACCCTGCGGAAGGATTGTGTTGCTGTTCAATTCCTTTGTGTTGTCAGACAAGTGTTTCTTGGAATGCAATTGTGTGTTTGGATGGAACCATGGGTGGCTCAGCATTTGCAGCTTACAACTGCACAAGGGACGTGCAGGAGGAATGAAGACAGCGGGCCAGGGGTCTCGCTGGAGTTCCTCAGTAGCCGCATAGACAGAGAACAGAGGTGGGGGCTGGGGCACAGTAACTCCTAGGGTCTGAGCTGAGAGGTTCCCCTGGGAACGTTGAGCAGGGGCTTGGACTGGGGAGTCTGAGGGCTCAGGTAGGGGATCAGGCACGGGACACTCAGCACTCAGGTAGCTGTTAAAGCTACAGTGAGATCACACATAGGGAGAAAGAGCACGCTAGGGACAGAACTGGGGAGAACATCAGTGCTTAGGGAGGGGGCAGTGGGTGAGAAGCAGCGGTCACAGGAGGTTAAGGGAAGGATGTGGTATCACCAAAGCCAAAGTCTGAGCCCTTCCAGAAAACGATCTCCGGTATTGCATTCAGCAGAAAGAACCACTTAAATAACAAGATACAGTCACAAAAAGGTCACCGAGAATTCTTTTAAATTAACTAATTAGAAGAGAAGAGAGGGAGTTCCTGTCAACTTCACCCCCCAGATGCTCACAAGGGCTGAGGCTGGCCAGGGCCACGGCTTGGGAGGTGGGATGCAATCCATTCTCCCATCCGGTGGCAAGGACCTAACTACTTGAGGCATCGCTG
This sequence comes from Lepus europaeus, assembly GCF_033115175.1. Classification (NCBI taxonomy): domain Eukaryota; kingdom Metazoa; phylum Chordata; class Mammalia; order Lagomorpha; family Leporidae; genus Lepus; species Lepus europaeus. The sequence goes on from NC_084832.1 coordinate 119,122,932, forward strand.
CTGCCACCCAGGGTTTGCATTATCAGGGAGCTGGAATTGAAAGCCAGGGCTAGGAATGGAATCCAGGCGCTTCAATGTGGGATGAGCCGTCTTAACTGGCATCTGAACTGCTGGGCCAAACCTTCTGTTACCAGTGACCTTCTATTGAGAAATACCCTGGTAGTAATAGAGGAACGGTTGAGACAGAGCCAAACGGGAGGTAAAGCAGCAGACAACCGGCAGCTGTAATTATCTTTGACAAACCCATGAGATGGAGGAGGAGACCGATGGTGGAGGAGATAGGAGAGGAAGGTTTGCGGTTCTTAATACTTGCTTATTAAAACAAGATCATTTCAGGGCTGGTGCTGTGGCATATTAGGCTAAGCCTCTGCCTGCAGCAGCAGCATCCCATATGGGTGCTGGTTCATGTTCCGGCTGCTCCTTTCCCCATCCAGCTCTCTGCTTATGGACTGGGAAAGCAGTGGAAATGGCCCAAGTGCTGGGTCCCCTGCACCTAGTTGGGAGACCCAGAAGAAGCTCCTGGCTTTGCATTGGCCCAGCTGAGGCTGTTATGGCCTTTTGGAGAGTGAACCAGTGGATGCAAGGCCTTTCTGTCTTTCCCTCTTTCTGTAACTCTGCCTCTGAAATAAATAAATAAAATCTTAAAAAAAAAAAATAGGATGCTTTCCCTCTTGACTGGGAGCAAAGAAAATCCAACAACGCTATCCAAGGCAGTGCCCTTGTAACTTTACTGAGGAGTTGGTGCTGTGGCACAGTAGGTTAATCCTCCGCGTGTGGCGCCAGCATCCCATAAGGGCGCTGTTTCAAGTCCTGGCTGCTCCACTTCTAATCGAGAGCTCTGATATGGTCTCAGAAAGCAGTAGAAGATGGCCCAAGTGCTTGGGCTCCTGCACCCACGTGGGAGACCCAGAAGAAGCTTCGGATAGGCTCAGGTCCAGCCATTGTGGCCACTTGGGGAGTGAACCAGTGGATGGAAGACCTTTGTCTCTGTCTCTCCCTCTCTGTGTCTATAACTCTACTTCTCAAATAAATAAAAATTTAAAATCTTTAAAAAGTAAATTAAGAAAACATTGCTTTTTCAAAATCTATATGAATGTGAAATGTTTCCATAGACTTCCGCTAATGTCTGCTCAGGAAAAGTAGATGACTTATGGGGAAGTGTGCATGTTTAGAACTATTGGAATCTTTCAGTTCTTGGGTCTTACTAGGTTTTTTAAAAATAAATGTTGGGGCAAACGCTGTGGTGCAGGTGGTTAAAGCCCTGGCCTACAGTGCCAGCATCCCATATGGGCCCCAGTTCAAGTCCTGGCTGCTCCACTTCCAATCCAGTTCTCTGCTATGGCCAGGAGATGGCCCAAGTCCTTGGGCCCCTGCACCCACATGGGAGACCCAGAAGGAGCTCCTGGCACCTGGCTCCTGGCTTCGGATCAGCTCAGCTCCAGCCATTGCAGTCATTTGGGGAGTGAACCAACAGATGGACGACTTCTCTCTGGGTCTACCTCTCTGTAACTCTGTCTTTTAAATAAATAAAATAAAATCTTTAAAAAATGTTATTGTCTATACTGAAAGTGTATAACACAGTGTTATAAGTATAGATAAGTAAACAGATTGCTATAGTGAAGCAAATTGACTTATCCATTTTCTCACATAATTACCCCTTTGTGCTAAGAGCAGTTAAAATCTATTCCTGAGGTGTGAATTCCAGTTACAGCAGTTCTGTTACCCACGGTGCTCACGTGCACACCGGGTCTCTAGACTTGTTCATCTTGGCTGTCTGCTGCTTCATACCCTCAGACCAAGAGCTCCCCATCCCCTGCACTCCTCTCCGCTCCCGTAACCCCTGTCTTACGCTCGCTCTCGCTCTCTCACTCAGGGCGTTTGAATCTTTTCAAGATTCCACGTATCAGAGGGATGGTGCAATATTTTTATTTCTGTGCCTGGTTTATTTCACTTTATGTAAGGTCCCCTAGGCTCATCTAGATTGTGGCAAATGTCAGGGTCCTGCTCTTTAGGGACGAATAGTATTCCTTTGTGTGTAGACCATGGTTTCTTGATATATCTGTCTGTTGGCGGTCACTTAGATTGTTTGCATATCTTGGCTGTTGTGAATAATGCTCACGTGAACATGGGAATACAGATAGCTTTATGAGTGGTGATTTTATTTTCTTTGGAAGGATTGCTGGGTCCTGTAGGAATTCTATTTTAATTTCTTTAGGAGCCTTCGTATTGTTTTCCATAATGGCTGTACCAATCTACATCCCCATCAGCCGCGTGCAGGAGTTCCCCTTTCTCCACATTCTTTTTTTTTCCTTGTAAGATTTTCTTACTTATTTTCTTATTATGCTATGAGAAGTAAACATTTGGTTCATTTTCAAAGTAAGGTGTTATCTGTGAGTAGGCAACCAGCTAGCATATCAGTTAGGTTACATGCACTTCAAAGTCCTTGGCAAACAGGATGTTAGTGGCCAAAACAACAGAAGCAAATACCGCGAAGACTGGAACCCTGTAGTCATTTAGCCAACGAAGAATCGGGGAAGGGACCTACGTGCTAGGAAAGACATAGCTGGCTGTACACTGCCCCGGGTGTGCTGGCCCACCAGGTGCTCAGTCTGGAAAGACTGTTAACAAAGTCTCGCTTTTGCTGCACTTTTTGAGTCCAAGTCCATCCCTGAGCACCCAGGTGAGGCTGATTGTCCCGGATGGACCAGCGTCGTGGCACACTGGGTCAAGCTGCTGCTTGTGCTGTCTGCATCCCATATGGGAGTGCTCGCTCCAGTCCTGGCTGCTCTGCATCCCATCCAGCTCTCTGCTATGGCCTTGGAAAGCAGCAAAGGATGGCCCAAGGATTTGGGCCCTGCACCCATGTGGGAGACTAGCTTGGAGATCCTGGTTCCCGGCTTCAACCCGGCCCTCCCTAGTATTGAAGCCCACTGGAGAGAGAGTCAGTAGCTGGAAGACCTCATTCTTCCTCTCTCTCTCTCTCTCTCTCTCTCTCTCTATTTCTCTACCTCTGTAACTATGCCTTTCAAAAAAACACATCTTTTAAAAAAATTCAGATTGTATAATTTATAATTTTCATTGTGATCTGAATCTTATAAAAAGAGAACACATATTGGTATATATAAATTTTAAATTTCCTGGAAATAAAACACATTTTAATATGCAATAAGATGCTAATAGTTCAGGTGGTTCTAGGATAGATGATTTGTGTTATTATATACTTTTTGACATTTCTGCAACATGTACCATATTCATAAGGAAGAAAAAAGTTAATAAACAATGGCACACGTATGGGGTCTGATCTGAAAACCCTATTGTCTATGAGCCCAAACCCACTAGGTTCTAAGTCATAGGGCTTCAACCCAGGCTACCTGAAGCGAAATGCTGGAATGTCACCTGCGTGTCATGCTGTCCTTGGGAGCCGGTCAGGCAGTTCTCCCAGTTTGTTGGGAAGCAGCGTTGAGAGGGGCCAGCTTTGGGAAGTTTAGATCATTCTGTTTAAATTCACGGAGCGTTGGCATCTCAGTTCATCACACAGGAGTTGACTGGAGCGAAGTCATCTCAGCAGACGTTTGTGATCAGCCCAGAGGCAGAGCTAAGCCTCGGACCGCAGTCTCCTTGACATTTTTCACATCCAAGGTCAGAGTGCTGATGACCTGAGTACCTGTGAGAATTGAGTTTCCTTAGAACCAAGCTGCCCCCGACAACTGGCTAGTCATCTTAACCCTTTAAGTTAGGGCAGAATTTTGTTTCCAACTCATTTTGAAATGTAGAATGAGGAAACCGCCGTCTGTGTTGTGAGATGTGGATGCGTGTGCACGGGTTTCTTGTTTCCTGGTCACAGCATCTAGGAGGCCTGGTTATGTGCCAGGCTCTGTGCTGTGTGCCCAGCCAAGGCACCTTTCTCGATGCCCACAGCCCCTGGGTCACCGTCTCACCTGGTGGGACTGCTCAGTCCCGCGCCTTGAGGACAGCTGGAGAGATCAGAAGTGGCTCTGACTCAATGACTCCCTTGAGGAGCCTCTTGGGGTTGTTCGAGTCCTGGCTGTACCACTTTCTATCCAGCTCCCTGCTAATGTGGCTGGGAAAGCAGCAGAGGATGGCTCAAGTCCTTGCTCCCCTGACACCCATGTGGGAGGCCCGGAAGAATCTCCTGGCTCCTGCCTTTAGCCCGGTCCAGCCTTAGCTATGGCCATTTGGGAAGTGAATGAGCAGATGGAAGATCTCTCTCTCTCTCTCTCCTCTCTCTCTCTCTCTCTCTCTCTCTCTCTCTCTCTCTCTCCTTCCCCCTCTCTGTAACCCTGCCTTCCAAATAAATAAATATTTAAAGGCAGAACTAAAGAAGAGGAAGTGCAGCCGCTGCCAGCTGTGCAGCCTGAGGCTGCTCCTTAGCCTTTACTCGCTGCCCACCCTCTCTGGAATCCAGGGACTGCAGAACTCAGGTCTCCCCATCCACGTGTGTGAGTGTCCCAGGCCCGGGAGAGCTGTCGTCATTTGGCAGCTTCCAGAAATGCATGTTGATCCTCTAGTGGCTCCCAAGGCCCGAGCGCCAAAGCTGGCTTCCCTGGGCTCCACCAGCATGCTGCAGGGCTTCCTCCCGGAGCCTCCAGGGGAAGAGCTGGTGTCTTCCCTCTCCACCCCTAGAGCTGTCTTCTTCGTGTTTTGTTAGTTCGTGGGCCTTTCCTCCTTCAGAGCCGGAGCATGGCTCATCTTCAAGTTGTGACCGCTCTCCTTCCATCTTCCCATCACCCTCTCTTGGAAGAACCCCCATGAGTCCTGGGGCCCACTTGGAAATCTCCCTAACTCCAGGTCCCAGTTTAGTCACATGCACAAAATCCATTTTGCCCAAAGATGTCGCAGTTACAGGCTCCATGGTGTAGGATGAGGTCCTCTGGATGTCCACAGAAGAGCTGGCAGACAGCAATTTTTTTTTTTTTTTTTAAGATTTGATTTATTGGCCGGCACCGTGGTTTAACAGGTAATCCTCCACCTTGCGGCGCCGGCACACCGGGTTCTAGTCCTGGTTGGGGCGCCAGATTCTATCCCGGTTGCCCCTCTTCCAGGCCAGCTCTCTGCTATGGCCCGGGAAGGCAGTGGAGGATGGCCGAAGTCCTTGGGCCCTGCACCCTCATGGGAGACCAGGAGAAACACCTGGCTCCTGGCTTCAGATCAGCGAGATGCGCCGGCCGCAGTTGCCATTGGAGGGTGAACCAATGGCAAAAGGAAGACCTTTCTCTCTGTCTCTCTCTCACTATCCACTCTGCCTGTCAAAAAAAAAAAAAAAAGATTTGATTTATTTGTTTGAAAGGTAGAGTTACAGAAAAGGAGAGAGAGAGAGATCTTCCATTTTCTGGTTCACTCCCTAAATAGCTTCGATGGCCAAGGCTGGGTCAGGCTGAAGCCAGGAGCCTGGATCCCCATCTGGGTCTCCCTCATGGGTGGCAGGGACCCAGGCATCCACTGGTTTCCCAGGTGCATTAGCAGGGTGCTGGATTGAAAATGGAGCAGCTGGGATTGAACTGGCACTCATATGGAATGCCAGCATCGCAGGCGGAGGTTTAACCCATTGTGCCACATTGCCGGCCACTGGGGGACAGCGTTGGTGGACACTGACTGTGCTGCCTTCAGGCACCCTGAGTTAAGCTTGCCATGGCTTCCCTGCTCTGTAAGATGTTCATACGCACTCGAGGGGTGATTTTTTTTTTTTTTTTTTTGACAGGCAGAGTGGACAGTGAGAGAGAGAGAGACAGAGAGAAAGGTCTTCCTTTTGCCGTTGGCTCACCCTCCAATGGCTGCCGCGGTAGGTGCGCTGCGGCCGGCGCACCGCGCTGATCCGATGGCAGGAGTCAGGTGCTTCTCCTGGTCTCCCATGGGGTGCAGGTCCCAAGCACTTGGGCCATCCTCCACTGCACTCCCTGGCCACAGCAGAGAGCTGGCCTGGAAGAGGGGCAACCGGGACAGGATCGGTGCCCCGACCGGGACTAGAACCCGGTGTGCCGGCGCCGCAAGGTGGAGGATTAGCCTATTGAGCCGCGGCGCCGGCCTCGAGGGGTGATTTTTATCCTGGAGTAGCAGGACTTGAGAGCTGGGTCAGAGTACCCAGATTCCAGTCCTGCCTCTGTGCCTCTGTCACCTAGCAGCTGTGTGACTGTGACAAAGCTGTCTGAGCTCCCTCAGTCTGTTTCCTCCTCTACATGGTGACATCTGCCTCCCAGGGTCTTCGTGAAGCTAACGGAGAAAGTGCTCGTGGTGTGTGTGTGTGTGTGAAGCACAGTGTGTGATTGGTAGAAAAATGCCCAGTAAGGATTAGCTCTATTGCCGCACTGAGCCCGTGTTCTTCATGTTAATATAAAGTCACGTGGCTCCTCCCTGCCTGCCTCCCTTAGCTCTGGAAGCTTTTAGACTGAGACACAAGGGCCATCAGGGCCGCTCTGAGAAATGCTCTTCCTTGCCTGCTCAGGGCGACTGATGTCACTTACCACTGCCAGCCTGCTCTCCGTTCCAGGAGGGTGTCTGAGCCTTGCGTCTCCATCTTCGCTTCAGCCCCCTGGACAGAGCCCATGTCCCATACCCACAGTTCCTCCTGTCCACTGTCCTCCCTGAATGCGCCCTCCAGCCTGTCTCAGCAAGGAGCAGCCCCTGTTCTGATTGCTGGTCCACTGCTCTGGGTCTCACTGCCATTGCCTTGTGCCTTTGGTTGTCTGATCTGTAGTTCAGCATTCACAAAGCCAGGACCAAACTTGAGACCCCCACGCCGTGGCTCCTTCCTGGCGAGCTCCATCCCAGTGGACACTCAGAACATTCTCTCCTGTTGCTCACGGCCACACTTAATGATTGCCCTTTCTCTCACACTTTGAGTCCAGCCCGACGGCCTTCAACTTCTCCCCCCTTCCACTGACACCTCCCAGTCCACGGCACATCCGTTCCCACCTGCACTCCACTTTCTGTCCCTGAACAGCCTCCTGCAACGTAAAGCCAGGTGATGTCCCGACACATACCGTCCTTTCTGATGGCCTACACAGCCCTGCATGATCTGGCCGCTGCCTGCTCTCTGCCCTCGTTGCCTACGAGTTTTCACTTCCCCACACTTCCGAGCTGCTCTGGCCTTGCCGCTGTTGCAGGAACACCGTAAGTGTGCTCCTGCCTCAGAACCTTCGCACGTGCTGTTTCCTTTGCCTAGACTACTCTTGCCTCTAGATAGCCGCTAGGTTGGCATCCTCACCCCCTTCAGGTCTTTGTCACATGTCATCTCCTCCCGGAGGCCTTTCCCCACCTCCTGTGTGGTCTCCAGGGTGGTGGAGGTGAAGAGGTAGAACCTCAGAGAAGCAGAGTGCAGTGCAAGGTGATTAGCTCAAGGGAGCACCTTGGAAGGCACTAATTCGGGTCTCATGGAACTAGATGAGGTCTCTGAGAATGGGTGGTCGTCAGCGAGCCTGGCGCCCCCTGAATCCTGCTCTTCATGTGTCACTCAGCACTCTCACAGTGTCCCCGCACCTGTGATGCATCCACCAGGAGGCCCTCCCCGGAGCCAAGCACATACCGCTAATCTGCACTTGAACTTCCAGGACTCTGAGCTAAATAAGCCGCTTTCCTTTAAAAGTACCCAACCTCAGGGAGTTTTTGAGAGCAATACAAAAGGGACTAGGTCACCTCCCTATTTTTTTTTTGTTTGTTTGTTTCAAAAAAACCCATTCATATCACTTTATTTTCTTAGCAGTGCTTACGATCACAGGACATCGTATGGTATAGTACATTGGTTTACGATCTGTTGCCCCTGCTACACGCAGTTGCCATGTGTGCATTGTGTTTTCACCATTTAAAACAGCATTTGATTCATAGTTGGCATTTGATGCATAATTTTAAAAGTTTATTGCTTTCTCTGTCTGCAAGGCAGAGTCACAGAGAAAGAGGGAGAGACAGAGAAAGAGACAGATCTTCCATCGGCTGAATGGCCACAACGGTCAGGCTGAAGCCAGGAGCCATAACTCCCTCCTGGTTGGCAGGGGGCCAAGCAATTGAGCCATCCTCCACTGCCTCCCAGTAGCATTAGCAGGAAGTAGAGGAGGCGGACTTGATCCAGGTAACTGATAGGGTATGCTGGTATCCCAAGCAGCCGCTTAATTAACAGCTGTGCCACAATGCAGGCCCTGATACATATTTTTCAATTGAAAAAAATTAATAAAAAATTGCTTTCCACATGCTAGGCAGAAGCCCACACGCTGCATGAATTTCTATTCTTGGTGACGGCTTTACAGATCCTGTAATTATATCTCCTTTAGCCAGGAAGGAGAACCTCCTTTCCCAACAGCCGAGCCTGGAGTTCCCCCTGCTGTGCCATCACCCTTCTCTCGAATGAGGCACAGGATCCTTGTGGAGTGGGGCCTCTTGCGGATGCACTGGTCCGGTCCCAGCCAAGACAGCTTTTCTTGGGGAAGATCACTTTGGGGAGAGGGCATGGCAGATGGAGTGAGTTCTGCTACTTCTGAGTTTATGAAGTTCATTGTGCAATAAACCACATCTTGCGCAGAAACTGAGACGCCCGTGGGCATGAACTCACACCCTCTTTGCACAATAGTTATGATGTTTCTGAGTTGGATCGTTTTCAGTGGTCACAAAGAAAGCAAGACCTCAAACCAAACAGATCACAAGGGCAAATATTGTGTTCATGGAAGTTCCTCCTCTTCTTTTTTAAAGATTTATTTATTTGAGAGAGAGTGTTACAGACAGAGAGAGGGAGAGACAGATCTTCCATTTGCTGGTTCACTCTCCAATAGTCACAATGACCGGAGCTGGGCTTATCTGAAGCCAGGGGCCTGGAGCTTCTTCTGGGTCTCCTACATGGGTGTCGGGGCCCAAGGACTTGGGCCATCTTCTGCTGCTTTTCTAAGCCATAGCAGAGAGCTGGATTGGTAGTGGAGCAGCCAGGACTTGAACTGACACTTATATGGGATGTCGGCACCACTGGTGAAGGCTTTGCCTACTACACCACAGTGCCAGCCCCTCAATCCACTGATACCTGGTGCATCCTGCTCAGTGCCCTGCGTCTCTTGGCTCGATTCCAAGACCACCTGACCTGGGAGCAGACCTTGCTGATGGCTCTAACTGCTTTGCTCCGAGTCTGGGCTCCAGGGAGCACTGATGGTAGAAGGTGTCTGAAAAGTCAGTCTCCCTCCTTTCTGAGACCAATACATCTGAAAGGGACACTGAGAGCCCTGCCCGTCCCGTGTGTGCCAGAGCCTCTCTTTCTGGAAAATTCTGCTCCTCTACACTATTGGGTTTGCTAGCAGTCCCCTCTTAGGATTATCGGGAATGTTTTGGTTTGCTATAAAAGTAAGGGGCAAAGAATTCCACGTTTCAGATACACTAGCCGTGCCTGTCACAACCGTTGGAATCATGGGTCAGTTTAGTGTTTTTCTGTTTTTCAAACACCAAGTGCTTCTAGAGGTGATGATGTCATCTATTGGTTTTTCCACAAACAGTTTATGTTCTTTGGTATTTCTCAAACTCATTTACAATTTCCTGTGGGATAGGATTTTGTCCTCCTGCATTTCTATTTGTAGCATTTTTCCTATTAGTTTAAAAATACACTCTTGCACGCAGAGAGTCTGTCTCCCACTGCCTACCCTGCTCTCAGTGTCCATCACCTTTGGCTTCCAGAATCTTCCAGAGTGGTAGACGGACCTTTCAGCTCTGTCTCGCTGTCTGACTGGTTGGGGTGCCCATGCTACAGGAAAACATCCTGGGAGATGGGCAGCTGTCTCAGAGCTGAGCTTAAATGTGTGGGAGTGTGGGGCGGAGGTGGCCGCTGGGCTGGTATATGGGGGCTGGTGTGGGGCAGGCAGGGCGCCCCCGAGGTGGTTGCTGGCTGCAGCTGCAGTGAGTGGGACACGGCCAGGGTCAGCTGGAGCAGTCACTGGGATGCAGGGCACTCGACAGTCCAAGTCCAGTCCTGGTGCAAACTGTAGTGGGGTCTTTTCACTTCTCTTCCTTTCCCTGCTCTCTTTCCTCTCTCTACTCCGCAGGCAGGGCAGCCTGCGACTGTGGTCAGGAATGCCTTCTCCTTAATTCCAGTCTAAGGAGAGGGGCAGAGAAACCCCACTGGGAAGTGAGTCTGCTCAGATGCACAGCCCATCGCTGTTTCCCCAAGCTTCTTCCAAGGCGAGGCTCATTTTTTATTTTTTTCCTTGTTATTCATGCTCCATGCCTGCTCCATGCGTGTTAGCTGCCAGGTTTGGGTGCTGGGAGATCATGGTGGTTGACATCAAAACATGACTGCCCACATGGACCAGCCGGGAACAAAAGCCATGGAGTAACTGCCAGTGTGACCAGTGCTGTTTAAAGGATACCGTGAAGGCAGGCACTTGGCCTACACGGTAAGACACCTGCGTCCTGTGTCAGCGTGCCTGGGTCGGGTGTCTGGTTCTGACTCCTGACTCCAGCTTCCTGCTAATGCAGACCCTAGGAAGTAGCAGGTGATGGCTCGGTCTTCTCGGTTCCTGCCACTCAGGTGGGAGACCTGGATGGCATTCCCAGCCTCCAGCTTTGGCCTCAAGCTGTTATGGGTATTTAGGGAATGAATAAGTAGATAGGAACTCTTTCTATGTCTCTGTCTCTCTCTGCCTTTCAAATAAATGAAAAAGAAATATATGATACTGCGGAAGCACCCAGAGAGGAGACTGGTCTGATCCCCTTTACTTGTAGGCTCAGGCCTGCCTTCAATATCAGCCCTTGCTCCCCTGGTGACTGTTAGAATCATCTAGAAAGCCCTGGGCATCCACGTGGACCCCCACCACCACCCAGACACAGCCTTCCTGGATCACCAACCACACTGCCCAGCCAGTCTGGCCTTGACCTCAGTCCCGCTGCCCAGCACTGTGGTCCTTTTCTGCCACTTAATTCTTGCGTCCTGTCTCGTCCCTGCCACGCCCCTTCCCTATGGGACCAAATCCTTTCTCCTGTGCCTCCTGCCACTGACTGGGTTCTGCCTTCTGTCCCTCTGACTTGGATTCTATCACCTCCTCCATCCCATTCTAGGGACCCCCAGTGTCGAGCTCCGCCCCCTCCTGCCTGGACCACCCTGCTCCAACCAAACCCCTGGTCTTGGACCATAGAGAGTCCCTGAGCTCATTTGGCTGACCCTCAGTGCTGGCTCTTTGGATTCCTGGTGTTTTCCTCCCTCCTCATTCATTTTACTGAGATCCAGCAGGCTTGGTGGCCAACCCTGTATTGTGACTTTGTTACCCAGGTGCCCTGGGCTTGGTGGCAGTTGATGATCTCCTGATTCGTCTCCTCCCTTTGCACACGGTGTCAGTATTGGCTATTCATTCCGCAAAAGCTTCCCCAAAGCCTGCCTCGCACCAGGCACTGTTCTGAGCCTGAGCAGATCCCAGTGAACAGAACAAAGGTCCTTGAACTTCAGAATGTGTCCAGTCTGTGTGTGCTGTGGAGGTAGAGCTTCAGAACCGAACACATTCTGGTGTGGGGTCAGCTGGGACCTCTACCTGATGTACAAGGCATTGTGTGCTTCCAAGGCTCCAAATCACCCAAGAGGAGGTGGCTCAGGTGCTGCCCTAAATCCATACCCCTTTCATCCTGCACTGAAAATGATTCCCACGGGGGCCGTTTCCAAACCACACTCCTGGAAGCATGACGTCAGCTCTCAAAGTGCCGGGCCAAGTTTACAAATTACAACTGATAAGTGAGTTTCGGGCTTGGAAATCCGATAATGGCCCTTGGAGACTAGCAGGCAGAGCATACCGCCATTCATGTTGACACAGAAATTCTGAGCTAGGGTTTCTCACATCAGACGCTTCAACCGAGCTATTTAGGGGAACACAAACTTGACTTTTGCTCTGATGACAACTTACTATAGTAACATGGATCACGGATGAATACATGCTCCTTATTTCCCCTTCCTGCAGTAATTATGGTTTGGTGGCACACACACACATGCACACACATGCACACACATATTCTATGCAGAGCTTGGAGCCCTAAATGTACGTGTAGCTACTTGTGCGATTCATCTCTCCATTTTCTTCTGTTTTTGTTACTCTTCTGAGTTTTCAGAATTCTCCTTTTGACTATGGTGATTACTGAGCAAACAAATGGGACCAGTCCAGGAGACGTACCATGAAGCAGAATTTTAAAATCAACCCTGGAAGGGAACACATTCCTTGGGCCTTGCGACAGATGCTGCCCACAGAGGGTTGAGGTCAGGATGGTCTCACTGGGGCTGCCAGCATGGGGTGTGCCCGTCTTGGGAGGCAGGGCGAGTCAGCCATCGGATAGGTGGAGGGGGTGACTGGCCATGTGGTGTGATGTGGGAGAGTCCCCGAGTTACTTCCTGTCTGCTCCAGACGGGGGCTGGGATTCCAGGAATGAACATGAAGTAAGTCTTACCACTCCCACTCCTAGCCTGCTTCTGCCAACACCTCGGTCAGCAGGAGGTAAGCCAGGGAGGAGGCCCCTGTCCTCAGGTCCTTGGCCACCGGTGTGCAGCTCGGGGGTAGCATGGCCTGCCCTTGGGCCCAGGCTGCTGGCTGTGATCTCCGCCTGTGGACTCTGCCTTCCTGTCTTCCATCTTTGCTTTCCCAAATATTTAGCAATGTTTGGGTTTTTTTCTTTAACTTTTCTTTTTCTTTTTCTTTGAGAGGCAGAGAGAAACAGCTATCTCCTATCTCCTGATTCACTCCCCAGTTGTCTGCTACAGCCAAGGCTGGACCAGGCTGAAGCAGTCAGCAGGGAATTCATTCTGGGTCTCCCACATGGGTGGCAGGGACTCAGGTACTTGAGCCATCACCTGTTGGTTGCCTCCCAGGAAGCTGGAATCAGAGCGGAGCCAGGAGTTGAACCCTGACACTCCACTGAGGGATAGCAGGCAAAACAAGCAGCAGTTTAACCACTGTGCTAAAAGTCTGCCCCAGCATTGCCCTTGACACTGAACACACAAACCACATGACATATGTGTCTCTTCTCTCAGGGATCTTGAGAATAAAAAAAAAAAAAAAAAGGGACTTCAAAAAATTTGCAAATAATGGCTGGCACTGTGGTTTAGTGAGTAAAGCCGCCATCTGCAGTGCCGCCAACCCATATGGGAACTGCTTCAAGTCCCAGCTGCTCCACTTCCCCGGAGGAAGCTCCTGGCTCCTGGCTTTGAATTAGCCCAGCTCTGGCCATTGCAGCCACTTGGGGAGTGAACCAGTGGATGGAAGACTTTCTCTCTTTCTCTCTCTCTCTCTCTCCCTCTCTCCCTCCCTCTGCCTCTCTGTAACTCTGCCTTTCAAATAAATAAATCTTTTTAAAAAATTGCAAATGTGGCATCTGACCACCCACATCATTTCAACTTCTGCTTTGCTACTGTGTCACGATTACATAAATGTGACCATCAGAGGACATTGGTGGAAGGATGCAGAAGAACTCTTTGAATATTTTTGCAACTTTCTAGACCCAGGATTATTTCAAAATGAAAAACATTTTTTGACAGACTGGGAAGTAAGTGCTTTGATTTCCATTTTATACTCAGGGATATAGGTCATGGAACATGTGATGACTTGACCAAGGTGAAAGAATTGAGTGTGAATTGATCAAATGCCTGTTTAAGTTTGGAGTCCAAGGGAGAACTCAGGGCTGCTTCTGTAGATCCAGAAATGTTGTCATTGCCTTGGTGTGATGATTGGAGGTGTGGAAGTGGCTGAGATCATGGGCGGAGAATATTGGACTGCTGGGAACAGTGTCGCTGATGAGGTGGACAGAGACTGAGCGGTATGGACCGACAGACAGGAGGAAAACCCAAGGAACAGCAGTCTTGGGAGCTCAGGGGACAAACTAACCTGCAATGTGTAATCCTGCCCAGAGCACAAGAGGAGCAAGAGCTGGGGTCTCGTGACTTCCAGCACAGAAAGAGCTCTGTGGCCATGTACCAGCCATGAGTGGAAGGAGACTGGGGGCCACACGTGTGAGATGCTCGTTCAGCAAACCTGGTGCAAAGAGGAGGGACCTTAAGGTGAATGGGAGGTGGAGTCTGGGGACGGTTGTTTGTTTATTGGAAGATGGGAGAGAGGGGAAGAGAGACTGGGTCTGAAGACTCATAGGAAAGAGAAAGCACTTGATTGAGGAGAGTCTCTCGATGGATGAACAGGATCATGCACAGGCTTAGAGGCCGTCTCAGCTAAGGGGAGGACCACCTGTTTTACTGGAGACAGGGTGAGGGCCGTGGCCATGCTGGGATGTTGGAATCATCCACAGGAACTCGGTGGGTTCCTTTCTGAGCTCTTCATGGATTTTCTGTGAATGAAAAGGTGCTACCACCGCTTGAGAGAGAGGGCTTTGGAAACGGTTGTCATGAGGGGAGATGAAGGTGAACACAGGGTCACATGATAGGGCCACGGGGCCACGTGGAAGCCACAGCTGGTGCTGTTGATGTCTCGCCAGTATCCCTGGGCACTCACACTTAGGGTGCACACGTGTTGACAACTCACTGCAGGCAACCACAACCCCAGAGGGTTCTGTCACTGGGTGCTTCAGTGACTTGTCCACCAGGCAGCCTGGAATGGGAGGAAGTCTGTGCCGCTGACAGCTGTCCTCAACCAGTGGCAGAGAGTAATAGGGTGGATAAGTCACATGTGGGCTCCAGAGTCTCAGCCCCAAAAGGGACAAATCTCCAGCTGCCTACCATAGTAACCTGCTTGTTAGTGGACCCTGTTTCCGTTCTCCCTCCACACCTGTATCTTCCTCTGTCTCTCCGTTCCCCTCCCTTTATTCATTCCCCTGCTTGGGATAATCTCCAAATAAGACATTTGCATTCAGATGCTTGTCTAGGGCTCTGCCCCTATGGGAAGTGAGCCCAAGACATTCATGAATAGTAATTTGTAGAGGTCCCCATCTACCCAAATGAGATACTCCAGCAGTGCTGGATAGCCTGGCAATGGGAAAGAGGGTTGGTGGTGTTGGGGGGCAGGGACAGGATATTTGGCAGCAGGTACAATGGGAAGAGTGATGCAAAAGCATCCAAGGTAATTGCAAGAGAATGTTTGAAACCGTCAGTCGTAAAGTGTGCAGTGAAGAGCTGGATTTGAGGACCTGAAGTGGGCAGAGGGCAAACGCATCATGAGAGCGGAGCATGCCACTGGAGCAGAGAAGAGAACGTGTCCAGAGACACAAGCAGCCAACTCCGGGTGTGAGGAGGTGGGGCACAGCATGCCTGATGCAGACTGGAGCCTCGTGGCTGTATAGTAGCCGTTGCCTGTGTTTTACTGGAAATAGGAATTCAGACTTCCTGAGACTTGAAATGGGATGGTTTGTCACCATAGACACTTAAGGAAGACTAGGAGCTAGGTGCTAACATCTCTGATCAGTGAGGGTAGAAACTCTGGTGACGATGAAAGTAGGCGTTGCTATAACTCAGCAGCTTGGGTCTCAACCATTGGTGGCCTGTGTCTGAGTGTAGGTTTGCATCCCTCCTTTCCAGGGCAGTGCTATCTTCCATGGATGCTGCATCACAGGTGCATTCAGATTGTTTCTAGTTTCCAGAGTTATAAGCAAAATATGAGTATGTCTTTTTGAATCTGTGCATTATCTCCTTGGAGCAAAGTCCCTACATGAAGAATTGATGCCCTGCAGAGTATGTAATCTTATACTTCAGTGCTTCCTGCTAGATGGTCCTGGGCATATTGCATCTCACAGAAAAACAAAACAAAACACAGTGTGTGCTTCTCTCAACCCTGGCAATGGTGAGTTGAATAGATTTTTAGAGATCTTTGCCAGCCTGGGTTTAAGTCACTGCTTCTGATGCCACATCCCCTATCAGAGTGCTGGTTTGAGTCCTGGCTGCTCCACTTCCAATCCAGCTCCCTGGTGATGCACCTGGAAGGCAGCAGAAGATGACCCAAGCACCCATCTGGGAGACCCAGATGGAATTTCTGGTTTCTGGCTTCAGCCTGGCCTAGCCACCTGGCTGTTGTGGCCATTTGGGGAGTGAACCAATGGATGGATCTCTGTTTCTACTTTCCTCTCTGTTGTTCTCTCTCTTTCTCTTCTCATTCTGTCTTTCAAATAAATAAATAAATAAACCTTTTTTCAAAAATGCAATGTTTGGCAGTCTAACAAGTGACAGTTATGTCATGGTTGTCTTAATTTGCCTTTATGAATATCAGTGAATTGAACATTTTTCCATATTTTAATTGACCATTTATATTTTAAATTTACCAGTTTGTGAATTTTCTCCATTTATTTTTCTTATTGAGTCTTTACTTTTTCTTGATTTATATGAGTCCTTGCATTATTACTGTGAACGTTAACCCTCCACCTTGCATAGTGTTGTTAATTTCTTCCCCTGTTGGTCATTAGTCTTTCAATCTTGGACCATAGAAATTCAAAAGACTTATGGGAAAATGAGATTAAAAGATGTTTAGTTTGGTGTGAAAAAAAATTTGAAATCCCTGCAGAGTTTTTATGTAAGATGCATTTTCCATGAGCTTCCGGAGACCCCTCAGGGGTGGTTTATTTTTCCCACACATTTTTAATTGATTTTCCTTGAAGTTATTTATTTGCTATCACTTTGTCCTTCCTAGATCCTTTTGCTTTCATGTTTAAAAATGTTTACAGTTGAGTCTTTGATGAATTGTCTACAATTCCTCTAGATGTAAGCATCTCATATTTTCCTCCTATTCCCAGCCACTTTCCCCAGCATTTTTGAGTGGCCCATTCTGGTCTGCAGTGGTACAAATGGCACCTTTGGTCACCTACACACACAACTAGTACCCATTCTCTGCCATTCTTCTCTCTCTGCCGTCCTGGGGCACTTGCCTGGTGTCAGAGGGTACCATGCCGCCTAGCCCTGATTTAGGAAGCAGTGGGAGCTGGAGCAGTGTCTCTGCTGGAGTCCAGGGAGCCGGGGAGCAGGGTGGGGGAATGGAAGCTGCATTGCAGCAACACTTGGGGAACGAGACTATGACTCACACAGAGGCTGGGATGTCCACGGGCGGCTCCTTCGAAGCACAAAAATAAACGGGGATCTGACAGCAAAGTGGCAGGCTGCCTGGGCACTTATCCCAGGACTGTAGCACCAGGAGATTGGCTCCTGCTCCCTGGCCATGGCTTCAGCTGCTGATGTGCTGGCCGTTCGCCAAAGTCCTGTCCCTGATTCAGAGCCCGAGGTCACCCTGGGTGAGCAGTCCTCTCCAGCTGCAATCAGAAGGTGCACCCACATTCTGGTGTGCCCCAGATGCTGCCCATCACCTTCCTTCTGTTCTTTCTGCTTTAGGGTACCATCGCTTTGCTTTGGGATACCCACCCAAGAGAGACTGATTCCGCCCTCTTCTGGAACAGTGGGATTGGCTTTCTTCTAAAGAGTTGCTGTGTCTGCAAGCTTGAATACAACCACATGAGTGCATTCCTAAATTCTCTTATTATTTTTTCTAAGGATAGCGTCTGCAAATCCTGATACAATCATGCCCTTCAAAGAGAGATGTTGGGTAGGGCATTTGGTGCAGCAATGGAAACACTGCATGAGACACCAGCATCCCATATAGGGCCTGGTTCCAGTTCCAGCTACTGTGTTTCCAATCCAGCTTCCTGCTAATGCTCACCCTGGACCAATGTATTTATTGATTGATTTACTTGAAAGCCAGGCCAAAGCCAGGAGCCAGTAGCTTCTCCTGGGTCTCCCTCATGGGTAGCAGGGGTTCAAAAGCTTGGGCCATCCTCTGTTGCTTTCCTAGTGCTAGCCCCAATAAATAAAAAATTTCAAAGACCCATTCTTAGGATTGGAAAGATTAAAAGAAAGGAAAGGAGGGGGCCGGCGCTCACTTGGTTAATCCTCTGCCTATGGTGCCGGCATCCCATATGGGCACCGGGTTCTAGTCCTGGTTGCTCCTCTTCCAGTCCAGCTCTCTGCTGTGGCCTGGGAGGGCAGTGGAGGATGACCCTGCACCCGCATGGGAGACCAGGAAGAAGCATCTGGATCCTGGCTTCGGATCGGCATAGCTCTGGACATAGTGGCCATTTGGGGGAGTGAACCAATGGAAGGAAGACCCTTCTTTCTGTCTCTCTCTTTCTCACTGTCTAACTCTATCTGTCAAATAAAAAAAAAAAGGAAAGGAAAAGCTTATTGTCTATCAAGGCATTCTGCTACATAAATTCTTGAGGAAAATAATTTCGTTTAATTGGGCGAGACTCACCCATGGGGCTCCTCACAGGTGCTCCATGGAACCTTCCTGGCAGTGCAGTGAGGCAGCGTGGCTCCTGCCATTGCCTGGCCAGGCTGTGATGCTGGTCTCTCTGCTCCCAGACATCTCGACTGCACCAGCACCCAGAGGTGGGCTGGCCTCCCAGAGTGTTCAGCCATTGTTGTCATCCCTGCTACTGCCTTCGGCCCCCAGCCCAAGCTCCCACAGAGACTTGAAACTCGCTAAGGTTGCAAGTCCTTGCTTTGGGGAGAAGCGGCAGCCCACCTGCCTCCCTCTGGGTAAGCCAGGGCCGCTGTTGGGACCTGTGCAGTTTGGATGCCTGGCTGAGGGACAGGTAGGAGCTGACAGTCAGCCCTCAACACAGGAACCTTGGCATTGGGCCAGGAGGTGAGTGGGTGCTGCCTCTGCCAGAGGAAAGCGTGGCTTTCTCATTATGTAAAGGCTCTGTAGGGACTTGCTGAAGTCACTGGCAGCTCAGAGTTGTGGCCTTTGGCAATAGGAAAATAGGCCAGGTCGCTCATGGTGGTTACCAGGAGGGTCCTGTGCTCCTAACACAGCTAATGAATTGTCAATGTGCTGCCGTTCTAGCTCCTTCTAGGAACTGTCTCTCCCCTCCCCTCTCTTAACCCCACATTGTGTTGCTGTGTCTGGAGCTGGTCCGTTGGATCCACCCTTCACTCCAGCTGTTCTCTGGGGTTTTTCTAATGAAAATCGAGAGGGTCTGTTCCTCTTTAAGAGTCAAGCTGTAAGGTTTGCAAAGTGAAAAATAGGAGCTGTATGTGGTTAGGTTTCTTTCCTGGTAGAGAAGGTTGATCTACGGTGAGCAGGAACAAAGGTAGCGAACAAAGGTAGCCTTGTTGAGACAAGCAGAGACTCCCAAAGGGAGAAGGGGGAGTCTTGGCAGCCTGCCAGCCCCGGCTTCCCATTGTTCCCAGCGCCCAGCTGCTTCCTGATTTCCCCCATTGGGTTATGGAGTCCCTTCTCCCTTTCTGTCCCCCAGCACCCTGCACTTCCCCACCCTGTTTTCTGGAGGCTCATTCAAGCTCCTTCTATAGCACTTTGAAACCAAGAGCTCCGCTTTATAGAAAAGGCAATGAAAGTGCCCCAGGATAGCTGGGGTCCTCAGGGACTGACAATAGATGTCACTTCTCATGGGCGAGAACCAGACAGATCTGGGCTTCTCACCGCTGGGACCGCTGAATAGGACTTAACACCTGCTCTGGCCTTCCAGTGCGGTGAGCTGTTAAGGAAACAAGCCTAGAAGGGCTTCTGGTTCACAAGAATGCCCGTTTCCTGAGGACCCCTGGCCCCAGACAAAGCAGTTTTCTTTTTCAAGAGAATTGTTTTGTTTTGCTTTTAAACAACAGACTGCTATTGTATAAAAGGCATTCTTGGGATGACTTCCTTGCTGCACACGTGTGAGCAAATTAAATAAGGGTGTGAGCAGAAGAAACAGTATTGAAAAAAGTACAAGGGGTCTTTACAAGGTTCAGGGGAAAAACAGCATTTCAAAATGAGTTTATTTTGATGTAAAAATGTTTTGAAATCCATGCACAGTTTTTTCATGATACGTAGTTGCCATGAATTTTTGAAATCCCTTGTGTGTGTGAGATGCAGTGGGAAGAATCTACTGAGGTTTTGGCCATGGATCATAAGACTGATGTTATTGCCTGCCTACTTTTCATGTTTGCATTAATGATATTCCTTCCATTACACTGATCAGTACCTACCTTGAGAAACCAGGGAAGCAACAGAGTCAAATGAAAGAGGTTTGAACTCAGAGTGTTTTTAGCCCTATCTGGACTTAAACTTGTGAAAGTAATGCAAGGCCAACTGAAATAGATGCCGTTACTGGGAATGAAGCTGGCTGGAAATGAAGTAGGCAGGCATACAGGTTAAAGTTGATTAGGTTTGTGAGCTGGAAGACCACACCTTCGCCACACCCCTGTGTGACCTCACGCCCCTACCTGGCCACACCTGGATGCCCACCAGCCAATCAGGGTAATTAACTACTCCCCTTTGGAAGTGGGTGAAAAGCCTGGGACACGCAGGATGTGTCCTGCCCGATGTGTCCTGCCCATCTCTTCTTTGCCCTGGCCTCTTGCCAGTAGGGGGCTTGCTGTTGCCCTGAGCCTCCAGGATGGGTGGCCTTTGGGCCGCCAGCCCTAGGCTTCTTGGCCTAGATGGTCCTCCATGTGGCTGGTTCCTGGTGCTCTGTTTGAACCTAGATTTACCTCTCTCTCTTAGATAAAGCTCCCGCTCTCTCTATGCACCTTTCACTCTAAATAAAAGTCTAAAATGTACCATGCTGCCTTGTTTATTTATGCCTGTATTTAGCATTCTTCTCTAAATATTAGACAAGAACCCTCTTGGGCTTATTAATATCGGGTATTTATCAATAAGCATATGGTGATATCGTATGGCACCCCAAATTTCGATAGCATATGTGGCACCCCAGCTGGGACTTCTGGGGAACTTTAAGGGGCCACATTTTCGTATAGATTTTACGGAGTCATCTCCGATACCAGAAACATTAAGAGAGACTCATTTCAGCTCAGGTGGACGGCAGATGCCTCTCCTAGTAGCAGAGTCACCCTAAGCCACCCTCAGAGAGAGGATCCCCCAGTCCACAATGTCAGATTATTGTCTCTCAGTGCAAACTGTTTCCAACAAGGATCTGGACACTTTGTATATGAGCTTCGTGGGTGCTTGTGTGTGTGTGTGTGTGTGTTGGGGGGGGTCCTTAAGCTGCTACCTGACAGGTACCAAGGAAAATTCTACCTTGTAACGCATATTTCTCAAGATGTTTCACAATTAGAATGCTCTCAGAGGTTAGGACGCAAGAAGAAAGGCAGTGAGCGGCTGAAAGGGTCGAGTCTGCAGAAGAGATGTCTTCTCTTACTCACCGTGGACAAAGCGGGCAGACTTTCCGCAGGCCTTTTCCGTGAAGGGCCCGCTAGTCCGGGTTTTCTGGCACAAGGACTCAGCACCGACTTCAGAGCCAGAGCATGGGCAATACACAGGTGACGAGCATGGCTGTATTCCAGCAAAACTTCAGTTACAAACATTGCTAGAGGCTGCATTGGACCTGCAGGATGCCCGTGGCCACCTCTGACCAAACATAAAGGGGTGTGGTTATGAGGATTTAATAAGGAGAACCAAGTAGTGCCGTGTTGTACGTTGTGGAGAGTGGCACAGATTAAACGTTTTTCAATGCTCAGGAAAGGGAAGACGTATTATCTTTTGTTGTTGATGGGAACATTCACAGGAGCAACCTTTCCCACATGCAGTTTGTAGTTTGTACAAAATGTCTTTGTGCTCAGCATTTTTATTTTTAGAAAGTTATTCTAAAGAATGATTGGGCAAGTCCAACAATATGGTGATGTTAACTGCAGCATTTTTAAAGCGAATAACATAGCATAAATGCCCAGCAGTAGACTCATTTAAATAAATTATGGTACATTTTGATGATATATATATCATTCTAGCAATAAAATTAATGTTTTAGAGAATATCTAATAGGGTAGGAAGGAAAAATGTATTGAATACTTAAATTGTGTACAAAATAGTGTGGTAGTATGATTATAATTTTATTATAGAATATGTGTTTTATATAGATATTTACTTTTTTTTAAAAAAAAGATTTATTTATTTATTTGGGAGGCAGAGTTACAGGGAAAGAGGTAGAGACACAGAGAAAGAGGTCTTCCATTCACTGGCTCATTCCCCAAATGGCTGCAACAGCTGGAGCTGGGCCAATCTGAAGCCAGTAGCCAGGAGCTTCTTCCTGGTCTCCCATGTGGGTGCAGGTGTCCAAGCACTTGGGCCATTCTCTGCTGTTTCCTGGGCTATAGCAGGTAGCTGGATTGGAAGTGGAACAGCCAGGACTTGAACTGGCAACCATATGGGATGCTGACTCTGCAGGCCGAGGCTTAACCTACTATGCCATGGTGGCAGCCCCTAATATATACTTTTAAAAGACTAGTACATATATTTATATGTGTATATATGAGTGTGTGTGTATATGGATTTCAAAAAATTTTGCACCAAAGTAAGCTTTCCTTTTAGTTCATTTCTCCATGAACTTTTGAAGTACCATCATATATAGAAGTATGTGCATATGTTTTAAAATATTTTATGTATTTTACTAAAGGACTGTAAAAGAAATTGTAGTATATCAAACCATGGACTATAATGTGGCTGTTAAATGAGGATGATCTATATGCTGATAAGCAAAATGTCCATGATATATTATTAAATAAAAAAAGTTTTGTACAAGTAGGCATAGTATAAACTTATTTGTAATTTTTTTATTAACTTACACAGTGATTTATTTATTTGAAAGGCAGAGTTACAGAGAGAGGAGAGACAGAGAGAGAGAGTGAGAGAGGGAGATCCATCTGCTGGTTACTCCCCAGATGGCTGCAACAGCTGGGGCTGGGCTAGGCCAAATCCAGGAGCCAGGAGCTTCTTCCAGGTCTCCCATGTGGGTGCTGGGCCATCTTCCAGTACTTTCCCAGGTGCAAAAGCAGGGAGCTGGACCGGAAGTGGAGCAGCCGGGTATCCCATATGGGATGCTGGCATCACAGGCGGAGGCTTAACCCTCTACACCTCAACACCTGTCCCTGTATTTTTTTTAAGTTTATATACTCTTTTTTTTTTCACTTTTTTTTTTTATTTTGACAGGCAGAGTTAGAGAGAGAGAGAGACAGAGAGAAAGGTCTTCCTTTTCCGTTGGTTCACCCCCAAATGGCCACCATGGCCAGCGCGTTGCAGCCAGTGCACCAATCCGAAGCCAGGTGCCCTCCTCCTGGTCTCCCATGCAGGTGCAGGGCCCAAGGACCTGGGCCATCCTCCCTGCCTTCCCGGGCCACAGCAGAGAGCTGGACTGGAAGAGGAGCAACCGGAACAGAATCCAGTGCCCCAACTGGAACTAGAATCCGGGGTGCCGGCGCTGCAGGCAGAGGATTAGCCTATTGACAGGAAGTAGGCATTTGGCCTAGCAGTTAGGATGCCTGCATCCCATATCTGAGTACCTGGATTTGATTCCTGGCTCTGGCTCTTGACTCTAGTTTCCTGCCAGTGCAGACCCTGGGAGGCGGCAGGTGAGGGCTCAGGTAGCTGGGTCCCTGCCAGAGCCACCCAAGTGGGAGACCTGGATAGAGTTCCTGGCTCCCCCCTTCAGCCCTGGCCCAGCTGTGGCTTCTGTGGGCATTTGGGGAATGAACCAGCAGACAGAAGCTTTCTCTCTCTCTCCCTTTCTCCCTCTCTCTCTCTCTCTCTTCCTCTCAAATAAATAAATAAATTTTAAATGAATCTTGAGGGGTGAACCAACAGAAAAGGAAGGCCTTTCTCTCTATGTCTCTCACTGTCTAACTTTGCCTTTTCAAAAATAATAATAATAATAATAAATACACTCCCAACTAACAACTGGTGTTATATCTTGGGTGAGACAGGAAAGGGAAACTGCAAATGTGGTAATTAAAGAGCCAGTATTTGTGTTAATTCTTCCTGTCTGTGTGGATCAGGAATTTGGGAGCTGCTGAGCGGATGGTTCTGACTCCCCAGCTGGCCTCAATGGCAGGGGCTGGGACCTGGGGCTCCATCCAGATTTCCCACGTAGGTAGCAGGGCCCAAGTACTTGGGCCATCATCTGCTGCCTTCCTAGGCCCACTAGCTGGAAGCTGGATCAGAAATGGAGCAGCCAGGACTTAAACCAGTCCTCCCACATGGGATGCCTCCATTGCAGGCAGCAGCTTAACCCACTGCACCACACAATGCCAGCCCTGTTCTCTTTTTTTAAGTATAAATGTATCTACTTATTTGAGAGGCAGAGAAAGAGAGAAGGAGAGAGAGCTATCTGCTAGTGCATTCCCCAAATACCCACAACTGCTGAATATGGGCCTAGGGACTGATGCCAGGAGCATGCCGCATGATCCTCCTGTGTAGGTGGCAGAAGCCTTGTTACTTGCACATCATCTGCTGGCAGGCAGGGCCTGTATTGCCAGGCAGCTGGAGTGAGGAGCTGGAGCTGAGAACTGAACCCAGGTACACATCCACTAGGCCCAATGTCTGCCCCTGCCCTCCTCTTAATATAATCATATCACCTTTTTTGTTCCCATGCTGGTTCCCTTAATATTGATTATTAAGACAGGGCTAACTGCTATAAAAGCAGTGAGACAGGACATGTCACACAGGAGGACCCACAGATTAAGTCCATAAGGTCAAGGTGAGAAGTTACATCAGATTTCAGTTGTCTTAAAATCTGTTGGAAGTAGGCTGGCGCTGCAGCTCAATAGGCTAATCCTCCACCTTGCGGTGCCGGCACACCGGGTTCTAGTCCTGGTCGGGGCACCAGATTCTGTCCTGGTTGCCCCTCTTCCAGGCCAGCTCTCTGCTGTGGCCCGGGAGTGCAGTGGAGGATGGCCCAAGTGCTTGGGCCCTGCACCCCATAGGAGACCAGGAGAAGCACCTGGCTCCTGCCTTTGGATCAGCGCGGTGCGCTGGCCGCAGCGCAGCGGCCATTGGAGGGTGAACCAATGGCAAAGGAAGACCTTTCTCTCTGTCTCTCTCTCACTGTCCACTCTGCCTGTCAAAAAAAAAATCTGTTGGAAGTAAATGCTTCCCTCTCACAGTTCACCTTTTAAGGGAAACTTCAGATGCACGGTGGAGTTTATTTTATGGCTGGAAAGAAAATTGTACTAATACTGGAGGTGACATGATAATGCAGGAGGTGGGGAACCCCAGTGAAAGCTAAAACTGGCTACTTACTCCAGGGATTCAAGAAGAAACACGGGTTAATAGGTGCAAGACCAAGCAACAGACAAAACCTGAGGGCTCAGCACCACAGAGACTGCACATTGCTGCTCAGCTTCCGGTTAGAACCCTTGTGTTGTTGGGTGTGGAAATGTCTCTAGTGAGATAAAAACATGAGAGCTGGCAACCTAGCAAAAATGCATAACACTCAGTTAAAGTTGCATTTCAGTAACAACGCATCAGTGTAATATGCTCCATGCAAGTGTTGACCTGACAGACCTCGAAGGTGTTTACCAGTCTCCCTTGCAGGTGATATGGTCAAAGGGTGGTCAGAAGATCCACTGCGGAAGCCTGCAGGGAAGTCCTCCCTGGTGGGCACCTACTTGTTCCTTTCTTTGCCTGGAATGCTCATGACCTTGAGGATGGAGTCCACCACCATGGACAGGACTACAGAGCAGGGAGACTGAGGACATCACAGCACAGCTCCACAGCCCGGACTCATCTTCCATGAGAAAAAAAAATAGCTTTCTTTTTTAAAAAAAAAAATTTATTTATTTGAAAGTCAGAATTACACACAGAGAGAAGGAGAGGCAGAGAGAGAGGGAGAGAAAGTGAAAGAGTGTCTTCCATCCTCTGGTTCACTCCCCAATTGGCTGCAATGGCCAGAGCTGTGCTGATCTGAAGCCAGGAGCCAGGAGCTTCTTCTTGGGCCACCTTCTACTGCTTTCTCAGGCCATAGCAGATAACTGGATAGGAAGCAGAGCAATTGGGACTTGAACTAGCTAGCGCCCATATGGGATGCCGGCACTGCAGGCACTTACCCACTATGCCACAGTACTGGCCCCAGAAAAAGATTTCTAACTTGGGTAAGCTAGTTATTTCTATCTTCTGTGTTAGGCACTTAAACTTAACCCTGACCCAAATAGCCTATGTGCCATTAGCAAAGGTCAGAACCACTGAAAGTACCAATCATCTCTCCGCAAGCAGTGTGGAAAAAGATATCCACAGAGGGCAGAGTTGCTGGTGATCAGCAAAGACCCACCCAGTCAGAGAGGCCTAGAAACAGGCATCAGAGACCTTGTCAAGCAGCTGGAAGTCTAACCCTCAGGAAAAATGTGGGTGGAGGAAGAACACCCTCCAACGGGGTGCGGTCATGTGGCCAGACCATGAAATCAGGTCAAGACTGACTCAAGGCTACCTTGAGGGGCTGGGAGTTTAGCCTGGCAGGACAACTGCCTCTCATTTCAGAGTGCCTAGATTTCATTTACAGCGCCGACTCCTGATTCCAGCTTCCTGCTCATGTAGACCCTGGGAGGCAGCAGGTGATGGCTCACGTGATTGAGAGACCTGGATTGACAACAACCGCAGTTGTTGCAGGAATCTGGGCCAGGGGGTGTGAATCAGCAGATTAGAGCTGTCTCTTTCCATGCCTACCTCCCTCACTCTACCTTTCTGCCTCTCAAGTAAATAAAATGTTGAAAAAGGAATAACATATGAACTCATGTAACAACTTGGGTGGATTATCAGGGAGTTACGTTGAGTGAGAAAAAGCCAAACAAAAGGTTACCTACTGGCCGGCGCCGCGGCTCACTAGGCTAATCCTCCGCCTTGCGGCGCCGGCACACCGGGTTCTAGTCCCGGTCGGGGCACCGATCCTGTCCCGGTTGCCCCTCTTCCAGGCCAGCTCTCTGCTGTGGCCAGGGAGTGCAGTGGAGGGTGGCCCAAGTCCTTGGGTCCTGCACCCCATGGGAGACCAGGAGAAGCACCTGGCTCCTGCCATCGGATCAGCGTGGTGCACCGGCCGCAGCGCGCTACCGCGGCGGCCATTGGAGGGTGAACCAACGGCAAAAAGGAAGACCTTTCTCTCTGTCTCTCTCTCACTGTCCACTCTGCCTGTCAAAAAAAAAAAAAAAAAAAAAAAGGTTACCTACTATGTGGTTCCATGTATTTAATACTAGTAAAATAAATAATTAGTGCGCAGATTACTGGTTGGTAGGGGATTGGGCAGGAGGCACTGGGAAGGAAATGGCTGAGATTTAGCATGCAGGAGTGGAGAGTCCTTGTGATGGAGCTGTTGGCCCTAGAGGCCACAGAGACCTGTACATGTGATAAAACTGCAAATACTACACCTCCCCTCCACACACACACACACACACATGAGTACCTGCACAACTGGTGAAACTGAAATTAGGTTGATGCATTGCCTCAGTGCCTGTTTTTTGGCTGTGAGATTGCACCACAGCCCTGGAAGACGTTATCACTGGGGGAAATTGGAAGAAGGTTTACAGTATTTCTCTGTGTTCCTTCTCAAAGCTGCAGGTGAGTCTGCCATAATCACAAAACCAGAAGTTACCACAAGAAAACCTGGGTCACCCTGGGACACAGAGCCCTGAGCATGCGTTTGAAGACAGAACTCCAGCACTAAGCAGAAGAGGGGAGCGGAATAAGCAAATACCAAGAGTTCTTCTACTTAAGATCCTTTGATTTCTTTTTCCTTTTTTTTCCCTTCTTCTTCACATTTCTTTCCATTTTCCATATACCAAGATAAGCCTTAGGCTTCCCACTGGAACCCGTGGTCATGGTTTCAGTGATGAAAACTGAGAGCTCCTTGGCCCCAAAGGCCACCGTAATGTAGTCTCTGTCCAATTCTGTTCTTTGTAGTCCAGAAAACCAAACACTGGATGCTGTTTTGCCTTCTGTTCCCAAGCCCCACCCCTACTGTGCTCTATTTCGACTTGCCTTTCCCTGGAAGATTCCGTGAGAGTTCTTGATTTCACTTGTTCCACTTTCAGCTGACCCACCCTTTGTTGGGTTCCCCAATCAGCAGGCAAGGCTGACATCTGCAAGTGGCACAAAGCACACCTGAAAAGAACTGGAAATTTGGTGCTGG
This sequence comes from Lepus europaeus, assembly GCF_033115175.1. Lineage (NCBI taxonomy): Eukaryota > Metazoa > Chordata > Mammalia > Lagomorpha > Leporidae > Lepus > Lepus europaeus. The sequence continues at coordinate 119,150,766 of NC_084832.1, forward strand.
TAAACCTAGACTTTGTGCATCCACTACCTAAGTGCAGAAACTGGACTTAGTCGAGCTCTTACTTTAGTGTATGTAGTAATCATTATTTTGAAACCGTGTAAGAGGAGAACTTATTGTTAATAATCCCTCACTGGCTTTGAAGGAAAATGGATCCTAATTAACTGGAGAATCAATCTGGGGCCTTGGGCACCTGGCATAAGGAATAGCAAATTGCTGCCATGCAGCTTTGGAACCAATGACTGGGTATCAACTAAAGTGCTTGACGTGAGACAGAGTTTGAGAGGGGGGGGATCCAAGAAGGCAGGGACGGTTGTCAGGAAGGTTTAATGGGAGAGGGAAAAGGTGTTTTTAAGGACAAAAATCGATTTTGAAAGAAGAGATTAGCCATGGAGTAAGCCTCTCTCTCTCACTCTTGTTCTCACTCACTCTCTGAATAAGCGGTTCTATTGCCCAGTGGAATTTAAAAAAAAAAAAAAAAAGCTACTTGAATGAATAACAGTTTTGTTAAATGGAATTTTGTTCAAGAAGAGCTTAAGGAAGAGAATGGTATAAAAGTTAGAAGCAGAAGCATGAAGACCCAAAAATATTTCAGTTTGCAGAAAATCAGTTTGTTCCTTCTACTGTAAAGGGGGAAAAGTTGAGGAAATACCATTAAGATGCTAGTTTGAAGGGGCACCGAAGGAGGAGCTTATCCGAGCTCATAGCTGCCTTATACAGCACCACTCTTTACGCAAAGCCTGTCCTACAATCAGTGGGACTGCCTGTGGGTGAGTTCAGGGGCACTGTTACTGTTCTGTTGTTGTTGTTGTTGTTGTTTTGACAGGCAGAGTGGACAGTGAGAGAGAGACAGAGAGAAAGGTCTTCCTTTTTCCGTTGGTTCACCCCCCCCAGTGGCCGCTGCATCTGGCGCACGGCGCTGGTCCCAAGCCAGGAGCCAGGTGCCTCTCCTGGTCTCCCATGCGGGTGCAAGGCCCAAGCACTTGGACCATCCTCCACTGCCTTCCCGGGCCACAGCAGATAGCTGGCCTGGAAGAGGGGCAACTGGGACAGAATCCGGCACCCCGACCGGGACGAGAACCTTGTGTGCCAGCGCCGTAGGCAGAGGATTAGCCTAGTGAACCGCAATGCCAGCCTATTGTTCTTAAATAATAGTTTGTATAACTTTTAGCATATTTTATTTATAGCTTGACCTTCCTATTTGATAAAAATCAGTGGGAACCAGTACAATGAAAACACTGATACTTTTCATAAAAATACAGATCCATCAATTTAATGTAATTGAGAAATGAGATCCCAAAGATAGGAGACCCAAGAAGAAAATGGCCAACTGGAGCTTGTCAGCCTGCACCCAGAGAACAGCCAAGCTGGGGGCGGAAGAGGTGGCATTTGCCACATCAGGTGTCTGCTTGGGACGTCTTCATCCAACGTGGGAGTGCCTGGTTCAAGTCCTGGCTCCTCCACTTCTGATCCAACTTCCTGCTCGTGGGCTCCCTGGGAGGCAGCAGAAGATGACTCAAGTCCTTGAGTCCCTACCACCCCTGTGGGAAACCCTGATGGAGTTCCTGGCTCCTGGCTTCGGCCTGGCTTGACCCTGGCTGTGGCAGGCATTTGGGGAGTGAACCAGTAGATGGAAGCTCTCTCTCCATCTGTCTCCTTGTATATCTCTGCCCTCTGAAGAACATGAAAATAAATTAATTAATTTTGAAAAAAGATTGTAGCAGAAAAGAGAACACTCCTAAAAATACCCACAACGGGGAGGTGGGGGGACTAGAGCAGGAGGACAGGAAGTCCAAAGCAGAGTTTTTGAGGAAAAAAATGGAAGGCACTGAATGATGATGCATCTGGTGTTTGGAAAATAACTGGCTAGAAGCACAGTAGATTGATAGGAAAAAAAAAATACGGATTATGAACATGGAAAATTAAGCGAAATGAAAAGGAATGAGACAGTGACTAGCTCTAGGAAAAATAAAAAGATATAAAGCAAACAGAAGCCGACATAATTATAATACACCACTCATCTCACTAGTAAACAACAAGTGCAGTGATAATAATGAGTCCTATTGATTTACCCCAAACTGTGACCTGACTGCTGAGGACATGAAACTGGAGAAGCAGAGTGTAAGTTTTATCCTCCATGAGAGAAGTCAGTAGGTTTCTAAAACTGATAGGTCAGGAAATAGCCCTCGAAGTATAATGCGTCAAACAGGTAGAAAACGGAAGTTAACTGTTAGGACCTGTGTTGGGGATGGGTGGAGAGTGAAACAGAAGTTGCTATTTTCCTTACAAGCCTCTTCACTATGTGATTGTTTTGGCTGAATGTATATTATTTTTATAGAAATTTAATTGACTCAATAGATTAAGAGTTTTAAAAGTAGGGGACGGGCCACACCTTTCACCTATGTCTGGGAAGGGTTAAGGTACCGTCTGCTACTTTGAGCCGCTTTACCGTGTGGAATCCGTGTCACTGACGGAAATCGTGACTGAGCTTCTGAAGATAACGTTTCCACCGCCGGGAGCCAGAGAGTGGCTATTTCAGGACCTACCTGCGGGGATGCGTGTGGTGAAGCAGCCTACCTGCACCGAGCTAATTTTCACTTCTGCCACTGCCTGGGGACTTCTGCCTTTCTCTTCTGACACCAGCCGCTCAGCTCAGAAACTTCTGTTAATTCCAAAGCCCGATGGTTTTATCAGCGTAGGGTGCTTTGGCTTGGCTCCGTCAAAGTCTGTTTCCTTCTTTGCTCAGCCTGTGCTAAGTTTACCTTCTCATCTTACTGGAAACCCGTTTTCCTTTCAAAAAAAAACAAAAAACAAAAAAAACCCGAAATGATTAGTTCAGCCAACAAGCATTTTGTAGGCTGCTGCAATGGGTCAAATCTTACGTTACAAACTGAAGACACAGAACAATCTATGAGTCCATTTGGGCAGAGGGGATAGGTTCCTAAGCCAAAGTTTGGGGTTTTTTTAGGGGGCAAAGGTGCCAATGACCATTTTTTCTTCTAGGAACACACAAGGAATGATGAGGAGGCAAAGAGAGAGGATTTGGACTCCTGTCCTAATCCAGGCAGTGGCCACCCCCCACATCCCAGGTAAGGCCATGGAAAGCTGGATGTTAGAGCCTGGGTTTTGAGTCTGCTGGGGCTACAGAGCGGCTTCCTCCCACACACTCTGATTAGTAGATTTTGCTTCCTGCACGCTCAGGCACCCTGCTGTGAAGACACAGGCAGGGCCTTGGAAACAGATCACGTGTCTACTCACCCACTCCACAGGCCAAAGCAGGGCGGAGCCCCCGGGTGCCTGCCACGCCCCCAGGCAGGGAGGCAGAGTCTGCCCACCTGGACTTGAAAGTGAAGGAGTGGGCAAGGTGGGAACATTGACATTTAGCCTTCAACACAGGTGCAGCTCACCAGTGAAACTGGCCCAAGCCACGTCATCTCAGTCACTCCTGTGAGGAGCAACCAAAACGGGGCTGAGTGGAGAGCTGGCAGAAGTGCCAGTAGGTGCCCTCTTCCCTGGGCTAAGGCAAACACACACGGTCAGGGAGGATGGTCCTTCCCTCTCAGCCTTCCTAACCCACGGATCTTCTTTCTTTTCTTAAAATACTCAGAAACACACAAGTAGAAGTGCTTGGTGTTCACCTAGATCATAATTAGACACATTTCCCGATATTCGTTAGCTTATGAAAATACTGAAAAAGGAAATCTGTTTGGCCGGCGCCGTGGCTTAACAGGCTAATCCTCCGCCTTGCGGCGCCGGCATACTGGGTTCTAGTCCCGGTTGGGGTGGTTGGGGCGCCAGATTCTGTCCCGGTTGCCCCTCTTCCAGGCCAGCTCCCTGCTGTGGCCCGGGAGTGCAGTGGAGGATGGCCCAAGGGCTTGGGCCCTGCACCCCATGGGACACCAGGAGAAGCACCTGGCTCCTGGCTTTGGATCAGCGAGATGCGCCGGCCATAGCAGCTATTGGAGGGTGAACCAACGACAAAAAGGAAGACCTTTCTCTCTGTCTCTCTCTCTCTCACTATCTACTCTGCCTGTCAAAGAAAAAAAGAAAGAAAAAAAAAAAAGCAAATCTGTTAACGGAAATGAACATATGCCCCTTCCCCCTGGAAGTGCGTACTTCAGGGATAATTGACCTTAAGGTTTTTGGGAGCCCCAGATTCTTAGCCCTATGGTCATATCACATAATCTCAATGGGCTTTTGGGGGAATTGAATGAATTTAAAACCTATAAGGTGGGCGCTGGCACCGCGGCTCACTAGGCTAATCCTCCGCCTGCGGCGCCGGCACCCTGGGTTCTAGTCCTGGTCGGGGCGCCGGATTCTGTCCCGGTTGTTCCTCTTCCAGGCCAGCTCTCTGCTGTGGCCCGGGAAGGCAGTGGAGGATGGCCCAAGTGCTTGGGCCCTGTACCCGCATGGGAGACCAGGAGAAGCACCTGGCTTCTGGCTTCAGATTGACGCAGCACGCTGGCCGTAGTGGCCATTTGTGGGGTGAACCAACAGAAGGAAGACCTTTGTCTCTCTCTCTCACTGTCTAACTCTGCCTGTCAAAAACAAAACAAAACAAAACAAAACAAAAAACATATAAGGTGGGAAAAATAGCACCTGGCCTATAGAGAGCCTTAGCTATTGCTGTTACTATTAGTTTGCATTTGTGTTCTGTATCACCAGAACTGTCCTGTTTGCTATACATGACGTCCTGTGGAGAAGTGAGGCACGTCTCATTACCCCCTTCACAGACCAAGTTGCCCAGGACGCCACGCCTGCAGCTTGGGTGCTCTGATTTCCAGTTCAACACCCTTTCTACCACCACGTGCGCTCGCTTCCCGTGCTCCATAATTTATAAGATTGTGTAATCTCACCTTCTCCATGGAAACTCCGAGATGTTGACAAAGGAGGAAATCGGAATTGTCCTGCTCTGCCAGGGAAAGTCTCTAGGTTTTGAGTCATACACATTGTATGCCTTTGCAGTTTCCATCCCACATCAGTAAGTGTGTTATACAATGGATAAACATGGGCCTTCTGTGTTGCACACAAAATGTCCCACCTTCTGCTTGCTCTATTCCTCAAAGCATTATGGGAGAAGGAGAAGGAGGGCGCAGGAGGTTGATTTGGCCTGTTGGGCTGGGTAGGGGCTGGGCCAAGAGTCTCTGCTTCTCAGGCACATCTTTCATCTTTAAAGAGATAAATGTGTACAATATAGGTAAGAACGTACGTACCTAGAAGATGCATCTATGTCCCTATGTATGTGCACACACACACACACACACAGAGAGAAGTAAGTACCTAATTGGGGCCACACTCTGCAAGGTAGTGTTCTCGCTTAAGAACATGCCGTGAACGTTTTCCTAAGTCCCACTGCAATCCCAGCGTGTCGAGGCCTATCCAGGTGAGGGGATCATTTACTGCACACCATAAGGAATCCAGAGGTCAGCAGTCCAAGGCCGGTGAGCTCCCTTCCCAAAGTCTTCCCAGACCTACTTGTCTTCCAGGTTGTCACTCTGCCTTCCTTAGCTGTGGCTTTACACCTAGGGCTTATCACCTCCTTGTCACAAAATGACTGCTCTAAGAAGAGAAAATGCCAGGTGCACAAGGCCCATGTCAGCGGACACCGCTGATGGAAGAGCTCTCCCAGAATCCCACCTGTCTAGTCCCACTGTCACTCTCCTGGCCAGAACCGGGTCCCATGGCTGCCAAAGCCACCAGGGAAGCTGAGTGTCACTGGCTGTGTTTGTCGGGAAGCAGGTGCCGAGATGGAGTTTGGTGTGCCAGAGGGTTCAAGGAGGCTAGCAAGAAGTAGATGTGAGCCGGGGGAAGCACATACAACGTCTCTGCCAAAGTCTCGGCTGCTCAGTGTTGGCTCCAAAGCAGAGATGAGCCATTAGGGAAGTCCTGTGCGGGGCGGAGAGGCTAGGCCTTGGCTTAGTCATCGACCCAGGGCTGCTTTGCAGTGGCCAGGGGCTAACAACTAGATGCTGCCTGCTCACCCCAGGAAATAGTTTTTTGTTGTCATTGTTAGTTTTAAGATTTTGTTTGTTTGAGAGGTAGAGTTACAGACAGAGGGGGGAAAAAGAGAGAGAGAGAGAGAGGTCTTCCATATGGTGCTGTGCCTATTTGAAGCCAGGAGTCAGGAGCTTTTTCCCAGACAGTTGCAGGCGCCCAAGCACTTGGGCCATCTTCTGCTTTCCCAGGCCACAGCAGAGAGCTGGATTGGAAGAGGAGCAGCAAGGACTCAAACCACTGCCCATTTGGGATGCAGGAAGAGGCACCACAGTGCCGGCCCTGGGAGATACAGTTTTGTAAAATTTATTTTATGTTATGTATTTAATTTATTTGAGAGGTAGACAGACAAGACAGAGAGTTCCTATCTACTGGTTCATTTCCTCAAATGCCTGTAATGGCTGGAGCTGGGCCAGGCACAGCCAAGAGTCAAGAATCCAATCCAGGCCTCCCACATGGGACTGGCTGGGATTCAGCCGCCTGAGCCATCACCTGCTGCTTCCCAGAGTGTGCAGGAAGCTGGACTCAGGAGCAGAACCAGTACTGAAACCCAGGCACGTCCATATAGGATGCAGGTTTTCCAGGCAGTATCTTAACTGCTGTGCCCAATACCCACTCCAGAAATGTCGTTTTTAAGTTGGGAATGTTGCCACCCTAGAGAAATGTAGAGTTTTGTTCATTAAGAAGGATAAAGGGGGCGGGCGCTGTGGCGCAGTGGGTTAACGCCCTGCCCTGAAGTGCCAGCATCCCATATGGGCGCCAGTTCTAGTCCCAGCTGTTCCTCTTCCAATCCAGCTCTTGGCTGTGGCCTGGGATAGCAATAGAAGATGGCCCAAGTTCTTGGGCCCCTGCACCCACGTGGGAGACCTGGAAGAAGCTCCTGGCTCCTGGCTTCAGATCGGCCCAGCTCCGGCCATTGCGGCCATCTGGGGAGTGAACCATTGGATGGGAGACTTTTCTCTCTCTGCCTCTCCTCTCTTTGTGTGTAATTCTGACTTTCAGATAAATTAAAAAACCTTTTAAAAAGAAGAAGAAGGATGAAGGGACACTGTGTGGGCTCCTGTTGTGTCTGGCAGCTTTTGTTCAGGCTCCTGCGTGGGTGACAAGGACACTCTTGCCAGTTACAGATGTTTGTTGAACAGGTTTTTCCTTGTGTGTCTCATGGTGGAAGGGTGTTCAGTAGAGAAGTGCCTTGCTTAGTAGATGTTGGGTAATTCAGAAAGAAACGGGCCCAGTACCAAGGTGAAATACTGGACACAGGCCACGACGGGAATGAGGAAGCGAGGAGCCTGCTTTCTGTCCTTGCTCCTGAAGTGTCTACCTTTTTAGCAGTCTCTGGCATCGTCAAAGATTTCCCTCTGGGCTCATAAAGACTTAGCTCATGGATGTGTGGTGGATAAACTGGGGAGAGACCAATTATGCGATGTTTTCTCCTGAGGCTGGATCATGCAAAGTCTCATTCAAAAAGGGAATCCTGCAGGGGAGACAGAGAGCAGTGGAGAAAAGGATTTCGGAGCTGTAGGTTGGTTCATCTGGGATGTTGGCCGTTTTCCGTTTTGCTGAAGTCGTTTCCGCTGATGTGAATATGACTAATGCTATCGAGGGAAGTTCCTGTCTACAGCAGCAGACAAATGCGGCTGGACCTCTGAACACACATTCAAGAGTCATTAGGAAGTTCGGCAAGAGCAGCGACTTCCGGGGCCTGTGCCTTGAGCATGGAGCCGGCTGGTTGGTTAATGCTGAACGTTAGTGGTGTGCATACGAATAAAACCTCAAAATAGGGAAATCTGACATAGCAGGGAATACATTTGGGCCTTGGCTAATCTTAGAAAACTGATGAAGCATTTATTCTCCTAATTAGTTTCTTTAAAGTGTAACCAGCGTTTGTTATCTATCAGCAATTAGTACCTGCATTCAACTCTTTCTCTCACAGAGAAAGAACAAGATCAGTTTTAAATTGGCAGCGAGTAGTTAGAGGTTTTTCAAAAATGCTTTTAATTTTCAGTAGCACACATTTCCTGGAGGATAGGAAATGAATGAATAAAATCACCCCTAATTTCATCAATTAGAAGTAAGCAACATTATAAACTATGTTCTTTCAATCATCCCTAACATTGGCACGATTTGTTTTATGCAGATGACATATCTGTATAAAAAAGTTCTGTACATATATGTAGATGAGCTCCCATGTACATATACTCTTCTAGATAACATTTTTTAAAGATTTATTTATTTGAAAATCAGAATTACAGAGAGAGAAGGAGAGAGAGAGAGAGGTCTTCCATCCTCTGGTTCACTCCCCAATTGGCTGCAATGGCTGGAGCTGTGCTGATCCAAAGCCAGGAGCCAGGAGCTTCCTCCAGGTCATCCCACATGGGTGCAGGAGCCCACAGACTTGGACCATCTTCTACTGCCTTCCCAGCCCAGAGCAAAGATCTGGATCTGAAGTGGAGCAGCCGGGACTTGAACCAGCGCCCATATGGGATGCTGGCACTGCAGGCAGTGGATTTATTTGATATGCCGCAGCGCTGACTCCTCTTCTAGATAATTCACTGGAACCATGCACCCTGTTGCTACACCTGACAAGACAGCTTGAACATTTTTTCATGCCATTGAGTTTCCCCTACAGCACACTTTTTGAAAGCTTCATCGAGTTCCAACTCATTCAACCAAACCCTCATTACTGAACACTTAATTCTTTCTGCAGTTTGTTATTGAAAGCAATGATGGGTAATCTCGTAACTCATGCCCCTCCTGATTGATTTTGCCAGGGTAAATGCATAGGAGAGGATGAACAGTCTTGGGCTAGCCCTTGCTTCCGCCTTCCCAGAATTCCTTGCCTTTTCAGGTGACAGAACTGACCTCCCACCCCAGTCACTCATTTCCTTGTAGGAATTGCCCCTCCCCAAGCTGGGAAACTTTTCTCTCCATGGCTGGGAATGATCAGAGTGCCGTTTTCCCCAGACACATGGCTGGCCCGGGCATAGTCATAGGATCCAGCAGGGCCAGTAAGAGGGGATTTTTGTATGTCTGATAGGGGTGCTTGGTTAAAAACATATCCTATCTTCTGAAATGTTTAAGTGGCGCCCGAGAGTGTGTAAGATTGGCACCGACAAGGGTCTCTTGATGCCTACACAGAGAAAGCAGAGCTGAAAGGGAGCTCCTGGTTCCAGCCCTGCCCAGAGCAAAATGCTCCCCTAGACTTGTCCAAGTACTTGACCTAGTCCATTTCCCTTTTCCTTTATCATACTTTGAACTGCCTGTCTGTCTCTAGCAACCAGGACTCTGACTCATATAAACACTGTTCAGCTTTTGGTTCATATGTCAAATTACCTCCCAGAACGATATTACCAAATATACCTGTGGAATGGGGAATTTTAAATTGCACTGATGTTGATACAGCTACAAGACAGTGTACAACTACAACAGGAAATAGCCTTCCCTCTGCTTTCCATACCTCCATCCCCTTCTGACAGAAGAAAGCACTTTGATCAAATCATTGCATTCACGTGTGTAAGGTGAGAGTTGTGAGGCAGAGATTGAGCTACAATATTTGTGCATCAGGCTGAATAAAAGCCCTCACCATCAAGGGGGCAAAGGGAGCCAATGTTTCCTGCAGCCAGTTACATAGTGGCTCTGTGTATTATTCAGCTTTTTGTTATGATAGCAAAATGCCTAAGACAAGTGACTTATGAATAAAGAAGATTATTTTGTGTTTTTTTAAAATTAAAAAAAAATTTTTTTGACAGGCAGAGTGAACAGTGAGAAAGAGAGAGACAGAGAGAAAGGTCTTCCTTTGCCGTTGGTTCACCTTCCAATGGCCGCACCGCACTGATCTGAAGCCAGGAGCCAGGTGCTTATCCTGGTCTCCCACGAGGTGCAGGGCCCAAGGACTTGGGCCATCCTCCACTGCACTCCCGGGCCACAGCAGGGAGCTGGCCTGGAAGGGGGGCAACCGGGACAGAATCCGGGACCTCTACTAGGACTAGAACCTGGTGTGCCGACGCCGCAAGGTGGAGGATTAGCCTATTGAGCCACAGCGCCGGCCATGGTTTTTATTTTTAATGTGTTTATTTGAAAGGTAGAGTGACAGAGAGGGGGAGAGACTCAGAGAAAAAGAGAGATCTTTTATCCATTGGTTCACTCCCCAAATGGCTGCAGCAGCCAGGACTGGGCCAGGCTGAAGCTGGGAGCTTGGAGCTTCATCTGGGTCTTGTAGGGGCACAAGCACTTGGGCCATCCTCTGCTGCTTTTCCAGGCACACTAACAGGGAGCTGGATCAGAAGTGGAGCAGCCCATGAGCTGAATCAGCACTCTGAAATGAGATGCCAGTGTCACAAGCCATGGCTTAACCTTGCCAGCCTCAAGCAGGTGTGTTTTTACTCACACTTTTGAAGGCTCACAGTCCCAGATTGGGTGGCCCCACTGGCTTGGCGTCTGGTGCTGGCATTCTTGCTGGGAGTCCTGAGTTTGTGCAGGGCATCACACAACACAAGAGAGAATGTGTGTGTATGTGTATGTGTGTGTATATTCATGCTGTCTCTATAAAGTCACCAAGATTTAATCATGGGGCCTCCACCCTAGCAACCCAGTCCGATCCAGTCACTTCTCAGAGATGGCACCTGTAGACAGAGTTGGATCCAACCAGAGTTGGATCAAGTTTCCATCCTCTTAGTACCTTTATCATGGGACTCTGAGGACCAAGCCTTGCGCACATGGGCCTTTAGCAATACCTGAAAAACATCCACACCGTTGCAGTCTCTGACACTTTATTTTCTTCCCAACCTCCAAAGGGAAAGGTAAGAGAAGTGTGAACAGGGTGAGTTTCAAGAGAGGAGTTAAATTATTCAGGAGGAAGCTGTCAACTTCCAGCCGCTGAGCTGAAGCAGAGCATTTCAGAAAGAACCTATGCGCCCAGACTAGGTGGGACCCAAGTGTCGGGACCAGATTGAAGAGACAGGCCAGGGAGCAGCTTGGGGAAGACATGGGTGGGGAGGCTGGAGCAACACTGGGAAAAACAAGTCAACTCTAACTCATTCGCTGGGGTGAATGGAAAGCGGCATTTATTACTCCAGTTTTCCTGCCAGCTCCTTATGGAGCTGTGGAAATGAAAATCGGTTCCAGTCTCACTGGAGGAGTTTCCGTCCTGTTAGATGAAATTCACAGGAGGCCAAGGATTTGGGCTGAACTCCTGTGCCAGGTTCACCAGACCCAAACCAAAATGGAGTCACTCACGCTAAAGGGCCAAACTTAAAATAAGTTGTTCATTTGATCTCCCAAGAGATCAGGAGATGGAGAAGCCAAATCACTCAGCAGGCCAGTTTTAGCCAGTTTGTAGGGAAATCGCCTCTGCCTTAACCCTATAAGGGAAGTAACTTCAAAGTTACCAAAATACTTTTTGTCCCTTCTTTCTGCTTTATTTAGCCCCTTTCTACTCACAAAACCCACGTCCTCTGCTGAGCTCACTAGAACACTTTTCCAAATTTTTGGAAGAGGTTGCTGCCCCAAATCAGGCATTGCAAGCAAAAGCCATTCTATTGTGTCATTAGCTGTACTGTAATTTCATCTTTTGACTGTCCTCAGAGGGAAATGGAACAGTTCTTTCATTAGCGGTGGCCCATCTAATATGATGTTTCTGAGATGCGCATTGTGCCAGTGGCCAGCTGAAATTCCTGCATCACTAGTGGACAGCCTATTGGTTTTTTTTAAGCTTTATTTATTTATCTGAAAGAGTTACACAGAGAGAGTAGGAGAGAGTGAGAGAGAGAGAGAGACAGAGACAGAGACAGAGAGATCTTCCATCCGCTGGTTCAATCTCCAATTGGCCGCAATGACTGGAGCTGCACCAATCCGATGCCAGGAGCCAGGAGCCTCCTCTAGGTCTCCCATGCAGGTGCAGGGGCCCAAGGACTTGGGCCATCTTCTACTACTTTCCCAGGCCATAGCAGAGAGCTGGATTGGAAGTGGAGCAGCCGGGACTTGAACCTGTACCTATATGGGATGCCGGCACTGCAGGTGGCAGCTTTACCCATTTTGCCACAGCGCCGGCCACAGCCTATTGTTTCCTGTGGGTGGTTGGTTTCACTCACCCTTTCGTATACTTTTTTTTTTTTTTAAGATTTATTCTATTCATTTGAAAGACAGAGTTACAGAGAGAGGTATAGCCAGAGAGAGAGAGAGGTCTTCCATTCTGTTGGTTCACTCTCCAAATGACCACAATGGCCAGAGCTGAGCTGATCTGAAGCCAGGAGCCAGGAGCTTCTTCTGGGTCTTCCATGTGGGTGCAGGGGCCCAAGGTCTTGGGCCATCTTCTACTACTTTCCCAGGCCATAGCAGAGAGCTGGATCAGAAGAAGAATAGCTGGGACTTGAACCGGCGACCGTATGAGATGCCAGCACCACAGGCTGGGGTTTTAACCCGCTGTGCCACAGCGGCAGTCCCTCACATACTTCTTCAAATGTTTTTTGGCTCATGAAATTATAAAAGAAAAAAGTGAGGAGAAAAGATGAACTTCAGAGGAACAGGAGCGGATCAGGAAGTTGTGAGGGGAGTATGTCCTGTTCTTTACCTAATGGAAGTGAATTACTAGGAAGGTTTATTTCTACTCAAGCTTTTTATTGATTTTTAAGAAAGAAAGTCCTTCATATCCTGATCCAATCAATGTTGCAGGCACATTTGTAGTACCTTTGCTTGTAACGGCTGCTGGGACGGCCCTCTAGTGCTGGGAGGTTGGCAGCCAAGGTCACCCCCCGACACACACCCAGACTGCTTCATTTAAAAAATGTCTCTCTACAGAACAGTTGAGTAAGGACCAGCCAGCTCTGCATTAGAAATTTTGGAGGTATTATCCAGAGCTCTGAGAATGGAAAAACATCTCCAACAATCCATAGCTGTTTGGGCAAAGAAAGCACAGGGGTACAGAGAGGAACTAATACCCAAGAATCAACACAAGATCTGGAAACTGGCCAAGGAGCTCCCCATCTCTCGCTTCCACTGGCTGCCCTTCTAGGTGACTTGACCTGAATACAAATTTGATCTGAATTCTAGCTCTGCTCAGTTCAGGCTGGGACATCACAGAGAAATTAGGCCTGTCCACAAACCCCTTCCCCTAACTCTGCTGCTCCAGTGGCAGTAACTGAAACAAAGCACAGATGTGGCAAGACGCAAAAAACATACTTAGAAAATCTGAATCAACAACAATGACAAAAAACTGAATTAGTTCAGGATATAAATTTTGTATTCAAAAGTCCATCTCTTTCTTATAGACCGACAGGGAAGAAGTGGAATTTGAAATAAAAAACAGTGCTGTTAAGCACCCCTCAAAGTGAAATACTCAAGTGTAAATGTAGCAATATGTACACAAGATCTGCACTTGATCTTAGCCAAAAGGCCGAGAAGCGATTGTACACAAGATCTAGAAAGGAAACTACAGAACTCTGGTTTGAGAAATAAAAACGTAACTAAATGAATGGAGAAATACTCCATGTTCCTGGATAGGAAGATTTCATATGGTCTGCATCTCAATTCCTCCCAACTTATCTTCAGATTCAATGCAATACCAGTCAAAATTCTAGAAATATTGTCTGTGGGTACCAACAAACTGGTTCCAAAGTTAATGTGGAGAGGAAAGATATCCGAAACCGAGTTGCAGGGCTGATACTGTCTGGCTCTGAGATTTACTATAAAGCTACAATAATCAAGACAATGTGATTTCATGAAAGAATAGAGAAATCAATGGAACAGAATAGGGACTCTAGAAATAACTCACACAAATATAATCAACTGAACTTTGACAATGAAACAAAGGCAAGATAAAAGATAGGGTTTTCAGCAAAATATGCAGGGCCAACTAGATATCCACATGCCAAAGAAAAAATATAGATAGACCTTATACTCTTCAGAAAAATCACTTCAAAGTGGACCATAGACCTAAAGTAAAATGTAAAAAAGAAAAACATGAAACTCCCAGAAGGTAACATTTTAGAAAAATCTGAATGACCTTGGGTATAACAGTGACTTCTAAAATACAACACCAAAGTCAGGATCCACGAAATCAGTAGTTAATAACCTGGCCTTCATTAAAGTTAAAAACTACTCTTGCAAGAGCATAAGCAGACAAGCCACAGATGGGAGGAAATATTTACAAAAGACGTATCTGATAAAGGACAGTTCCTGAAGATACCCAAAGAGCTCTCAAAATGCCACAATTGGAAAATGTACAACCTGATTTAAAAAATAGACAAAAGATGTTAACAGATTCCCCCCCAAAGAAGACATACAGTTGTCCCAAGAGGCACGTGAGAAGATGCTGAGTGCCGTTTGACCGTAGGGGATTGCATCCTAACGAGAGGCCACTGCACGCCTATCAGAACGGCTGAACCCAAATTCGCTGCCAGTGCTGAATGCTGGTGATGTGGTGTAGCTGGAACTCTTGGTGGTTGCCAGTGGAAAGCAGAGTGGAGCTGCTGTTTTGGAGGATAGTTTGGCAGCTGCTCACAAAACTAAAGATACTGTAGGTGGGCATTTGGCCTCGCAGTTGGGATGCCCACATCTCGTATCAGAGTGCTTAGGTTCTCGTCCCAGCTGGGGCTCCCAATTCCAGCTGCCTGTTGGTGTGGACCCGGGAGGCAGTAGGTGATGGCTTGAGTAGCTGAGTCCCTGCCACCCACGTGGGAGGCATGGATTGAGTTCCTGGCCCCTGGCTTTGGTCTGGCTTAGTTCTGGCTATGTGGGCATCTGGAAAGTGAACTAGTGGATGAGATAACTACCTTTCTCTACCCCAACCCTCAGTCTTTCTCTAAAGAAAAAAAAAAAAGAATAAAAAATTAAACATGCTCTTACCACAGGATTCTATAACTGCCCTGTTGATACTTACCTAAACCCCGTGCTTGGATGTTTAGTCACCTTTAGGAATGGTGCTAAAACTGGGAAGCATCCGAGATGTTCTTCAGTACATGAATGGATAAATGCTGTATGGTACATCCAAATAATGTAAAATTAGTGCCAAAAGAAAGGAGCTGTGGAGCCATGAAAAGACATGGAAGTGCCTTAAAAGCTTATATTATTAAGAGAAAGAAGTCGGGTTGAAGGGCTATGTATGATATGGTTCCAACTGTAGGGCAGCCTGGAGAAAAAAACAATTAAGGAGACACTGAGGCCGGTGCCGTGGCTTAACAGGCTAATCCTCCACCTTGCAGCGTCGGCACACTGGGTTCTAGTCCCGGTTGGGGCGCCGGATTCTATCCCGGTTGCCCCTCTTCCAGGCCAGCTCTCTGCTATGGCTCAGGAGTGCAGTAGAGGATGGCCCAAGTGCTTGGGCCCTGCACCTGCATGGGAGACCAGGAGAAGCACCTGGCTCCTGGCTTCGGATTAGCACGATGCGCCGGCCGCAGTGGCCATTGGAGGGTGAACCAGCGGCAAAAAGGAAGACCTTTCTTTCTGTCTCTCTCACTATCCACTCTGCCTGTCAAAAATAAAAAAAAAATAAAAAAAAAAAAAAGGAGACACTGAAAAGATTGGTGGTTGCCAGGGCTTAGGAGGAGGAAGGGACACCTCGGCAGAGCACAGAGGGTTTTTAGGGCTGTGAGTTTATGTGCACGATATTACGATGGTTGACACGCTTCATCACACACCCTCAAAAACCCATAAATGTACTGTGTCCAGAGTGAACCCTAACAGGAATGACAGTGTTGGGGCAATAGTGATGTGTCCCGGTAGGCTCGTGGATGGTAACAGGTGTGTCACTCGGGAGCTAAAGGTTGATCATCGGGGAGGTTGTGCTCGTATGTCACCGGACTTCTCTGTACTTTCTCCTTAATTTTAATGTAAACCGAAAACTGCTCTAAGAAATAAAGTTACTGGCTGGCGCCACGGCTCACTTGGCTAATCCTCTGCCTGTGGCACCGGCCACCCCGGGTCTAGCCCTGGTTGGGGCGCCGGATTCTGTCCTGGTAGCTCCTCTTCCAGTCCAGCTCTCTGCTGTGGCCCAGGAGTGCAGTGGAGGATGGCCCAAGTGCTTGGGCCCTGCACCTGCATGGGAGACCAGGAGAAGCACCTGGCTCCTGGCTTCGGATCAGCACGATGCGCCGGCCGTAACGGCCAATTGGGGGGTGAACTAATAGAAGGAAGACCTTTCTCTCTGTCTCTCTCTGTCCAACTCTGCCTGTCAAAAAAAAAAAAAAAAAAAAAAAGGAAAAGAAAGTTACTGTAAGTTTGTTAACAAAAAGAAGTCTAAGTGGCAAGTATGTGAGAGAGGGATGTGTGTCTCGAGTAGCAGAGGCTGGTTTCCAGTGATTCTGCCCAGTCAGGGAAAGTTGGCTTCCTTCCTTGGCATCTTCCACTCCATCCCTACCTCCACTCCTTCATGCAGTGTCACTGTGTTTCTCTCCGTGTGCTCAAGTTGTTGGTTTCTGATGCCATGTTAGTATTTCCATAGGTGACAACCTAGACCGCAGACTGCCCAGGCTGACCTAGTCACAGAGGAATGGGCTCCTCCCTAGCTTAGCACAGTCCTGTCTGTCCATGCCCACATGTTCCTGTCCCCTCTCCTGCTTCCTTGCTGTCCCCAGCTCCTCTGGATCTGGCACCCATGGGGCCCACGATGCAGTAGACGCGCTGGGCTAACTGGGAAGTCCCATGCTTCCAAGTTTCTTTTGTTGTCACCAACTCAGGCATCTAAGTGTGCCCTTTTGGGTGGAAATAGGGAGACAAGGAGATGTTTAATGCTTCTTTACTTCCATCAGCCATTTGAGGGTAGTTCAAAAAGTTTGTGGAAAATAGAATCAAAAGATGATTTTAGACATGGGCATTTGGTCTAGTGGTTAAGACACTGGTTAAGGGGCCTGCATCCCATATCAGAGTGCTTGTGTTTCAGTCTGGCTCCATTCCTGACTCCAGCTTCCTGCTGATGCACACCCTGGGAGGCAGCAGGGATGGCTCAAGGGCTCGAGTCCCTGCTGTCCCCATGGGAGACCCTGTCCGAGTGCCTGGCTCCTGTCTTTCACCTGGTCTGGCCCTGGGTGTTGCAGGCATTTAGGGCGTGAACCTGTAGATGGGAGCTCTCTCTCTTTCCACCTCTGAAATTAAAAAAAAAAAATTTAAAAACCAAGCTTTACAGCTTTGTTTTGATACAAAAAAGTTTTGAAATCCATCCATAGCTTTTTCTTTTTTTTCATCCATAGATTTTCAAAATATGCATGTCCA
This sequence comes from Lepus europaeus, assembly GCF_033115175.1. Taxonomy (NCBI): domain Eukaryota; kingdom Metazoa; phylum Chordata; class Mammalia; order Lagomorpha; family Leporidae; genus Lepus; species Lepus europaeus. The sequence goes on from NC_084832.1 coordinate 119,167,959, forward strand.
TGAATTTGTTGGAGGCCCCTCTGCAAATGGATTTCACAAATTTTATGCACCAGAATAAACTCTTCTGGTTCCGTTATCCACAGACTTTTGCAAGTACCCTCGTATGCCATTGCAGAGGGCTTCACCAACTCATAAGGTGAGTTGCTTCTGCACGGTTTCTCTGTGGGCATGTCAGTGACAAGTGTCTGTGTAGACCACTTAAGATTTTGAAGTTCTTTAAATGGTTTCAGAACTATTAATATTTTACAGTATTTAAAAATTGCAATTTTATAGATAGTAATTATATCATGCTTAGAAAACAGGTTTCCATCAAGGCTCTCCCCAGTGCCTTCTGGTTGTAAATGGTATTTGAGGAATTGAACTACCAGCCCAGAAGTGAGCACACTGGAGTTTAAACTCAGCTACCCAATAGAGTGTGTGAGGTAATTTGTATTAACTCCTTCAAATTTCAGTTTCGCTATTCATTTTTTAGTTTTCTCACATACACAGAGAGAGGGGAGAGATGCGCTTTAGAATGTTGCGATTTCCAGCTGTCAGTGCAGCTACATATGATGACTGTGCAAACCATCTTCCTGTATCAAGGCAAAACCTAAAAGTCTCCTGTGAAAGACCACGTTTCTGATTTCATCAACTCCCAAAACCAATGGTCTGTGGATCAGAAATTCTCTTGAACTGGGCAAGTCCCGACTTGTACACGTGTTGTTTCCACTCAAATGCAGACACAGTTCTTGTGGAAAAAGCAGAGGAGGCTGGGCAGCCAGCGGCCCCATTCCGAGGGGATTGAAAGGACTCCCAAGGCAACCACTCCCAAAGCAGGCTGTTTCTGGGAGCTGTTTCCTGCCTGAACAAACAACCCCTCCCAAGCCCTTGAGGCTGCCCTGGTTCAGGGACCACCCTGTGGGATCCAAGCCCACTGCCATGGCCAGCAAGCCCTGGACAGAAATAAATGTGAATAAAGTGATCCCTGGGGCTGGGCTCCATGGCAGCCCCAGCAACAACATGTTTTTGTTCAGTCTGATAATAAATAACCCGAGCCTGTGCCAAACCTGGAACGCATTCCTGGTCCATCCTGGTTTAGACTTGTGAATGTTGAGACAGACAGGAACTGCTGTGCCCCTAGGGAAGCTGCAGCCAAGACTCTACAGGCTGTTTAAGGCTGGTGCCTGGGCAGATGGTGAGTTGCTGGAGTCCTGCTATGTCATCTTTGCTCCAGGTTCTTGTCCCCACAGAAATATGACTTCAGAGCAGAGGCGTCCATATGTAGTGCACACGTGAGAGCAGGATTTGAAAGAGAGAAAGAGAGAAGACACATTCATGCGTGACTGTGGGCCACCCCACATAAGGAGATACCCATCATGAGTGGGCCAGACGGTTGCCTAGGAGGACAGAGATGGCCAAGAGGTCCAAAAGCCTCCCTAAGCATGGTCAAGGGGAAAAGATGGCCCCATGCCTCCTATCAGTCTCTTATGAAGTAGGCAGTGTGGTGCCTTAATTCAACTAACAAGTAGGGGTGGGGTCTCAGGGTGCCTGAAGCCTTCCAGGATTTTCATGGTGCCTCTATGTGGAGTTTAACTTCTATGTGGCCATCATACCTTTTCCTTCTTCCCGGTCCTGGTTGAGCCACAGGTGCATCCTGGGAAGGTGGGTGTCTCAGATTGACAGATGAAGGGGTATATTTACCCTGCAGGGCTGGCAAAAATTCCAACTCACCTATTTCCATCTAACTCATTGCCTAGTTTTCCCCAAATACTGCCTAACTTCCTTTATTAAAAAATATTTATTTATTTATTTATTTTTCCCAAAGAAAGAAACCATTTATTTAATGAGTACAAATTTCATAACTACAACTTTAGGAATATAGTGATTCTTCCCATCATACCTGCCCTCCCGTCCCCACTCCCACCCCAGCTCCTTCTCCCTCTCCCATTCCCAGTCCCATTCTCCATTAAGGAAAAAATAAATCAGTTCCTTGACAGTCAAGACAATGGCTGTTCAAGTCATTGCTTCTCAAGGTGTCAATTTCACTTCTACAGGTTTCCTTTTAGATGCTCTGTTATCACAGATCAGGGAGAACATATGGTATTTGTCTGTTTGAGACTGGCATATTTCACTAAGTATGATGTTTTTCAGATTCATCCATTTTTTTGCAAATGACCAGATTTCATTGTTTTCCTTCACTGTGTAGTATTCCATAGAGCATATATTCCATAATTTCTCTCTTCAGTTGATGGGCATTTAGGTTAATTCCATGTCTCAGCTATTATGAATTAAGCTGCAATAAACATGCGAGTTCAGATAACTCTTTTATTTGCTGATTTCATTTCCCTTGCGTAAATTCCTAGGAGTGGGCCAGCGCCATGGCTCACTTGGCTAATCCTCCGCCTGCGGTGCCGGCACCCTGGATTCTAGTCTCTGTTGGAGAGCCGGATTTTGTCCCGGTTGCTCCTCTTCCAGTCCAGCTCTCTGCTATGGCCCGGGAGTGCAGTGGAGGATGGCCCAAGTGCTTGGGCCCTGCACCTGCATGGGAGACCAGGAGGAAGCACCTGGCTCCTGGCTTCGGATCGGTAGCAGCCATTTGGGGGGTGAACCAACGGAAAGGAAGACCTTTCTCTCTCTCTCTCTCTCTCTCTCTCTCTCACTCACTCACTCACTGTCTAAATCTGCCTGTCAAAAAAAAAAAAAAATTCCTAGGAGTGGGATGGCTGGATCACATGGCAGGTCTATATTCAGATTTTTGAACTAACTCCATACTGTCTTCCATAGTGGTTTTACCAGTTTACATTCACACCAACAGTAAGTTAGTACCTTTTCTCCCGCATCCTTGCCATCATTTGTTGTTTGTTGATTTCTGTATGAAAGCCATTCTAACTGGGGTGAGGTGAAATCTTGTGGTTTTGATTTGCGTTTCCCTGATGGCAAGTGATCCTGAGCATTTTTTCATGTGTCTGTTGGCCATTTGGATTTCTTCTTTTGAAAAATGTCTGTTTAAGTCCTTGGCGCATCTTTTAAGTGGGTTGTTTGTTTTGCTGTTGTGGAGTTCCTTGATCTCTTTATATATTCTGGTTATTAATCCATTATCAGTTGCATTGTTTGCAAATAATTTCTCCCATTCTGTTGGTTGCCTCTTCACTTTCCTGAGTGTTTCTTTTGCAGTATAGAAACTTCTCAATTTGATATAATTTCATTTGTTGATTTTGGCTTTGATTGCCTGTGCCTCTGGGGTCTTTTCCAAGAATGCTTTGCCTGCACCAATGTCTTGCAAGGTTTCCTGGATGTTCTCTATTAATTTGATGGTATCAGGTCATAGATTAAGGTCTTTAGTCAATTTTGAATGGATTTTCATGTAAAGTATAAGTAGGAGTCCTCCTTCATACTCCTGCATGTGGAAATCCAGTTTTCCCAGCACCATTTGTTGAAGAGACTGTCTTTGCTCAAGGGATTGCTTTTAGCTCCTTGGTCAGATATAAGTTGGTTGTAGATGTTTGGATTGATTTCTGGTGTTTCTATTCTGTTCCATTGGTCTATCTATCTGTTTTTGTACCAGTACCAGGCTGTTTTGATTATAACTGCCCTGTAGTATGTCTTGAATTCTGGTATTGTGATGCCTCCGGCTTTGTTTTTGTTGTATAAGATTGCTTTAGCTATTCAAGGTCTTCTGTGTTTCCATATGAATTTCAGCATCATTTTTTCTAGATCTAAGAAGAATGTCTTTGGTATTTTGATTGGTATCACATTGAATCTATAAATTGCTTTTGGGAGAATGGATATTTTGATGATATTGATTCTTCCAATCCATGAATATGGAAGATTTTTCCATCTTTTTGTATCTTCTGTTTCTTTCTTTAATGTTTTATAATTCTCATCATAAAGATCTTTGACATCCTTGGTTAAATTTATTCCAATGTGGCCAGCGCCGCGGCTCACTAGGCTAATCCTCCGCCTTGCGGCGCCGGCACACTGGGTTCTAGTCCCGGTCGGGGCACCGGTCCTGTCCCGGATGCCCCTCTTCCAGGCCAGCTCTCTGCTGTGGCCAGGGAGTGCAGTGGAGGATGGCCCAAGTCCTTGGGCCCTGCACCCTATGGGAGACCAGGATAAGCACCTGGCTCCTGCCATCGGATCAGCGCGGTGCGCTGGCCGCAGAGCGCCAACCACAGCAGCCATTGGAGGGTGAACCAACGGCCAAGGAAGACCTTTCTCTCTGTCTCTCTCTCACTGTCCACTCTGCCTGTCAAAAAAATAAAATAAAATTAAATTAAATTAAAAAAAATAAAAAAAATTTATTCCAATGTATTTGATTTTTTTTTGTAGCTATTTTGAATGGGATTGATCTTAGAAGTTCTTTTTCAGCCATGGCATTGTGTATGCAAAGGCTATTTATTTTTTGTATATTGCTTTTATATCCTGCTACTTTACAAAACTCTTCTATGAGTTCCAATAATCTCTTGGTGGAGTCTTTTGGATCCCCTAGACATAGAATCATGTCATCCGCACATAGGGATAATTTGACTTCCTCATTTTCAATTTGTTTCCCTTTGATTTATTTTTCGTGTCTAATGGCTCTGGCTAAAACTTCCAGGACTATATTGAATAGCAGTGGTGACAGTGGGCATCCTTGTCTTGTTCCACATCTCAGTGGGAATGCTTCCAACTTTTCCTCCATTCAGTAGGACATTGGCTTTGGGTTTGTCATAAATTGCCTTGATTTTGTTGAGGAATGTTCCTTCTATACCAAGTTTGCTTAGAGTTTTCATCATGAAAGGATGTGGTACTTATCAAATGCCTAATGATAATCATATTTTTTGTTCAGAAGTTTGTTAATGTGATGTATCACATTGATTGATTTGCATATGTTGAACCATCCTTGCATACCAGGGATAAATCCCACTTGGTCTGGTTGATTGATCTTTCTGATGTGTGGCTGGATTCAATTGGCTAGAATTTTGTTCAGGAATTTTGCATCTATGTTCATCAGGGAAATTGATCTGTAGTTCTCTTTCTCTGTTGCGTCCTTTTCAGGTTTAGGAATTAAGGTGATGCTGGCTTCCTAGAAAGAATTTGGGAGAATTCCCTCCATTCCGATTGTTTTGAATAGCTTGAGAAGTGGAATTAGTTCTTCTTAAAATGTCTGGTAGAATTCAGCACTGAAGGCTGGCGCCGTGGCTCACTAGGCTAATCCTCTACCTGTGGCGCTGACACACCAGGTTCTAGTCCTGGTTGGGGCGCCAGTTCTGTCCCAGTTGTTCCTCTTCCAGTCCAGCTTTCTGCTGTGGCCCGGAAGGGCAGTGGATGCCAGTTCTAGTCCCAGCTGCTCCTCTTCCCATCTAGCTCTCTGCTGTGGCCTGGGAAAGCAGTAGAAAATGGCCCAAGTCCTTGGGCCCCTGCACCTGCGTGGGAGACCCGGAAGAAGCTCCTGGCTCCTGGCTTCAGATCAGTGCAACTCTGGCCATTGTGGCCATCTGGGGAGTGAGCCAGCAGATGGAAGACCTCTCTGTCTCTACCTCTCTCTGTAACTCTGTTTTTCAAATAAATAAAATAAATCTTTAGTAAAAAATAGATTACTAGTGTGCTCACAAGAGTGTTGACTTAATGAATGATTATATGTTGTGTTAGAGTTCTTTGATGAAAACGCTGATTGTGAAAGTTTCTAACAATGTTTTTATTTTATATAGATGGACGCAGCAGGATTCAAAGCATTTTACTGACTGAACATAGAGTACTTCATCATTATTTAGATACTGCCATCCCCATGGAGGTTCACGAACAACATTTACCTAACATGGAAGTAGTTTGCAACAAATTGTTCTTTTAAAAAAACATATCAGAGGCTGGTGCCATGGCTCAATAGGCTAATCCTCCACCTGCAGCGCCGGCAAACCGGGTTCTAGTCCTGGTCGGGGCGCCGGATTCTGTCCCGGTTGCCACTCTTCCAGGCCAGCTCTCTGCTATGGCCCGGGAGTGCAGTGGAGGATGGCCCAAGTGCTTGGGCCCTGCACCCCATGGGAGACCAGGAGAAGCACCTGGCTCCTGCCTTCGGATCAGTGCAGTGCGCCAGCCACAGCGGCCATTGGAGGGTGAACCAACGGCAAAGGAAGACCTTTCTCCCTGTCTCTCTCTCTCACTGTCCACACTGCCTATCAAAAAAAAAAAATTTAAATAGTAGTGTTTAAATATATTTTTAAATGCAAGTGTACTTCTTAAAAGCAAGAATACTTTCTTATATAACCACAGAAAAGTGAGTTAAAGCCAGAACATTTATATTAATATTATCTAATTTATAGTGCTATATATTCTATATATATTCTATATATATTATAATTTATAGTTAATCATATTTTTCCAATTGACCCAGTAAGTTTCTTTATAGTAAATAATAATAGATTATGGTTTTGGATTTAATGTTGCATTTAGGTACCTTATCATTTTAGATATTTTAAAATCAGAATGGGGGCTGGTGTTGTAGTACAACTGGTTAAGCCGTCACTTACAGCACTAGTATCCCATGTCTGAGTTCCAGTTGGAGTCCCAGCTGCTACACTTCAGATCCAGCTTCCTGCGAATGTGCCTGGAAAAGCAGCAGATAAGGTCCAAGTAGTTGGGTCTCTGCCCCCGATGTGGGAGACCTGGATGGAGTTCCAGTCTCCTGGTTTTGGCCTGGCAAAGCCTCAGCCTTTTATATTTTATATATATATATTAAATATATATATATATATTTATATTTATGTGGCCTTTTATAGAGTGAACCAGCAAGTGGAAGATCTCCTTATCTCTCTGTCTCTGTCTCTCTCTCACTCTGCCTTTCAAATAGATAAAATAAAATCAAGATCAGTTAGTCACCTTTTCCTGACATTTACACTCTTATGGTATGGGCAAGTTCATTTGTAAAAACTTACTATCACTTTGTGTTTGTCTGCTTTTTCATAATTAGATTGAGGGTAGTAAGGAGAGCACCAGAGAAGAGATCAGGAGGAAATGGAAGCTTTTTAAAGAGATGAGTATTTTCTTGGTACACACAATATGAAAAGTCTAGCATAAAAGAGCAAGTGTTGAAGCTATGGGCTGCTCAATCTTGGACTGGGAACCTCCAGAACCATAAGCCAAACTAAACCTCCCTTGTTCATATGTACATTCTCTTAGGTATTTAGTTATAGTGTCAAAAAGCTGACTAATACAATGGGTTTCCAAGAACCCATGTCCCAGTCCCTCTGCAGGTATTGCTGTCTCTCCTACACCCCAGAGCTGGTTGAACTCAGGGTGAGAGGACCAGCCTAGTGCCTCAGCTGGGACAACTCTGAAGGGTCTTCCTGACCCTTATGGGCACTCCTTATGGGACAGGCTGGCAGCTGCATTGCAGGTCAGCCTTTCCCTCTGCCTAATCCTGCCATCTTCTCTGTCTCTTCTGGGTTATTCCAGGGAGCACTCCCAAGTCAATCTCCTGCGTGTTAATCTGAGCATTTCAGATTCTTTCTCCCGGAAAACTGAGCTAGAACTGGGCTGTTTTACATATCTGAATGGGTGTTTTAATAAGCATTCCAGGCCCTGAAGCAGGTCTATTTATAATCACTTTGAATGTATTAAAAATCATTAAGGTAGCATGCATATGCATAGTCCTATTATAAAAACATCAATGCATCATGATTCCTATAGGAACTGCTGTGCTCAAACAGCAACACTTTCCAGAGGTTCACAAGAGCTTGTGTCTGGATTGCTCACAACAGCCAGAGCTTGGGGCTTAGGTTTGCATATCCAGAAATTTAACTTTGTCCGAAGTGACCACACTCAGAGAAGCTAGTGCAGAGTAAGGATAACCTAACTGAGAAAAGAACACACAATGATTGGCATACTCTTCCCCCGTAAGAAGAATCTACATAGGAAGTCAAATCAGGACTTCACTTGATGACTAAGATGATTTATCTGTTTCTGATTTATTTAATTTGTCATGATCTGATCTTATTTCTATCACTTAGCCCGGTAAGACCAACAATCAAGCCAGATACTCATTTCTTCTTCCTGAGATGAAATAGTTTATAATTCACCATTTAACTCTTAAAAATACAAGTCTCAGCCTCCTACTGGCCCATAAATATCCACTCTGGCTCCCCTTCTAGTAAGTCTCCAAAACTAGTGTCCAACTATTTTTTAAAGCAAACTTGACCATGTGAACCCTCTACAAACTCTACCGCAGACCTGCAGTAGTTTCCTATTGGTCTTTCATGAAGATATGTTGACTTGACCTTGTCCAGAAGGCTGTGTGTGGTCCAATGACAGGAAAAACAAAATCAGTGGAAAGCCCTATAGGCATTACTTTCTCCAGGAAACCAAATCAGCATAAAATACAAGAGGCTAACCATCTGAAAACAACAACCTGACTCCTGGGGAGGCTGTAGCTGTAGCTGACCTTGGGAAGTCCTGTCCCTTCTCTGTCACAGTCCCTCTCCATCGGTTTATAAAAATCATCCAGCAAAACGAGCACGATCAGCTCAGCAACAGCCAACACTAGGAGTGATTTTGCCTGCTCCAGAGCCTCTGAGGGCTCTCCGGTTTTGTGAAACTACTTCCCTACACGGCCTTGTCCTCAACCTTAGCTCCAGAGCTGCAAGGAAGAACTTGGACTGTGAAGTCATTTTACACAGACCTTACCTCATTTAGGTCTCACAGTGACTCCATCAGATGGATAGAGAGAGTCCTCTTCATCTGGGTACTCGTGGTCCGAGTTCTTGCTCTCACAGCACTGTGCCAAGAAGTGAAAGTCACAACAACATGGAAATAATCACTAACCTATTGGCCTTTGTGATGAACTACACACAGGCTTCCCTTCTGCTGAACACTTGGGTCTGCCCCTCACTCTCACATCAAGATCTTCGTCTTCCTTTGGCAGGATTAAAGATGTGGCCCAACCCGACTGTGAACAAACATGAATTTTTGCACACTGCTGCCTGGTGGCACAGAAATTAGAGCAACACTGGATGGTAGTTTGGTCACAGATTTGGGAATGTAAAATGTGCACTGCCTTTGCCTCACTTCTAGGAATTTGCCCCAAAGTTCAGTTTCTCTTAGTACAGAACTGAGAAGGAAGTCCAACTGACTTAAGATGGTGAAAACTGTTGCAAATAATATAGTTTTAATATAGAAATATTATGTATTTATATATAATATATGTTTGTATATAATATACATAAATAAATTTATAAATTATAAATATTTAAATATAAATGTAAATTTATAGTCATAGAAATATAAATTTATACATTTATATTTTATAAATTTATATTTATGTAAATATAGATATATGAATATTTTATAAATATTATATAATATATAAATATTATATATTACAAATATAGAATAATACAGTTTTAATAGAAAACTGTTAGTAGCCAAAGATCTTAGGAAACATAATTTTTCAAGAGCGACTTCTGTATGATTGTGCTGTAATGCCAAATGTGAATAGAGGGATTTCTTTCTTTCCTTTTAAAGATTTTATTTATTTATTTGAGAGGTAGAATTATAGACAGTGCGAGGGAGAGACAGAAAGTCTTCCATCTGCTGGTTCACTCCCCAAAAGGCCACAATGGCCGGAAATGAGCCAATGTGAAGCCAGGAACAAGGAGCTTCCTTCGGGTCTCCCCGCATGGGTGCAGGGGCCCAAGCACCTGGGCCTCTTCCACTGCTTTCCCAGGCCACAGCAGAGAGCTGGATGGGAAGAGGAGCAGCTGACCAGAACCTGTGCCCATATGGGTTGCTCGCGCCGCAGGCAGAGGATTAACCTACTGCACCACAGCACCAGCCCCTAGAGGGATTTCAACTCATAAAATCATATACTCACATCAGAAAAATTTTGCTAAAAACAATTATTTATGTGATTCAGTCTTTTTTCAATTTAAGTACTACATGGTCACAACTATAACTTAAATGTAAAAAAAAAGTATTTTCATAATGTTAAGCCTTAGTTTTCAAGATAGAATTCCTCCCTAAACCATAAATGTTTCCTAGTCAGTATAAAATACTGGTCTTCTTTCCAGTTAGAAGAAAAATTTATTTTTGTTAAAAATTATCCTTTGACAATAGACCCTTTTAATTTATCCCCATTATAGATGAGTAAATTAAGGGTTAGAGAGTTTAAGGAATGTTCCTAAGACTATAAACTCAGGATTTAGTGGTGGGCATTTAGTGTAGCTATTAAGATGTGGCTTGGGACACCCACATCCCATATCAAAGTGCCTGAGTTCAAGCCATGGCTCTACTTCCCATTTCAGCGTTGTGCTAATGTGCGTCCTGGGAGGCAGCCATGAGGACTCCCGTGGCTGGGTCCCTGCCCCCAACATGGGAGAGCTGGACTGAGTTTCTGGTGTCTGGCATCTGCCTGGTCTAGCCCTAGCTGTTGCAGAGTGACAGCTGTTGCCCCAGCTGTTGAGAGTGAATTGGTGGATGGAACATCTCTCGCGCTTAGTCTTTGGCGCGCGCTCTCTCTCTCTCTCTCGCTCTGTCTCTCTACATTTGAAATAAAATTAAAATACTAAAAATAAGTAAGAAAAGCAGACAGACTTGCACTTGGCATCATTGAATAGGGTAGTTGTAAGGCAAGGACAGAAATACCCACCAAAACAGATGGGAGGTATAAAAGGAACCCTCAAACTCTCCTAGGTGGTAGATTTTCTTTCCTTTTCTACTTATTTATTTTTATTTTTATTTGACAGGTAGAGTTATAGACAGTGAGAGACAGAGAGAAAGGTCTTCCTTCTGTTGGTCCACTCCCCTAATGGCCACCACAGCCGGCGCTGTGCCAATCCAAAGCCAGGAGCTGGGTACTTCCAACCAGTCTCTCATGCGGGTGCAGGGACCCAAGCACTTGGGCCATCCTTTGCTGCCCCCCTGGGCCACAGCAGAGAGCTGGACTGGAAGAGGAGCAACCGGGACTAGAACCCGAGGTGCTGTTGCCGCAGGTGGAGGATTAACCAAGTGAGCCATGGCGCAGGCCCCTCTTTCTTGCTTGCTTTTTTTTTTTTTTTTTTTTTTTTTTTAAGATTTATTTGTTTGAAAGGCAGAGTTACAGAAAGAGAGAGGAAGATATAGATTTTCCATCTGTTGGTTCACTCTCCAAATGGCCATAGTGGCTGACGTTGGGCAAGACTAAAACCAGGAGCCAGGAGCTTCTTCTGGGTCTCCCACATGGGTGCAGGGGCCAAAGCATTTGGGCCATCCTCCACTGCTTTCCCAGGCACATTGCAGGAAGCTGGATTGGAAGTGGAGCAGCCAAGACTGGAATCAGGGTTTGAGCCAGCATCTCAGCCAATGGTGGTAGATTTTTAGAAACCTGACACCATTTCTAAAAAGAGGCAGTTTAAAAAATCAAGCAGACTTTGAAGTGAAGTTAAAATCACTTATATAAAAAAACCAACTTTTTTACATATTGTGTGTTAAACAGGCTAATAAGTGGTAGAGGAAGAGCCAAATAAAGTATAGGAGCTCCAGTGCAGACCCAAAAACCAAAATGAAGGCACAACTGTAGTATCCTTGAAATTCCTTTTATAACTGGTGAGTGATTGCTTTTTAAAGGTATGATTATCTTAAGTGGTATAATCACAGAATATTAAAAAAAACAAAGAGAAATAATAATTTCCTAGAATTTATTCAAATTATTATATCTTTTCTTAGGCTGCCCACATTAAATATGAATGAGTTTTGAAAAGTTGAATTTCACTGTTCTAATGAAAAGAAGTCTTTAGGGGAATCTTTCTCTTAATTGAGAAAATGGAAGTTTTGGACTTAATCCTAAAACTAGAAATGAGATGTTGAAATTTCAGAGACATTTTCAGTTTTAAAAAGAAAAAAGTCTTCCTAACTTTTAATTAGAATGTTAATCATGAATTTCTAATGTCCATGAAGATTTAGAAGACAGGGAGGCATCAAACAGAAATTTATTTTTCAAAATATTTATTTATTTATTTATTTATTGACAGGCAGAGTGGACAGTGAGAGAGAGAGACAGAAAGGTCTTCCTTTTTACCGTTGGTTCACCCCCAAGTGGCCGCTGCGGCCGGCGCACCGCGCTGATCCGAAGGCAGGAGCCAGGTGCTTCTCCTGGTCTCCCATGTGCGTGCAGGGCCCAAGCACCTGGGCCATCCTCCAGTGCACTCCCGGGCCACAGCAGAGAGCTGGACTGGAAGAGGAGCAACCGGGACAGAATCCGGTGCCCCAACCGGGACTAGAACCCGGTGTGCCGGTGCCGCAAGGCGGAAGATTAGCCTATTGAGCCACAGCGCTGGCCTATTTTTCAAAATATTATGTTCTCTTACATTTTTCTTTTGTGAGGAGCTTAAATGTCAGATTTTCTAAAGGGGTGGAGGAAGCCTATCACATAGGCTATAACATTTGGACAGTTTTCCACATATACAACTTGTAGGAGCCATTTGTACTGCTGCCAGATACTTCTGGTTTTCTCTCTTTCCTGCCTTCCTTTTTTTTTTTTTTTTTTTTTTTTTTGTCACCAGACTATTGTCTTCAAAGCTTATATGGAGCCATGCAACTTCTCTGGCCAATGTGTTATGAGTGAAAATGTCAACTTGAGACCCCAAGCTTGCCTTTCCTACCTACCATAGAGATGAGCAGTGCTCAAGGTGAGAGCCTGCATCCCCAGGCGACTCTGAGGAGCAAAGTGTTCCTGCTGGCCAGCCAAGGACATAGGGCATGAGCACCAGATGAGCCCTCGCCATCATAAATCACGCTGCATCTCTGTGATCATCTGTTACTGCAGCGTCCCTGAGCCTCAGCCTGCTTTCCTGCTGTATTTCCTGTCACACGGATGGGAAGTCATTTGTGTCTGTCTCTGCTAGTATCTGGAATTTAGAAAAATTAACGGCTAGTAGATAAGAATTAAAGCAAGAAGAGGTGTTTGGTGCACCAATTCAAGCACCTGCTTGGGACACTAAATCCTCTATCAGAATGCCACGGGTGTCTGGTTTGAGTCCCAGCTTCACTTTTTTTTTTTTTTTAAGATTTATTTATTTACTTGAAAGTCAGAGCTACAGAGAGAGGAGAGGGAGAGAGAGGGAGAGGGAGACAGAGGGAGGGAGGGAGGGAGGGATGTAGAGATGGAGGGAGGGAGGGGGAGAGAGAGAGAGAGAGAGAGAGGTCTTCCATCCACTGGTTCACTCCCCAAATGGCTGCAATGGCTGCAGCTGAGCTGATCCCAAGCCAGGACCCTGGAGCTTCCTCCAGGTCTCCCACATGGGTGCAGGGGCCCAAGCACTTGGGCCATCCTCTTCTGCTTTCCCAGGCCATAGCAGAGAGCTGGATTAGAAGTGGAGCAGCTGGGACTCAAACTAGCATCCATATGGGCTACTGGCACTACAATTGGCGGCTTTATCCACTATGCCACAGCGCAGGCTCCTGGGGTGTGCATTTAGTCTAGTGGTTAAGACAACAACTAAGATGCTCATGTTCCACACTGAACTACCTGGGTTTGATTCCTGGCTCTAACTCCTGTCTCGAGCTTCATGCCAATGCAGACCCTGGAGGCTACAGTAATGGCTCAAGTGTTTGGGTTCATGCCACCCACATGGGAGCTATGGATTGTACTCAAAGCTCCTAGCTTTAACCACGGCTTAGCTCTGTTGGTTGAGGGCATTGGAGGGGTGAACCAGTGGGTGGCAACACTGTCTCTCTCTGCTTCTAAAATAGTAATAATAATAATAAGCATTTAAAAACTCCATATCTATATTTACATTTTCATTATCATTCCTAATATTTATATCTTTCCTTTTTTCCATGGGATTAGTCTTGCCAAAGGTTTTCCCATTTCCTTTTTTTTTTTTTTTTAAGATTTATTTATTCATTTGAAAGTCAGAGTTACACAGAGAGAAAGGAGAGGAAGAGAGAGAGGTCTCCCATCTGCTGGTTCACTTCCCAAGTGGCTACAATGGCTGGAGCTGAGCTGATCCAAAGCCAGGAGCCAGGAGCTTCCTCCAGGTCTTCCCATGTGGGGCAGGGGCCCAAGAACTTGGGCGATCTTCCACTGCTTTCCCAGGCCATAGCAGAGAGCTGGATCATAAGTGGAGCAGCCAGGACTTGAACCGGCGCCCATATGGGATGCTGGCATTGTAGGCAGTGGCTTTACCCACTATGCCACAGCACTGGCCCCAGTTTTCCCATTTCAATGTCTGTTCCAAGAATCACCTTTTGATTGTCCTTAGTCAACTTCAATCTTTTATCTTCTACTGAATTCATTTCTGCTTTTATTTTTGTTTGTTTGTTTGAAAGGCAGAGTTACAGAGAGAGGTAGAGACAGAGAGAGAAGGAGAGAGAGAGAGAGAGAAATGTCTTCCATCCACTGGTCCACTCCCCAAATGGCCACAGAAACTGGGACTGCGCCAGGCCAAAGCCAGGAGCTTCTTCCAGGTCTCCCAAATAGGTGCAGGGGCCCAAGGACTGGGGCTATCCTTTGCTGTTTTCCCAGGTGCATTAGCAAGAAGCTGGATCTGAAATGGAGCAGCCGGAACTCAAACAAGCACCCATATGGGATGCCAGTACTGCAAGCTGGGGCTTTAACTCACTGTGCCACAGTGCTAGCTACTCTGCTTTTATCTTTTAAAAATGTTTTTGAGGGGACTGGTATTGTGGTGCAGCAGGTTAAACTGCTACTTGTGATGCTCACATCCCACATGAGCGCTGGTTCGAGTCCAGGCTGCTCCACTTGTGGTCCAGCTCACTGTTAGTGTGCATGGGAAAGCAGCACTAGATGGTCTGAGTGCCTGGGCCCCCTGTCCACCCACCTGGCTTCAGCCTGGCCCAGCCCTGAACATTGCAGGGCTGAACATCCATTTGGGAAGTGAACTAGCAGATGGAAGGTATCTCTCATTCTCTCTAACTCTACCTTTAAAATAATTAAATCTTTAACACATTGTATTTGACATTATTAATCACAGCGGAATTTAGTATGTTGGAAAAACACAGGCATATATGAGAATGATTGTAAACTTGATTTGGATTACTTGGAACACATTAGGCTATGAATCCTTTGAGGGGCTCTTGCTCTCATTTGTATATCTTTCTACTTTCCTTTGATTTCTTTTATTTTCTTTTTCATGTTTCCTGAATAGAAAGCTTAGTTCATCTGTTGTTCACTTTTGCATTTTCTGTTAATTGTATGCACAATGGTAAATTATCTTCTATATGTTGTTTTGGCTATACAGCATAGTTGCAAAGTTGTAGATACAGAAAAGCAGCTTTGGCTCCGGCACTGTGGAGCAGTGGGTAAAGCTGCTGCCTGTGGTGCCAGCATCCCATATGGGCACTGGTTCATGTCCTGGCTTCCCCATATCCTATCCAGCTCCCTGCTGATGCACCTGGGAAAGCAACAGAAGATGGCCCAAGTGCTTGGGCCTCTGAACTCATGTTGAAGACCTGGGAGAAGTTTCTGGCTCTTGGCTTTGGATTGGTCCAACTATGGCCGGTCCAATCTGGCCATTTGGGGAGTGAACCAGCAGATGGAAGACTTCTCTCTGTGTCACCCCCAACCTCCTGTAATGCTGCCTTTCAAAAAAAAAAAAACTTTAAAATGAAAAGCAGCTTCACTGACATGGTGGAAGGTTTTTATTACTAGATTTCCCTCCATTGTCATTATCCTGCCACTTGGCAGCTATTGGTTATTTGCCATGTGGTTGGTCAGGGTGCTCAGAGTTCATGAATGAGTACAAAAATCAACTGAACAGATCACTCGGCTTCTCTCACTCCTTCTGGCCTCCAATTTTAACTGGTCCACTGCATTTTGCTGACTTGGAGATATGGGAATAAGTGCAGAAAGGAGATGAAAGTTCATATTCAACTGCAAGTTATTAAGGTGAGCCATGGCCATGGTGTGTATTTGAGACCTGGGTTTACTACTGTTTTAAGTTTTAAGAGTTCTTTTCTTCTTCTTTTTCTTCTTCTTCTTTTTTTTTTTTTTTTTTTTTTTTTGACAGGCAGAGTGGACAGTGAGAGAGACGGACAGAGAGAAAGGTCTTCCTTTTTGCCGTTGGTTCACCCTCCAATGGCCGCTGCGGCCGGTGCACCGTGCTGATCCCAAGGCAGGAGCCAGGTGCTTCTCCTGGTCTCCCATGCAGGTGCAGGGCCCAAGCACTTGGGCCATCCTCCACTGCCTTCCCGGGCCACAGCAGAGAGCTGGCCTGGAAGAGGGGCAACCAGGACAGAATCCGGCGCCCCGACTAGGACTACTACCCGGTGTGCCGGCGCCCCAAGGCGGAGGATTAGCCTATTGAACCGCGGCACCGGCCGAAGAGTTCTTTTCAAAAAATGTGTTGTTAAGATTTTTTTCTCCTGAACATATGATCCGCTGATGTTTCCTGTTGCATGTGCCTAAGTTACCCTTTACATCTAATAGATCAAATCAAATACTGAATGGGAAGAGTCTTTCATATTCTTGCTTTTAATTCCTAAGCCGGCAGTAGCTAGTATTTCCACTTTGGCATAAAAGAAAAAGCATTTTGGTCCAACAATCCACCCACTTCTCCTGGGGGATATTACCGGCTTTCTGTTGGGAAGACGTGTCATCAGTGTCTTGAGTGATGAACCTCCCCAGGGCACTGGACTCCCCTAAGTATAGAAGAAACTGCCTCACTGCAGAATGGCATTGTACAGGCACTCCCTTCAGGATACTGGCCAACGTTGGCCACATTTCCCCAGGCGGAAAGTGCACATCAGCTTAAGGATGCTCAGTTTACAGGGTCACTCAGAGGCTCGCCCCACATCTCCACCTGCAGACCCAGCTGTGCCCCATTACAGGAATTATTAATTCTAATGTCTGAGAGAGTTGGTGATAAGTTTTGGAAATCCTTGCATATGAACTATAATGTAGATCAAAGTTTCTTAACCTAGGTCTGTGAACTTTGGTGAAATAATAAACATACATATTTGTATATTTTATAAATGTAACATGTATACTTATATTTTAACAAATATGTACATTTATAGTATCTGGGGCAGGGGTTTCACCTAGTGGTTAAGACACTGGTTAGGATGTTTTATGCTGTAAGAGTACCTGGGTGCAAGCCCCAGATCTGCTCCTGATTGTGGCTTCCTGGGAGGTAGCAATGATGACGCAAATACTCAGGTCCCTGCCACCCACGTGGTCAACACAGGTTGAGTTCCTCACTCCCAGATGTAGCCTGGCCCATCACTGGGCACCGTGAGCATTTGACAGGTGAGTCAGTGGATGGGAGATTTTTTTTCTTTCTTTCTTTCAAACAATAAATAAAATTTTATGTTAGTTTTACTAAACCCTCACTGAAGATTAGCATTTCTTTCATTATGAATGTAGGCAGTGAACCACAGTCATCTTAGCCACACCTGTAAGTTTGCCCTGAGTAGAAATCACATGCATTTTCTCCTACACTAAAATTGGTACAGATATCTTGAAATATTGTGTATATTTACTATGACTGCAAAATCACTACAGTCTCGATCTTGTTACTGAACGCATTAAGAAAGATGCAGATAGCTAATTGTTTTTGTTATCCATGGCTGTAGAACAGAGTACCCGAAAATTATATGGCTGGCTGAACACAACAAATATTTGTTATCTCGTGGTCTCTGTGGGCCGGGAGTCCAGGCTTGGCTGAGCTGGCTTTCCAGGCTCAGGGTCTGGTTACAAAGCCGCAGTCATCCGCAGGCTCAGCTGGGAGAGAATCTGCTTCCAAGCGCCTCACGTGATGTTGGCAGCAGTGAGTTCCTCAGGGGCTTCTGAGCCTCATTCCTTGGTGGCTGATGTCTGGAGATCTCTCTCTGTTGTACCACAAAGCAGATCACAGCCTAGGAACCGGCTTCTGTTTGAGCAAGTAAGAGAGCAAGGGAAAACAAGCAACATGGAAGCTGGAGAGTTCTGGAACCAAGTCATGGAAATGACATCCCATTGCTTCTGTGCTGTATTCTGGGTTTTTTTGTTTTGTTTTAGAAACAAGTTACTAGGTCCAACCCACACTCAAGAGAAGGGAATTACATCAAGCAGGAAGATCAGAGGGTGAACATGATTGTGCACTGTTTTAGAAGGTGTCTATCACACAATTTCAAAAACTCATGACGTAGTATTTGGATAACTCTGTGTTAATATAATCTATTTCCTTTATAGCAATAGGTGGTTTATTTTATGTATTTTAGGATGCAATTTTGACAAGCGGTGCATAGTCTTCACCAAACTCCCAAAAGGTTACAGAGCACTAATTTGTTTTAGTTTTGGTGTCTTCAAAAACCTCCTGGGGGCATTTGTTTTGAAAGATCTCAACTTAAAGGACAGGGCATTTGGTCCAGCATTTAGGACACAGGTTAGAGTGCCCACGTCTCACATCGCAGTACCTGGATTCGATCTGCGGCTCTGGTTACTGATTCCAGCTTCCTGCTAATGCAGACCCCAGGAGACAGTGGTAATGGCTCCAAGAATTGGGTTCCTGCCGCCTGTGTGGGAAACCTGGCTTGCTTTCCTGGTCATGCATGGGCTTCAGATTGGCCCAGGCCCAGCCATTGTGGACATCTGGAGAGTGAACCAGCAGATGGGGAGCATCCTCTCTCTTTCTCTCTTTCTCTCTCTCTCTCCATTTCAAAAAAAATTTAGAAAAGAATGATCTCAGTGTAAAAACTTAAGGTCAAAGCTGTAGCCCACTGCATGCCTACTCTGGTACTGGAGTTCTCTATTGTAGTGCATACTACCATGGTGCCATGACAAAGAGCATGGCACTCCTGAAAATACAAGTTTGCCGTGAAACAAACCATAATCGGTTCATGATCCTGTGCACTTGAATTTGGATGTGTGCAGAATTGAACTTTGTATGCTTATATATGACAACTGTCCCTTGAGCCTCAACCCTACCACTTGAGCGGAGCCGATTTCCCCCAAAATACATGAATTACTGCACTAGCGGTCTTCCCACTGCCAAGCCATGTATGAAACAGAGTGTAAGACCACTGAGAGGTGGGGTGTCATGATTCTTTCCCAAGTATTTTGCAAGGATCACCTCCTCTTGGCAACTTAAAGCTAACAGCTGTCATTTGTAAAGGACATTTCCTGCAAGCCCAAGCACTGGCGGCCTATATTGTCTTAATAGCCTGAAAGCAAAGGGTATTTTACAACACCTCCCGTTGTCAGTTTGCGGATCGATTTGTCAGCAGTGTGGGGAATGATTCTCCTACGCTGCTGGCCCAAGGGCCAGTCTTCTCCCAAATTGCAAACTGCATGGTTTCCCCCGAGCCACGTGGTTTGAGTCATCCCCCAAGGAGGTGATTTTCCACATAACTCTCCTGTCCTAATGATAAAGCAGCCCTGTACTGTCAGATAGTTCAGATTTTCCAAGACAACCCAAGCAAGTTTTGCTACCATGCTGCCAAGTTTGTTGCGGGCTTTCCAAGCCCTAGTTCTTCCTCAGTCTCTCCAGTCCAGACATGGCTAAAGAATCCGTAACCTGAGTGCTACCCACACCTGCCAGGCAACTTGCTCAGCCAGTCTTTGCCGACCACAGCTTCCCAACGCGCAGATGTACCTGCCTCTTCCCAGATCTACTATTGTTTGTATCAAAAGGTGAATGACTGAGGAGGAATTCTGATGACGTTTAGGACATGTGACTGACGTGACAACCACTGGGGGCCACTGCCAAGAAAGGCCTGAGCCAGTTCTGAGACAGGGGGTTGGCGAGACACGGCCCGGACACCAGCCGGGGCTCCCTTCGTCTCGCGGAGGTGGGTGCGGCCGGGGCCCGCGCCGGCGTTGACGACAGAAGGCTACTTCCGGCTGTGGTGCGCATGACGTCACGGCGAGTCGGACCGGCCCAGCCACCGAGAAGCCGAGGAGGGAGGGCTCGCGAGAGTTCAGGCAGGCCGCCCCGAGATTCCGGCACGGCCGCCGGTCCCGCCTCCCGGGGGCGGGGCGAGGGCGGAGCGGGGAGACGCGAGCGGACGGGCGCCCGGCCGGCTGCGGTCCGTGCGAAGGCTGAGCCGGCCGCGGGCGCGATCGGAGGCAGGTGAGTGCGCGGAGGCGGCCGCGGCTGGGGCGGCGCGCATCGGAGCCTCTGGGCGCCCGGGGAAAAAGCCGGATTCGTTGCGGCGCAGGGAGCGTCTCTCCGGGAAGCTTCGGAGCCGGCCTTGGCCCTCTTGGTCCTCGGGGGGATACCGGCCCGGTGCCTGAGGAGGGCCGGCCTGGAGCCCCGGAGGCGCCGCTGTCCGGCCCCGAGCCCTCGCGCCGCGTCCCCGCCCGCGCCTCACGGGCGACAGCAGGCGTCGCGGTGCGCTCCCGCCCCGGCCCCTCGTCGCGGGCCGCCGGGAGGACGGCTCGGGCACGGCGGGGGCTGTGCGTGTGCCTGTGCCCCGGACCGGTGCGCCGGAGGCCGAGCGTTCGGCACGGACGCGGGGCCCCCGGGACCCCTCGCCGCGGTGCCTTCCCCCGGGCACCTGTCGGTGGCGCGGGGTCCCGGCGCGGCAGAGGCGCCCACGGCCGCCCGAGTGGGCGCCGTGTCCGTCACCTTGGAGAAAGTTGCCCGGGTGGGTGACAGCAGCAGAGGAAACTTTATTTTCAGATCCGCGGGCCTGGGTCCACGGAAGCCCCTTTTGTTGTGAGTCTGGGCGGGGGGCGGGAGGGACCCGAGAGGCGCGAGGTGGGGGCGGCCGTGCGCGGGCCAGTGCGGTCCAGCGCGCTGCTGCGGTCCGAGGTCTTGCACCTGACCGCGGGCAGCTTCTCAGAGGGGCCGCTTACTTGGAAATGGCCAGAGCGTGAGCTTGATGGTTGCTGAAATCGGAGGACACAACTCTCCGTGGCTTCCCCTCGTGCCTCCTGGTTGTCAGGTAGCGATTGATGGGTAAAGCCTTGTCCTTTTTGGCCCGAGGGCTTTAATTTCACAAAGCAGGATCTATGTTCTTAAGCTCAGTTCCTCTTGCCTAATGCATTTTTTTTTAAAAAAAAAAGAAAGTTCTTGATCTCAGCCCTATATGTATATAAGATGCAGGAAACCTCTTTGAGTTTGACTGCCTTTCTCTCTGTGCCTCAGGGTATATAAAACAATTAACTTTATTACACCCTCCCGCCAGCAGCCGAGAGGTAGTGCATGTGAATTAGAGCTCCTAGGACCATTTAGGGAGAGAGAAATTAGTTCAGCTCTCATGTTCAATGCTGATAGTTGCACAGGTTCGTCCAAAGTACTTGAATCTGAGAAATCCCGATCTGAGAAGAGGTGCAGTGGGCACAAAGGATTTTGGTTTGACTTTGTTTTCTTCCTCTTGGTAAAGTGGCTTTGTAGCGTTTCTCATTTGGCTGGGATGTGTTTAGAATGAGAAGCAAGGTTGAGTGTAGTTTTTGTTCTTTGTAAGGCACTGCCACTGGGGAATGACAAAAATTAGGCTTAGAAAAACCACATTAAATGGGCACGGTTCTCCATCCTTTTGTTTTGCAGTTTAAGGTAAAGTCTAGAGATTTCTCATTATTTCAGCAGTCTTTCATACTGAAAAATTAATTTCAAAGGGAGGATGCTCACAACAAAGGAAAAATTATACTTTCTAGAAAACGAAAACAAAGCAATGGAGTCAGTTCAACAATTTGTTTTCAGAGAAGTCTGTTCACAGACTAAGGGCTCAACATCATTGTTGAGCTAAGGTGAACTTGGATAACATTCTTCGGTGAGCCTTGCCAGCGATCTGGAATAAGTTGGAGGCTTTGAGGAGAGGGTGCAGAGCCAGAAGGATCTGCATCTCACTGTGAGGCTGAAATGATTTCATTTTACAGAAATACTGGGTTCATCAAAGAGTTCATGGAAAATGTGTTATGAAAACACTGTGCATGGATTTCCAAAGATTTCTGCACTAAAGTAAACTTATCTTTCATTCGATGTTTATAAGCATTCCGAAGTAGTCTTGTGGTGCAGGGCGAATCCAACAAGTGCGTTGTCATCTTAGGATCTTGCTCCAATCAGCAGATGCACAGGTAATGACTAGGTTACGCCTGATCTATGCAGAATTGTGTTGCTACAGTTTTAAAAAGCACCATGGGTTATTTGAATGAGATCATGAAAGTGTGCTGTGAAAGCATGAAATTTTGGAAAAATAAAAAATAAATGTCTTTGGTGAGTAATTAAAAATATAAAGTGAATCCTCTTTTCCTCCTCCATTTTGCGTGGACATATTTGTTCAAACTTTAAGGGAGTAGTTAGCAAGGTCTGACCAGAACCCAGTATAGGCTACAGAGCCTTTGCCTCCAGGTAAAGGTGTGCTTATTGGCAGGGTGTTAACCTGTAGAGGCAAGAGAGCAATGGGCAACAATGAAGAGTGTGTGTCGCCTGGTACGCCCAGATGAGCTCTGACCTCTGCCCTCAAGGAGATACCATCTCTTGGGAGGGAAATGTCCCCACCCAGATAACTGTAACACAGCGTTCATTATGTGAGGAAGCCAAGCAGAGTGGGATTAAATCTTGCCAGACCAATTAAGGAAGACTTTGAGTGGGCAAAGACATTTGTATAGCCCGTTTGTTAGATCTAGTCATATGATAATGACAGTGAGCAAATACTTTATGTAATGCTACTTGCCACCGGACCCTTTCCTTGTTTATCTGGGCTTAATGCTCCACAACAACTATATGGAGTTAGTATTTTTTAATTCCCATTCTGCAGATGGAGTAACTGAGGTATCGTGGTTGGATAGCTAGTAGGTGGTAGAACCAGGATTTCAGCCCTGCTACTCTGGCTTGTCCGTCTATAGCTGAGAGTAGCTGCTGTCAGGATTTTCTCTCCCATTCATGGTGGTCTTTCTCAGGTCTGTAGTATCAGAAGAATTGATTTAGGAAAATACAATCATCCAGCATCTAAATTTTGCGATCAGTTTTCAAGAAAGAGCTCCAAAATGATGAAAATTCAGGTAAAGGAGTTATTTTTTGACATGTTTGTTATTTGAATACATTTTTGGAAATTGCTCAATGCAAATGAAATTTAGTCACCTGCCAGTACCCATACCGACTTAAAACTGAGGAGTTGTGACTGGATTAATTCCTTTCCTAGTGGAATCCTTGCATCATTGTGTATTTTGTTGTAGTTTTTTCAGCCACCTGGCTCAGGGTTTTTTTGGATTGAATTCTTAAGTTTAAATTTGGTTAATGATTGAATGTCGGTCCCAGCCCTTTTAGTTTTTATTTCCACAAACAGCTGTGCTTATAATGGCTGAAAAGAGGCTTTGAACAGTGTGTAATACATGTATAAAATGAGAAAAGTTCATTCACTGGGGCTTTAGGTTGGGACAACTATGAAAGTTCTTTGGGCTTATGAAGTAGAAAAACCGCTATAGAAATGCAGTGTGCCTGGTAGGGACTACTCAAGAAATGTTGGTTGAAAGAGTGGCCCAACTGATTTTATTTGGAAATTTCAGGAATGGTCCACATTTGTTACTAGTTATCTAAGCACTGGAATCCCAGTGAAGTCTCCGGGTGAGCGGTGGTAGAAGTGCTGCCTGGCCTTACCTGTCCAGCAAGATCTGGACTTTGCATTTCCTTTGGCAGTGCTGGGATTGACCCTCTGCCTAGTTCCAGTCAAGCTCTGGGGGCTCAGTCTCTAAGTGAATGTAGTAAGTATTCTCTCCTTGACCTAGTGGGGTGGATTTATTTATGGCTGATGAACTTAAAACCTAGTGGGACAAGTAAAAAAGCTAAAATCAAGAATTGAAGCCTGTATATTTATATTATTAAAGTAAAGTAAAGATAGTAAAACAAACAAGAAAGCAAAGTGGGTTTTTTTCCCTAGTGCCTTAAAGTAGTACCAGTGGTATACTATTTCCATTTACCCTCTCCTGATTGACCCAGTTTTCAGTATCTTTAGCCCTGCTCTTATGGAGATGCTTACAAGTCCATTTTATTTAGCTATAAAATATTTACAAGTTCCTCTAAGTACAAGTTTTTTTTTGTTTTTAAGATTTATTTATTTATTTGAAAGGCAGACCTATAGAGAGGCAGAGGCAGAGGTAGAGAGAGACAGAGAGAGGTCTTCCATCTGCTGGTTCACTCTCCAAATGGTTGCAACAGCCAGAGCTGAGCCAGGAGTTTCTTCTAGGTCTCCCATGCGGGTGCAGGGGCCCAAGCACCTGGGCCATCTTCCACTGCTTTCCCAGGCCGTAGCAGAGAGCTGGATCAGAAGTGGAGCAGCCGGTAACTGGCTCCCATGTGTGGTGCCAGTACTGCAGGCGATGACTTTACCTGCTACACCACAATGCTGGCCCCTGAGTTTGGTTTTGAAAAGTTGTTTTTAGTAAACAGGAGTGTCATTTGGTCCATCAGAGGGAACCCAGACATCCTGTCACCTCTTCGCATAAAAAAATTTGGGGGGAATCCTTCCCACGAGAGAATACTTCTATGTTGAAAATGCCCTGGGACAGGTCGCCTCCCGCTGCACAGACTTGGAGGAGGACCCTGGCAGTTGCAGGTTGTAGGGTGGTGACCTGTTGGCTGTGATATGTGAGTGCGGGCAGATCTCAGGCCTGCTAGGATTCTTGGCTTCTGTGTTCTTGACGAAGCCCCCTGCCTTGGTCTGAATTCACACTTGACCAGTTAGCAGCTCAGATTGCTGTAGCTGTCTGGCCACGGACAAGGAGCTTTCTTGTTTTCCTTGTCTTGCTGCTGTTCCTGATTTCACATGTTAGAGTGTGTAAAACCTCTGATCCTGTGTGCTCAGTGGCTGCTGTTCACCTGTTTTATGGGTGTGCTGCCTCTGCGTCTGACTTAGGAGGGGATTTTATCCCCCTTTTTCGTAATTCTTGAGACATTTTACTGCTGTGTGTGTTCTACATAGGCTGGAGTTACTGATGTTTGACACCTCAGATCAACCACAAATCCAGCATTCTTCCCGTTCCCGAAAAGATAGAACAAGATGGCAGACACCGACATGACTGGGTGCAATTACTGGTGCCAGCTCCTTCTGACGTGCAGAGTGGCTGTGCCTTTGTGTGGAGCACCACTTCCATTCTCTTTAGGAAAGTGTGGGAAAACAAAGTGTAGCCGCTAATCAGCACTGTTTCAGAGGGGATGTTATGTTCCGCCATTGCTATTCCACTTCATGACTTGGATATTGGCTAGTTTTCTAGATTCCTCAGCAATCCTGAAGAAGTGTTTTTGACATTTAATATGAAACATACTTTGTTCATCAGTATTTCTTGAACTTTGTCTCCCCATGGTAATAAATAGGTTTAGCTCTCTGAAGTCATCTTTGTCTCTACATATTCCTGACTCCTTTCTTCTTTCAGAATGTCACCCAGCAGGGTACAAGTCTCATGATTTTGTCAACAGCAGTAACTGTTTCCTTATCACTTGCTGTGTGCCATAGTACTAAGTCCTTTGTGCATATATTATCTCATTTAAACCCCACAACAACCTTGCTAGTCATCTTTATTTACACCTGAGGAAACTGGGACTTAGGTGAAGTCATGTGGGTGGATAGGAAGTGATGTGGGTAGATACAGTGATCTTTAAGGGCCAGCATTATGGCTCAGTGGGTTAAGCCACTGTGCTTGTTTGAGTCCTGGCTGCTCCACTTTTGATCCAGCTTCTTGCTAATGTGCCTGGGAAGGCAGTGGATGATGGCTCATGTACCTGGGCCCCTGTCACCCATGTGGGAGATATGGATGGAGTTCCTGGCTTCTGGGTTGACCCTGGCCCAGCCCTGGCTGTTGTGAACATTTGGAAAGTGAACCAGTGGATGGAAGATCTCTCTGTCAGTTCTTCTGCCTCTTCACTCTGCCTTTCAAATACATAAATAAAATATTTTTTTAGAAAATGTGATCCCTGGCCGGCGCTGCAGCTCAATAGGCTAATCCTCCACCTTGCGGCACCGGCACACCGGGTTCTAGTCCCTGTTGGGGCACCGGATTCTGTCCCGGTTGCCCCTCTTCCAGACCAGCTCTCTGCTGTGGCCAGGAAGTGCAGTGGAGGATGGCCCAAGTGCTTGGGCCTTGCACCCCATGGGAGACCAGGAGAAGCACCTGGCTCCTGCCTTCGGCTCAGCGCGGTGCACCGGCCGCAGCGCGCCAGCTGTGGTGGCCATTGGAGGGTGAACCAACGGCAAAGGAAGACCTTTCTCTCTCTCTCTCTCTCTCTCTGTCCACTCTGCCTGTCAAAAATTAAAAAAAAAAAAAAGAAAAAAAAGAAAGAAAATGTGATCCCTAAGATGCAGATGCTTTCTCTTTGATTGCTTTAATTTATTGTGAAAGTTCTGCTTTGCTGTTTACTTACCTCTCTCGTCTGGTCCCACCTGAGTTTTCCTTCTTCTTTCTCTTCCTGCTCTCTAGTTATTTTTCCTTTCCGCTTTTTTTTTTTTTAAACTCAGCCCCTTCTTTTTTTTTTTTTTTTTTTTTTTTTACAGATTTATCTTATTTATTTGAAATACAGAGTTACACAGAGAGGTAGAGACAGAGAGGTCTTCCATCTGCTGGTTCATTCCCCAGATGACTACAACGGCCAGAGCTGCGCATATCCGAAGCCAGGAGCTTCTTCCGGGTCTCCCCTGTGGGTGCAGGGGCCCAAGGACTTGGGCCATCTTCTACTGCTATCCCAGACCATAGCAGAGAGCTGGATCGGAAGAGGAACAGCCGGGACCAGAACCGGCGCCCATATGGGATGCCTGCACTTCAGGCCAGGGCTTTAAGCTGCTGTGCCACAGCAGTGGCCCCTCCTTTCTGCTTTGCTTATAGTTTTGCATGTCCAAACACAAATTTTTTTGGGAAAAGCATTCAGAAATACAGCTATAGTCATATTTAGATTGCTGTCTTATATAGGGGAACTTGCTCTTGATCTGTTTCATGAATAACACTAGTAGTATCTTGTTTTGTGCTTTATAGTTCTCTGAAGTACTGTTACATATTTTCTTCCATAATCCTCCTGGCAGTTGAGTGATGTCAGCAGTGAGGGTGTGACTGTTACACCCAGTTACGGGTACAGAGAAAGCAACTCAGATTAAGTGACTTGTCTGAGTTCTCAAAAATAAGAGAAGGAACATGAATTTAAACTCAGGGCCTTTGGCTCTAGTATGAACACTGTTTACCACGCCAGTCTTCTTGGCAGATTCAAAGCTATGATAGGTAGAGTGTTTACATGGCCGGTGCCGCCGACACCCCGGGTTCTAGTCCCTGTTGGGGCACCGGATTCTGTCCCGGTTGCTCCTCTTCCAGGCCAGCTCTCTGCTGTGGCCCGGGAAGGCAGTGGAGGATGGCCCAAGTGCTTGGGCCCTGCACCCGCATGGGAGACCAGGAGGGAGCACCTGGATCCTGGCTTCGGATCGGCGCAACGCGCTGGCCGTAGCAGCCATTTGGGGAGTGAACCAACGGAAGGAAGAACTTTCTTTCTGTCTCTCTCTCTCACTGTCTAACTCTGCCTGTCAAAAAATAAAAAATAAAAATAAAAAAGGTAGAGTGTTTACTAAGGACTCTACAGATGAGTTGATGAGGCATAGTTCTTGCCCTTAGCAGTTTTGATGCTGAAATAAATGAGATAATCAAATGTTATGGCTTCATTCAAGTCAGTGAGGAGCAGGTAGATATCATTATGGGCCAGCCTTTTTCATAATGGTATTAGTTTTGAGCCTTGAGCTTTGTGTTTTGTTTTTTTTTTTCCCAGTATAGAGAAGCTAGAATTTTCACCCTATTTGATCATGAAATGTTTGGATCCTTATTTACATTGCTGTCTGTCTCATCCTGTGCTCAATTGCTTGCATTCTAACTAAGAGAGAAATGATGAGCAATGGGGTAGAGGGAGGGCAGGTGTAAAAAGTGAAATTGAGGAATTGGGGACCCCAGGACAGGGCTTGATGAGGTAGCTTAGATCTTACAGCAGCACTGTTGTAGGAATTGGGTGTGAAGAATGGATAAGCCACAGCTTCACCTCTGGAAAGTTGTATTATTTAGAGAACAGAGGGCTTATTTTAATGATCCGTTTTGGAGCTGTTCTCTTGTGCTAGTATCGTTTTTCATTTAGATCTTACTGGCTGTTGATATTGTTCCTGAGCTTAGCGTTTGCCTGCTGTGGAAACACCACACGATGCCTGCCCTTCACTTCTGTTTCTCAGCGTAGGCTGATTGCCTGGTTTGTAGCACTGGGGAGTTGCCCTCGATTGTCTTTATAACAGAGATCCATTTCGTGGGGATGCTTCTTTCAGATCTGGTTGAGGCTTTTCTCCATATGTCAGCTGTTATCTAGCAGATAAACAGAATCGATTTTTTTAAAACTGTTTTTGTGGCTCAGAATGGAGAAATTTTAGTACCAAATGGTATGTATCTGACCCATTGATATTCTTCATACTGGCAGGTCCTAAAGGAATCACAGACTCATAATGTTTCCCTGCGGTTAATCATCATAATTCAATATTTATCACCTGTTGGCAGGGTGCTGTGTTGGAGTCTAGGCAAAACAGAGATGAGTTAGAGGTATTCCCCTTCCACTGAGGGAGATTCAGTCCAGTGAGAGGCCTGACCTGTGATTTAGATAGAAAGCTCTAAGCGAGTAACAGGGTGCTGTGGGCATGGAGGAAGGAGAGACTGCTGGCTGGACAGAGCAGGTGAGCCTCCGCTACACAGCACGTACAGACTGGTCATTTCAGAGTAAAGGCGTGCCCGGTTACCCTACAGAAGACGATAAACTGTATGTCATTTTTTTTATTTTTTAAGGTTTATATATTTATTTGAAGGTCAGAGGTAGGGGGCAAAGTTTCCATGTGCTGGTTCACCCTCCAGATGACTGCAATGGCCAGCACTTGGCCAGGCCAGGAGCGGGGAGCTTCATCTGGGTCTTCCACATGGGTGACAGGGACCCAAACACTTGAGTTAGCTTCTGCTGCTATTCCCAGATGCATTAGTAGGGAGCTGGATTAGAAGTGGAGCAGCCGGGGCTGGCCTGTTTCATAGCAGGTAAAGCCACCGCCTGTAGTGCTGGCATCCCATATGGGTACTAGTTCAAGTCCCAGCTGCTCCACTTCCAATCCAGCTCTCTGCTATGGCCTGGGAAAGCAGTGGAAGATGGCCCAAGTGCTTGGGCCCCTGCACCCTCATGAGAGGGAAGAAGTTCCTGGCTCCTGGCTTCGGATCATCTCAGCTCTGGTCATTGTGGCCACCTGGGGAGTGAACCAGTGGATGGAACAAAGACCTCTCTTTGCCTCTCCCTCTCTGTAACTCTGCCTTTCAAATAAATAAATAAATCATAAAAAAAAAGAAGTGGAGCAGCCAAGACACAAACTGGGGTGCATAGGGGATGCCCGTGTCATAGGTGGCGGCTTTGCCTGTTATGTCGTAATGCCGAGAAGTTACTTACTTCTCTCTGCCCTGTTGGATTTGAGCCCATTTTGCTTGAAGAGTATCTGTTCTTCAGATACTTCTACATCGTCAACTACTCAATCTGCTATATTTACTCTGCTACAGCTTGACGTTCTGAGTTACCCGTAAGGTGCACACTACACCAGGAGGTGCTGAGCAGGAAAGCCCAGTGCTCCTGGAGAAAGGAGGCACGCTTCTGCAGAGTCGCACTCACAGGGATTGCCACCAGGCACAGCTGCCACAACCAGGCCCAGTGAGTGGAGCAGCCGGGGGGGGGGGGGGGGAGCGCCTGTAGGGAGCAGGAGAGCGGCTTTCCACGGAGGAGGCAGTGTTTGAACTTAGGCCTGAAGGGCAGGTCGGAGTTTTCCAGGCCGCCAAGCCTCAGGAGCGCATCATCGCAGAGTGATGTAAGAGACTGAGGTGGATTTAGGGAGCTCCAAGAACCGGATTCAAGTCTTAGTGATGGGACACTGGGCTGAGGAGGATCAGTGAACTTTCTGTTTGAGTTGGGACTCGAACCGGTGCCCGCATGGGATGCCGGCACTGCAGGCGGTGGCTTTACCTGCTACACCACAGCGCTGGCCCCAGGAAGTAATGCTCTTGCCTCTGACAGCCCAGTGGAAGCATGTCTGCTGCACTTCCCACTCCTGGCCTGCCAGTGACAAGTTGTTTCTTCCATTCTCTGATGACTGGAGCTACTAAGATCGTTGTACATAGAGAATGCCCCATCAAAGCAAAGCTTCAGGGACCCCTGACTTAAGGGAGGGGGTTGTGGGAGGACCATGATTATTTCTCTTTCCATTGGGATTTTATAGAACCCTTAAAAATTCCCCAGAACTTGGGGCCAGCACCATGGCTCACTTGGTTAATCCTCCACCTGCAGCGCCAGCATCTCATATGGGTGGGCATCAGTTCTATTCCTGGTTGCTCCTCTTCCAGTCCAGGTCACTGCTGTTGCCCAGGAAGGCAGTGGAGGATGGCCCAAGTGCTTGGGCCCCTACACCCGCATGGGAGACCAGGAGGAAGCACCTTGCTCCTGGCTTTGGATCAGCGCAGCACTGGCCGTAGCGGCCATTTGGGGAGTGAACCAATGGAAGGAAGACCTCTCTCTCCCTCTCTCTCTCTCTCTCTCTCTCACTCACTCACTATCTGTAACTCTTCCTATCAAGTTAATTTAAAAAAAAAAAAAGAAAGAAAAATTCCCCAAACTTAACAACAACAGCACAAAATATTCCCCAGGCCTATAGTACCTAGTCCAGAGGTCCTTGTATCCTGGGCCTAGCCTGGCTACTTTTTTCAACTTCTCTGCTCTAGCCCTTATTATAATTTAACACAGTTTAATAGTAGACTTTAAAAAGATTTATTTTAAAGTCTCAGAGTGGGGTGGGGAGAGAGAGAGAGAGCTAAGAGGGAGAGATCCATCTATCTTGCATCTGCTGGTTTACTCCCCAGATGGCTGCAAAGACCAAGGCTGGGCCAGGCCAAAGCCAGGATCCAGGAACTTCGTCTCGGTCTCCCATGTGGATGGCAGGGGCATGATAACTTTGGCTGTCTTTTGCTGATGTGCCAGGTGCATTAGCTGGGAGCTAGATTGGAAGTGGAGCAGCGCATATTGGGTACTGGTGTTATAGGAATTGTCTTAACCCTCTGCATCACAACAGTGGCCACTGGAGTGACTTTTTTGTTACTCAGGGGCCTGTATCTAATGATCACAACTCTGAACTTTGTGTAATCTGCAAGAGGCTGCTGGAGCAAAAGCGCCCTTCAGGTTGCTCTTCACGTGGGTTTGCTTTCCACAGTGGTTATTATTACTTTTTCTGTCCTGTGATTTTACTACTGAAACTCAGCCAAGTTGTTTTCTAAGGACAAGCAGAAAGTTAATGGTAGCCTCCAGTGAGAGTTCTGTCCCTGGTATTTCTAGGCCAACTGGCAGCTGTGTTAGCTCGGGTGCTGTTACTGATGGCAGTAAAAGTTTACGGGCGCTGCCAGGAGGAAAGTGGAAGGCAAGAACAGAAGAGAGAAGCAGCTTTCAGAGTGTGGGAGGGCCAAGGGGTTAGGGCAGGAGAAAAAGGGCATCTGATTAAAAGAGGTCAGGTACCTCCCACACCTGTTCAGGTGCCATTTGGCGGGGCTGGGGCCATAGTTTAGGATCAAGTCTAACTGCCAATGAGCCTGTCTAAAAATATACCGGTGCGTTGCTAGGCCTTGGCAGTTTGTTTTAATCAAACATGTCTGCATTTAGTTTTTAAACTTTGTGTATGTCCCTTTGTCTCTCTATTTTTAGAATTGAGCAGAACAGGAAACAGAAACCAACATAAATATTAGTGAAAATTAGAGGCACATTTCTGAAATGTAGTAAAAGCTTTTAAGATCTAAATCTGTAGGTTATGTACAGCCTCAGTCAGGCAGCAGGTGGTAGAGTGTGAAAGGCTGAGTATGTGGGAACATGTGACGGAGTTTTACCAGTAGTAAAGCTTCATTCTTTAAAAAAAAGTTTATTTTAGGGGCCAGCGCTGTGGCACAGCGGGTTAACGCCCTGACCTGAAGTGCCAGCCTCCCATATGGGTGCTGGTTCTGGTCCTGGCTGCTCCTCTTCCGGTCCAGCTCTCTGTGATGGCCTGGGAAAGCAGTAGAGGATGGCCCAAGTGCTTGGACCCCTGCATCCGAGTGGGAGACCCAGAAGAAGCTCCTGGCTTCGGAGGATAGTTGCAGCCAATTGGGGAGTGAATCAGCAGATAGAAGGTCACTCTCTCTGTCTCTCTCTGACTTTCAAATAAATAAATAAATAAATCTTTTAAAAAAAGTTTATTTTATTTGCAAAGCAGAGTTAGAGAGAGAGAGATCTTCCATTCACTGGTTCACTTCCCAAATGACTGCAGTGGTTGGGGCTGGGCCAGATGGAACTCCATCTGGGTCTCCTGCATGGGTGGCAGGGGCCCACACACTTGGGGGCATAATAGCACAGAGCTGGATCTGAAGTGCAGCAGCTTGCACTTGAGCCAGTGCTCATCTGGGATGCTGGCATTGCCGGCAGTGGCTTAACTGAACGCCTCAGCGCTGACCTGCCCTCCCCGACCCACTTTATGTTCTTGAGTGCTGGTTCAAGTCCTGGCTACCTCACTTCCATTCCAGCTCCCTCTAATGTGCCTGTGAAAGCAGTAGAAGATGGCCAAGTGCTTGGGCCTCTGCCACCCATGTGGGAGACCAAGATGGAGTTCCAGGCTCCTTCTGCCTGGCCATCTCAGCCATTGGGACCATGTGGGGAGTGAAACCATGGACTGAAGACCTATCTCTCCTTCTCTCTCTCCCTCTCCCTCTCCTCCTCTTTCTCTGTAACTCTGCCTTTCAAATAAATATAAACAAATCTTTAAAGAAAAATAAAGAACGTAGCTAGGCCCTCAGAAGGGAAATTAGGGTAAGAAATAGATCTGGAGCCTGCACTTTCCTGTCAGGTAAGCCAAGGACGGACTCCCCCCTCCCCTCTCGGAAAACAACACGATCCAGCAACAAAACATCGCTTTCTTCAGGATGTTTTCTCATCGTCAGGCTGACAAAGCCAAAAATGAAAATGCCCGTGGTTTTAGCTCTTCTGCAGGGGTGGAAAGAGTCGGTCCTCAGCGTGTAAGGGGCACTGTGTTGAATGCAAGCGTTCGGTGATTTTCAGAGTTGAAGCTGCTCTGGAGGTAGTCCAGTCTCGTTCCCCGCTGTGCATTCCCCCTACATCCTCAGTGATTGCACGGCTGCTCCTTGCCTAAATATGTAAGTTCCGTGCTTCATAGCAGATCGCACCATCACTACTTTCATTCCCTTAAATGGTTGGCGTTCGGCAGCCGAGTGTCCTGTGTCCTCTTCTGTCTCCACACTCTCCGGAGGGGGGAATCCCCTGTTCACTGGTGTCCTCAGTGACCCCTGTGCGACCATGGCCGTTCCTGGTGCCCAGTTCGCTCTCCTGAACACGAGACTGTTCCGTGTTTTGTTGTTCCTTCTGTCTCCTGGTATCACACTGTGGTATGTTCCACGGATAACAGAGTTTAGCTCGCCCCAAGCTGACAGTATCTTCTCACTTTCCAGAACATTTCTCATGCGGCTTACCTCTGCCAGGGCTGGAGATTATACCCCTGTTGCCTTCGCTGCAAACCTGAATGTCTGACCCCTTTTCTGAAACCCAGGAGCAGGTGATGTGTAGAATTGAGCGTGTGCCAAAACTTCCTGAGCATTTACTGTATGCCAAGCATGGAACAGTGTGAATTGAAAAGTTCTTCCTTTTAAGGATAATTTCTTAATGCCACAAGAGGGGTTTTTGAAGATGGATATCTTTTTTTTTTTTTTTTAATTAATCAATTTATTTGAAAGGCAGAGAGAGGGAGAGAGAGAGGTGAGGTGAGTATTTTGTATGTGCAACAGACTGGGTTGGGCAGGCTCAAGCCAGGGGCCTGGAACTTCATCCTGGAATCCCACGTGCTGGCAGGCACCCTCGTTCTTGGCTACTTGCCTTCCCAGGCACTGTAGCAGGGAACTGGATAAGAAGTGGAGCAGCTGGGCCAGCGCCACGGCTCACTAGGTTAATTCTCCACCTGCGGCGCTGGCACCCTGGATTCTAGTCCCGGTCAGGGTGCCGGATTCTGTCCCGGTTGCCCCTCTTCCAGGCCAGCTCTCTGCTGTGGTCCGGGAAGGCAGTGGAGGATGGCCCAAGTGCTTGGGCCCTGCACCCCATGGGAGACCAGGAGAAGCACCTGGCTCCTGCCTTCGGATCAGCGCGGTGCACCGGCCGCAGCAGCCATTGGAGGGTGAACCAACGGCAAAGGAAGACCTTTCTCTCTGTCTCTCTCTCTTACTGTCCACTCTGCCTGTTTAAAAAATAAATAAATAAATAAAAGAAGTGGAGCAGCTAGGACTTGAGTTTCAATGTGGAATACTGTCATTGCAGACTGCAGCTTAACCTGCTGCTCTGTGAGGCTGCTCCCAAAGATGACTGTCTCCTATCTTCACTGTTTCAGTCTAAGCATCTTCATTTGACTTACTCAGATGTCGGGAGTTCCAGATGTTTTACCTTCCTGGCCACTCCTCTCTAAATCTGTCGTGTTTGTTTTCTCTTTTAAAATGTTTGGTTCAATTTTAGATAAACCAGAGTTGTTATAAAGAAAGGTGGGGCTTCACAGATGTATGGAATCTGTATAGGAATTGTCATATATAAGCCATAAGCCTCATTTTCTAAGTCCATATTTGTGAATATTTTGTGTATGTCCAGAAATCATCAGGATTATGAGAATTTACTTGTATTTAGCAAATGATCAAGTTGACATGAAAAGGGGAATGCCAGTTAGTGATATTTAGGTTAGTTCGATCTAACAGTAAGGAGGAAGGAAGCATATCACTGGGTCAGCTCACGCCCCCCGCACCCAATCCCCCACCCCCATACCCTCTTAGGAGAATCTACATGGGAAGCCATCATTCCAGTCAAACAGATAATCTTAATAGGGAGTGTCACTAAGCCAGGATAACCCCGGGAAGCGCCTGTCTTGCGGCTGCACATGGGATCAGCGTGCCTTCCCCTCTGTTGAGGCCACACAGGTGGTCTTGCTTGCTACACTCCTGCTTCCCTTACCCAGATTACTGTAGGCCTCTTCCATTAAGTGTCTTTTTGTTAGCCAAAAGAAAACACAGAGGCCAAGGTTTCTGTTTTCCTAATTCACATTCCAGTTCTGCGTCCCAGGCTGCATCCTTCTCACTTTTTTTTTTTTTTTTTTTTTTTTGACAGGCAGAGTGGACAGTGAGAGAGAGAGAGAGACAGAGAGAAAGGTCTTCCTTTTTGCTGTTGGTTCACCCTCCAATGGCCGCTATGGCCGGCACATCGCGCTGATCCGAAGGCAGGAGCCAGGTGCTTCTCCTGGTCTCCCATGCGGGTGCAGGGCCCAAGCACTTGGGCCATCCTCCACTGCACTCCCGGGCCATAGCAGAGAGCTGGCTTGGAAGAGGGGCAACCGGGATAGAATCCGACGCCCCAACCGGGACTAGAACCCAGTGTGCCGGCGCCGCAAGGCGGAGGATTAGCCTGTTAAGCCACGGTGCTGGCCCATCCTTCTCACTTTTGACTGGGCTTGGATACCTCCAGAACTTTGAGCCACACATTTTCTTGGAATTACCGCAGTTGGTGACTTCTGCCACTCTATTGGATTCATGTGGTGTTACTCTCAGAGTGTGGATTTGTTCTCACATTCTGCGGGCCTTTACTGGGCTCCTTTGTGGGACTGTAACGCACTGCCAGGTACTGAACACTTTACTCCGGGCGTGAGCTGGCCAATGCGGTGTGCAGCATGACATTCACTGTTCTTGTTCCTGAGCTTCTACATCTGTCAGCTCAGCCCGAGGTTATGGTTCCTTAAATTTCAGGGATAGCCATCTCACACATCTAATTTACATCAAATTTTTATTCAACAAAAGTCTTTGGTTCTTTTTCTTTTTTTAAAGATTTATTTATTTACTTGAAAAGCAGAGTTACAGAGAGGCAGAGAGAGATGGAGAAAGAGGGGACTTCAGTCCATTGGTTCACTCTATGAATGGCCGCAACGGCTGGAGCTGGGCTGATCCGAAGCCAGGAGCCAGGAGCTGCTTCCGGGTGGGTGCAGGGGCTCAAGGACTCAGGCCATCTTCTGCTGCTTTCCCAGGCCAGAGCTGAGAGCTGGATCAGAAGAGGAGCAGTTGGGCACGGAACCTGCCCCAAAATGAGATGCAGGCACCGCAGGCAGAGGCTTAACTGACTGCACCACAGCACTAGTCCCTTTTCCTACATTTTGATAAGGATGCTGTTAAAATTTTTTTGCAGCTCATTGGTAGCTGTATTGCCTAAACCCATGGAGTTTGCAGAACTTTCTTGTGAGTGTTCTGGGTTCTGTTGTGTAATCAGTTACAGATACAGTCTTTAGCCCATTTCTCCCCCAGAAGATCTGGAGACTGGAGCTTGCCGAGAGTCGCATGGATGTGACTTACAGCTTTGCTGACGGAAGCAGAAGGTACTCAGCAAGACTTCTTCCTCCTGAACCCATGCCAGCTCTTGCTGATCATCCCTCCTTGTATATTCAGAAATTATGAGTTATAATCTGTTCTGGAATTTTCCTCCGGCTGGAAGATAGACACAAAAGTTGATATGTTGGAAATGTCTGTCTGCTTCTGTAGTGTTTCTGTTCTGTCTTATTTGAGAGATAGTATAATTTGTCTCCTGTCTTTCAGCAAAGCTCTGTGGTCTCTCTGATTTGTCTTACCTAGAACAAAGAGTTCACGTTCACAGTTGGCTGAGGCCAAAGATCTGCAGTGCGTTGTAGGCAGCTGTCTAGTGGTGCCTCCCCCGTCCTGGGCTGCAGTTCAGTCATCCCAGTGCTCCACCTGTGCCCATCACTCATGGCACTCTCATAGGCTGAGAGTAGAGGCAGGGCTTAGAGGGGGCAGCAGGGGTGTGGGAATGGCACAGCGTGCTAGGCATTCTTATAAAATAGGCTCATACCTACCCCCCAGGGGTGTTGTGGGATAGAAGTATGTAAGAGGTCTTTGTGAATTGTAAGGTGGGGGTAAATAGTAAGTTTTTAAAAAACATTTATTTATTTATTACAGAAAGGGAGAGACAGATTTTCCATCTGCTGGTTCACTCCCCAGATGACTGCAACCACTAGGGGTGGGCCAGGCCGAAGCCAGGAGCCAGGAGCTTCATTGTGGTCTCCCACATGGGTGGCTGGGGCCCATGCACGTGGGCCATCTTCTGTTGATTTCCCAGGCACATTAGCAGGGAGATAGATTAGAAGTGGAGTAGCCAAAACATGAGCTGGTGCCTTTATGGGATTCCAGCATCACAGGTGGTAGCTTTACCTGCTACCCTAAACGATGGCTCCAAGTGTTAAGATTTTTAAAAAGCAAATTCGGAGGTCAGCATTGTGGTGCACAAGGTTAAGCCTGGATATCAAGGCACTGGTTCAAATGCCAGCTGTTCCATTTCAAATCCAGCTCCCTGCTAATGCACCTGGGAAAGCGGCAGATAATAAAAGTGCCCCAGCATCCACGTGGAAGACCTGGATGGAATTCCAGCCTCTCAGATTTGGCCTGGTCCAGTCCTAGCCATTGCAGACATTTCAAGAGTGATAGTAGATGGAAGATCTCTTTCTCTCCTTCTCTCTGTCACTCTGCCACTCTAATACATAAATAAGTCAATCAATCAATCTGGCCTGTGCCGTGGCTCAATAGGCTAATCCTTCACCTGCGGCACTGGCACACCGGGTTCTAGTCCCGGGCGGGGTGCTGGATTCTGTCCCGGTTGCCCCTCTTCCAGGCCAGCTCTCTGCTGTGGCCCGGGAGGGCAGTAGAGGATGGCCCAAGTGCTTGGGCCCTGCACCCCATGGGAGACCAGGAGAAGCACCTGGCTCCTGCCTTCGGATCAGCGGGGTGCGTTGGCCGCAGCGCGCAGGTTGCAGCAGCCATTGGAGGGTGAACCAACAGTAAAGGAAGACCTTTCTGTCTCTCTCTCTCACTGTCCACTCTGCCTGTCAAAAAAAAATAAATAACTAAATAAATTAATTAAAAAATAAATTTTAAAAATAAACCCAAAAAACAAATTAGAAGTATAAGTTTTTCTTTCTCCCGCATCATGTATTAACTGCATCATTTCCTTAACCAATATACCTGGCCTTCTAAACATTTTCTCTTGCAGACGTCAATTCAGAAGCCCGTTTTGTAGTGTTTAATGGCTTTCTGGAGTTCAGCTTGTTGTGGGCATCTTGGTTCTCTTGTCATCCTGGATTTCTTTATGAGTGTCCAGGTTATGTATTTTTCCTGCATTCTTGTGTATTGTAAAATCAGAGCTTATTGAGGAGCTCTTGCCCAGTCTTCTCAGTCATCCTCTTTTCTGTAAATGTCCTTCGCAGTTTGTAGCCAGAATTTTTTTTTTTTTAGACCAAATGACTCCTAGGTGGAATCTTTTCTAGAATGAACAGGAGCAATACTGTTTGGTTATTTTTTCCCCATAGTTTTCTGACATAGTCTCTCCCTTTAGTTTCCCTTATCCCTCTCCCTGGTGGTACAACTTCAGGAATTATTTACTCTGATGCCTGAAAGTTTAAATCTGGCGTTTTATCAGATCATTTATAGATAGAGAACATGTCCCTTGTTATTCTTTTAAATTCATTTTCAGTTTCTAATTTAGTTTCTACTGAATTTAAAATGAACATTGTCTTAAGGGCAATGGTCATGTTTTCTCTCCCTTTGTATTTTCTTCACAACACCTGTTGAAAGGTATTTCTTTTTTTAAAATTTTTATGTAATGAACATTTTTACATGGATACAACTTTAGGGATATAGTGGTTCTTTCCCCCCTATGCCCTCCCCCCAGCTCCCATCCCACCTCCCTCTACCTCTCGCATCTCCACCTCTTCATTATGGTTCAATTTTAGTATGATTTTATATACAGGGGACCAAGTCTATGCTAATCATAGACCTGAACAATTTGCACCACGCCTACACACAACATACAGAGTACAGTTTGGGGAGAGAATTTGCAGTCGATTCTTATATTACAATTCAATAGGAACAGAGGTCCTGCATGGGGAGCAAGTGCACAGTGACTACTGTTATTCTTTTAACAA
The DNA here is from genome assembly GCF_033115175.1 of Lepus europaeus. Taxonomy (NCBI): domain Eukaryota; kingdom Metazoa; phylum Chordata; class Mammalia; order Lagomorpha; family Leporidae; genus Lepus; species Lepus europaeus. Next base: position 119,206,875 of record NC_084832.1, read on the forward strand.
TTAACACTCTTTTTTTGGTGACATCAGTGATCATCCGAGGCTCTTGCCATGGACTGCCAAGGCTATGGAAGCCTTTTTTGACCATAGACTCCATCGGTATTTGGACATTGCCATAAGGAAAGTGGATGATCTCTTATCCCATCAGAGAGAAGAGAGCTGAAGCCAGAAACCCAGAACTCCATCTGAGTCTCCCATGTAGGTGGCAGGGTCCCAAGCAGTTGGACCAGGTCTCAAACCAGGACCTTCTTTGATGACCCTGTGAAAGGTATTTCACAACATCGTTTTGTGTAACAGAACCTAACGAGTGTAAATGAATTTTTTGGAAGATCTATTTATTTATTTTGAAAGTCAGAGGTACAGAGAGAGGGGGAGAGACAGAGATCTTTGATCTGCTGGTTCATTCCTCAGATGGCTACAGTGACCAGCTCTGGGCAAGGCCGAAGCCAGGAGCCAGGAGCTTCATCCAGGTCTCCTGTGTGGGTGGCAGGGATCCAAATACTTGGGCCATCTTCTGCTGTTTTTCCCAGGTCATCAGCAGGGAGCTGGGTTGAAAGAGGGCAGCCAAGAGCAGAACCGGTGCCCATATGGAATGCTGGTGCTTCAGGCCGGGTCTTTAAGCATCTATATTTTCTTTCCACCCCTTTTCCCATTAGAATGTAAGCTCTCTAAGGGTAGACTATTTTATGTCACCTGTGTCTTTATATTTAGTGTCAAGAACATTGCATGGCACAGAGTGAGTGCTCAGCAAACATTTGTTGAATTAATTAAAGTCTATTTAACTAGAATTCTATTCTTGAGAGCTTATTAAAACGTGTGACTCATCTTTCCTTTTATAGTCACAGCAGGGTTCACTTTGCTTTGCTGTGAACATTGTGTAATTTGTATTCCCTCACTGTATCCTGCATTCTCATTTGTAGCTATTGTAACATACATCAAAATTCCATGGCTAATTACTCTCAGGTTTCACAATACTTCATTTCATCAGCTAATGTCTTTGCAATGGTTACATTCATATCCAAAATATTACTTTCCCTAATGGTGAGGTGGAGGGGTCAGCAAGGTATTTATTAGATATGTTGATTTTAGCTATGGGAGAATCCTAGCAGATGTGGTGGAAGTTAAAGTTTCCATCACAACCGATTTCTGTGTCAGCTTGCACCTCTTAGAGTATCAGCAGTTCTTTATGCTTCCAGTTTGCTGTCACTGCCCACTCCAGTTCAGAGTCCCGTGCTGTCACATCTCAGTGATAGGGGTGGGCATTTGTTATAACAGTTAAGGTGCTGTTCAGAATATCCACTTCTCATATCACAGTACCTAAATTTGGGTCTCGGCTGCACTTCTGATTCTCGCTTCCTGCTAATGTGAACTCTGGGAGGCAGCAGGCCCAAATAATTGGGTCCCTGTCACCCATGAAGGTGACGCCAATTAAGTTCCCAGCTTCTAGCTTCAGTCTGACCGTGGCTGTTGCGGCTATTGGGTGGAGTGAACCAGTATATGGAAAATCTCTCTTTGGCTCTGTTGCCTTTTAAATACATTTAAAAATATATATATAGTTTTTCTTGAAATCTGAACCCTTCATGGTATTGTATTTGTAAAATGTCAGTTTTCTTCTTTTACTTAATACTCATTTTCTGGGCATGGGTTTGCAGGCTCCTAAGGGCACATTGCTGCTGTTACCCTTCCCACTTGTTTTTCTTTTTTTTTCTTTCTTTCTTTCTTTCTTTCTTTCTTTCTTTCTTTCTTTCTTTCTTTCTTTTTATTTATTTATTTATTTTTGACAGGCAGAGTGGACAGTGAGAGAGAGAGACAGAGAGAAAGGTCTTCCTTTTTGCTGTTGGTTCACCCTCCAATGGTTGCCACAGCCGGCGAGCTGCGGCCGGCACACCACACTGATCCGAAGGCAGGAGCCAGGTGCTTCTCCTGGTCTCCCATGGGGTGCAGGGCCCAAGCACTTGGGCCATCCTCCACTGCACTCCCTGGCCAAAGCAGAGAGCTGGCCTGGAAGAGGGGCAACCGGGATAGAATCCGACACCCCAACCGGGACTAGAACCCGGTGTGCCGGCGCTGCAAGGCGGAGGATTAGCCTATTGAGCCATGGCGCCGGCCCCCACTTGTTTTTTCTACAACAAATAATTTACTCAACCATTCCCAATATTGTCACTTTTTTTCTGAGCATGTCCAGTCTCTCAAAGTTACAGTGATATCTGAATTCTTATCTCTTCTACTTTCAGCTTAAAGTCCAGCTGATCAAGGGATAAAAGTTACATAGTGATTAGAAAAAACTCAAGATCACCTTTGTCTTTGTGTTGCTTGGAACCAGTTAAATTAATTCCTGTAAATGTGTTTTGCATCCATAGAAAAGGGGTGAGGAGTAGTGAAGCAGTGTATGCTTCCTAAGGCACTGATCCTCTTCAGAATGAAATACTGTGAAGATGATGGTGGTGAGCTTTTATGTAGGGTTTATTATTTGTCAGACATTCTTTCAGAAGCTTTCCATGTATTCACATGGGATAGACCTGGCAGAGAGCACATTCATTGGCATGTGCGTGGTACTTAGAAGTAGTCAGTATGTTCGTTTTTGTTGTCGTTGGCAGCAGTGCTCTGGTAACCATATTCTGTTCTTGGTTGTTAAAAGATAAACTTCCTTACCAGTGGAAAGCCTATTACAGATACTCGTATGCTAGGGTTTGAACCAGACATTCGTGGAGTATTTACAATGTTCTTAACACTGGCCACTTACCAGAAGAAATCATGTGAATCCCCACAATAGGTCCTTTTGCTCAAAAAACATATTTAGGATTGACACCCAGACAATAATAATGCCTTTATCAAGAACCTGGCCATTACACAATTTATCTGTTAAATACAAATTATCTTCAAATTTGTTTTTAATAGATTTATATATTTGAAAGGCAGAGAGACAAAAAGAGAGGAAGACAGAGAAAGAGAGATAGAAAGAGAGATCTTCCATCTTTTTGGTTGATTCCACAGATGCAATAGCCAGGTCTGAGCCAGGCTGAAGCCAGGAGCCAGCAGCAGCATGCTGGTCTCCCTCATGGGTGGCTGGGGTCCAAATGCTTGGGCCATCTGCTGCTGCCTTCCTGGGTATATTAACAGGAAACTGGTTTGGAAGCTGTACAGCTGGGACTCAAACCAGCACTCATAGGTGTTTAAATCCAACTTTTATAAATAGAAATATTATTGAAAATTAGTTTTTACAGTTTATATTTAGTAAATCTCATGTATTTTGACTGATGCAATACTAAACAGACAGAATACCTCTGTAGAAAGGGAGAAAGCATTATAGAAATTTTGGTATGTATGGAAAAGTCAAGGGTGCTAAAATATTACATTTTCCATGAAAGAGAATTCATTGAGTAATTTCCACAGTGACTCTTAATTGTAGAATAATGTAGGTAAGCACATGTAAAGTACATGAGAATAAACATAGTTGTTATGTATGATGTTGTGAATGATGTGTCTATGTTATGTGTGTTATGCATGATGTATGTATGTTTTAATAGGGCACTTGGTGTTTATCTTACCCTGTACTTGTATTAGGAAAAGTCAGTAGTAGATATATAAAAAGTAATAGTAATGGGTATGTAGAAAATCTTTCAGAGACTGTAGAAACTTCATAGAAATGGGGTACTAGTACTTTGCTTGTGCCAACTTTGCTCATCAGTTGGCAGTTACCATCCCTTACTTAACAGCAACACATAGAACATCTTTGAGTTAAACTGAGGCTTGGTGAGATTTGCTTTATGTGGTACCACTTTATGAAGAAGCCGGACTGTACTCGGGTCTTTGGTTTAATTATGTGATTCTCTTTGACATTCACTGCAGGCAAACTACTCCTTTAAAAGACCTAGTGCCTGTCTTAGGGCGATTGGAAGACGCTTGTGATCTCTCATTATTATTCCCCCGAAAGATGTTTAGAGATTCCCAGATTTCATTACCAAGAACGACATTCTCATCCCTGCTGTTTGGACCTGGAGCCCCCTGATGTCACCCAGGACTGTACTAAAGGGCTTCTATGACGCCGTGCATAATCCCCTCTTAGATCCTTCGGCCATACTTGTCCTGTCCAAGTCATTGTGTACATGTGAAGAAGAGGCTGGGGCTGACATTGGTCCTTTCTTGCTGACTGAGTCAGCAAGATTTGAGTGCTTTCTCCATGCCTGCATTGTGCTAAATACTGAGGGGTGGGGTGGGAGGGTAATAGGTGTCGTAGTAGATGACCACAGATGACTGACTGTAACTCTCCCTATGTGAGAGTGTGTCATTAGATGCGTCATTGTGACATTTGTGGTAACTGTGAGGCAGGTTCTAGAAAACGATTGGAGAGATCATGAAAAGCTTTGCAAAGGAGGAAAACTCAAGATGTCCTTTAGACAGACGTAAATGGGAAAGGAGGGACCAGGTTCAAGTTTATACCAAGGCTGGGTGGTGCTGTTGATATGGTGTGTCTGCTGGTTGGTGAGGCTGGGACTGATGAATAGTGGAAAATAAGGTTTATTAGTTAGGGGGGAGCCGAATTCTGGGTTTCATAAAAGTCAGGTGTAGGTGTTTAAGTTGGACTGGTAGAAAAAGGAAGGTTTTGAAATTTTTTGGGCCAAGGAATGACATCTTCAGTTCTGTGTTAGGAGCAGTGATTTAGAGATGGTGGTGAATGGCACCAGCAAACCTACCTGAAGGCTACTGTGCTAACATTGCTGACGGTGCAGCAAGGGCCTGGGGCTGACAGGTCATGAAAGTGAGGACGAGTGAGTGAACAGGAGGTGAGAGATTTTGTCAAGAGTTTATTCATGAACTTGAGTTAGGAAAGAGAGTGCTGAATTAAGGCTGCTCTTCAGGCTTTCTGACTGGAAGCACAGGATTGCCATGGAGAGAAATTGCCGGTGTTATTGAAATATTAGATGAATAGCTGGAAATATGACGTTAGCTCTTGCTTGAATAGATATGGCTAGAAAATTTAGGTGTGTTACTCAACATTCTTTTTTTTCCCTTAAGGATATTGCTAGTTTGTTAAAAATTTAAATTTTTACTTATTTGAAAGGCAGAGATAAAGAGGAAGAAACAGGATATTTTCCATTTTCTGACTTACTCCCCAAATGCCTGTGACAGTTGAGCCTACTGAGTCAGGTCGTATCTAAAACCAGGAACTCAATCCTGGTCTCCCATGTGGATGACAGGGACCCAAACACTTTAGAGCCATCTTCTGCTGCCTACTAGAATACTTACCAACAAGAAGTTAGAATTTGAAGTGGAACCAGGACTTGAAGCCAGGGACTCCAATATAGGATGCAGGCATCCCCAGGAGCATTTTGACTGCTGTGCAGGATGCTCGCCTCTGCTTAGCCTGTTTAGCGTCAGAGCCGTGGGAAGAGATGAGCTCTCTGTGGCTTCAGACAGAGGTTCAAGCGCTGGCACTCCTGCAGTGCTTCTGGTAGTGAATTGGGAGAGCTCTTAGTGTTCGTGTTGGCTGAAATTCGAAGTAATTTCCCCCTGGTGATAAAAGACACTGTAAATATTGTTTTAGGAAATTAGAAAATGCGGAAAGAGATTAAAATGGATGATCATTCATAATACCTGGGACCTTTCTGTCTTGTCTGTTTCTTTTACAGGTAGAGAGGTAAGAAATCTAAGTGTATATATATATATATATATATATATACACATATATATATGAAAACATATATATATATACATATGTGTGTGTGTGTGTGTAGGGTGATGCATTGTGTACATTTTGATAGCTTGCTCTTTTCATTTAACATTGCATTGTGGTAATTTTTCCCTTTCATTAATTGCTGCTTACAAATGCTGTTCATAAGGGGCTGCATTTCTTTTCATTATTTGGGTTTAATCAGTATTTAGTCACAGCTGTATTGTGAGTATTTAGATTGCTTCCAAGTTTTTTTGCTCTTATTACAGTAGATTTTCATGAAATACATCTTCTTTAACTGTTACTTAGGCGTGAGCTTTATGAAAGCAGAGACCTCTGTATCTGTAGCACCTGGAAGACTATCGCGACACGGTAGTTGCTTAATTTTTAAAGTTTGAATGAAAGTAGACCGTTAAATGTTCAGTTCCTCTGACTACTCTGGTTCTCTGTATCGCCAAACCTCTGAATATGATTTGGTTGTCTGTATAAATCTGGTTGTAATGAAAGTATTGCCATTATGGCCATGACATATTTGTCATTCTGTGTTAATCTGTTTTCTAATTTCTGTTGAGACTTGGTTAATTTTGTTTGCTTCTAAACAGTGGTGCTAACCTTACCAAGCACTGGGCCTGAGTTGTGGAAAGCAGCCAAGGCAGTGCAGGCCGCTCTCAGGAGCCCTCTGCTGCGTTTTCTGTGTGAACCCCTGCCCTGACAGACAGATGTTGGGGCCGGCGCTGTGGTGTAGTGGGCTAAGCCTCCGCCTGGGGTGCCTGCATCCCATATGGGTGCCAGTTTGTGTCCTGGCTGCTCATCTTCGGATCCAGCTCTCTGCCTACGTCTGGGAAAGCAGTGGAAGGGATCCCAAGTGCTTGGGCCCTTGTACCCACATGGGAGACCCAGAGGAAGCTCCTGGCTCTACCTCTGGCTGTCGCAGCCATTTAGGAAGTGAACCAGAGAATGGAAGACCTCTCCCTCTGTCTGTAATTCTGCCTCAAATAAATAAATCTTTTTTAAAAAGATGTTTTTTTTTTCTAAAGAATATTTTAGCATATTTCAAGATGCAAAAGAATGGTGTCTAACAACGTTTTTCTTAAAAATTGTATTTTGAGGCCGGTGCTGTGGCACAGTAGGTTAAGCTTCTGCTTGTGGCACCTGGCCCAACTCTGGTTGCAACCAACTGGGAGTGATACCTCCCTCTCTCTCTCCCTCCCTCTCTCCCTCTCTGTGTCTCCTTCTTTCTTTGTAACTCTGCCTTTGAAATAAATAAGTAAATAAATCTTTTTTTTTTTTTTTTTAAGAAGCAGAAAGATTCCAGAGTCAGTGGTCCAGAAAATTCTGTTCCTTCCTTAGGAGATTGGTTTGTTTAATCCACTACCTTCTAAATTCATTTTACCTCAGATATGTTTTTAAAAAGAAGTCATGTGCACACTTGGACAAATGATGCTTTATATTATTTTTCTGCTTATAAATTAGTTTGACTCAATTTTATTTTCAGAAATTTGTTTCTTTTAGAAGTTTTAAGTTTCTTTTTTATATCCTTTTCCTAAAATAGTTACTTTTTAATGTGAAATGTATATATTATTTCAATGTTGATTTCTTATGTAGACTTGCCCACCATTCCTCTTAGGGGAGCGAAGGTTAGATTGTTTTATTCCTAAATGTGTCATATGTAAGAAGGTAAAATGTACCTGTACAATATGAAGGCACATAGTGAACACCAACAGAGTTTCTGCTGTGGGGATTAGGGAGTAGAGCTTGACCAGTGTCCCAGGAACTACCAGGTCCTTTCTCCAGTGTATTTCCTACCTACCCCCCCCCCCAAAGGTGGTTGCTGTCTCTAATTTATTAAGAAGTTTTTTGTTTTTTTTTTTTGCTTTTATTTGTAGTTTTTCTGCTTAGGCATAGTCTTATGGAGTCAATATTGTTCTTTAGGTCTCCATGTTTTGTACACTTGGCATAAATGGAGGCATAAGGTCTGTCTCTTCTATGACTTGGTACTTTTTTCAACATGATGTTTCTGGTACTTACTCAAGTAGTTGCACTTTGCTCATTTTCACCATGTGTAGTCACCAGCTGTGTGCGTGCACCACAGTAGTTTTTAAGATTCCACTTCTGTTAGTGGTTACTTGAGCTGTTTGCTTGTTTTTGTTTTGTTTGTTCCAAAGAACAGTGTTCCAATGAATGTTGTTACTATCCTTGTCTCACCTGTGCAAGAGTACTGTTGACAGTGTGTGCCTAGGAGGGAAGGGGCTTGCTCTTAGACTCTGCCTGTTCAGCTCTGCTGAGCACCATCCGAGTGTTCTCCAGAGCACTTGGACTGAGGTCCTGCAGCCGGCAGTGCAGAAGCGCTCCCTGTGTGCTTCCTCCACACAGCTGCACGTGGACAGCCTGTAGACTACTGCCAGTTTTGAGTACAAAAAGGTACCTCGTTGGGGTTTGAAGCCCATTTCCCTGCAGAGACTTGTCGTTGAGCAGCTTTCATTCTGTTTCTGAGCCATTTCTGTGTTCTGTGAAATTCCTATTTGCTTTTTTTTGCCCATTTAAAATATTGTTATTTGTGTTTTTCTTATTGATTCATAGGAATTCTTTGTGTGTCTAAGATGCATGTTTGTTGTCTAAAACAAGGAGCTATATAAGAATAGCTATTGGGGCTGGCTCTGTGGCATAGTTGGTAAAGCCGCCACCTGCATTGCTGGAATCCCATGTGTGTACCGGTTCGAGTCCTGTCTGCTCCACTTCCGATCTAGCTCTCCTATGGCCTGGGAAAGCAGGCCCCTGGACCCGCATGGGAGACCCGGAAGAAGGTCCTGGCTCCTGGCTTCAGATTGGTACAGCTCTGGCCGTTGCAGCCAATTGGGGAGTGAAACAGAGGATAGAAGACCTCTCTCTTTCTGTCTCTCCTCTCTCTGTGTAACTCTTTCAAATAAATAAATAGATCTTTAAAAAAATAGCTATTATAATATTTCCATATTTAACTTTTCTTGGATTGTTTATAGCTTCTAATTTGTGGCTTATCTTCTACTTTATACTAATTTCAAAAATTTAGTGTTTTACTATGTATAAATTGTATTTTATGCATAATCTTGCATATGTATTTATCTCCATGATGTATATAACCCATAACTTTTAATCTTCAGTATCATTATTTGCTACTGATACAGTTTCTGTTTATTCTTTATCTCTCTTTTTTTTAAGGTTTGTTTATTTTGAAAGAGTTACAGAGAAAGAGATTATCCATCTGCTGGTTCACTCCCCAGATTGCTGCAATGACCTGTGGTGGATCAGGCTGAAACCAAAAGCATGGAGCTTCATTTTGGTCTCCCACGCAGGTGGCAGGGGCCCAGACACTTGGGTGCTTTCTCAGGCAATTAGCAGGGAACTGGATCAGAAGTGGAGCAGTGGGGACATGTATTGGCGCCCATATGAGATGCTGGCATTGTAGGCAGTGGCTTTATCTGAAACTGCCTGTGGGCCCACCCCTTTTTTTGACCCTAGGAAAAAATTAACCCATTCAATCTCAGGCTTAGGCTGTTACATAATTTTTTTTCCATGTAATAGCCAAGTTGTAGATGCGTCAGTCTCTCCCAATGTGTTGTGATTATTTTGAAGACAGTTTTTTTAGCTTTATTATTTCAAAAGTTTAATAATACTCATAACTCTGAAACTTTTGCCTATAAGAGATCCAAATGAACCTTAAACTGTTATTTTGGTGGTTCTTTACAGATTTGGTTCCTTGGAATATGTTTTGCTGATCAGACTGTCACTGGATTATTCCCTTCAGAAGTCTTATCCCCCCCCCCCCCATTATTTTATGTGTGTGTGGGTCTTGTATCTCCTGATGCTCTTCCCAAATGCCTGCAGCACTTGGGGCTGTCAGGTTGAAGTCAGGAGCCCAGAACTCAATCTGGCTCAAGTACTTGAGCCTTCACCTGCCACCTCCAAAGGTATGCATTAGCAGGGAGCTGTATGGAAAACACAAGAGCCAGGACTTGAACTAGGTGCTTCAGGATGTGATGGGGCATCATAACTGGCATCTTACCACTGCACCAAATGCTCATCCCCATATTTTCTTTGGATAGATGCTGGAATGCTGGCCACATGCTGGAATGATGGCCAAAGGACAGTGTTAACGGTGTGATTTTATGGATAGCAGTGGTGATGGCAGTGCTAGTGGTCATCATTTTTTCAGATTGTGTATCATGTAGTGTCCCAAGTGCATGCCATGTTCTTAACTCATACGAGTCATTTTGTGGATGAGAAAACCAAGGCTTAGAGCCATCCATAGGAACTTTTAAAAAAAATATTTATTTATTCATTTGTTTGAATGGCAGAACGTCAGAGGGAGACAAAGAATGAGATCTTTCATCCACTGGGTCACTCCCAGAGTTTTCGTAATGACTGAGGCTGAGCCAGGCTGAAACCAGGAGCCAGGACTACCATGTTGGTCTCCCACTTGTTCTGCTGCTGCTCTCCTGGGCGCATTGGCAAGAAGCCCGATCAGAAGTGGAACCGCCAGGAGTGGGGCTCTGAAGCAGGATGCCAGTGTCGCAAGCAGCATCTTAAACTGCTGTGCCCCCTTTAGGGACTCTTACACAACTACTTGGGAATAGCTAAGTATGTTTAAAAGTGTTTACCTATAACTGTAGGTTAAAAATATTTTCCTCCTCTGAATGTTTATTTTGAGTTTAAAACATTCACATTTAAAACAGTCATATTCGTGAAACGGTTTGCTTTAGGTTGCTGTTTCAGCTTTGGCTATTGGCTATTTTCCAATTTAAATTGAGTCAGCTATGGTTTGATTACTCAGCTAGCTGTAGATTAAGACCTAGTGAACTAAGGTCAGTGCACTTACTGCAAAAAGTCTAGGATTAAAAGAGTAAGCAAAAAGAATAAAACATAGCTTCTCACCCTTTCAGTTTTGAGTTGAAGTAGCACGGAGTGGTAATGACCATGTATAGGAAAGGTAGTTAGTGCTGAGGTGAGCCACAGTGTGGTTTATGCTGGTGACTCAGCTAGGGTGTGTATACTAATGGAAAACTTTCAGAACTTGGCCATGACATTTATTCCTCTATTGCTTCCCCCTCAAGGAAGGACTGGGAAGGCAGCTCTTTTCCCTCCTTTGTGTGGTCATAATAAAGCATTGCAAATTAATTAGGTGCAGTCAAAGCATTACACAGATTGGAATTCCATATTTGTCTTGAAAGGAAGTCCCAGACTTCTGTGTGGGGTGACTGGATCTGTGCTTTGTGAGACTGGGTGCAACTTCCGTGTATTCAGGGAAGAGATTGTCTTGTCAACAGCCAGATGCCTTAAGGGATGCAAGTCACTTAGAAGAAAGTAGCCTCCCTAATGTAGTTTGTAATATTTCTTTCCTGACATCCCCTCCCCCCAACAATGCAGCTGAGAAATGTTGCACCTGTTCATGACTTGGCAGTAGACTCTGTGAGGATTAATTGTAGATGTTGTTTTCTCTGGATTGGGGACAGAAAATTGCTCTTTAACCTTTTCCAAGTCTGATAAATACTGGAAACTTTAATAGGTAAATGTGGCTATACAGTAAATTCATAAAGAAATATTAGAAAAACAAAAATGAACCTGCAGATTAGAAAGCTGAAAAGCATTATTTTCTAAGCTAGCTGCTTTAATGATTTGAGCTAAAGGTTGCTTTGATGTGTCAGTAAGAAACTTCATTGGCTTTTTTCTTCTTAGATCCTTATGACCTTTATGTTATGTTGACAAAACCATTTGTGTTTAATCTTTTTTCCTCTCTATTTGATGTGTTTATCTTGTTCTACAGAAGGGTGGAGCTTTTCTGTATTGCTGCTGGGAAGTGGTTGTGGTTTGTTTCATGTCCTATCTCCAGTGTTAGACGAACGGGGAGGGGTCCTAATCGGGGGGTCTCATGGTAGCTCCATTTCTCAATGTTTGATGTTAAATAAACCTGGTCAACTTTCTGGTCTACAGACCTTTTATTGTTGAAATAGGGATAAGGAGCGGGCTTTGGCCTAGTGGTTTAGATGCCCCCATATCCCATATGGGTGTGCCTGGGTTTAAGTCCTGGCTCCACTCATGATTACAGCTTCCTTCTGGTTTGTACACTGGGAGGCAGCAGGTGGTGGCTCAAGTAGTTGGATCCCTGCTACCCATATGGGGACCTGTATTGAGTTCCTGGCTCCCAGCTTTAGCCTTGCCCAGCCCTGTCTAATGTGGACATTTGGGGAGTGAACCAGCAGATGGAAGGTCTCTATCTCTGCCTCTCTGTCTCTTTCTCTCTCCCTCTCCCTCCCTGCCTCTCAAAAGGGACATGACCTGCCACCTACCTCGTGTGGTTTGAGAGAGGCAGTCCTGTGGAGGGGTGAAGACTCCAGACTTTTAAGTCTGACAGGCTGATTTGGGGTTTGTAACATCAGATGGTCACATGTCTTTCCCGAATGCCTGTGCTTGGTGCTGCAAACTGGCAGTGACAAGACTGAATGTTTATCCTGGCAGTTCAGATGCCTGTGTGCATGTCAGACACTCCGGATTTGATTCACGGTTTTGGCTCCTGACTCCAGTCTCCTGCTAATATAGATTCTGAGAGGCAGCAGGTGATGATGGCTCCAGGAATTGGGTCCTGCCACTCTTGTGGGAAAACTGGATTGTGTGGTGGCTTTGACCTGGCCCAGCTTGGCCATTGAGAGCTTTTGAGGAATGAGGTAGAAGAGGGGAGCTCTGTCTTGTCTGAATTCCAAATTTAAAAAAAAAAAAAGAGATTAAATAAATGCCGATGGCTTAATGTACCACTTCTGAAGGTTAATGTGCAGATCAAAATGCCTGGCACATGATTAATGTCCAGGTAGTTAGGAATTATGTGCTTTTTAAAAAGTTTTTATTTATTTATTTGTAAGTTAGAAATAAAAGGAGAGAGGGAGGGGGAGAGAGAGAAGGAGAGAGATCTTCCATCCTTTGGTTCACTCCTCAAATGGCCCCAATGACCAGGGCTGGGCCAGGCTGAAGCCAAGAGCTTGTTTTGGGTCTCTCATGTGAGTGCAGAGGCCCAAGTCTTTGGCCATTTTGTACTACTTTCCTAGGTGCATTAGCAGGGAGCTGGGTTTGGAAGTGGAGCAGCCAGGACACTAACCAGTACCCCAATGGGATGCCGGCACTGCAGGCGGAGGCTTAACCTTCCATGCCACAACAGCAACCCCTATACTGTTGTTATTGTTGGGAGTGGTAATAAAGTCAGAGCTCTGGAGTAAAATGGTGAGAGTTCAATGTTTTAGTGATGAATATCACAGCCTCACTGCTGAGAAAATCTGAATATAAAAAAAGAGGTAGCCCACGCGCTGTGGCTGCTGTGCCAGAGCCCCCGGAGCCTAGGCAGGGGAAGCCATATAAACTCCTAGGAATTTAGATATGGAAAACATTCCCTGTGCACGGGACTCAGTATTATCTGGTTCACTGGGATCCTCGGACATTTTTTAGTAACTGGTAGAATCAGGAGATCATACGATGTTGGAGTAGGAAGATTTATCTTGGTGACTTTAGGATGCTGGTTCCGTTGCAGGTACAAGTATGCAAAGCAACAAATCCAGGAAAGAACTGCCAGAGAAGTAATTAAAAATAAGATTTGTATGAAAGTACCCACCTTGGTCCTGAAGGAAAACAAACCAACAGCAGTAGCAGCAATTAAGAAGTCTTAAGCGTAGAAAACCAAAATACAGCTGCCTGAAGAGTTGGGATCAACCACAAGAAACATTTTATGCATGATAACAAAGCTTTAAGCAAGTAAACTATGTTTTGGTTGTCATTTAAAAAAAAAAAGAGGTAATAATTAAAAGTTTTCTAATTTCAGAATAGTGTCAACAGCAGGGCATTGTGTAGATAAGCTGCCTTTATGTGTTCAACTTTTTATTCATATAATGTTTATTTGAGGAAAAGAATTGATGCTGTTTTTGTAAAAATTGAAACAGGCATCTGTGTGGTTTGTGGCACCTGAGACCAACTGAGCACTTCTCTTCGGAATGCCTTTTTTTGAGGTTCAGATTAAAATACATAAGGGAGAAAAGAGTCATCTTCATCGTCGTCGTCTTCGTCTTTTTTTTTTTTTTTTTTTAAATTTATTTGAAAGGTAGAGTTACAGACAGAAGGAGAGACAGAGAGAAAGGTTTTCCATCCCCTGGTTCACTCCCCAAGTGGCCACAACGCCTGGAGCTGGGTCAGTCCGAAGTCAGGAGCCCATTCTAGGTCTCCCACACAGGTGTAGGGGCCCAAGCACTTGGGCCATCTTCCAGCGCCTTCCCAGGCCATTAGCAGAGAGCTGGGTTGGAAGATGGTCTGCCAGGACACGCACTGGCACCCACATGGGATACCAGCACTGCAGGTGGAGGCTTAACATACTATACCACAGCGCCAGCACCGAGTCTTCTGTTTTCTACAAGTCTGCAAGTGAGTCTTGGTCTACATCTTAAGTAGCAAGGACTTAACTATCCACCCCATTGTTTTAAGAAATAGCTATGAGGGGCTAACATTGTGATGTAGTGAGTGAAGCTGCCGCCTACAGTGCCAGCATCCCATATGGGCACCGGTTCGAGTCCAGGCTGCTCCACTTCCAATCCAGCTCTCTGCTATGACCTGGGAAAGCAGTGGAAGATGGCTCGAGTCCTTGGGCTCCTGCACCCCCATAGGAGACCCTGCGGTCTCCCACTGCTGGAAGAAGCTCCTGGCTCCTGGCTTCGGATTAGCGCAGCTCCAGCTGTTGCAGCCAAATGGGGAGTGAACCAGCTGATGGAAGACACCCCCCCCCTCTTTCTCTCTCTCTCTCTCTTTGAGTAACTCTGACTTTCAAGTAAATAAATTAATCTTTAAAAAAAAATAGCTGGGACGGGGTCTGCATTGTGGCACGATAGGTTAAACTGCCGCCTGCAACACCGCCATCCCATATGGACACTCCATTTCTTATCCAGCTCCCTGCTAATGGCCTGGGAAAGCAGTGGAAGATGGCTCAAGTGCTTGGGCCCTGCACTGACAAGGGAGATATGGATGAAGCTCCTGGCCCTTGCTTCGGCCTGGCACGGCCCCAGTTGTTGTCGCCATTTGTGGAGTGAACCAGAGGATGGAAGATCTGTCTCTCTCTAACTCTGCCTTTCAAATAAATAAAATAAATCTTAAAAAAAAAAAATAGCTGTGAGAATCATTACTGATAGTGTCTAAACATCAGGGGAAGCATTGTAGAAGGGTATAAAACTTTGCCTCTTTCCTTGCCGGTGCTTTTTTATCAAGCTGATACGGCCGGAGTAGGGAGTTACCACCTGTACCTTAGGACAGAGACCAGAGAGGCCAGGTCCTGTCTTTCTATTACTGCACTGCATAATCCACACGTATTAAGCACTTACTGTGTGTTAAGTGTTGTGCCTGATGCTCATAACTCACAGATGATGGATAGATCCCATCATTTCATGCTTCAGTTTCTGTACTGTGTTGAAATTTGTGGTAAAAACCCTAGAGAACCTAAGTTCTGCATCTATCAAATCTTTGCTGCTTTTATCCTTTGGGGAAGGAATGTGTTACCCTTATTGTACATTAACAATTACTCATATAACTCCATTTTCTTTTCCCTACTCCCAAACTCCAGAAAACACTTTAACAGTGCCTCGGTAATCCCCTCTAGTACTGTCAGGTTCAAGCCTCACCATTTCCAGATCTCCTAACTTCTAGGTAAACCTGCCTGGCCTTCTTCCCCTTCCTTCGTCCTTCAGACATGGCCCACAACCCCAAAGATCAGTCTTCCTGCTCCAGCTAGTCACCTCAAATGTAAATTGTGCCAGTCATTTCTGGCTTCACATCTTTAAAATAGCTTCACCCTCATCTTTCAAGATACCATCCAGTTTCCTTGGCATCATATGCAAAATCCTTTGGGTCTGTCCACTACTTTTTATTTTCTTTAAGACTTATTTATGTATTTGAAAGTAAGAGTTACACAGAGAGAGAATGAGAGGCAGAGAGAGAGAGGGCTTCCAGCCGTTACTTCACTCCCCAGATGGCTGCAACAGCTGGTGCTGAGGAGCTCTGAAACCAGGAGCCAGGAGCCAGGAGCTTCTGCTGGGGTCTCCCACACGGGTTTAGGGGCCTAAGAACTTGGGCTATCTTCTGCTTTCCCAGGCCATAGCAGAGAGCTGGATTGGAAGTGGAGCAGCTGGGACTTAAACTGGCGTCCATATGGTATGCCGGCACCGCAGGTGGCAGCTTTACCTGCTATGCTATAGCGCCAGGCCCCACTACTTTTTTTTTTTTTTTTAGCAGGGGCCCAAGGACTTGGGCCATCTTCTGCTTTCCCAGGCCACAGCAGAGATCTGGATCGGAAGTGGAGCAGCCCGGTCTCAAACCAGCGCCCATATAGGATGTCGGCACTTCAGGCTGCATGTTAACCCACTGCTCCACACTGCTGTCCCCTATATTTTTTTTTAAAAAAAGATTTATTTATTTGAAAGAGTTACAGAGAGAGGTAGAGACAGAGAGAAAGAAGTCTTCCATCCGCTGGTTCACTCCCCAAATGGCTCCAACAGCCAGAGCTGAGCCAATCTAAAGCAAGGAGCCAGGAGCTTCTTCTGGGGTGCAGAGGATCAACTTTAGCCATCCTCCACTGTTTTTCCAGGTGTGTTAGCAGGGAGCCGTATCAGAAGTGGAGCAACCGGGACTTGAACCAGCGCTTTTGTATTTTGTTTGTATTATGCCCACACTTCACACTGCCTCTGGCACATAGTACACTTTCCCTGAATGTTTGTAAATAGATAAATAAAAGATTAAAGATACTCCCCTGTGGTCACAGTGCATCATCAGTAACATTTGAAGTTCTTAACTATTATACAATATCTGTAAACCTGTTTATAAATCCAGTAATCCTGTTACAGTAAAAGGAAACTTGGATATCTCATCCAATCATTTTTGTCATTGATAAATTCAAGACCATAGAGACTGAGTAACAGACAAGACTCACGCTAACTCTCATTACAGCTTCATGACTGATGTCCCCTTACCAAGGTCAGCCTAAGAAATTGAAATGAGAGCAGGCTTTTAATGTGATGATAGGGTTAAGTCATTTATTTTAGGTTGGGATTTCAAAAGAATTATTATGGAAAAAATGTAAATATATACAGAAGTAAGAATAAGAGTATAAGGTGTACCCAACACCAACAGTTGTCAACCAGTGACCAATGTTTGCTCTGTGCTGGTACCTATTCCCCTCCAGGTTATTTGTTGTTACATTATTTCATCTGGAAATGTTGCAATATGTTTAGGATTTGTTTTCATCTAAGTAGGGCTCTCTGGTGCTCTGGGAAGTCCTCATTATTCAGCAAAATCATGAAGTCCTGTGGAAGAATTACTGCACAAGTCTGGGGCCTCTTCTGCTGTTCTGGGATCCCCTGTCCCTCTGTCCTCGACCTCTACCCAGCTGTTCCCAGGGTGGCCACTTCCCCTGAGCTCCTTCACAGAGCTTCCTTTATGTGTGTGCCTGGAGAGAGTTGTGCTCAGTTATTAAAGTCTGTCAGCTGGAGGATATTTATCAGGAGAAGGGGCACTTGTTAGCAAGAAGTCAGACACTCTACTTAGGTGTTCAGGTTAAGGGACTTAAAAAAATGTTACCTGTAAGTATTAATGTTCCTTGGAACCTTTGTCATTTTTATTTTCTCAAAATGGCATTATAAACTTAAAGTTGAAATTTTTACTATGTCTTATGAACATATGCATAGTTACAGAGAAAAATGAGCAGCCTTCATTGAGTTTCTGAAAAATGTACATTATCCTTTAATTTGATTTTTTTTTCACAAACTTTTAAAAGTATTCCATAGAAGGAACACTCAGGTGTTGGCTGCACAACATTATCTGCACTTAATATTTTGCCATATTTGCCTTGTGTTTGATTTAAGTAACAGAACATTGCAGAGAGGAGAGCTGCCCTTGTAATCCTTCCCTTTTGTCCGCAGTCCTTCGAATGTATGCCTAGCCTGAGGCCAAGTAAGTAGATAGAGTATTTATTTCACTTTTTAAAATGTACAGCCTGCCAAGTTATCCCAGTTTCACGTAGTACACAAAGCTACAGGGTGTGAAGTGGTGTTTTATGATTTGCAGTGTATCTGTCTCGTGTGAGAAACCCCTACTGTGTTCCTCTGTGTCATTTAAAGTACCAGTAATCATCTTCAAAAAGAGGGTCAGATAGTCTTAACTTCTCTGATTTTTGTGAACCGATTTTAAAACCAACTGGCAGGTAAGTTCTCTCCATCTCCTTTTCCCATGTAGTGTTCTCTGGAAAGACAGATTGGCAAAGATGACATAGAAATAACATGGCCCTGCACTATCTCACAATGCTTTAAAAATTAAATAGCTAGAGGACAGTCGTATAATTAAAACATTTTAAAGCTCGTTTCTACCCCAGTCCCTCCTGACTGGCTTTCCAAGCTATGTTTAGCATTATTTTTTGCTCCTTGGAAGGACATACGGTGTTCATCCTGTTTATTCAACCCAAAAAAAAAAAATTACATTTTCCTTCAGTGAAAAAAAAATATGAATCTAGTGCTGGTAAAAATTTCTGACTCAGTAAATTTGGAAAGAACCCCATCTTTCCACAAATAGATGAGCCCACACACTAGGTCTTCTGAGTGGACCAGTGAATTTCCATGATGTCAGGAAACAGGGCGGAGCTGTGGATGCAAGTCCTATGGAATGGGGACTTTTCAGTTCTGTGTAGGCAAAATAAGATCAGGTCCTGCTATTGAAGAGCCCGTGAGCCACAGAGCATTTGGGGATTTCCCACTGGGCTGATCTAATGCTGGCCACAGTTTACAAGCGTGCTGTGGACCCGCTGCAGCAAGAACGGTGACACAGGCTTGCTTACAGGGTCTGTGCCCTTTTATTGGGGTGCCCCAAATATGAGCCAGCCTTGATTCATGGGGCAGTTTCAAAAATTTTTTGTAATAAAATAAACTTACCTTTTAATCCCATTTCCAAGAACTTTTTGAAGTACCCTTGCATAAACCCAGTTGAAAAGCTATGTGAACTGTTAAATAACGGTCACTAACTTGTGAATCACCATCAGTTAAGCCAGCGCAGGACTACCAGATCTGTTGCATCTGTTCGGCACTGCAGCCCATGCTGGTGTCTCCTGTTCTCAAGGCCATTGGGGCTCACTGTACACACGCTAGTTGTTCACATGGGTGACCTTACCTTTTCAGTGAAGTTACAGGATCTGAGAGTGCTCACGTCCTATCTCTTACTGTTTGAGTCTCTTCCTACCGGTATGGTGCCTGGTGAATGAGTGACAGCTGCTTCTAGTGTGCTTATTTGATGAGCCTTACCCAAAGAGTAGCTGGCTTCTTCTGTTGCGTGTGTCTTTCCCCATCTTTACTAATCCTGAAAACCTAGATGTCTTGGCAAATACTATGTAATAGGTTTTTTTGTTTGTTTGTTTTTTTGACAGGCAGAGTGGATAGTGAGAGAGAGAGAGAGAGAGAGAGAGAGAGAGAGAGAGAGAGAAAGGTCTTCCTTTTTGCCGTTGGTTCACCCTCCAATGGCCGCTGCGGCTGGCGCATCACGCTGATCCGAAGCCAGGAGCCAGGTGCTTCTCCTGGTCTCCCATGCAGGTGCAGGGCCCAAGGACTTGGGCCATCCTCCACTGCCTTCCCGGGCCATAGCAGAGAGCCGGCATGGAAGAGGGGCAACCAGGATAGAATCCGGCGCCCCGACCAGGACTAGAACCCGGTGTGCCGGTGCCGCAAGGCGGAGGATTAGCCTGTTAAGCCACGGCGCCGGCCTACTATGTATTAGGTTTATTGACTATTATATTTTGTTTCCTGCAATCAGTAACAAACACTTTAAGTGTGGATGCAACTTTTTTAAAGGAACTCTTTAAAAAAAAAAAAAAAAAACCTTAGTCTTTAGTTAGAATGCCTGTCTCCTGGTGGCAGAGATACCTTGGCATAGGAACTGAAGTTAGCCTGGGGCTGGGACTGGGATAGTTTAAACAAAGCCTTTCCTCTTTGCAAACGATGATACAAACCAAAATTGCAACAGTATTTATAATTGAACTTTACGTGCTGATTCTAAAATTCTTATAAAATAGTGTAAGAATTTGGGAGGAAGAAAAGGAAAAAGGGCAAGGAGTTTGCCCAACTAGGTATCAGAGTACATTATACATGGGGCTAGCACTGTGGCACAGCAGGCTAAGGTGCTGGCATCCCATGTGGGCACCTGTTTGGGTCCCAGCTGTTCCTCTTCCAATCTAGCTCTCTACTATGGCCTGGGAAAACAGTAGAAGTTAGCCCAAATCCTTGGACCCCTGCATCCTCATGGGAGACCCAGAAGAAATTCCTGGCTCCTGGTGTCAGATCTCTCAGCTCTGGCCATTGTGGTTATTTGGAGAGTGAACCATCATATAGAAGACCCCTCGCTCGCTCGCTCGCTCGCTCGCTCTGGCTCTGGCTCTGCCTCTCTCTGTAACTGTCTTTCAAATAAATAAAAATAAATCTTTAAAATACACATATACACACACATACAATATCTTTAAAAAAAAAAAAAGAATACATTGTACAGCCATGAAATGAAATAGTTTGGTTGACATGGCTTAGTATGTGACTAGATTGACTAATGGAGCAGAACAGGCTCGAAATGGACTCTGGTGCAGAAATTCAGTGTTTAGCTATCCTCATGCTTCTAAGCGTCAGAGCATGTATTGTTTTCCCCCTTTGTTTTGAAAAATGTTCATTTTCTCAAGTATGGCATTTTTAGTTTTCTAGAACTGTAGGATTGTTGCGGGGGGGGGAGGCTTCCCAGTTTCAAAGTAGAAGTCTGCCTGAGAGGCCAGAAGTCCTGGGGTGAGGCAGATGTGGTTCCATTTACTGCCTGTGTGTCTTGGGGCTGGGGACTTAATCAAACCTCACTTCCCTTCTTCGTAAACGTGGGAAGCAAAGAACACCACTCATGTTAAACATTTCACACAGGATTTGACATTGAAGTGTTTTATAAAAGTACCTATGATTATTATTTTTGTTAAAAAGAACTTTAAAAGCACTATGGAGAGTTTTGTTTTTTAAATTCTCAGACACTGGGGCGCCGGATTCTGTCCCAGTTGCCCCTCTTCCAGGCGAGCTCTCTGCTATGGCCTGGGAGTGCAGTGGAGGATGGCCCAAGTGCTTGGGCCCTGCACCCGCGTGGGAGACCAGGAGAAGCACCTGGCTCCTGGCTTCGGATCAGCTCGATGCACCAGCTGCAGCACCCTGGCCTCAGTGGCCATTGGAGGATGAACCAACGGCAAAAAGGAAGATCTTTCTCTCTGTCTTTCTCTCTCACTATCCACTCTGCCTGTAAAAAAAAATTATCGGACGTACACAGGTCCTGAAGATTTCAGAGAGGTTACTTAAATTTCAGGTCAGTTGTATAGTTCTCTTAGCGAAATGGACTGAAAGCTTAAGAACTTTTGATCTTATAAGAAGAGAATTAAAGTACTGATTTTGGATTTTTTCTTGCTGTGTGAATTTGAGCAAGATACTAGTACAATGAAGTTCTTCATTTTGATAGACTGTGAGAAAAATAAATGAGTGTGGATTTCACTGGATGAGAGTTAGATTATACGTAAGAAGAGCTTTCTGATTGTAAGGCTGCCAAGCGGATAAGTGGGAGTCCTTTGTCACTACTAGGAGGCTGTGCCAGAGGAACTTTCTCCCTTTTGGCAGCTCTTCTGGGGTTCCTGGGAACCCATTATGATGCAGCTTAAACTTGGACTTCAACCCCGACTCCCTACTGATGGCATCTTTGCTGGCATTCTAGTTGTCATTCCACGTTGGTTGATCTTCCAGCTCATACAGGAAAGCCTTTTGATACTATTTTTCTGTTCAGAATAGTAAGTGAGGACAGCATAGGGTAGACAGTGCATATTTTAAATAACCTGAAATAATTGCACAAGTTCCCAGCAGAGGTTATATGACTATTAAAAGGCTCACAGAGCTGTTTGGGCAAGAGGATGGGTTGGCAGTCCTGTTTCTCCTTGAAGGATGGATGAGTTGATTCTTTTGGATTTCTTTGAAACCAGGAATTATACAGTGGTTTAAGATTTACCAAGAGTAGATCAGAAGAGACAGTAATTCCTTTAGGAGTTACAGATTGACTTCTGGCTCTAGCTTTGTTGAACCAAGTGAATCTGGTCATAAAGGGTGTACCTGCTGGTTAGAACAACAGCTTTCAGCCAGGCGGTATTCACCCCACAGCCCTGCCACTGTCTGCTCAAGAGACCAAAGTACCTTTAACTTTGCTGAGCCTCAGTGATCTCTCTCTTGTAAAATGCCCACATGGTGGTTGTGAAGACGAAGGGGCGTGGTGCACACAGTACTGTCTGGTGCAGAGGAGGTGCCTCAATAGGTGGTAGCTACTAGTGCAGCAATGGTGATAATGACAACAAGGCTTAGTTGAATTCCAGAGAATCATTTAAGTGGCAGGTTTTCTACTGAAGAGTGGGTTGGCATATTTAAAAAGAAATTATATGTGCTGGTCCAAATAAACACCAAAGTCGTCATGTTTCTCCTAAGACTCAGTCTTCGCATTGTGAGATGACAGATGTGATTTCAGCCATTGACTTATGGGAGAGTGTCTGCTTCTGATGTAGTAACTATGGGACCTGCATGAGCTGCAGCGTATTCTGGGAGAGTGTCTGCTTCTGATGTACTAACTGTAGCACCTGCATGAGCTGCAGCATATTCTTTTTTTTTTTATCTAAGTGGAACATTTTTAAATATTGGCATTTGATATAATTTCAGCTATTTAAAATGGGCTGTGAGTCATATTTTTCAAATATAGTTTGAATCTCTAAAAGAATGAATTTTTCAGTAGAAAGGTAGGCTTAAATTAGCTTGTAAAAGAAAGAAAATTATTTAAAATACATAAAATATCGGTGACTGGAGGTGGAATGTTTGGCCTAGCAGTTAAAGTGTCCATTGGGACGCCCATATCGATGGAGTTCAAGTCGTGGCTCTGCTCCCTTTGCAGTTTCCCCCAGTGCTGGCCTTGGGAGGCAAAAGTAAAGGCTCAAGAGTTTGGGTCCCTGCTACCCAGTTGGGAAATCTGAATTTAATTATTGGCTCTCAGCTTCAACCTGGCCCAGTCCTAGCCTAAGTGTTTAGGGAGTGAGCCAGCAGATAAGAGTCTGTCTCTCAAATAAAATAAGTAAAAAAAATTTTAAAATCTGTAACTCATTTAGCCAAGGCAATGTATGATTACTTTATAACCTATCAGACTAGCAACGATAAAAATATGGACAGGGCCTGGTGTTGGCTCTCATATGACGCGATGGTCCATTGGTATTCCGTCTCTGAAAAGCAGTGTGGCAGTGTGCATCAGAATCTTAAATGTGAATGTTCTTGGACTTGGCACTTGCTTATCTGGACATGTATGAATAGGAAATCAGAGAAAGAGTGCATTTGGTGATTGAGAGTGTTCCCAGCAGCATCTAAATATCTGTTAGGTGTTACTGGTTTAAAACTGCATACTATAGGTGCCAACGCTGTGGCATAGTAGGCTAAGCCTCCACCTGCAACGCTGGCATCCCACATCGGCACTGGTTCATGTCCCAGCTACTCCACTTCTGTTCCAGCTCTCTGGTATGACCTGGGAAAGTAGTGGAAGATGGACCAACGGCTTGGGCCCCTACACCTACGTTGGAGATTTGGAAGGAGCTCCTGGCTCCTGGCTTTGGATCAGCCCAGCTCCTGTAGTTGTGGCCATTTGGGGAGTGAACCATCAGAGGGAAGACCTTTCTCTCTGTCTGTCCTTCTCTTTGTCTGTAACTCTGCCTCTCAAATAAATAAATAAAATCTTTAAAGCAAGCAAGCAAGAAAGACAAAAACTGCACACTGTAGAAGGTGCAGTGTGCCATGATGGCTTAGTTTCAGAGGAACCCAAGTTCAAGTCCTGGCTCCCTCACATCTGGCTGTGTGATCTCACTTTGCTTTTCTCTGGGAATAGTAATGACATACTTTTCAGAGTTGGCATGAGGATGAAGTGAGGTTATATGCGTCTTTAAAAAGGGTGAATGGATCTGTTAATATTAGAGAGTGTTGGCAAGATTATAAGGGAAAAATAAGTTATAGGACAGTTTTGTGTGTCCATTTATGTTAAAACTCCATGTGTGTGTGTGTGTGTGTGTGTTTATATGCATTGAAGTTTTGGAAGAATATAGTAACAGTATTTAATGAACACTGGACTGCGTTTCAGTCACTACTCTGAGTGCTGTAACACCTCAGCCAGTCAAGTACTCGGTAAATAATCGTGTTACATTTTCACTGGCTCTCTGGCTCTGTGTTGTCGGAGGGTACTGACACCCTGAGAAAACTCAGCCACTGTAAAGTGACAGAGGCAGAATTCAGATCTGGGCAGTCTACCTCCAGTTTGTCACTCAGCAGTAAAAACTGGTGTTGTGGGAGCTAAGATTGTGAGATCCCTCTCCACTTGTCATTTGTCTATTTCTGGAGAGTTTCTTATTTCCCATGAAGCATTTTACTTTCATATATAGAAAAAAAAAAACAGTTTGTCTCTAGTTTGGAAAGAAAAAAGTGCATTTTTTTGTATTTTAGAACTCTTTTTTCCTTGGTTCTTGAATACATATGGCAAATTCCACCTGGGTTTGCTTTCACACTGAGTGTCCTGCATGAGCTGTGTCCCTGATACTAGATAGTAACGGGATTTTTTGGGCATTCACTGTGGTGCACAGTTTCATAGGAAAGTATTTATAGATAAGACAAGATGCCATATCATTTCACATCACTTAATGCTGATCTGCTTCTGTGACTGAAACATTGGTAGCCTTCAAGAAGTGTCTAGTCATGATACCTTGGTTTCTAGAAAATGTCATTCTCTGGTCACCTGAAAAAAAGCAGGTCACAATCAGTTATTCAGTTCACAGGTGTGTAATTAAGGTGGGAAGCCGTGGCCTTGTGCTAGGTGTGGGTTGGCATTAGAGCTAACCGATACCACGTAGACCCCGCCATCAGTGTTCTGCCCAGCTTCTGCAAGGCTGGGACAGGGGCCCAGAGCTGCCTCTGCTCTCCCTGGCTCCAGTGGCCTGTGCCGCTGTGACTTTTATACCAAACAACCACATGGCAGGCCTCACATGTTTCGCGAAATGAGGGAAGACTTCACAGTGCTGATGTAGTAGTGTCTGTCACTTTATGACAGACACGACCATCTCTGTGTCACTTAGTGGTGACCAGTCTTGCCTCTTGGTGAGCTCAGTTTGCCATCTTTAACCTGCGGTAGAAGCCAGAAGAGTGCTGGCTAGAGTGGAACTCACAAGCTGATTTATGTGAGGGTTTGCCAGGGCATGTACTGAATTACAGGATATCCTTTAGGGCAACCAGCTATACAGCTTACTTATTAATCCATTTTAATTTTTTTACTCCTGTGTTTGTTTTCCAGATAATCCAGAATTGTGTTCTAAAGATAACAGGTCAATAAAATGGTATAGTTCTGTTCATTGCTTGGGTAGTAACCTGTTTAGCAATTAATGATAAAGGTCATTAGCACTTAAAAATTTGTTTCTGCCTTAAAGTTGTTACATTCTGGTGTCTGCATGTGCTGGCTGCCTTTGGTTTTTCTCACAGTAGCTGAAGTCACGGGGTCAGTGTGTTTCACACAGTGTCTGAGTGGAATGAGTCACCTGATGCGTCTGATTATTTGGGAGCAGTTTTCTTTGGTTGCTTATAATGGTCAAAAAAGTCTCTTGGGACTTAAATAGCTAAAAATAACTAAAAGTAGCTCATAACTACTTAAGTCTCAAAACAGTGAAGTTGATGATGTCATGTTTTAATTTTGGTCTTGTCTAATCTTTGGCCCCCCAGAACGGCAGCTGTTTCTGTCTCTGAAGTTGGTAAATTAATCTGATGTTTTTCAGAAGATAGTTTTCCTTTGAAAATGAAGAACATAATAGCATGTTAATTTTAAAATTAAAATAATAAATATAAAAGGAGTTAGTACAGTTGAGAAATTCACGTCTATCCTGAAGCCATTCATTGTCACAGAAACAGGCTTTGGATGTTTTAAATGAATGGAAAAATTAAAATTGTTTATATTTGAAATTAAAGCCTTGTGTTTATTTGGAGAATGTGTATTTTACATTTTCATTCAAATGCTGTCCATTTTCAAGTCTCATTTTGTGTGTAAATAAATATCTGTCTGTCTTACTAGAAGTTTACTTTTAGGAAGCTAAAAAGCAGGTGTTCACAGGTGACCAAGCATTTTGTGGTCTGCCAGACCGGGGAGTTCCTGCCTCTAAGGCGGCTTCCAAGCTCCATGGCTCTGCCCTTCCCTGTCTAGGTGTCTCCTTGCCTCTTCCCACCCTTTACCACTGTCTTCTTCCTGCCTTGTCCATTATTGGCTGTGCTCGGGTCACACCACACCTTCAGCTTGTGGCACAGCAGACACAGTTGGGGCTGTCCTGGTGTGTGTGTTTTGTGTGTATGTGTGTTTTGGTATTTTACCCAGCTGTTAGCTCCCTTCATTCAAAGAAGGAGTATAGGGGAGGGGACGACTTAAAGCTAGAGTACCCACAATGCCTCTACTGTCTGCATTTTTCTGTAGTCTTTGTCTTCCCTTAACTAAGACTTGAAGGCAGTTTCACTAGGATTTGTGCAGCTGTGTTTTTTGGTTTTGACATCACCAATAGGAAAGCTGTTGGAGAAGAGAGCTGGCGGAGTGAGCCTTCTAAGTTCGCACAGGGCTAAGCCGCTGAAAGCCGGTCTCCCTAGAAGGAAGGAAGCTGTGACCAGCAGCTTGCTTCATGTTCCCCCTTTAGTGTCCCTCTTCTTCTTTACTTTGGTTCCATGACACCCAACTCTTTTTATTATTTTCATAATCTTCCACTAACCAGAACTGAGAGTTTGGTTCTCAGGAAAATGTCTCAGTACAATGGTGCCTGAAACTCATCTCTGTGTGTTCAAAGTGGAAGTTGACTCCCGTTGACTCCCCTGCCTCCAGCATCTCACGCCGTCACTCTTAAATATGTGTTTCTTTTTTTGTTGTTGTTGTTTTTTTGACAGGCAGAGTGGATAGTGAGAGAGAGACAGAGAGAGACAGAGAGAAAGGTCTTCCTTTTTGCCATTGGTTCAACCCTCCAATGGCCGCTGTGGCTGGTGTGCGGCGCATCGCGCTGATCCGAAGCCAGAAGCCAGGTGCTTCTCCTGGTCTCCCATGGGGTGCAGGGCCCAAGCACTTGGGCCATCCTCCACTGCCTTCCCGGGCCACAACAGAGAGCTGGCTTGGAAGAGGGGCAACCGGGATAGAATCCGGCGCCCCAACCGGGCCTAGAACCCGGTGTGCCAGCGCTGCAAGGTGGAGGATTAGCCTGTTGAGCCACGGCGCCGGCCGTAAATATGTGTTTTCTGATTTCAGTGGGTGTTTGCACATAATGGGAAATTCATTAAAATGATAACAAAATTTC
Source organism: Lepus europaeus (assembly GCF_033115175.1). Classification (NCBI taxonomy): domain Eukaryota; kingdom Metazoa; phylum Chordata; class Mammalia; order Lagomorpha; family Leporidae; genus Lepus; species Lepus europaeus. The sequence goes on from NC_084832.1 coordinate 119,233,997, forward strand.
ACTAACCCATAATTTCACAATATAATTTAACCTTCCCTTTTTAAAAGAAATTACAGTTGAGTTCATATTGTATCTTAAGGTAGAACTTTGTATCCTACTTAATTATTTCACATTATTTCTCACGCCGTTAAAATTTTTTTGGAAAATATTCTTCATGTTCCATCTGTTACTTCATACTTTCATCAGTATGTCAGTCATTTTACCTAATTTTAAATGTTTGGTTTGTTTTAAGCTGTTTGCTGTTTAAAATGATGCTTTGACTTTTAAAAGCTCTTTACAAACCTTTGCTGAATTTTTGATTATTTCCTTGAAATGGATTCCTAAAGATAGAATTACAATGCCAAATGATTCTTGATGCAAATTACCATATTCTTTTACCAGAAATGGTTATGTTCCTGTAAGTTAATGGGAGTGTAGATGACAAAGGCATCCTCCAATCGTGGCTACTTTGATATTGGGAACACACTACATTATTTTAAAAAGATCCCTATGTCTTTGATTTACTAGTAAAATTGAACAATTTTTGTATGTTTTTACCTAGTATTAATCTGTATTACTTATCCATTTATTTATTATTCTTCATTGTCTCTTTACAACTTTATATAAAAAAGATACGTGAGCTTTACATGTATATTAATGTATTTCATTTTAAAAGCATACTCTTGTCCTTTTATATATATTTATAATATACCCTGTTATTTTGCAGTGTTTCCACTAAAATTGTTGACTCTAAATCTTGTTTGCTATGCACTTCTACATATTTGAATCTCCATCATCCATGAAGGATATGTTCTTCTTCTTCTATTTATTTATTTTTTTTTTGACAGGCAGAGTTAGACAGTGAGAGAGAGGCAGAAAGAAAGGTCTTCCTTTGCCGTTGGTTCACCCCCCAAGTGGCCGCCACGGCTGGCACACTGCGCCAATCCAAAGCCAGGAGCCAGGTGCTTCCTCCTGGTCTCCCAGGGCCCAAGCAGTTGGGCCATCCTCCACTGCCTTCCTGGGCCACAGCAGAGAGCTAGACTGGAAGAGGAGCAACGGGGACAGAATGCGGCACCCCAACTGAGACTAGAACCCAGGGTGCTGGTGCCACAGATGGATGATTAGCCTAGTGAGCCGCGGCGCTGGCCAAGGGTATGTTCTAAGATCCACATCTACTCCCAGTGGATCCCAGAAACCAAGAATAGTACTAAGCCCTTATTATGTGTTCTGTGTTTTCTCCTATACACATATACCTGTGATAAAGTTTAATTTTTAAATTAAGCACAATAAGAGATTAACAACAATAATCATAAAATAGAAAAATTATAACAATATGATGTAATGAAGTTGCTAGCATAACTATCTTGTGCTTTGGTGCCATTAGTAAGTAAAATAAGTGTTACTTCAGCACAAACATGGCCATAACAAAACAGTTGATCTGGTAATCAAGATGGCCCTTAGGTGACTAGCAGGAGTTTAGCACAGAGTGTGGGTGCACGGGACAAAGGCTCAATTTATGTCCCAGGAGGGGACACTACTGAGAATGGGCACAATTGAGAACTTATGAATTGCTTTTCCTGGAGTTTTCCATTTAATATTTTTCTGATGGCAAATAACTGACACTTCAGAAAGCATGGCCATGGTAGGGAGTGGGTACTACTGTGTGTGTATATTCCAAATCTTGGCAGAACAGCACCTAGCATCATTTTTCATTGTGATGATTTTCTTTTAAGAAATTCTGTACCCTCTTAAAGACCAAGTGATTTTTCATCTACATTTATTTTCTTCTAATTCTTTTGACATTTAATTTTCTTTTTATTTCCGTTTCTTCCCTTCCTGCCTGCCTTTAGTCTTTATCTTCACCCTTTGAGCCATTTATAATTTACTTTGTTTTTTGGAATGAAATGAGCATCTGACTTTATTTTTCCAAACGGATGCCCAATTGTTGCAATACCATTGATTCTTCCCTCTCTCCCATAGTCTGTGATGAGGTTTTGCCATAAACAGCCAGCATACCTATTTTTAAGATTTATTTATTTGAAAGTCATAGCTACAGAGAGGCAGAGGCAGATAAAGAGACAGAAGTCTTTCATCCTTTGGTTCACTTGCCAAATGGCCACAACGGCCAGAGCTGCACCAATCCAAAGCCAGAAACCAGGAGCCAGGAGCTTCTTCCAGGTCTCTCACGCAGGTGCAGGGGCCCAAGCACTTGGGCCATCTTTTGATGATTTCCCAGGCCATAGCAGAGAGCTGGATTGGAAGTGAAGCAGCCGGGACTCAAACCGGCCCCCATATGGGACGCCTGCACTACAGGTGGCAGTTTTTCCCGCTACGCCATAGCGCTTGCCCCTAATTTATTTATTTGAAAGGCATTTACAGAGAGAGAGAGAGAGATAAAGAAAGGAAGAAAGAGAGACCTTCCATCTGCTGGCTGACTCCCCAAAATGGCTGCAATGGCCAGGGTTGAGCCAGGCCAGAGCCAGGAGTTTCATTCAGGTTTCCCATGGGGGTACAGGGGCCCAAGCACTTTGGCCATCTTCTGCTGCTTTCTCAAGCACATTAAGCAGGGAATTGGATCAGAAGTGGAGCAGCTGGGACATGAACAGACGCCCATACGGGCTGCTGGCACTGCAGGTGGAGGCTTGACCTCCTGCACCACAGCACAGGCCCCGCACACGTTTTCATCAAGCTCCCTCTTACGTGCTTTATTCATGTTCTCTGTTTCTTCCTCCTTGCTACAGAATTTTTTTTTTCTGTTTCTAAATGTTTATCTTTAAAATGAACGTTTTCAATCTAGATTTTAAGATTTAACTTTATTTAAATAATTATATCCTAATTTCTGTTGACTCAAATTCTTTATGACAGTGTGAAAAATATAGCAGAAAACCCATGACATTGGAAGCGGTTAGGAGTGTGGCCCAGCTGATGGGGCCAGGGGAAGGATAGTCCTCTGGGTGCGTTGGGGGCTGCTCTCATGCCGACCCCTACCTGTGGACACCGGAATGCTGTCATGTGCTCTTCTCTGAAAGTTGCCCTGGGCTGTTGAGCTCTCAGCTGTAAGTGCTTAGGTATAATTCCTGACATAGAAATAAAGATGTATCTATTTGTTCTTACAGTCTGTACATTCATAGATTTTTCTTCTTCTGTTGAGTTGTTTTGCCTTTGAATAGTTCTTTACAAATCACTTTGAAATGCTCGCTCTGCCCCTCCCTCCCCTTCTGCACTCCTTTCCTCTCAGACCCTGTAGGCACCTTCTTGCAAATTGTGATTTTTTTTATTTTCCTGTAATGACAAGTATGTCCCTGAGTGTGTTCCTGTGGGTCCAGTAAATAGAAATGGACTCAGAATTCTCCTAAAGTTGCCTCTATATCTAAAAGTTGGCATTGATTTTTTTCCTATTGCAGTGCCAAATTATTAATATTTGAAATTGTTGGGCGTTTTGGCTGAGGTGGCTTGTGTTTTGAAGTTAGCTGATAGGTTTGGTTGACTGTCTTTTGCCAACAGTCTAGTGCATTTTTAGGTAGGAAGGTGATGGGATGTGTCTTGGTTTGGTGGTTAAAATGCTGATTAGGTCACCGGTGTCCCACACTGGAGCACCTTGGTTCAAGTTCTGCCTCTGGCTCCTGACTCCAGCTTCCTGCTGATGTAGACCCTCAGAGCAGCAGTAATGGCTCAGGTAACGGGATTCCTGCCACCTACAAGGGAGACCTGGATTGAGTCCCAGCTCCTGACTTCATCCCGGGTCCAACTGTGACCTTTATGGGCTTCGGGGGAGTGAAACAGCAGATGGGAACTCTGTCTCTCAATGTATTAATTAGAAGAAAAAAGGATAGATGGCTCATTTTCAATATTTTTGAGAAATACAGGTTAATACCTTATCTAAACACTGTTATGTAAATAGGACAATTTTTAGGTAAAATTGCTACTTTTAATTTGTTTACATTTGGTTCCTAAATGCTTTCCCTTCCTTTTGCAAGTTTTAAAAAATAAATTTAGGTTCAGAGGAACTTTTAGTAGTAATTTGGATCAACACAACTCAGATAGCCTGCCACAAATTATAGTCAAATAAGCTTTTGGGAATTCAACCAGTGAAGTGTATTCTTGTCAGCGGGAAAAATGTGTGTTTCTAAAACAGTTTTGTAAACCAAAATGACTTTGTTAACTTCAGCACCCCAGCGCCTTCATTACTCATCTGTGACTCAAAAGGACCAAAGGCATCTGAGCTTCTGGGCTAGCAAACAGGGCAGACTCCACATAGAGGGGTTACATTAACTAATGGAAAAAACAGCTCTCAACACCACGCACAGTAAACAGATTGCAAGTAGACAGAATGTGTTTGTCTCGCAAGAATCACTCCTTTTTTTTTTTTCCCCCAGAATTTATTTAGTTACTTGAAAGGCAGAGATAGAGGGAGATAGAATCTGCTGGTTTACTTCCCAAATGGTCATAACTGCTGGGGCTGGGCCAGGCCAAAGCCAGGAGCTGGGAATTTCTCCCAGGTCTTGCGGGGGTGGAGAGGGGGAGCAGTTGGGCCTTCCTCTGCTGCTTTCCCGGGCCATTAGCAGGGGGCTGGATCAGAAGTGGAGCATGCATGACACGAACTGGTGCCCATGTGAGATTCTGGCATCACAGGTGATGGTGACTTAAGCTGCTATGCCACAACACCGGCCCAGAGAATCACCTGAAACAGAAGTGATTTGTTCCCTGGAACACCATTTTTACCCCTAGACGTACTCCTCCTACCACTTTTAACTTTCAGTAAGGCGTCTACCAAGAGTGTTTTTGTATTTTTCTTTTAAATGTCAAGTTTTGGGAAATTGATAATGTACTTTTTTTTTTTAAGTGGAAGAGATAAAAATGACATTTATTTTGCTTATTTTGAATGGCAGAGAGAGACAGAGTGATCTTCCATCTGCTAGGGCTCAGCCAGGCTGAAGACATTCTGGGAACTCTGAGTGAGTGGCAGGGACCCAAGTACTTGAGCTATCACCTGCTTCTTCCTAGGGTACACATTAGCAGGAAGCTGGATTTGGGACTGGAGCCAGAAGTGTAACCCACACATGCTAAAATGGGATGCTGGTATCTCAAGCGGCATCTTAACCACCTTGCCAGATGTGCCTGCTCCTAATATGTACTTTTTGGTATTATCTTTCCTGTTTCCATTAATAGCAATCTAATTTGCCGAATCTGGAAGGTTTTTAGACTGGGAGAAATAGGAAATATCTATGAGAGATTGAATTACAAGCCAACTTCCTAGGACAGCAACCCAAGGCAGGAGGGATGAATGGGAAGATTGAGCAAGAAAGGGAAGAAAATAATTTTTGAGCATTTACTTTGAGCCAGGAAATATTTTACAAATATTTTCACTTATGTGTTGATTGATCAAACTTGTGATGAGTCTGTGGCCAGGCACAGGCTAAGTCCCTTTTCCAGATATTTTCATAACCTTCAGAAATCTCAGTGATACACATAATGACTTGAAAAGCACACATGCAAGCCAGCCATTATCTTTATTTCATTCAAAGAAGAAATGGAAGCACAGAAAGTGTAAATAATGTACCTATTTAATTACATGGTCGCAGAACTACCAAGTAGCTGAACCAAAGTTCTGAGCCAGCCAAGGCTAGCCTCTCCTTCCTGTTGGGAGCATCACGGTAGCCCTGTAAGGTGGGCAGCTGTTACCTCCTTGAGAGCTGTGGATCCCTCATCAGCCCAGCTTACTCAGACAGGATCAGCCTTAAACGTGTCTTTCCCTACCAAGTCCGCTTTGTGTCTTTTCTGTTGTTGATGGTGTCCTCCCTCCCTCTGGGCCTGAAGTCTGAGCCCTTTTCATCCCATCTGCTGCTGCCTGCTTTCAGGCCCCGTTATTCTGTACTGAGCAAAGATCTGTAATCACCAGTGCTCTAAGGAAGCAGCTGGTCACGAGCCATGCGCAGGAAACCGGACAAGTGGCCTAGAAAGGTGGTCTTGCAAGGGGACCAGCTCTCTGCTGCACGTGTCTGCTGCCAGGCAGGACCGTGAACTTGCTCTTGACAGGTCTGATTTTTCAAGACGAACCAGAAATCTGAATCTCCTTGTAAAATCTTCTGATTTCTCTTTTTAAAAAACTATTCTTTAAAAAAAATTATTTGAGAGAAAGAGAATAGACAGTGAGGGTTTCTATCTGCTGTTTCACTCCCCAGTTGCCCATAGTGGTCAGGGCTGGGCTGCAGCAAAGCCAGGAGCTGGGAACTCAGTGCAAGTCTCCCATGTGGGTGGCAGGGACTCAAGTCCTGTAGCCATCATCACTACCTCTCAGGGTCTGCATTAGTAAGAAGTTGGAATCAGGAGCCCTAGCAGATGATGAAACTCTGGTATTCTTAACCATTGCCTGTTAGGCTGAATGCCTGCCTGCCCCCTCATTCTGAATCACAGCACAAGCCAAACAAAATATGGCAGCAGCTGCTTGACTTCATATTGAGGTCTCTTACCATGATTTACTTTCCTATAATCTGTGTTCCCAGCCTTTCTCTCTCTCTCTCTCTCTCTCTCTTTTTTTTTTTTTTTTTTTTTTACAGGCAGAGTGGACAATGAGAGAGAGACAGAGAGAAAGGTCTTCCTTTGCTGTTGGTTCACCCTCCAATGGCTGCCGCGGCCGGTGCACTGCAGCCGGCGCACCACGCTGATCCAAAGCCAAGAACCAGGTGCTTCTCCTGGTCGCCCATGGGGTGCAGGGCCCAAGCACCTGGGCCATCCTCCACTGCACTCCCGGGCCACAGCAGAGAGCTAGCCTGGAAGAGGGGCAACCAGGATAGAATCCGGCGCCCCGACTGGGACTAGAACCCGGTGTGCCGGCGCCGCAAGGCGGAGGATTAGCCTGTTGAGCCATGGCGCCGGCCAATGTGCTCCCAGCCTTTCTGCCATCCTCCCTATCCTAGCATAATTGGGGCTTGTTAGGAGGGTTGACTGCATTAAAACATACAACTCTTTTCAAAAGATTTCTTGTACTTGAGAAGCACTCGGTACATGTTGTGTGTTGGCTCTTTTTCTGTTCCTTAAAAACCACTTATGTGCTGTCTGATATTTTGACATGGCAAAAAGGTATTTGATCATCTCCTGCCGTTTCAGTCATGTACTCAATCCATTCTGCACACTCAAGCATGTCTGTTTCATGCCTTAAAGCAGGGTCTCCCCCTGTGGGGTTCACTTGGGTGCTGGCTCTTTCCACAGACCCCCTCCTCACACAAAACGCAGCTCAAGCATCTCCTCTTGTTAATCCTTTACACTTCCCCTTGAAGCACTCGCTTCTCCCTACTTTGTATCCGCCTAAGATTGTGAGCTCCTTACAGGCAGAACTGTGTTTGATCAGCTTTTCTGTCTCAGTACTTGGTACAGTGCTGGCACTAGCTGATCTCAGCTTCTCACCATTCATTGGCAGTCCTGTAATGTGAGTAGTGAAAGTCAGTGCTGGGACTTGAACCCTCACCTGGAGCTGCTCTGTGTTAGGGACTCGCGTATGCAGTATTTGATCTGAGTATTTGTAGCCTAGGATACTAGGATTACAGCTAATGATGAATTTGTGAAATTTTTTACACTGTAAGGCAATACATCAGTGCTAATGATAGCCTTTCATCTGAAAGGTAGTATGTGAAAACTAAGGTGAAACTGAAGTAGACAGGCATACAGGTTAAAATTGATTAGCTTTGTGAGCTAGAAGAGCACACCTTCACCACGCCCCTGTGTGACCTCATGCCCCTATCTGGCCACACCTGAGTGTCCACCGGCCAATCAGGTTAATTAACCACTCCCCTTTGAAAGTGGGTTAAAAGCCTGGGATCTGCTGTGTCCAGCCCCTTTTCTTCCTTTCCCTGGCCTCTTGCCAGTAGGGATATGGCTGCAGCCCTGAGCCTCCAGGGTGCGTGGCCTTTGGGCCACTCATCCCCATGCTTCCTGGCTTAGATGCTCTTCCATGTGGCTGGTTCCTGGTACTCAGTATGAGCCCAGATCTACCTCTCTCTTATAGATAAAGCTCTCACTTTCCTATGCATCTTTTGCACTAAATAAAAGCTTAAAATGTATCATGCTGCCTCGTTCATTTATGCTGGTATTCAGAATTCTTCTCTGAATATTAGGCAAAAACCCACACAGGCTTATTAATATTGGGAACTTATTAATAAGCATATAGTGATATCATATGGCACCCCAAATTCCAATAACATATGTGGCACCCCAGATGGAACTTTTGGGGAACTTTAAGGGACCACCTTCCAGCATTATATTTTAGGGGGTCCAATTCCGATCTCAAAACTATTGTCAAATTGTGTGTTTGCCCAGTCGGGTAAAACAACTCTCTTTTCCTCCTTTAGAAGTTTGATCGTAAATGATTGTAGATAGCACATCTATTTATAGAAGGTCTGACTGCCAAATTCGTTATCTCCTTTCCCCAGGCTTGATAAACTCAAGAATGTTGGACTTCACATTGGTAGTGTCTCCATTAGTGAATAGGGCAGTCTGGAGAAAACACGTGAACAGGAAACTCAAGGGCACCTAGTGTTGTTTTTATCAGTCCAGGAATTCTAGACTTGCAAATTGTATCCTGTTCTCTTCCTAGCTAAATGCAGAGCTGTAATGAAAGACAAAGAACAGTGTTAAATCCATTAGAGGAGTGCTCTTACAATATAACTAGTGCCAGTCATCCAGATGCCTGTTTGTAACATTTAACCACTGTTTAGTTTTGCATAATTTAAAACGTTCTTAAACTTATGTCTATTTCGAAGGAAGGAGTTTTTTTTTCTTGTCTTTCCAAGCTAATCCATAAAAAGATTCAATTTAATCAAGACTAAGGGTGGGATTTTGGGCTTTTTTCTGAAAATATATATCTTAAGGTTTATTTCTGAAAGTTAACGTAATACCAAAGGAATCTGCAGTTTTTATCTCAAAGGAAACTATATGTAAGACCTATATAGTTTAAAATCTATTGAATTGATTGCTCACATAAATTACAGAATGCCTATTGTGTGTGCAGCACCCTACCAGGTGCTATAATGCTTTTATTACAAACACAAATAGACAGATTTTGGCCTGATTTGGTTTTTGCACAAGGCATACATACATACTTCCATATGTAACTGAAAGGGAAAGAACATTGTGATTGTGACTGTGCAGTGTCTAAAATTAGTTCTCCATTACTTGACATGCATTTCTGGATGTTAAAGGAAAATTCATGTCTTATGGTAGAAGAAATACCATCTTCCATTTACTCCTCTTTCATGAAGAATTGTGGGTTTGTAAATATTTAAATGACTAATGTGGGTTGCTGTGCAGATTGCCTTTGTTTGGAGTGGTTTTAGGCTCTGTAATGCTTTTTTGTTTCATAAAAGTTTGAAAGTTTTATGTTTGTGGTATTTCTGCTGCCCTGGCCCCTTGGTTCTGTGTGGGCCTAGGGGAATGCGCGAGCAGGAGAGCTCAGTAGAGCTCAGGAGAGCTCACTGCTTTCCAGGGTGCACATGGGCCCCAGCCCTAGTAATCAATTTTTTTTTTTTATTTCTTCAGGTTCCACCTTATTGTGATGCCATTGAACATGTAAATTGAATGGCAGCAGTTCCCTTTGTTTTGCTGCCATGCTTATCAGTCTTCTGACCCTAAGTAAGGCTTTGCATCCAGCTTGCCTATCAGGATAGAACACATTTGCCACCAGATGCAAGTGCCTGCTGCTTGTTACTTGGTTTCTTATTACTTGATCAATAAATTGCCATTCTGTCTCATATTGCTGTCTTCTGTGAAGTGGCTAGGATAAAGTAGCCTGCAGAGTTGGATTGCCTTGAGACACTGGCAGCTGAAGGCCAGCCCTTGCACCCTGGCAGCCTGAGCAAGGTTCCGCAAGGCTCCTTGGCAGCCAGCCAGCCCCTCCTGGCCACACCCTGATTCCAGCATCCATCTTCCTTATGAACCATGTAACTCCAGACTTGATGTGTCCTTTGTTCGTGTTTTCTCAAGAGTCACAAAAGGCTTTTTCCCCCCACCATCTTTGAAAGGAGTGTGTAGGCCTTGGACAACTAAAGCTGACCACTTTTTCCACTTAGATCTGGCAAGCCACCTATAGCTGCAGATGGTATTGTAGCTGCAGGTCTTGTGCACGTTTTCCAGTTCGTTAGTACCTTCCTGCTAGAATAAAGCAGGGCACTGTGAAATCCTTAGCAATTGCTCTTGGTTGGAGCTTTAAGATCCTTGCCTCCCTGCTGCCCCATGTTTGTTGGAAAAAGTAACAGGCATTCATTTACTAATTTGAATTTGAGCAGTATCTTTGAAAAAGCTTCATGTGCCTTGAAGGAGTTCCCTAGAAGGCTGCTGCCGGCTGTACACGCCTGTGGGCCTTCTGAGGATACAGAATTTGTGTTAGTGCATTAACGATGCTGTAAATGTTACAGTAAGGAAACTTGTTAAACTTTGTGTCGTCTGGCTTTCTTAAATCTCTTTGACTTCCTCCACTGTATTCCCTTCTCCTACTCCTAAGTGCAGATGAATAAACGTGATTCAGGGATGTTTGCTGTGTACCGTCCCTGTGTGTCTTTCTTTGGTTTCTTTGCAGCTGAACCTGCAGCAGAACATGAGGCAGTGCTTCTGAGATTTCCAAAAATGGTTTAGCAGTGTTGCCTTTGATATCATTTCAGTAAAAGCAGCTTAGGCCTTAAGAAAGTACTTGGTTATGATCGTGCTTGCATTTAATCTACTTTTATTGTTAAAAGTAATATTCAGTACTAAAGCATTTATTATAAAAAACCTAGATATTTAGAATAATATTTCACATTTGTGTGAGTCATTGTGTCTTTCTTGTGTATGGCCCATGTATTGTCTGAGGTGGCCTTAGACAGTCTAGGCCTGTGAGGTAGGCAGAGCAAATGTTAAAATCCTGTCTGGTAAATAATGACTTGAGTCCAGAATGTGCTAGTGATTTGAATAAGACCATCTGTAAGACCATATAATCTCAGCCCTGAAGTCGGAGTCCTGGCTCCACTGCTCACTGGCCACGTGGCTGTTCCAGGCTTCAGTACCTACTGTGGGGCTGTTGTGAGGAGGAACCCTAATGAGGCGTGGGAAGTCCCCTCTTTTAAGTCCTCAGGAGGAAATAATGAATAAAACCTCTGGGGCCAGCACTGTGGCTTTGCGGGTAAAGCCACCGCCTGCAGTGCCGGCATCCCATATGGGCGCCGGTTCGAGTCCTGGCTGCTCCAATTCCCATCCAGCTCTCTGCTGTGGCCTGGGAGGGCAGTGGAAGATGGCCCAAGTCCTTGGGCCCCTGCACCCATGTTGGGGACCCAGAAGAAGCTCCTGGCTCCTGGCTTTGGGTTGGCACAGTTCCGCTGTTGCAGCCAATTGGGGGAGTGAACCAGTGGATGAAAGACCTCTCTCTCTCTCTCTCTCTTTCTGCCTCTCTGTAACTCTGCATTTCAAATAAATAAATCTTTCAAAAAAAGTGTTTTTTTTTTTTAACTGATAAAGCAAGACTATACCTGCACTCACTGCTTGTGCTGCCCTTGTTTATCACGCTAAGGTAATTTGACTTGTAGGTAGTAAGGAGTATGAGTGATTTTAAACAAGTGACTTGAGCAGCTTCTTGTTAGGAAAAGATTCAAAGTAGTCAGCAGAGGAACAGATTTATGATGTCAAAACAGTAGATTCTGTTTCAGACATAGTGAGTTTGAGGATTAAGCAAAACGATGCATAAACCCAGCAAGACCGCAGTGGAACTGGGGATTTGCATCCTTGAATTGTTTGCTTTCAGTCTACACTTGACTTGCTTTATGTGGAAGAGCAAGAAAGGTCTTTGGGTTCCTCCATCATCCCTAGTATCTAGTCTAGTTCAGGTCTCCATCTGGGATCTCTGGCTTCTTCAGATTTGGGGGAATCCTCTTCAGCTAAGAATGCACCTTTGTGTGGCCACTCTTGGTCAAGGTCTGTTAAGATTCTCATCCAGGTAAGCGAAAGCGTCTTTGATACATGAACTGTTTTACTCTGTTTGGTCCAGATATTGCCTGTGGTCGGCAAATCTCTTAGCAAAGCCCACCTGCAGCAGCCACTAGCGTTCCTTCTGCCCCGTGTGACACAGCCACTTGCTGCTTTCCTTCCCCTGTTGTCCACAGTAGCTTCTGTAAGCCAGTGCTTCGGCTGGCCCAGAGCTTGTAAAAGTTGCCAGTTGAATGCCTTTGAGCAGATGCTGCTCCTCTTGCTCCCTGACTCCATTCATACGTTTCTTTTTCCTGCCTGATTGCTATACGCATTTGGGTTTCATTTGGAAATGAAATGTGCCTCACAACCTGGAGAGTGAATGACACCTTGTTACAGTGTTATCTAGAAGGACACAGAATTCAGAAGGAAATGGGGTTACTGTGGACACCATTGAAAGGCGTCTTCCTTAAAGCAGTTTTCCCCTTTAGCCTGATGCTTGTATGTAAATAGGATGGAACACTTCATGTTTCATAGAATTCATATAGCAGTAGCTACTTGTTACTAACCTACCTTAACTCTTAGGAGACTTAACATTTATTAGGAACATAATTATTAGTAAAATCTTGTAGATTTCATTTAGTCATCAGTTAAACAGCAGAATGGATTGAAACAGTGCAAGCCTCTGCCTGCAGCACCAGCATCCCATATGGGCACGCTTTTGATTCCCAGCTCTTATACTTGAGATCCAGTTTCCTCCTAACGTGCCTGGGAAAGCAACAGAGAATGGCCCCAGGGCTTGGGCCTCTGCATCCACCTGGGAGACCCGTAAGAAGCTCCTGGCTTCAGTCTGGCTCAGCTCCAGCTGTTGCAGTCATATAGGGAGTGAACCAGTGGATGGAAGATCTCTTTCTCTCTCTCTCCCTCTCTTTCTCTCTGTAGCTCTGCTTTTCAAATAAAACATAAATAAATCTTTAACTGTTTTTTCGCAATAGAAAGTAAATGTTTTCTGGGTTATAAGGAAAGTTTTTCTAATCTTTCTTCATATGTTGTTTCAGTTTCCATTACTATGGCAATGACGGCAGGGAACACAACCAGCTTTCCTATGAGCAACCACACCCGGGAGAGAGTGACTGTAGCCAAGCTCACATTGGAGAATTTTTACAGCAACCTAATTTTGCAGCACGAAGAGAGAGAAACCAGGTATAGTCAAGGTTCTTGCAGCTATTATGCCGTGAGTGGAATGTAACACATTTTCCATTAATCATGGTGTTTTAGTTTCTTGTACTGCTAGTCTACCTTGTTACTTGTTTTGTTTTCATTTAATACTTTTCTGGGATACCCAAAGCCTTGCATACCTGTATGCTTCTATCGCATGTCAATTGATGTCTTACACCTTTTTCAAGTACAAAATTATGATATAACATCATACTTTTCATTTAGAGGGGTGCTTTGTGAATCACCAACTGTAAGCCAAAAACATTTACAGTGTTGTATGGATGACAGGAAGAAGAGAAGAATTAAAAGCAGTGGATGACAAGTTATTTTGTCTTCAGAAAGCGTGTAACATAATAAGGGAGATGTGCATATAAAGAAGGATGAGTATCGCCAAGAGAAGATTGTTTTTGACTGAGGCAGCTGGGAAAGGTTCGGGAGCGGTAGTGGCATCCACACAGGCTTTAAAGGAGGAATATTTTTATACACGCATGAGAGGAAGAAAAAGATAAAAGAGAGGAAGGATATTAGAAATGGAAGAAATCATTTTACCATCCTGGGAGCCTTGCGTGCTTTGTTAACATAGTGGAGATCTTTAAATTTTGAGAAGAAGTAAGTGATCACAACTGTGTCTCTGGAAGAGAACTTCAAATGCAGTACAGGGGATGTGGCCAGGTTAGAAACAGGAAAGGCTGGCGATGTGATCCAGGCAAATGGAAAGGAGGCTTGAGCTAGGATTGTTTGAAAACAATAGAGAAGAATTGATAAAATATGGCAACAGGCCAAATATACAATGTGTGTGAGAGAAGTAGTTTGGGCCCTGAAATTTCATGCCTAGGCAAAGTGGTGTAGTTTAGTGAAATAGGACTAGAAAAGAAGATTGAGATTTTGAATTTAATTTTGGACAACATTTACTGTAGATTAGACACAGGTGAGGAGAGAATCAGTGAACTAGAAAATGAAATTTGAATAATTAATAAGAAGTCAACTTAGAGTGCAGGTATATCAAAGAGCGGTAAAACATGGAGAATAGTGAGTGAGCTAATGAATCTCTAACTAAGGTTCCTAAAGGAGATCAGGAATGAGAATGGAGCAGAGGTAGCACCAGCTAAGAGTTCTCCACCAGCAGAGTCAATTTAGGTAGAGGGAAACACGTGAAACAGAAATATAAGTGGTAAAGAGGTGGGTAAATCTCAAAAAAAGGAAAAATACAATGTCATATGCATGTTAAACAAATAGGTCTAAAATATTCTCCAGCAGTAGGATATAAGTCAGCAGAGAAGTGATTAGAATTAAAATGGTCTTTAAAATCTTTGCAGAAAGGTAGTAGAGATTAACTTCAGACTTTGACAAATTAAGTGTTCATGTTCTGATTTCTAGGATAACAATAGTTTGCTAACTTTTAAACTAGTAGAAGGGGGAAATTAGTTGAAAAAAAAAAAAGTTCAAAAGAAGGCAAGAGGGAAAAAAATTGGAATTCCAAAATATGAGAAACCGAAATACCCAATAGAAAGTACAAAATAAATTAGAAATAAATTTATCTGTAGTTACATTGAGTATAAATGTAATTAAGTCTCTGGAAGTGATCAGATCATCATGGGGAAACCAAAGATTATGTCTTTTCAAAAGGTAGGCACTGCATATTCATCAGAATTTTAAAGGTTGTCTTTTTCTGCTGAATGGTTAAAATAATTGTTTTGCCCTTTATTCCCAAAGGAAAATAAGAATAAAAGTATCTGATGTTATTAATGAACATCATCTTAGTTTGGTGCTGTGGGAGTCAAATTAAACAACTTCAATTTTCTAAGAGTTTTAAGTTTATCTAGTTGGATAAATGCATAAACCCAACAAAATATGGGTCAGGGCCAAATGTGAGAGCACTGTAGGAGGAATGAGGGGTCAGCTCTATGGCACAATAGGTTAATCCTCTGCCTGCGGCACCGGCATTCCATATGGGCATCAGTTCTAGTCCCTGCTGCCCCTCTTCCAATCCAGCTCTCTGCTATGCCCTGGGAAAGCAGTGGAGGATGACCCAAGTGCTTGGGCCCCTGCACCTGCAAGGAAGACCGGGAAGAACACCTGGCTCCTGGCTTCTAATCGGTGCAGCTCTGGCCGTTGTGGCCATCTGGGGAGTGAACCAATGGAAGAAGACCTTTCTCTTTGTCTCTCCCTCTCACTGTCTGTAACTCTACCTCTCAAATAAATAAATAAAATCTTAAAAAAAAAAAAAAAAGGAAAAGGTACAAGAGAAGTCGTGGATCTTCCCATTTAGATATGGTGGAAGCAGATAAAGGTTACTGGATCTCTTCTCAGAATGAGGGATGATTTCAAGCATTAACGTTTGCCAGGGTTACAGAAAGGGGTTGGTGGAGATCTGACAGCAGAGCACAGTTGAGGGTGTTTGGCCCAGTGGTTTGGATGCCCAGGTCCCATTTCAAAGTGCCTGGGATTAATTCTGGCTCCATCTCCTCTAACTTCAGCTTCTTGCTCATGCAGACCTTGGGAGACACTGATGATGGCTCAAGTAGTTGGGTCCTTGTCACCCACATTAGAGATCTGGGTTATGTTCCTGGCTACAGGCTTTGATCAGCCCAGTCCTGGCCATTGTGGGCCTTTGGGACAATAAACCAAAAGTGCTTCCCTGTGTGCCCCTCAAAAAAGAAAAAAAAAAAAAAAATTGGTGCAAAACGTTTTTTTTGAAAACCCATGCATTTTTCATAATACATGCTTTCCATGAATGGTTTGAAGACCCCTCATAAATTAATAGTCCCAGAACAGTGGTCCTTGTACTCTTTGGATTCTGTCTGCAGAGACAACTGGAAATCATTCAGCATGTAGCTTTGAGGTGCCCGGGGTGCACGATGGCAGACACAGAACTTGATGTGAGGAACTTATTCCGTTTTAGGGGCTGAGGCCTGGAGTAAACAGAAGATAAACATCAGTGTGTGAGGTGCTGAGGAAGCATGTGGGTGGGGAAGCACGTGGGTGGGGAATGTGTTGTTAGGTGATCCTCATCATGGTTCAGGAAAGAGCTTATCTTTGGGCATATTGTCATGAATGGCAAATTCCAGAAAGTGTGTGTGAGGGTTTCAGTCTTGATCCCTTACACCCACTTGAGTTAATCCTGAAAAACTGATCTCATTCTGACACACTACAAAACTAGTTAGAAAGCGTTCTCCCAGGTTCGTTTTTAGGAAAACATAATACAATGGAAACAAAATACTGTTCACTTGGGAATGAATTGCTAAATGCCTTCCAAAACTATCTCTTTAGTTACTGGTTACTTTTTCCCCATTCCCCACTAAATACACAGTTTAACTGACTTCAAGGCATTATTTAAAAAAAAATGAATAATTGAAAGGCAGATGTTCTTCTGGTAGTTAGTGGGTTTATTTTATATATATATATATATATATATATATATATATATGTACATGCCATTCTAATTTTCAAAGAATTTTAATAGAATAAAATATGCCCAGCTGCGCTGAATGTCTTTCCTTGAAAATTGAGCTTATAGTTTAAATAAGGAACTTACCCACCTCAGTTAGCTAAAGAGTGTTAGGACCAGGATTCAAATACAGGAATATCTACCTTAAAAATTTATGCTTTTATGGTTGGGTCTCTACCACCACATGGGAGACCTGGATTGAGTTTCTGGCTCCTGGCTTCATCCTGGTCCAGCCCTAGCTATTGCTTGCATTTGGGGAGTTAATCCACAGATGAGAGATTTCTTTCTCTTTTTCTCTTACCTCTTTGTTTTGCAAACAAATGAAATACACATTTTTAAAAATTAAAAATGTATACTTTCAACATCATTACCTTTTAATATTTCTAATATAAACACTGAGAAGTACTAATGATTTGGGTAGATCGAACTTTAGATAACACTTTCATATATTTGAATATTAATTTTTAAAGGGATTTATTTATTTGAAAGGCAGAATAGCAGCAGCAGCAAAAAGGGGAGGTCGAGAGAGAGAGATCTTCCATCTGGTTTCACCCCCCAAATGACCACAAACAGGCAGTTCTGGGTCACGCTGGAGCCAGGAGCCAAGATCTCAATCCTAATTTCACACTTGGGTGGTAGGGACCCAGGTATGTGGAACATCTTTTGTTGCCCTCCCAGGCACATTAGCAGAAACTGGATTAGAAACAGAGGAGCCAGGACTCAAACCGGCACTCCCATATGGGATGCCCAGCGGCTTAACCCCTTATACCACAACACTGGTCCTAGAATATTAATCACGGTTGTCAACAATTCATTTAGGCGTGAGAGTGAAGCAAACCTTTATAGTAAGTTACTCATTTGGCCAGTACGAGAAAACTAAACCTACCTTTTCACTTTGAGAAAGAAAACTAGTCTTTGTTTATTTTGATCCAACTTGAAACTTTTTTTTTTAGCATTGAAAACTGAAGTAGTTTGAATAAATAATATATTTTTTAAATAAGTACAGTTAAGAACGTATTTAAATTTTTAATTTTTTTCTTTTGAAAAGGCAGAAGAAATTAGAAGTGGCCATGGAAGAAGAAGGACTAGCAGATGAAGAGGTAAAGCAGTAACCTGTACTTCCTGTACCAGAGTAACCCTAGTGAGTTTTTCATTTGTTAGTATCGGATGCTCTTAGAGCAGATGTTTGTTGTTCGGCCCAATGGTAGGTCCTGGATCTACGGAACTCTAGGCGTGTGGGACAGGAAAATCAGGCTTCCAGAGGAATCAGTCATCTGCTAATTTTTAAACTTTTTTTTTCTCATTTTTTAAAAAATATTTATTATTTGAAAGAATTATAGAGAGGCAAAGGCAGAGAGAGAGAGAGAGAGAGGTCTTCCATCTGCTGGTTCACTCCCTAAATGGCTGCAACGGCTGGAGCTGGGCCAATCCAAAGCCAGGAGCCAGGAGCTTCTTCTGGGTCTCCCATGTTAGGTTCAGCAGCCCAAGGACTTGGGTCATCTTCCAGTGCTTTCCCTGGCCATAGCAGAGTTGGATGGGAAGTGGAGCAGCCGGGACTAGAACTGGGGCCCATATGGGTTGCCAGCAATGCAGGCAGCAGCTTTACCTGCTATACCACAGCGCCGGCCCACCCTCTCACATTTTTTAAAAGCCATCTCCTTCTCTAACCCATTGCTACACCCTAATTTCAACCACTGCGTATTTCATCTGAAGAATACCTGCTCCCAAGTGGCCTCTCTCCTTCCCGCCTCTAGTTTTTCTGTGCACTGCGGCCCAGGTGGATTTGATCACGTCACTCCTCCACTTAGTACCCTTCACGGTGCTGTCAGGACAAGGGTGAGCTCCTTACCTGCTGAGCTGCGAGACCGTCTGCCAGTCGGCCTCTGCCTGTCTCTCTCCAGCCTCTCATTTCTGTCACCAGTCCCTCCGCGTCAACCAATATTGAGTGATGCTCATTTCTCCTCTCTTGCCTATGGACCTTTGCAAGCGTGACTTCTGCTGCTTGGAGCTCGTCTTTTTCCTACCCAACACCCAGTGTTCCTTGTGCGAGGCGTCCGTTCCGCTGGGAGGTCTTCCCTAATGTCTCGGCGTGTGGCGTCGGCGTTCTGTCATGACTGTTGCCACTTCTGTGCTGGCTTTCAAACACCGTCTCCCCGGAGACTAGAAACTTCATACCATCTTGTTCAGCTCAGCATCCAGAGCGGGGGCCGACACTGAGGTGGAGCGGGTGGAGACTCATCTGTGGTGCCGTTGTCCCATATGGCCGCTGGTTCATAGCCCGGCTGCTCCACTTCCGATCCAGCTCCCTGCTAGTGCCTGGGAAAGCAGCAGAGCATGGCCCAAGTGTTGGACACCTGCATCCACGTGGGAGACCTGGATGGAACTCCCGACTCCTGGCTTCGGCCATGCCCAGCCCTGGCTGTTGCAGCCTTTTGGGGAGTGGATGGAAGATCTGTCTTCATCTCTCCCCCTTTCTCTGACTTTCAAAATAAATAAATCTTTAAAAACAGAAAGTCTCCAGAGCTGGCATAGAGTACATATTGGTGAATAAATGAACAGAATGTCACCCTCAAGGAGTTTACATCTTAGAAGAGATCATGGGTGTGCATGTGCATGAATGTGCAAAGATGTGTGCTTGTGTTGGAATGCAAACTTTGAAAATAAAGGTTTTTTCCCCTTTAATTCTGGGGGGGGGGGGGGGCAGGTCACAAAAGGTTGCTTAGAAGAGTTAACAGTTGATTTTAATCTTTTTTTTTAGAGGTTAATTATTTAAAACTCAGAGTTACACAGAGAGAGGGAGACAGAGAGAGATGGATCTTCCATCTGCCGATTCACTCCCCAGGTGGCTGCAACAGCCAGTGCTGGGCCAGGCTGAAGCCAGGAGCCAGGAGCTTCTTCCAGGTCTCCCACTTGGATGGCAGGGTCTCAAGCGCTTGGAAGAGCCTCTTCTGCCTTTCCCAGGCCACTAGCAGGAAGTTGGGTTGGAAGTAGAGCAACCAGGACTCAACTGGTGCCCATATGGGATGCCGGAGTTGCAGGCGACAACTTTAGCTGCTGTGCCACAATGCCGGCACCGTGAATCTTAAAGAATATGTCAAATTGATATTATAGATAAGAGGTATATATTATGGAAGGTACAATGAAGAGAGTTGCAAGGTAAGTTGATAACACACAATGGAAATCTAGGCTTGGAATAGTTAGCTAAGATATACTGTATTTTCTAAGCAGTAAGGAATCACAACATAGATTGATTAATGGTTTTCAGTGATCAGAAAAGAGTTTCCAAATTTAGTTTTTAAAAAAGAGATCTATTGGCAGGCTCCATGGCTTAACAGGCTAATCCTCCACCTTGCGGTGCCGGCACACCGGGTTCTAGGCCCGGTTGGGGCGCCAGATTCTATCCCGGTTGCCCCTCTTCCAGGCCAGCTCTCTGCTATGGCCCGGGAAGGAAGTGGAGGATGGCCCAAGTGCTTGGGCCCTACACCCGCGTGGGAGACCAGGAGAAGCACCTGGCTCCTGGCTTCGGATCAGCGCGATGCGCCGGCCGCAGCGGCCATTGGAGGGTGAACCAACGGCAAAAAGGAAGACCTTTCTCTCTGTCTCTCTCTCACTATCCACTCTGCCTGTCAAAAAACAAAAAAAGAGAGAGATCTATTTATTTATTTACTTGAAAAGCAGAGTTAGATCTTCCATCCTCTGGTTCACTCCCCAAATGGCTGCCACAGTCAGAGCTAGGCCAAGCCAAAGCCACAAGCCTGGAGCTCCATCCAGGTCTCCCACATGGGAGAAGGGACCCAAGCACTCCTTACACCAACAGCTTGAGCAGGGCGTTGGATCAGAAGTGGAGCAGCCAGGACTGTATCCGGCACTCATATGAGATGCTGGTGTCACAGGTAGCAGCTGAACCCGCTGCGCCATGATGCCAGCCCCAGGGTTTCCATACTTAAAGTATACATTGCCAAGTGATGATGTAAAATTGAATTGTTACCTGATCTTTGCTGCACCTGTACCTGTATCTTTATAGTTGCAGTATTTACATCAAACAGCAAAATATTTTGTAATTTATACCAAAGGTGATTATTTTGATAATCTGTTGATTTAATCTGGAAAATATTTTTACATTTAAGATTATTCATCATTCACATAAAATTACTGTAAGAAATATTTTGAAAACTGGTTTGAATTTTATTCTTTAAATTTTATTGAGAGGGGCCAGTGCTGTGGCGCACTAGGTTAACGCCCTGGCTTGCAGCACTGGCATCCAATATGGATGCTGGTTCTAGTACCACCTATTCCTCTTCCGATCCAGCTCTCTGCTATGGCCTGGGATAGTGGTGGAGGATGGCCCAAGTCTTTGGGCTCCTGTACCCATGTGGGAGACCCAGACAGGGCTCCTAGCTCCTGGCTTCAGATCGTTGCAGCTCCGGTGATTGTGGCCATCCGGGGAGTGAACCAGCAGATGAAGACCTCTCTCTCTGTCTCTCCCTCTCACTGTAACTCTGTCTTTCAAATAAAAAAAAAAAAAATCATTGAAAAAGGTAATGATGTAAATCTGTCTTCCAGTCTATAGAGAAAAACTAAGACATACCTTCATTCTTCATTAGTACTCTAAGTTTCTTATGATTAAGAACTGTAAAATTGTAGTTGTTTTTATGTGCGTTGTGCATGGTTTTAGGGACTTAGAGATCTGCATGCGAAGTCTCGGGAGAGATTACAGACACAGATGCCCGAGGGCCAGGCAGGGCACATCAGCAGGAGCACACAGCTGCCACATTTCCAGACGGCTTTCCAGGACAGGCCCTTGCCTCAGACACACCTGCGTGACATATTCAGTTCATAAGAAAGCAATGGGTTCTCTTTTTCCTCTTTATAAAACATTGGCTCCTCACGGTTTATCTCTTGGTAGAGACGTAGTATTTTCCATTCCAGCACAATTAAACATGTCACCTGGTGACTGGCAAACGATAAAGTGTTTTAAAAACAGCCTCAGTCCACATCACATTTGTAAATTGCCATCTTCCCGTTTGCAACCTCTGGTGTGCACCAGCAGGCGGCGCTGTTTTGCTTCGTTCTCCTAGATGACTAGGAGAGACCCTGAGACGCTGCTGCTCCTATAAACATCCTCCGCCGCTAACTTTCTGTGCAGCTTCAGAAGTACCCATTTGTAAAGGGAATGCAGGAAGGGAGAAAACAACATTCAGTTTCACGAAAATCCGGCAGGCGGCAGGTGCCATGTGCAGCTGGGCAGGTGGCCGGCAGCCCCGGGAGCGGTGCAGGAAGAAGGCGGGTAGGTGCACTGGGACGACAGCTTTCAAGCAGAAGCAAAAAGAGGAGGCCACCGGCACAAAGGGAGCCGCTCCTTGTGCCTCGGGAGGTGTTGGCCTGGGCCGCACTGACCCTCCTCAAACCTGGATTCCCTGCTGCCTGCCGTGAGCTTGATGGCGCGTGGTCTTGGGAGCCTGGTTTGCAGGAAACACGGAATACGGTTGACTCTGGAGGACAGCTGAAACAGGCACGTTCAGGCTGCACGCAGAGCCGTGGACGGTGAAGCCCCTCCGGACGGACGGATCGTCCTGGGTGAGGGCGGGGTGTGACCTCGGGAGAGCGCTCCTTTTCCTGTAGGCTAGGAGGGCAGCTTCATCCACACAGGTTGTAAGCGGACGTCAGCGGTTTTTTGCTGTTTTTCCCCCATGTACTTGCTTCAGCTCCCTCTGAACTCTAACACTGATTTTAAGATTGAGATCCTTTAATAGTTTTTTTTTTTTAGGTAACATAGCCATGTTAAAGGTGATTTTTGTTTTTGTGAAATTTTGTGTTCCATTTACTGTGACTCCTCCCCCTCCCTTAAAAAAAGATGTATTTATATATTTATTTTTCTTAAAGACTGAGTGATGCAGAGAGAGACAGGTCACCTGCTAGGTCGGCAGCGCGGAGTAGCCGGGACTCCAGCCAGGCACTCCCCTGTGCAGCATGGAGTCCCAGCAGCCACACCACAACTCCCACCCTGGTTCTGCCTTTTTGCTATTAATTGGCTGTGCCCCAGACCACATAAACTTTGCTTACTTGTGGTGTTACACAGCCTATCAGGTATTTAATGAACATTTCTTGTCTCTGGCTGCCTGTTTCCCATGCCTGTGGATTTTTAAACACAATTGATGAAACTGTAATGAGATTATCTTTTCCATTCAGATTAGACAAGTTTCTGTAACTACCCCCAACTGTACTCAGCTTTGTAAGCCATAAAGGAGAGGTTCAGAATATCTTTCCAAATTCTTGTATTTGTTCATTTATGTAATTAGAAAAAATTAAATCTTCTGTTACATGGGCATGATACTGTAGTGCCACCGAGTGGCCTTAAAAAGGAACTACAGTTTTAAAATTGAAAACAAGCTACTTGGGGGGCTTTTACAAGTAATTCTATTTCCTAAAATTCTTCATAAGATAATTTTGAGCTCCTACTGTGCACAAAAGGCATTTGGCATTGCATTAATATCAAAAGAAGCCATGAACAGTCTTCATTGATCCTATAAGATCTGTGGTTGTTTTTGTCATTAAGTGTAATTTTAAACTGTTGTTAAAAAGAGAAGAACTGGAGGACAAAGTTACTGTGTGTAGGTTAAGCTGCTGCCTGCAACACCGGCATCCCAGCTGGGCACCAGTTCGTGTCCCAGCTGCCTGCTGGGGCCTGGGAAAGCAACAGAAGATGGCCCAAGTGCTTGGGCCCCTTAACCCACATGGGAGACCCAGAAGAAGCTCCTGGCCCAGCCCTGGCTATTGTGGCCATTTAGAGAGTGAACCAGTGGATGAAAGATAGTGTCTGTCTGTCTCTCTCCGTATCTCTCTCTCTTTTTATAATTCTACCTTTTAAATAAATAAATAGATCTTTTAAAAAAGGGAAAAATTTTAAACTGACATCTGAAAGGGAAAAATAACCCTAAATCTATGATTAGGGACATTTATTTTTTAAACTAACATATAGACACTGTATCTGGATAGCTCTTAGATAAATAGAGAAATAACTGTCACATCATTTATTATAGTTAATTTCCTTTACTGCTGGCTCTTTGCCAACAAATACCCTTGCAGTATTGCCTACTTAAATTTTCAGTAGTACTACTGTATTTTATAATGCGTATGGGCTGTGAAAATGGATATTTGTCAGAAATTTTTAAGAAGAGATTAGTTTGAGGGGCAGGCATTGTAGCACAGTAGGTTAAGCTGCTGCTTAGAAAGCTGGCATCCCCTGTCCGTGCTGGTTCCAGTCCTGGCTGCTCCATTTCTGATCCAGCTCCCTGCTAATGCACCTGGGAAAGCAGCAGAAGCTGGCCTAACTCCTTAGGCCCCTGCCACCCACATAGGAGATCCAGATGGAGTTCCAGGCTCCTGGCCTCCGCCTGGCCCAGCCCTGGTTGTTGGAGCCATCTGGGGAGTCAACCAGTGGATAAGATTTATCTCTCTCTCAATCTCTTTCTCCCTGTGTTGCTTTTTGTTTCAAATAAATAAAAATGTTTTTTAAGAAAAATTATTTAAGAGACAGTGCACTTTCATTCCCTGACTCACTCCCCAAATGCCTGGGGTAGCCAGAGCTGGGCTCTGCGTAAGTCAGGAGCTGGGAACGCAGCCCAGGTTGGTGGGTAGCAGCGACTCAGTCACTTGACCCAGCACTGCCGCCTCTCGGGTCTGCATTAGAAGGAAGCCAGAGTCAGGAGCAGAGCCGGGTGTGCACCCAGGCTCTCCCATGTGGGACGGCGCTATCCTAACCACTGGGCTCAGTTCCTGTGCTAGAAAGCTTTTTAATTTGTGACTTGCCTTTTATTAATAATGTAATTTCTCTTGTTGATATGCCCGAGTGTATAATGGAAGATAAAATTTGAAGATATAATTTCTTAATTTCATCCTCAAAGATTTACAGTGTTAGAAGTATCAGGGTTCCATTGCATTGACAGAGTCTGTCATAGTTTACCCAATGTTTTAAAAATGGACAGAGGTGGGAAGGGACCATGCAGTGGCTGTGCCTTGAGCTGCGTGTAAGGCTGTGTTTCCTGTCTGTTACAGGAACCATATCTGCTTGGCTCCTTCTCAGCTGAACCAGCGAAAGCTTAAAAAGGTCCAGCTAGAGAGGAATAGGGCTTCGTTTCTCCCTGGTTTTTATTTCCTATTGTGTCACTTCTGTTACTGTGAATTTTATTTGCTGAGGGGGGAAAATAAGGTCTAGAAGGATTAAATAAATGCCTGCTCCAAATGTAACCTTGAGTTTTTGTTACATTGCTTTATTATTGCTAGTTATTTTTTGTGATCTTGGTAGAAGCAATTATGAAATTACTGGCTTGGATAGTTTATTAGTAGAGTAAAAATGAACTTGAGAATCCTATTAGCTTTTCTTAAAGTTTAATTTTTATTTATGAATTAAGTTAGCATGTAGATGAAAAAATACATTTTATATATGTGTATACATATACACATACAGGTGTGTGTGTGTGTGTGTATGACTACCTAAGATGAAATATTCAATAGAATATATCCCAAAGTAAGGATTTTATCAGTTTTTTCTACTACAAAAGTTTTCTTAGTCTTTGGCTCCTGAGTCTAACATACTGTTGATGCAGATTCTGGGAGGCAGCAGTGATGGCTCAAGTCTTTGGGTTTCTGCCACCCATGTGGGACACTGGGTTGAGTTTCTGGGTTCACCTTTAGCCTCTGTCAGCAGGGAGTGATGGGAGTGAACTGGTAGTTTTCTCTTTCTCAAATATTGGAATAATATTTAACTATTAAATATTTAATTACTTAATAACAAAGTAATTACAGATTAATAAAATTAGAAAACATTGCTTTGAAAAGTTTTCTTCAGATTGTTTTATTTTTATTTCAAAAATGCTTGCCTTTAGAAAATGAAATATAGCATTTAAATAAAATAACATTTAAATAAAATTTAAATAAAAATTTAAATAAAATAAATAAAAATTTAAATAAAATATAACATTTAATAATAATAACACCTTGTCCTACTTCATGTGCATCACTTTTCTATACTATAAGCTTTTTTGAAACAACCTGATTACAAAATCATCCTTTTCAACTGTCCTCATTTTTTATCATAGAAAAAGTTACGCCGATCACAACATGCTCGCAAAGAGACAGAGTTCCTGCGGCTCAAGAGGACCCGGCTTGGCCTGGATGACTTCGAGTCTCTGAAAGTGATAGGAAGAGGAGCTTTTGGAGAGGTGTGTTTCTTCTTGGTACCACTGCTGCTGATGGTGTGTCTCAGGATAGTTGGAGCAGTTTCTGGGGCTGGCGTTTAGCCCAGTGGTTGAAGTGCTGGTAGAGATGCCCATGTCCCATACGGAGTTTCTGGGTTGGAGTCCTGGCTCTGGCTGCTGACTCCAGCCTCCTGCCAATGCAGATCCTGGGAGGAAGCAGATGATGGCTTGTGTAACTGGGTCCCTGTCACCCACTTGGAAGACCTAGATTGAGTTCCAGGCCCCTGGCTTCACCCTGGCCCAGCTGCACCTCGTGGGCATTTGGAGAGTGAACCAGCAGATGAGGGCTGGCTTACTCTGTCCTCCTGTGTCTGTCTGTCCCTTTGCCTCTCAAATTAAAATATGTACATTTATTTGCTTATATCCACTTTTCTATATATAATCAGTTATTTTATTTCTTTTTAAAAAGTATGTATACATCGCTACTTTCTTTCCCCTTGACTTAAATAGCAGTGATTGTTTAACATTGATAATCAGTTATTTTATATTCCAGGTACGACTGGTCCAGAAGAAAGACACAGGCCATATCTACGCAATGAAGATACTGAGAAAGGCGGATATGCTTGAAAAAGAGCAGGTGTGGGCTCCTTAGCACATGGCGTGCAGTGGAACGTCCTCTGACCAGGTGTTAGAGCAGGTGTTTAGATGGGAAGTTTTAAAAAGCAGTAACCTCCTCTTATATGACCTGTTAATATTTTGATAGCTTGTTTTAGTATTCCTCAGTTCTTATATTTAAAATTTCTTCCAAATTTATAGCCTTGTATTGGTCTGCTCAGGCTGCCACATCAGAATCCCACAGGCTGGGTAGCGTAAACAGCAGAAACATACTTTCTCCGAGTCCTAGAGGTGTGAGATGGCTGCCTCTGCTGTGTGCTCACGTGGGAAGTCCTTAGGGCCTCCTCTTGCAAGGACACGACCCCCAGCCCTGTGAACCCACTGAACCATTTACTTTCCTGGGGGCCTCCTCTCCACATAGAGCCACACCGCAGGGCTGGGGCTTCACCAGATGAGCACTGGGGAGACACAGGTATTCAGTCCATAATAAAAGACCCCCTTTTCTGAGTCCTGTGAAAATAAGGAACAGTTCTTAGCACACCTGGTCCCTGTCACCTGTCAAAGAAGCAAAACTGTTCTGAGAATTCGCCGATTCTTCACACCTACACAAATCTGTGACTACTTTTCCTGTATTCTTGGGCTCTTTCCCTGTTTCCTCTGGCTTCATGCCTGCATTTGAAAGCACCCCTCGTGTGTTTGCTGTGATCCCCTGTGGTTCCCGTGTGAGAGGACACTGTAGTGTGTGCACTGAGCGCCTGCTCTAGTGGAGTACTAGGCTGTCGGGGGTGGCCTGCCTCTGCTCCTATGCCTTGTCCTAGTCCCCCTGCAGCACGTGGCACTGGCTGTTACTGGACTGTGACCACCGGGATTTTTACTGCCCCCATTAACTTTGTTACTTCAGTAATTCAGCAAGCATGCATTGGGATGCCTGTGGTGTACCGAGTGTTGTAGGTTCTGGGATACAGTGGTTACCAAAACAGATCTGGTCCTGCTGTCATGTGATGGTAGAGAAAAGAGACAGCCATTTGCAGGTTGTCATGATTGATAAGCAATGTGCAGAATGTTGTTTAAAAGGACAAGGTGATCTACTTGAGCTGGGTTTAGGAGGAAGAATTAGATCTGGGAGGAAATAATTAATGAGAATGGGTTATGAGGAAGAATGACATGGGAAGCTCTGGCAGAACAGAGGCCTGGGTGCCAAAGACAGAGCCCCGAGGCGAGAACAATCTTGGCCTTCTCCGAGAGGAGAAAGAAACCTTCGGGGCTGGCAGAGTGAAGGGAGGAACGACCGGAGGGTAGCAGGAGAGGCAGGTGGGCCAGCACACGTGACCAAGAAAGAGCAGCTTCTCGTTATCGTAGAGGGGAAAAAAAGAACGCAGTGTCGTGGAAGCCACGCGGAGAGGCCGGAGCAGGCAGCGGTCCGCTGCGGCCAGTGCTCCCAAGACAGAGCAAGAAGGGCACCGTGCGCCGATGTTGAGTGACTTGCCAAGGGGCGCTGCAGTGGATTGGAAGGCAGAAGTCTCGTCGCAGTGGTAGAGGGCAGAGTAGAAGCCACAAAAGGAGAAAGTGAGTAGAAGTGGAGAAAGAGTAGAGGCAGAGGAAGCGAGAATGGATAAATGCTTCGTGTGAAGCAGGACAGGGAGTCGACTGACACAGGAAAATGTAATCAAAAGGAGGTGGGTTTTGTTTTTTGCTTTTTGGTTTTTTTTCCTCTTAAGACAAGAACTGACTCAGTGCTGCTCTTGTGGTAGCAGATGACTGCGTGTCCTCTGTGGAAACTGGATTTCCACACACAGAAGCATGAAGCAAGACCCCTAGCTTACACCTTACACAAAAATCCACTCAACATGGATTAGAGATCCAAATCTATGACCCGACACCATCAATTTACTAGAGAACATTGGAGAAACCCTGCAAGATATAGGCACCGGCAAAGACTTCTTGGAAAAGACCCTAGAGGCACAGGCAGTCAAAGCCAGAATTAACAATTGGGATTACATCAAATGGAGAAGTTTCTGTACTGCAAAAGAAACAGTCAGGAAAGTGAAGAGGCAACAGACAGAATGGGAAAAAATATTTGCAAACTATGCAACAGATAAAGGGTTAATAACCAGAATCTACAAAGACATCAAGAAACTCCACAACATCAAAACAAACAACCCACTTAAGAGATGGGCCAAGGACCTCAATAGACATTTTTCAAAAGAGGAAATCCAAATGGCCAACAGACACATGTTCATGATCACTAGCCATCAGGGAAATGCAAATCAAAACCACAATGAGGTTTCACCCCACTCCGGTAAGAATGGCTCACATACAGAAATGAACTAACAACAGATGCTGGCAAGGTTGTGGGGGAAAAAGGCTCACTAACCCACTGTTGGTGGGAATGCAAACTGGTAAAGCCACTGTGGAAATCAGTCTGGAGATTCCTCAGAAACCTGAATATAACCCTACCACACGACCCAGCCATCCCACTCCTTGGAATTTACCCAAAGGAAATTAAATTGGCAAATAAAAAAGCTGTCTGCACCTTAATGTTTATTGCAGTTCAGTTCACAATAGCCAAGGCATGGAATCAACCTAAATGCCTGTCAACAGAAGACTGGATAAAGAAATTATGGGATATGTACTCTATAAAATACTATACAACAGTAAAAAAAAAAAAAAAAATGAAATCTGGTCATTTGCATCAAAATGGAGGAATCTGGAAAACATCATGCTGAGTGAAATAAGCCAGTCCCAAAGGGACAAATAGCATCTTTTCTCCCTGATCAGTGACAACTAACTGAGTGCCTAAAAGGAAACCTGTAGAAGTGAAACTGACACTATGAGAAGCAGTGACTTGATCAGCCCTTGTCCTGACTGTCGAGGAACAGCTTACTATTTTATTCTTTTTAGTATTTTCTTTTTCTACTTAATACCATTAGTTGAACTCTTTACTTAACAGAATTATTCTTAGGGGTTTAAACCCAACTGAAAATTGATCCCTGTTAAAAATAAGAGTGGGAATAAGAGAGGGAGGAGATGTACAGTTCAGCACACACTCCCTTGGACTTAACCCTAAGGGTGAAGCTAAAAACTTGCCATGGGAATCCAAATCCCATTAAGTTGGCAGAGGTCAATGCTACCTTACTTATTAAAGTGATCAGTTTAAGTTCATAACTGATCATAAAGATAGGATTAAATGTCAAAGGGATCACATAAATAAGACTAGTGTCTGCTAATAATAATTGATAGAATTAAAAAGGAGAGAACAATCCAACATGGGAAGCAGGATATACAGCAGACTCACAGAGTGGCAGATGCCCTAAACAGCACTCTGGCCTCAGAATCAGCCTGTAAGGCATTTGGATCTGCCTGAAAAGCCCATGAGAGCATTTCAGGCATGGAAAGCCAAGACACTGTGGCAAAAAATAACCTACATGAAGGATCTATGTGAGATACCAGTGGAAAGAACGGGCCATCAAAGAAGGAGGTACTTTTCTCTTAAGGGAGGAGAGAACTTCTACTTTGCACATGGCCTTGTCTAAATATCAACAGTTTGTGGACTCTTAAGGCTTCCATAGCCTTGGCAGCTCATGACAAGAGCCTCGGGTGATTACTGACGTCAAAAATTAGAGTGTCAATTGTTAAATCAACAACAGGAGTCACTGTGCACTTTCTCCCCATGTAGAACCTCTGTCCTTAATATGTTGTACTATAAGAATTAAAGGTAAATCCAATCTTTATGCAGTACTTTATGCTTTGTGTGTCTGTGTGGGTGCAAACTGTTGAAATCTTTACTTAGTATAGAGTTGATCTATATATAAATATAATTTAAAATGAATCTTAATGAAGAATGAGTTAAGAGAGGGAGTAGGAGATGAGATGGTGAAAAAAAAAATCATGGCAGATTTATGATGTGGTTGTTTCTCCTGAAAACACCAGGTACAGCACCAGAAGTTCAGGGCTTTTCCTTTGTCATTTTCAAATGCTGTCTAAAAGGGAATTGCTGCCATTTTTCTCTTAATGAAACAGATCCAGAGACTATAATGTTTTTTGATGCCAGAAAATATATTATTACCCTGTGACTCCTGAGCTTGGATCTCAGAGCTTTCAGGGCACTGTGCAATAGTGCAGTAATCCCAGACATGATATTTTAAGCAGATCCTATGTTATTGTCATGAAAAGATTTATAAATCCATATTCTCCTGTGATGTGGGTCAGAGTTCATCATGGTGCTTACTGAAAATTACATGAGCTTCAAATAAAACATGACAGTCTATGAAGAAAGAATGTAGGAATATATTAATGCAAAAGCTCCTGAAAACTGACCAGTTGTACCAATCCCAGACGTTATTCAGTTTGCAGAATTTTCTGGCCGGCGCTGTGGCTCAACAGGCTAATCCTCCGCCTTGCGGCGCCGGCACACCGGGTTCTAGTCCCGGTTGGGGCACCGATCCTGTCCCGGTTGCCCCTCTTCCAGGCCAGCTCTCTGCTGTGGCCAGGGAGTGCAGTGGAGGATGGCCCAAGTCCTTGGGTCCTGCACCCCATGGGAGACCAGGAGAAGCACCTGGCTCCTGCCATCGGAACAGCGCGGTGTGCCGGCCACAGCGTGCTACCGCGGCGGCCTTTGGAGGGTGAACCAACGGCAAAAGGAAGACCTTTCTCTCTGTCTCTCTCTCTCACTGTCCACTCTGCCTGTCAAAAAAAAAAAAAGAATTTTCTAGTCTGTGAAATTTTCACACACTGTTATCTCTAGTAATCCCTAGTCTGACAAATCATTAACAGAACTCTCAAAACTTAATTTTTGGTCATTGATGTTTATAGATAATATAGAGAATTTATAATACTTCCAAAAGTTTTTATAAACTTCCTACTTTTTAAAAAACACAAAAATCTAGCTAGACCTTTTGTGTAGCAGTTAATCCGAGTTTGCTAATTTTAGCAAGCTTTGTCTTTTGCATACAAGTTTATAGATGATTAATTTCTACATGTAACATTTAAAGCCATACTAGTACCTTGAGTTTATGTGACAAAGCTAGGGTCATTGCTGAGTGGAGGTTTTGGTTAGAAAGTTTTGAGATTAGTCATTGCCCTATGTGAGAGGCATTGGATATTCATCCCGCCTTTTCAGGACTGAAGATGTAGAGTAACCCAGACAGACCTGGAGCACCTTAGGAAGTAGTTCAATGAGAACAGGAACACACATAGATCTTTCAGGTATTTTCTAGAACTCCAGCTTCACTTCATGACGTTCTGGGTGAATAATTTGTAACATACACGCTTGAGAAATACATCATGTGCTACTTTTTTTTTTTTTTAATATATTCACCTAGGTGGCCCATATCCGAGCAGAGAGAGACATTTTGGTAGAAGCCGATGGCGCCTGGGTGGTGAAGATGTTCTACAGCTTTCAGGATAAGAGGAATCTTTATCTAATCATGGAGTTTCTTCCTGGAGGTAACAGAGAATGTTGTAGCAATGACAGATGCTTTTCCAAAAACGTAATAATAATGTTAATGATTGGGTTTACTTTTATGTTCCTAGCTCTGAGGTTTTATAGTCAGTCATAATTTTTCAGTATTTACTTTCAGAATAATACTCATTTTAATCACAGATTATTTTGAAGCAGTGATGTAGTTGGCACATTTTAAGTACTAACATTCTGGGTTCACTGTATGTAACTAGATTGTTATATGTCAAGAGTTAAGAAAAATAAGTCAATAAACAGGAAGATAAACAGCTCCGTGGGCAGAAGATAAGACAAGGGAAAGAAGAGAAACTCTGGCTGGTCTACCAAAGACTGTGTGTACTTAGAAACCTCTCCCACATGTGTGCTTGAGAGTCTTGTGACAGGGTTCTCATGGTAGCATTGTCACTGTAATGAAAACTTGGATGCAAGATGGATGCCCATCAGTAGAAGAATGGAAAAATAAATCCAGGCATAATATGATGGTTCACTCCCCAGCTGGCCACAATGGCAGGGCTGGGCCAGGCAGAAGCCAGAAGCCTGGAACTCTATCTGTGTCTCCCACGTGGGTAGCAAGGGCTCAAGGACTTGGGCCATCTTCTGCTGCTTTCCCAGGTGCACTAGCAGGGAGCTAGATTGGAAATGGCAGCAGCTGGGACAGCAAATGGCAGGCATCACAGATGGCAGCTTGCTAACCCACTGCACCACAATGCTGGCCAATGAGGGTATTGTTAATTTAAACTATTTTCCTCTTAGCTTACTGTGGGTGTTGAGTGGGGATGTTTCTTCATTGAGCTCTGCTCTGATTGGATTTCACATACTTCCATTTTAAAAACTATTAAATATTGTGGAACTTTGGCTTATGTAATGACTGCTATTCAGTGTCAGAGCTGGTTAGAGGTATACTGGGGGATCCCAACTGCTTAAACACAAAGAGCTTCTACAGTGTGTAATTAACATGACGCTTCCCTTACTTAGGTGACATGATGACATTGCTAATGAAGAAGGACACCTTGACAGAAGAGGAGACCCAGTTCTACATTTCAGAGACTGTTCTAGCCATAGATGCAATCCACCAGTTAGGCTTCATCCATCGGGATATTAAACCAGACAACCTTCTGTTGGATGCCAAGGCATGTGAATAAACTGCATTATTCGGTGCTGCTCGTTCAGTAGAGCTGCCTGGGAGTGGGCAGCTACAGCTTAGGCTATGGCTGAACTACATCACTTCATAGCGGGGTGCAGGAAGAGGGCTTGCGGGAGAGATGACGTCACGCGGATGGGCTGCCTTGTTACTCCGCTTTCTACTCTTTATAGTTTTACCTTTCGCCTGTAGGAATTCCACACTAAGAATCTTTTACAGTAATTGCCATTAAAAGAGGAGCTTCTAAAAGTCTTTTTGTTCTCAAAATTAATGTAGTCCCCTGATTTTTTGCTGGGTATCTTTTGTTTTAGGGTCATGTGAAATTATCTGATTTTGGTTTATGCACGGGGTTAAAGAAAGCTCACAGGACTGAATTCTACAGAAATCTCACACACAACCCACCAAGTGACTTCTGTAAGTTTCATTTCCTTTTCTGGTTAAAATATTACAGCTGGTTTAATCCAGCCCTGGCTAGAACCGAAGATTCTGTCTCTTTACCTCCTCATTCCCTCAATGTACCAGTGTGTTTTGGATGTACAAGGGTCCTTCAAAAAGTTTGTGGAAAATGGATTTAAATGGTAAGTTTAGGGCTGGCACTGTGGCACAGCAGGTTAAGCTGCCACTTGTGTTGCTGCTGGCATCTCATGTTTTTGTTTGTTTGTTTGTTTGTTTTTTTGACAGGCAGAGTGGACAGTGAGAGAGAGACAGAGAGAAAAAAAGACCTTTGCCGTTGATTCACCCTCCAATGGCTGCCGCAGCTGGCGCGCTGTGGCCGGCGCACAGCACTGATCCGAAGGCAGGAGCCAGGTGCTTCTCCTGGTCTCCCATGGGGTGCAGGGCCCAAGCACTTGGGCCATCCTCCACTGCACTCCCTGGCCACAGCAGAGAGCTGGCCTGGAAGAGGGGCAACCAGGACAGAATCCGGCGCCCCGACCGGGACTAGAACCCGGTGTGCCGGTGCCGCAGGCCGAGGATTAGCCTAGTGAGCCACGGTGCCGGCCAGCATCTCATATTGAAGTATTATTTTGAGTCCAGGCTGCTCTGCTTGCAATCCAGCTTCCTGTAATGTCCCCAGGAAGGCCGCAGATGATGACCTGCATGGAGCTCCTGGCTCCTGGCTTGAGCGGGCCCAGCCCTGGCAGTTGCAGTATTTGGGGAACAAACCAACATGTGGTTTCTTATCACTCTGCCTTTCAAATAAATCAATTTAAATATATGTATATATATGTATGTATGTATATAGGTATACGTTTATTTTAGAGCAAACGTTTTTTGAAGTTCATGCATAGTTGATTGTCCATCAGCTATTTGAAGTACCCATGTAGATGTGTCATTTTGGATTTTGATGAGAGTTTTCCTCTCTTGATGACAGTCTGTTTTGTTGAAATTAGCTTTTCAGAACATGAATTCAAAGAGGAAAGCAGAAACATGGAAGAAGAACAGGAGACAACTGGTGAGTCAGCTATGTTTTTAAGAAAGAATTTTGTGTCCTTGTCCCCAATCCCATGTGGCTTTTTTCTTGATTATCTGGTATCTTTATAGTGATTAGGACTGATTTGTAGCAGTGATAGAGCTGGTTCTGGAACCACACAGTTTCCTTCGTTTTCTGCAAAGGGAACTGTTGATGTTGACTTTGTAGCTTACTGTAGAGGATGCCTTGTGGCTGTCAGTGAATAGGTAAGCTGTGCGTGTACAGTGAGCCTCACCAGTGAGGGCAGCTACAGGTTCCAGTGTTCCGTCCCTGTGGTATGAGTCCTTACAAACCCGGTTCAAGTGAGGTGGTTGTGAGTTTCTAAGAACTAATTTATAGATAAGGTAAACAGGAAGTTTGGAATGTCAGCAGTGTTACAAAGGGTAGATAAAATGCAGTTTGGAAGCAGACTTTCCTTAGATGAGCTTAATTCCTCCTGTAATGTAGAAGTAAGCTATTTTTAACTCCATGCCATTTCCCGCGTATTATTTAGCAAATACAAGAGTTGCTTCCCCTTTTTCCTGCTTCCCTTTATCTTGTTAACTAGGTCCTTGACCATTCTTAAGGTTAGGAATGACCTTTTAACTTTGTTTTCCCAATTTCTGATCTGCGCCTGGCACACCGAAGTGCTCCCTAAGCATTTGCTCAGTTCAGCCAAGTGGGGAGAGGAAGGCTCACTCAGCCTTCCTTCAGAAAGTGAACAGACTGACCACTGCTGGTCCAAGGCCTCCGCAGCCACTGGCTGTGGCCTTGGCATTGTGCTGCCTGTTCTTGATTAGCCAAAGGATTGCAGATTTCCTGTGCCGATCAAACAACATTACGTGGTTTCCAAAATGTATAGAGCTGTGCATTGGGGGATAACTTTGTCCTACTTTTAAATGTGTCACTTTTAGATCAGATTTTAACATTGAGAAAATAATTACAGCATCTCCTCTTAAAGGGAAAAAAAATGAATACTGCTGAAAACTGTGGTGGGAATTCTCTGCCTCCCTTTACTGAAGAGTCCCAGGTATTGCTCGTCTGTGTGCTTTCCTAGTCTCGCGGCCCAGAGCCCCAGGCCTTGAACAGTGCTTCCAGGAGATGCGGAGGGGACTCGATATCGGAGGCAGGACATGTCTTAGCACCTGTTTCCACTGCACACTAAACGCCAATCATGTCATCCCCCAGATCACTGAGGTGACAGAATCTGTCACATGCTCTCAAATGGCCCCCAGAGGGTTAGCCCCATTGAGAACTACTGTCTCAAAGAAATAATTTTTCTAAGACATTATATGAATTAAGAATGAAAGATTGCGTCATTTCCTGATGGAAAAGCAGTGTGTGGGAATTCAGTTCATGATGCAAATGCCTGGCGCTTCCATGGTGGTCTGCATTTCACAGAGCTCAGTCCCTTTGTCCATTCATCCTCATGTCAGCTCTTTCAGGACAGGTGGCATTGCTCCAAATCTGTGTAAGCAGAAACTGAGACTCCGAGAGGATGGCTAACTTACAAACACAGTGGTAGTGCGTGGGGAAGCCGGGCCTACTGTTTGCACTGGGCTTAGGACTACATTTACACATGAGCGAGTGGAGCTTCCCGGGGGGCGCACTCATGTATTCTGTCACCTGGAGACTGGGCTCAGGGCTTACCACTGAGCCTTACACATGCTAAACATGCAGAGTCCTTATTAAATGAAAAATGAACTTCTATATATCTATATCTATATCTATCTATCTATCTATCTATCTATATATATCACCTTTTCTGGTAGCAGGCATACTCAGAGATGGCAAAAACCACAGTATGAATGCAGGTTTGACACGCTGCTCCTTTGTAGGCGTATTCCACAGTTGGGACGCCAGATTACATTGCTCCAGAAGTGTTCATGCAGACTGGCTACAACAAGCTGTGTGACTGGTGGTCCCTGGGCGTGATTATGTATGAAATGCTAATAGGTATGTGTTACCATTCATTTATGCACATATTCTATACATTTCCTTATCTCACTTGAACATGTATGGCAGATATCCTGAACTCTTGTAAACCTATTTCTGAGTTTTCCAGTGCTCAATATATACTGATTAAAAAAAAAAAAAAAAGGGTGGGCGTTTGGCCCAGCAGTTAAAACACCCATATCCAACACTGGAATCCTGGGTGTGATACCAGCTCTGGTTCCTGACTTCGGTTTCTTGCCATTGCAGACCTTAAGATGTAGCAGTGATGGCTCAAGTAATTGGGTTCCTGTCACCCACGTGGGAGACCAGGATTGAGTTTCCAGCTCCCAACTTCGGCGTAGGCAGCACTGGTTGTGGCTGGCATCTGGAAAGTAACCCAGTGGATGAAGGATTTCTCTGTCTCTCAAATAAATTAATAAATAAAGGGGCAGTACTTTAAATCCTTTATTAATTTCAGTAGCATTTTTTCTTTTTTTGACAGGCAAAGTGGACAGTGAGAGAGAGAGAGAGAGACAGAAAGGTCTTCCTTTGCTGTTGGTTCACCCTCCAATGGCCACCGCAGCCGGCGCACTGCGGCCGGTGCACCGCACTGATCTGAAGCCAGGAGCCAGGTGCTTCTCCTGGTCTCCCATGCGGGTGCAGGGCCCAAGCACTTGGGCCATCCTCCACTGCACTCCCGGGCCACAGCAGGGCCTGGAAGAGGGGCAACCGGGACAGGATCGGTGCCCCGACCAGGACTAGAACCCAGTGTGCCAGTGCCGCAGGTGGAGGATTAGCCTAGTGAGCCGCGGCGCCGGCCAGCATTTTTTCTTTAAGATTTATTTATTACTTGAAATGCAGAGTTACAGGGAGGCAGAGAGAGAGAGAGAGAGGTCATCCATTCATTAGTTTACTCCCCAGATAGCCACAATGGCCAGAGATGTGCCAATCCGAAGCCAGAAGCCAGGAGCTTCTTCCAGGCCTCCGACATGGATGCCAAGTCCCAAGGACCCAGGCCATCTTCTGCTGCTGGGACTTGAACCGGCGCCCATTTGGGATGCCAGCACTGCAGGTGGTGGTTTTATCCTCTATGCCGTAGTGCCGGCCCCTCAGTAGCAATTTTGCTATAAATCGGAGAATGGAGGCCCTTCTGATGGTTATGCAAAGTGTGCAGGTCGCTTTGTTGCTTGTGGCACTCGTTCAGGGGTGTAACTTAATTAATTGATCACGGAAGTTGAGGAAGCTTTCTGCTGTTTGGTCTGTAGGGTATCCACCTTTCTGCTCCGAAACGCCTCAGGAAACATACAGAAAAGTGATGAACTGGAAAGAGACGCTGGTGTTTCCTCCAGAGGTTCCCATATCGGAGAAAGCCAAGGACTTAATTCTCAGGTTAGTAGCTAGTTCCTGGGGGAGGCCGGGGTGGCTTAGCATGTCACGGTACCCATAAGACCCATCCCACTTTTGTCAGGGAACTCCGCTGATCTGCGCAGCCCAGATCAGTAAGAAATGGGTGTTCCTAAAAGCGTGAAATCCCGAAATATGCGGAAAGTGCACAAGAGGAGTCTTGTTTCAGTTACCAGAACACACACACACGTTAACTCTGAGAAACAGACAGCGTCGTAATGCTTTAAAAGTGAAATGTCTAACATACCTGGAGTCTCTAGGTGTAACTAATGTGATGACTTCTCTGTTTCCATGTTCTAGATTTTGTGTTGACTCTGAAAATAGAATTGGAAATAGCGGAGTAGAGGAGATAAAAAGTCATCCCTTTTTTGAAGGTGTGGACTGGGGGCACATAAGGTACGCGGCTGGGCTGTGAGCGGGAGAGGTCTGGGTGAAGCAGGATGGAGGAGTTCATTTGCCTTTGATTCTGTGTATCAGATACAAGAAGTAGTGTTAGGAAGTCCAGTCGGTGTTTCCTGGCCTGTGTGAGTGAGTGAGACTAGTAGCTACAGCTGACGCACCCATTGCAGGCTGATGGTGTGCTAAGGGAAGAAGCACACACCATGCAGTGGACGGGTTCTTACGGAGTGCTTAGTGAGGGCCGTGAACCCCTGCAGGGTGTGTCTGCATCTCACACTGTGACCCTGTCTCTCTCACTCATAGTGAGCTACAGCTCTGTTGGACTGCAGGAGCAAGGCTAAATATGCAGTCACTTTGAAGAATGGCTTCTGGTTGTTCGTCATGAGCTTTGGCCTTTTCTCATTTGTGGTTGAACTACCTGCAGCTGCCTGTTCTGCCCGTGGCACCAGCTAGAAACATGAATCCGGTGGTGCTATTTCCCCTTTCGCGTAGCCCAGGAGCTGCTTTCTTGGGCTGTGGACTGTGCTCTCCCCACGGGGACATGGTGCATCTTGCAGGGCCTGGCCTGCTCCTCCCGCCCTCACGGTTTGGGGCTACTGTTCATTCCAGATGAGGTGCTCTTCTCTTCCCAGCCCTCGCCCCTGCCTCGCCCCTGGCCCTGCCTCACTAGCTCTTTTTTTCAC
The DNA here is from genome assembly GCF_033115175.1 of Lepus europaeus. NCBI lineage: Eukaryota > Metazoa > Chordata > Mammalia > Lagomorpha > Leporidae > Lepus > Lepus europaeus. The sequence continues at coordinate 119,272,846 of NC_084832.1, forward strand.
CTTTCTTCACTGGGTCATTCCCCAAGTGGCTTCAGTGGTTGGGGCTGGGGCACACTGAATCCGGGAGCCAGGAACTCCATCCGGGTCTCCTACATGGGTGACAGGGGCCCAAGCACTTGGGCCAGCTTCTGCTGCTTTCCCGGGCCCATCAGCAGGGAGCTGGATCAGAAATGGAGCAGCGAGAACTCTAACCAGCACTCCAGTTTGGGATGGTGGTGTTGCAAGCAGAGTCTTAACCTGTGGTCCCATGATGCCGCCCCTCCTTTGCACCTTCCAGGCTGCCTGTGTGCCACTCCCTCAGTGCAGGTTTGCACTGCCGAGCCTGCTAGGTCCTTCTAGCTGTACAGTTAGTAGCCAACATGAGGTAGTGCCAAAAAAAGTGTGTGGGAAATGGAATTAAAATATAAGGTTATTTTGGTGCAAAAACCATTTGGAAATCCATGCATAGGTTTTTCATACTGCATACTTTCCATGAACTTTTTTAAGACTCCCCCTAATTTTTGATCATTAGTTGTGTGTCCATCTGTGTTCTTAAGAACGTCACCATCATATCCTCAGGATAAGCCCTGTAAAGCAGGAGCAGTTAGGAGCCGTATTTTTTTTTTTTTTTTTTGACAGACAGAGTGGATAGTGAGGGAGAGAGACAGAGAGAAAGGTCTTCCTTTTTGCCGTTGGTTCACCCTCCAATGGCCGCCACGGCCAGCGCATCGTGCCGATCCGAAGCCAGGAGCCAGGTGCTTCTCTTGGTCTCCCATGAGGGTGCAGGGCCCAAGCACTTGGGCCATCCTCCACTGCCTTCCCGGGCCATAGCAGAGAGCTGGCCTGGAAGAGGGGCAACCGGGATAGAATCCGGCGCCCCAACCGGGACTAGAACCCGGTGTGCCGGCGCCACAAGGCGGAGGATTAGCCTGTTAAGCCACGGCGCCAGCCGAGGAGCCGTATTTTACTGATGAGAGAAACAAGGTGTATAGAAGTGAGTTAAGTTGCCTGCAGTACCACAGCCAGTCAGTGGGAGAGCCAGACCTGGATCCTGTCAGTGTGACTGAACTGTCACACCACACCTGCTTTGTCTCATTGTGGAGAACTGGGGTGCCCCTCTTCACAGTCGGAGGGATGCTTGGAGACAGCCAGTCCAATCTCTGGGCTTTATAATGAGGAAACAGAAAGCAAGGACTTGGCTGGCCACAGACACACTGCTAATGGAAGACAAAAAGGATAGATTTCAGGGCTCCAGGTTCCATCATTCCACTAAACTAAGTCAAGTCAGTATACGGTCAGCCCTCCACAGCCATATTTTCTGCATCCATGGTTTCAGCCAACTGTAGATTGAATATAGTTGAGAGTAAACTTGCGCCTGTACTGAAGACATGTAGACTTTTCTTGCTATGCCCTAACTGTTGCAATATGGCAATTATTTACATAACACTGACATTGCCTTCAATATTGTTAGTGACCTTTGAATGTTTCCAGTAGGATGTATGTAGATTCTATGCAGATACTGTGCCATTTCATGTAAGGGACTTGGATTTTGCTATCCATGGATGTTCTGGAACCAACTGGATCCAACCCATAGATACTGAGGGATGACAGCATTAATTATAAACAATGTGGAATAATTCTGGTAAAAAAAAATATGTATTGTTGAAGTGGATTCATTCTGAGAGGAGGAGCTTGATGGGGGCAACAGGTGTGGAGTTACCACACAGACCCCGGGAGTCGCGTGAAAACAGGCCAGAGGCAAGCAGCCCACAGACTCGTTTATTTCAGTTGGTACTGCAGCTTATATAGCCAAGGCAGCCAATCCGGTCAAAGGGCAGTCTATGCCCTAACCAATCACAGGCTTTTGCCAGACAGTTTCAGAAGCCATCCAATCACAACCTGTTGCCAGGCAGGCTCTGTTGTCATGTGGTTTCCGAAGCCATCCAATCACAGCCTGTTGCCAGGCAGTTTCCGTTGCTAGTGGCCATCTTGGCATGGCCTTCTCATTCCACCACAATGTATCATTTAAGATACTTTGGTAAACTTAGTCCCCAAATGGAGCCAGTAAATATTAGTGGGAAAAAACAGAATCTTTTAACTGTAAACATTTTAGAGAAGGAGGAATCACACCACAACTTGTATATTCCTGATTCTTTGAAGATGTGAGTTGTTGGTTCCTATGTTATGACTGACACAGTTAGGATTTGCGTAAGTCACGACAGAGATCTCCTCACAAAGACATAGCCCCTTCATCTTTTATACTCCTTATTTTCCTCAGCGATTTTTGAGTTTACATGATCTCTACTGGAAGAATTCTATTCCTAAAGCAGTATCCCAAATACTTTGTGTAATTATAAAAATCCTTAAAGTAAAATCTCTTCTGTTTTTCTTTTCCTTTCACTAACTCTTGTTTTTCTGCTTTAAAAAAAAAAAAAAACAAAACAAAAACAAAAAAAAAACAGCATGAGAAAGTCTTAGTACAAAGGCATGGAAATTCTACATAAATGGAAATATTTGAATTAAAAAGTCATCCTCATGGGTTGGGCATTTAGCCTAGGGATTAAGATGCCCTGTGCTATAGTGCAGGACCTAGGTTCAGTTCCTGGCTCTGGCTCCTAACTCCAGTTTCCAGTTTCCTGCCAGTCCAGACTCTGGGAGCCAGTGGTTATGGCTCATGTAATTGGGTCCTGCCACCCATGTAGGAGACCTGGATGGAGTTCCTGGCTCTAGCTTCAACCCTGGCTATTGCAGGTATTTGGGGAGTGAACCAGTTGGTGGGAGCCCCCTCCCTTCCTCTGTCACATAAATAAATATATTTATATACATACATAAATAAGTTTTAAAAAATTATTTTCAACTCTTGAAATCTGCTTAAGTTTTCCCAAACCCACAGTAAATGCCCTTGGCCTTTGTAATATCTATAGGATAGCATGTGGAATTTGCAAGTAGAATTGTTTACTGGAAAATTAAGGGTTCAAGAAAGTTTACCATGGCTACTCAATACCTTTTTTTTTTAAACACTTCACTACCTTTTCATAGGGAAAGGCCAGCAGCAATCCCTATAGAAATCAAAAGCATCGATGATACTTCCAATTTTGATGACTTCCCTGAGTCCGATATTTTACAGCCAGGTAAGACAGTGTAATGTCATTATTAAAAATCTGCCATTTCACTAACGAACTGCATTCATTCACGGTTCATTCTTCTATTCTAGTGCCAAATACCACAGAACCCGACTACAAATCCAAAGACTGGGTTTTTCTCAATTATACCTATAAAAGGTTTGAAGGGTTGACTCAGCGCGGCTCTATCCCTACGTACATGAAAGCCGGGAAGTTATGAGTGAGGACCGCATTCGCCCACAGCCAAGAGAACTCAGGTAGCTGCATCACCAGGCTTGCTTGGCGTAGGTCACAGTACACTGAAACACTCCTGACGACGGACGGTGGTGCTCGCCGACTGCGAGAGGAAATTCTGCGGGATTAGGATTTCTAAGACTACTACAGGAATTGGTTGGCAGTGCCAGCTGGCTTTTTTTTTTTTTTTTTTTACTATTTTATTATTTTTGTTAACTTTATTATACGAAGGTACTGGAATAAAAGGAACATACATCCCTCTCTAACTGCACTGCCTACCTGCATATTAAGGTCCATTCTGCCTGTGTGTGCCATGGCTTTGAGCTGTAACACCTCTAATCAGTTCAGGAGAAACACATATCACTTAAAGCAACATCGGCTAAGCTGTAGGTAACCCTGCAGTGCTGCTGTTTTCCTGCAAATCGTTAAGGGTCTAGATAATCAGTAAAAGCCATCTCCCGTAGCTGGTGGTAGAACATTTGCCCTATTGGTTTGGACATCCGTAGAATATATATGAAGACAATTTCTGTAATGGTTTTAAGACATTTAAGGAGAAATACACTGGTTCTTTACGTCATCCAGTTGCTACACAGACACCACAGTAGGGTGCGACAAGAGCATAATAAGAAAGAGGAAGCTTATCACCTTCACTCAAGCAATCCACTAATATATTTACTTGCATTCAGAAATACTGACCTTTATCTATGTAGTCTGTCTACTGATAGGGAGCTGTTCTGTACTATAGGAAATGGAAAGTTGCTTTTCTCGTGACAAGAGGACTTCTTTTTTAACAAGAGGACACAGCATTATTTTAATTTGATTATGGTGAGTTGAATCCCAGAAATGACAATGGAGGCTGCTTGTAGAACTAGTGTATTTTTATTAAACTATTTTTTTAAATGTCAAACTTCTGATCATGTAAATGGACTTGTAGAGAACAAAGCTGTTCACTTTGGTTTTCTAGAAAGTTGTTACATATCATGGCTGGTTAACGTTCAGTTCCTCTGACAGTACGCGTATTGTCGTGCCATTATTGTCCTACGCTCCAAGTGTACCAAAGATCCTGAACGGAGTGGGCGTTCTCCACTGAGTGGGATTTTACTGAGCTGTGGGAGTGTTGGGTGCAGCACTGGCCGATCTTTGACAGGGGCCAGCTCCTCCACGTTGAGTCCTCCGCTGTGGAATAGGAAGGAAAGGCAGGCCGCGAGGTGGCCGTGGTGTCAGCCCCAGTCTTTGGGTATTTCCCTCAGAATTCGGTGATCTTTGCTAGCCCAGCGTTCTCCCTCTAGAATGAGCTGCCGAGTTTTTGGCTTCAGAATACTAGGAAGAGTACGGAGTGGTCTCACGTGAAGATGGCGTCGTGAGCCCCACCAGCCGCCTGTGCTCTGCTCTCCACGCAGCGGCTGCATTGCCTCGCACAGCTCGCTCCTCCTCCTGCGTGGTCCTCCTCGGACTCCCTGGGCTCATCTTCCCTTTGCTGGTCTCGATCACGTGGCTGAGCCGGAGGAGCGAGGGAGCTCTTTTACAACTCCAGGTTTTCTCAATTGGGCTAACTCTGATTTTTCTAATTATAACTGCCTTTAATTTTTTTTTTTCAGAACCATCTTTAGCGTCTGCTGGGGTTTCTGAGATTGTCGCCCCCACCTCCTGTCCTGGGCTGGGAGGAGAGTGCCCCGTGGTCTGGTCTAGGCAGGCAGCACTGAGGTCGCCTCAGAGAGGGACTGAGATGGATGGAGAGGAGCGGGGTCACCGCTGCGGAGACAGCGCTGTGGTTCAGTTTCCCTGGGAGTGGTTAGGATCTCTTGGCAGTGCAAGGGCCGTTCTGGAAGGTTCACTGTGCTCCCTGGAGTGAACAGAGTGGTTCACCATCTTTGGGGATTCCCCTCATCACAAGCATTTCTTAAGTGCCTATCCAAAAGGAAGTGAAAACTGCCTGCCCTTTGGAAGCTAAGATTGGGTTCATGATGCAAATTAACAGACGGTTTGCAGAGCGCCCTTGAGACTGAATCCTCTCTATTATTCGTCTCCCATATTTCAGGTGAATCATTTCATTTCAATGACAAAACGCTATCCAATCAACTGGGTATAATGACATTTCTTTAAATTAGACTCTATTTTGAATTAAAAGAGTTTTATTATAAACTATGTGTGTTTTGGTTTTTCTAAGTATACAGAAAGCTTGTATAATTTAGAATTATTGGTTTCCTGATTTAATGTAGACTGATTTTTTTTTAATTAAAAACCTTTGTATTAAAACAAGTTATGTTATTTTGTTCATGCATTTATTAGTGACGTAGCGTTAAATCTATAAAATGTATTGAAGCATTGTGCTGCCTGCAAAATAAGGGCTCGCTTATAAATCAGCCACGTCATACACAGCTGATTTAATAAGCTGGTTGAATGGAAAATGTGGAATATTAAAATGTTCTTTGGTTGCTAAGGCATGGTTAAGATAGGGTTACTTTCATTTCTATAACAGCATACTTTTTCAGTTTTTTAAAACGCCTACCTCTTTGTGTAAATCTGTACCTTTTAAAACATTTTAAAGTAAATTTTTGTGTTTTTTTTTTAAAGATTTTATTTATTTTACTTGAAAGAGTTACACAGAAAGAGAAGGAAAGGTAGAGACAGAGAGAAAGGCCTTCCATCCGCTGCTTCACTCCCCAGTTGGCCGCAACAGCCAGAGCTGTGCCATTCCGAAGCCAGGAGCTTCTTCCAGGTCTCCCACGTGGGTGCAGGGGCCCAAGGACTTGGACCAGCTTCTACTGCTTTTCCAGGCCATCACAGAGAGCTGGATCAGAAGAGCTGCCAGGACTAGAACCGGCGCCCATATGGGATGCTGATGCTTCAGGCCAGGGTGTTATCCTGCTGGGCCACAGCGCCAGCCCCTGGTGTTTTCTTGTAGAAAACCTTTAGACAATCAATTAATCAAAATTGATAGAAGATCAATTAATGGAAGAAACAGCTCGCTCTCTTTTCGTGACCTGAGGCACATAAATTGAGATTTTCATCAGTAGAGCTCCCTGGCAATGAAAAGCATTCTCTTTGAATTGTTAAAATTCAGAACATCCAAGATGATCGTTTTGCTACAAGCAGGATTAATGCCCCCCCTTACTTAAATTTTATTTCTCTTTAGAAGTGCACTTATCTCTGAGAAATCTTAAAACACTGAGAACAACTATAAATACGAGACACTTGGGACTACAAGAGGCATTTTAGATTTTTATGAAAAAAATGTGAGGGATATTGCTGCTTTAAAAAAGGAATAAAGTAATAAAATATATAAGTTATTTTTAAAAAGCAATATAATGCAGCATTTGTCTAGAAAAATAATCATCAGGCTCTTGACTTTGCTGTTCAGTTACTAAGTTTCAGAACCTGTCTGTGGTGGCATGACAGCTTTTTCACTGAAGGGAAGACAAGAATAAAAACTGTTTACAAAGTTTCCGTTGGTGAGGTTACTTTGGTTTAATTTTTGAGTGTTGAGGTAGGCGCTGAACTCAAGAAAGACTATTTTGTAAATGTAAACTACTGAACAACTTTTACACTTGAAGTGAAAACAAAATAAATATTTGAAGTTCCAGTCGTGTTATGTTTAAGCAATCGGGATAGTTGAAAATGTCTTTATCTAAAGATCTCCCTACAAAGCTGTAAGCAAAAACATAAGGCTACACAAACTCTAAGTTGTAGTGTCAGGGCTTTGCTGAGACGATAGCTCAGATGTAGCTGCTCCATGAGTTCAAAACCTGTTGGGAAGCAGAAAACTGAAAATGCCTCACACCAGCAGGCACTACAACTGGCCCAGGTAGCACTCCGCCCCGTCCCCCAGAAAGCACTGACAGTGACGACACTTTTCCACTGGCCCAAAGGAGCCAGACAGGATCCTGTTCAACCCGGTCACACTCCGGCGGCCCCTGACCTGCATCTTTTCTGTGATGCCCTTGTTAAACAGGGAAGTCACTGCGTGTCAAAATCTGGGCCTTGGGTGGGCATTTGAGCAGCAGGGATGTTGGCGCCCCAGTCAGGGTGCCTGGATTCATGTGCCAGCGCCACTTCCAAGTCCAGCTTCCTCGTATGCCCTCCTGTGAGGCAGAAGGTAGATGATGGCTCGAGTACTTGGATCTGTGCGTTGTCTGTGAGAGACCAGGATGGAGTTCCTGGTTCCTGGCTCCTTCCTGGTCTTGCCCTGGCTGCTGCAGGCATTTGGGGGCATAGAGCAATGGCTGAGAGATCTCTGTCTCCCTGCCTTTGAAATATAAATTAATTAAAAGTTACTGTTAAAAATGAAAATGGGGAGCCAACCCTGGGGTGCAGCTGGTAAGCTGTGGCTTGCATTGCAGGTATCCTAAGTTGGAGCCTGGTTTGAGCCTGACTGCTCCACTTCCCGTCCAGCTCCCTGCCAATGCAGCTGGGTAAAATAAAAATATCAGAACAGGAGGGACTGGCGCGCTGTGGCATAGCAAGTAAAGTCAGCAGTGCCGACAACCCATATGGGCGCTGGTTCAAGGCCCCTGTTGGCTCCATTTCTGATCTAGCTCTTTGCTATGGCCTGGGAAAGCAGTAGAAGATGGCCCAAGTCCTTGGGCCCCTGCACCTGCATGGGAGACCTGGAAGAAGGACCTGGCTCTTGGCTTCAGATTGGGGCAGCTCCAGGTGTTGCAGCCAATTGGGGAGTGAACCAGTGGATGGAAGACCTCTCTCTCTCTTTCTGCTTCTCCTCTCTGTGTGACTGTGACTTTCAAGTAAAATAAATAAATCTTTAAAAAAAAAAATAGGAGTTGAAGAACCCTCCTGTGCAGCTCTGTGGAACACAGGAGGAAGGGTGGAGGCCCCTGGACACCTTGCTCCCTGTAGGAGCACAAAAGTAAATCTTACTATGTTTCCGACACCCAGGAATGCATCGTCCATAAGGGGAGAAGAGCTGCAGGTAATAACCACAAGTATAGAGACGCCTGCATAACCCCTCCCCCCCCTCCAATCTTGTCCTACGTTTTAGCCTTGCTTGTGATTTTCCTGGAATTTTAGTGTACTGCTACCCCTGTCTGGCTGGTAGAAATGCTGCCCCACCCCTGCGTCATTGCTGCAACAACCAAGAGCACAGAGAATGCCCCTTCGACGGGAGGAGGCACTGGCCATGGTGGCCCTCTGGGGAGCGCACCAGCGGCTGGAAGACCTCTCTCTCTGTCTCTCTCTAACTCTGCCTCTGAAATAGGCACATCTTTAAAAAACAGCAACAGCAATGTAACTGACACCAAAAAACTATGGATGCTTAGGGCCCTGTGATGTCTCAATACACATTGTATACACTGTGCAATTCCCAAATCAGGGTGAACATATGTATCAAATACTTCACCATTTCTTTATTATGAAAACTCAAATAGCCTTTCTCCCAGTTTTTTGAGAAAAGTACATCATTATCTACATTCATTTTTTTCTGTGCAATAGAACCCCAGAATTTCTTAACTCCCAGAGAGACGGAATCATCCATGTGCTGGGTCACCCCCAAAGTGGCAGCAAGGGACAGGGCTGGGCCAGGCTGAAACACGGAGCCACCGCTCCTGGCACAGTCCTCAGCCCCTCTCAGCGCGGCCAGCAAGGCGCGAGGACTCCCCAGCTCCTGCCCTGCGGAGGAGAGCCCGGGACCACAGCGGGCGCTCTGCATTCCTCCTGGCCTCCAGGCTTTGGGTGGAAGTGAATCACTCTCAGGACTTGGCCAGATGATGACTCACCCGCAAGCTTGGACGCCGTGCACGACGTCCACTGCTACGCAGACCCGACTGATGAACTCGCTTCGCCCCTCGGCTGCCCAGACAGGACTGGAGGTGTCTGGTGCGCCTGGGGCCAGGGGCTGTGAGTCTCCCCGAGATGCTCTCGGGCCAGATGGCGCAGCATCAAGGTGGCACCGAACAGCCGCCCTCGTCCCCCGACACACGCCCTTGCGAACCAACTCGGACCCGTGTTCTCCGTCCGGAAACCCGGGCCTGTGCAGGTTTGGGGCCTAGCTGCCCCGGCCCGCTGCAGGGTGAGCTTCCCAGCTGCCCGCAGTGGAGGGTGGAGGTGGCATTGGGGGCTGGAAGCCAGGAGTGCGACGTCCCCAGAGCGGTTTCCGGGCTGGGAGGGGCCCGGCGCGTACCTGACCCCAGCTGCGCTCAGGGTCCGTCCAGCGAGCCCCCAAGGAACGTGTTTCCGGAGTGACCCACGCACTCCAGGAGCCCAAACGGCGTCCCCGGTGTCCCCTCCACCGCCCCCTGCGCAGCGACGCGCAGGTGCAGTGCGCGCCCCCCACGCGCGCCCGGCCCTCCCCGCCCTGCCAGCCCGGAGCGCCGCGGCCGAGCCCCGCGTTCTCCAGCGCGCGGCTCCACGGCGCCTCCTCCGGCCCCGGCCGCGCCCGTCCGGCTCCGCCCTGCGCCCGCTCCGTGGCTCCAGCGCGGAGCCCTCGGCGCGCAGGCTGCGGGCGCCAGCCCAGGCCGCGGGCGGAGTCGGCGGCGCGCGGGGCGCTGCAGCGGGGTCCCCCGGCTCCCGGGCCGAGCCCTGCGGCTGGGTGCCCGCGCCCCTACCCGGGGCCGCCCTACGCTGAGGGGCTCGGGCGATGGCGGAGGAGGAGGCGGCTGTGGCGGGAGGTGAGGTTGCCGGGGGCGGGCGAGGCGGCGCCAGGTGAGCCCACGCTGTGGGCTCGTGAGCGCTCCGAGGTCCCCGTGCTGTCGCGCACGCCGGTTGTCATCTGCGGCGTTAGGAGCGCGGGCGCTGAGCTGCACACAGTCGCCTCGGTGCCTGGCCGCGAGCACTGCCGGGCGCCGGGACGCCCCCGCGGGCGGCGGCAGGTGCTCGGCGGCGCTCACCTGCACCTGCCGAGCCCTGCCGGCCTCGGGGAAGCCGGCCCGCGCCGCCGCTCTCGGTGTACGCTAGGGAGGAATTGTGTGCCGCGAGCTGCAAGTTCGGGCTTTTGTGGTTTTCTTTGCTTGGGACGGCTTCTCCCAATTACGGGTCGGAGGGGACGTGTCCAAATCGCTGCCGTTCTGATGTGTGTGTTCTTTGCTGATGATACTGACTCGTGGGGGAATTCTTCTGTAGGACTCGGAGGACCGGGTGTAGGGCTGGGACACCCCCTGTGCCCTGGCCTGTTGCTGAGCTCTGCCTGGTGTTGGGACTGGGTCATTTGAAATCCTTTGACCTTTGTTTTCCCATCTGTAAAGTGGGTGCATAGCTATGGTGTCTGCTTTGTAAGGTTGTTAGGATTCAGTGGGGTGGAAGTGCACGCAGAATGCTCAGCCCGGTATTTGGGAGCTGCTTGTTTCTTAGTAGCCTCTGGTCGGGATTAATTTAGTTCCGATCTGCATTGCCCCATCAACGAGTCGTCTGTAACCCGTGAAGAAAGTGTTGTCCCACGTGAGTTAAAATTGGCTAAATTGAGTATTTGGGCTTTTCTGGGGTGGAAAAAAAAAGTGCAAATGCCCTACTATTTGGAAGAGCGACTTTCCCAGCCGAGTCTCGGGGACTTGGAGAGCTTTTACTTAGGGGTGGGCTGCTACTCTGCCCAGTACCACATGTGAAGCTGGGAGTGGTGGTGATTAATTTTACTGAGGGGTAGATGGGAGAGCGGAGCCGGCACCTGCTGTGTGCCAGGCGTTTCACAAGCACTGCCTTTGTCAATCTCACAGCAACCTTGTGGTGCAGCGGGCGTCTCCATGTCACCGATAAGAAAATTGAGGCCTGGTAATCCCACAATGGGAAACCAACGGAATAGGAGTTCAGTCCGTGGCTGCCTGCCTTTTCCTGTTCTCACTGGGCAGTGCTAACAGACACCTCTTTATCTACGGAGGGTGGAAAACAATTATTTGTCCGCATTCTCCCCATCGCCGGAGGTAGAAGAAAGGTTTTGATGTGAGAGGCCAGGGTCCCGTGTTCCTGTACACTCCCAGGCTGTCCGTGTGGAGAAAGCCTGGCTTGGGCTTACGCTGCAGGAGCTGTTTAAGGACTGTAGGTGGCGCTAGGCAGAACCACCTGCTCACTTAGGCTTTTGGATGCTTTTTTACTTGTTTACCTTGAAAGGCCTTGAGAAAGCGAAACAGAGATCTTTCATCCACTGGTTCACTTGTCAAATGTCCACAACAGCTGGGGTTGGGCTAGGACAAAGCCAGGAGCCAAGGGACTCCATCCGGGTCTGCATGTGGGTGGCAGGGAACCAAATGCTTGAGCCTCCCAGAGTGTGTGCTGGCCGGAAGCTGGAATCAGGCACAGAGCTGGGACTCTGATACCGGATACGGATGTCCTAAGTGGTGGTTTCACCACTGTGCCAGACACCTACCCTACGCGTAGATTTGTGACAAGGTCACATATGGGATGGATGAGATGAAGCACGCTCCCACGTGGTAAGTGGTTCCAGAATCCCCAGGCCGCCTTGGGGGTGGGAGTGGGGGTGGGCTCACATGTCCCTGACTGCTGGCCGTGGACAGACTTGGCCCTGGAGTCTGCCGGGCCGCTTCCTCGCCTGCCCCTTTCTCATCAGTTCTGCGGTTACTAAGGTGCTTCCCTTCCTTTCTGTGTCTCAGAGCCTGTTCTCCTTTGCCCAGGCCACTAGTGCTGGCCTCAGTCCTCAGGCAGACCAGGAAGGGAGGGGCTGCTGGCTCTCTGGTGTGGGGTTGTACGCACTCAGGTGCCTGAGATTGGGTCATTCGTCAGCATCCGTGGCATTATCAGGGGGCGGGGCCTCTGCGGCACGTGCCTGCCCTGGGGGAAGTAATGTCTGGTCCTGGGATTTGCAAGTGTGCAAGCTGGAGTGGAGCTGGAGTAACCTTCCCAGGGCGGTGAGTGTGGGAACCGAGGTGAACCTGCTGTAGGAACCGGTTGTGAGATGGAGCTGTGCACGCCCCCCCTACCCTGTTTCTCCCATTACTCAGATGCTGTGCTGGTTGCTGGTCCCCAACACACACAGTTTCAATTGTATCATGTTAGGCTCTGATATCCTTTTTTTTTTTTTTTAAGATTTATTTATTTGAGGGGGCAGAGTTACAGACAGAGGGAGAGACAGCGAGAGAGGTTTTCACCCACTGGTTCATTCCCCAGATGGCCAGCAACAGCTGGAGCTGGGCCAATCCAATCCAAAGCTAGGAGCTTCGTCCTGCTCTCTCATGTGGATGCAGGGGCTCAAGCACTTGGTCATCTTCCACTGCTTTCCCAGGCCTATTAGCAGGGAGCTGCATGGGAAGTGGAGCAGCTGGGACTTGAACTGGCGCTCATATGGGATGCTTGCGCCGCAGGCAGAGGCTTAACCTACGATGCCGCGGTCTCAGCCCCAGGCTCTGATCTCTTAATTATTCATCAGTTTTTAAAAATATCTCTAAGTTTCTTAAAATCATTCCAGTTATACAATATTAAAATACTCCCTTGACACTGCCTAAGTGTTGTTTGGTACAATAGGAAATGGTGTAGCAGGTTAAGCCGCCCACTGCCTGCAATGCCAGCATCCCGTATGGATGCTGGTTCTTGTCTCTGCTGTTCCACTTCCAGTCTGGCTCCTTCTAATGACCTTGGAAAAGCAGTGGAGAATGGCCCAAGTGCTTGGGCCCTGTACCCACGTGGGAGATTCTGATGAGACACCTGGCTCCTGGCTTCATCCTGGCCCAGCCCTAGCCATTGTGGCCATTTGGGGAGTGAACCAGCAAATGCAAGGTCTCTCTCTTTCTCTCATTCTCTATCTTTATCTCTATCTCTATCTCTATCTCTATCTCTATCTCTGTCTCTATCTCTGCCTTTCAAATAAATCTTTAAAAAGAAAATAAAAAGAAAAGAAAGAAAGAAAAAGAAGTGGAGTGGCCAGGACGTGAACCTGTGCCCTATGGCCTGCCAGGGTCGCAGGTGTCTGCTTTACCTGCAGTACAGGCTCCTCAGAAGTGTGTTGCATGAAGATAAACCTCTGTTGGGGCACATTTGTGGCCTGTCAGTTCAGATGCCCACATTCTGTACCTGAATGTATGGGCTTAATTCTTGTCTCTGGCTCCCAACTTCAGCTTCCTGCTAACAGAGACCCTGGGAGGCAGCAATGGTGGCCCAAGTAGTTGGGTTTTTGCCACCCACATGGGAGACCTGGAATGGGCTCCTGGCCCCTGACCCTGACCTTGCCCCCAGCCCCAACCATCATAGGCATTTAGGGAGTAAAAGAATGAAAGAACCTCTCTCCCCCTCCCCCTCCCTCCCCCCCTGCCTTCCTCTCTTCTGTGTCTCTCAAGAGTATTTTAAAACACTCTACATTTTTTTTTTTAAAGATTTATTTATTAGAAAGGCAGAAGTTACAGAGAGAGAAAAGGTAAGACAGAGAGATCTTCCATCCACCTGGTTCACTCCCTAGATGGCCACAACCAGACCAGGACTAGGCCAGGCCAAAGCCTAGCTTCTTCTGGGTCTCCCAAGCGGGTGCAGGGGCTCAGGGACTTGGGCCATCTTCTGCTGCTTTCCCAAATGCATTAGCAAGGAGCTGGATCAGAAGTGGAGCAGCCGGGATTCAAGCTGGTGCTCACACAGGATGCTGGTGTCGCAGGTGGTGGCTTAACCCACTGTGCTCCAGTGCTTGCCCCTCATTCCATGTTTCAATAAGCCTTTTGAAATTCCTTCTCATCCTTACAGAGAGGTAAAAAGAAAGACAGCTAAAGGAAGAGGAACTGTAGGGAGAAATCAATCTTCCACGGAATATGGTTTGCATTATGCGACATTTAGATTGAAAGGTTAAAATGATTGTCATAAAACAATAGCAGCCAAGACCTCCAGCGTTTTCCTTGTGGTAACCTAGGTTTCCTGGCAGATGGGAAATGCCTTGGTCCTGTTTGGCTGGCACGTCGCCAGGGAGTGCCACGCCAGCTGCTCGCCTTCTCTCCCACGACACCTCCCCTCCCCCACCTCCTCCTCCAGGCCTTTGTGCAGGCTGGGCCGCTCCTGGGGTGCCCTGTCCTCCTTCAGGTGGGCGTGGGAATCTTAGGGTGTGTGGGGGAGGCGAGGGCAGATGTGGGGACACTGGCCTGGGCTTTGGAGCCCTGTGTTGCCTGTGTGATTCCCAGGTTCATTATCAGCTGTGCGACCTTGGCCAATTTGGCTAACTTCTCTGAGCCCCGGTTTCCCTGGGTTTAGATGACAGAACCAGTGTATGAGCACCGGCCTATACCCATTGATTTTTTCCCCGTTTCAGGAAACCTGCCCAGAATCTCCCCCACCAGTTGAAACTGTTCTCTTCTGTTTTCTTTAGTTTCTTCTTTCAACTTTATTTGAGAGAAAGAGAGAGCGCTTCCATCCACTGCTTTACTCCCCGGATGGCAGCAACAGTTGAGGCTGGGCCAGGCCGAAGCCAGGAGACCGGAACTCAGTGCAGGTCTCCCAGGTGGAAGGCCGGGACCCAAGTACTTGAGCCATCACCTGCTGTCCCCAGGGATGAGCGTTAACAGGAAACTGAAGTAGTTCTGGGACTCTGACGTGGGATGCTTGTGCCCAAACAGTGTCTTAGCTGAGCACCAATGCCTGCTCCTCAACTCCCCTCTGCACGTTGTAGTTTTCTTTTCTTTTTTTTGTATGTCTGTAATACCACTCGTGCCTGTTTGCTAAGAGTGATTTAAGCTCCAGCCTTGAGTTACACATCCCAAGGAGAGCAGGGCCGCTTCTCACTCATCTTCACCATCTCTGATTCCTTGTACCTATTAAATGCTTAATGAAGCTGTGTAGGTTTCGAATGAATGGTGGTTTGTTTAAGGTGTAGGCAGGGTTGGGTCCATTCATAAGGGAGCTATGAAATACACACTTACTATTTGCTGGGAACACAGATGGCGAGCTGGATGAAGCAGGAGGCGTGGTCTAGGAGGCTCCAGAGTACGTTAGGCTGGGTAAGAAATGCAGCCAATTATTTGTGATAGCAGGTGGAGCCTGGTAGAATGTGAGCAGGGCACCTGTCAGGTGGGCCTGCTCCCCTGAAGCCGGGAGAAGTTACATCCATGGAGGAGGGCGTCCCGGAGGCTTTTGGAGAAGGTGGCAGTTCAGGATTGATGGAGAGAGAATACTTAGGTTGCGAGGAAGAGAGTCTTGCAGGGACAGGACAGAAATGTAAGACCACCGCTGACGTGCTTGGGAGGACTCGGGCTAGGGTCCTTTGGCTTCGGGTGGGAGAACCAAGAGTTCCGGTGCTGGGGTGGCCTGCCCTTCCAGGCCTGGTGTGCGGCATGGACAGGGCACACAGCCCTACAGGTGCATGGCTTCCTCTTCTCCAAGGGAAGTTTCCTTTGGGTTCCTGGTCAGCAACAGAGCTTTTGTCTCTCTCACTCTGAATGGCCAGCGATGGCATATTTTTTTATTATTTGTTTGAAAGGCCAAGAAACAGAGGTCTTCCATCTGCTGGTTTGCTCCCCAAATGCCTGTAACCACCAGGGCTGGGCCAGGCTGAAGCCAGGGACCTGGAACTCCATCGGGGGCTCCCGTGTAGCCGTGGCGAGTAACCCATTTACTTGAGCCATCACCTGTGCATCCCAGGGTCACATTAGCAGGACGCTGGATCAGACTTGTGGCAGGGACTTGAGCACAGGCATGTCCATTGGGAACTTGTGTGTGTCAGCCACTGAGCCCAGCACCTGCCCTGTTGGCGGCCTGTTTCTGGTGTATAAGAAAGCTGGAAGTAGAGGCTTTGCTTTCTGCCAGGCGGTGGCCCATGAGGGTTTAGCCTGCTAAGTGCGTTTTATATTCTTCGTTCTGTGCAGCTACACCTTCTCCCGTCACAGCCTGTTGGGAAGCAGCATCTGCACTTTCCACACCTGTCTCACATGGTGACCTGTGTTGTCCTTCTGTCTCCCTTACTCGTGTATGCTGGATATGGACATGGGCTCCAGGCATGTCCATAGTGGAAAACATGTGTGCAGCCCCATGGGACAGAGCTAAAGGCCCTCAGCCTCTGCTCCCAGTGCACATGTGTTGCAAAGACTTCCTGTGCCCTGCATGTCTGAATATGTTGCTAGTATGAAAACAGCACTGCTGGGGGTGGGGGCTGGCACTGTGACACAGCGGGTAAAGCCACCACCTGTAGTGCTGGCATCCCATACGGGTGCCGGTTCAAGTCCCAGCTGCTTCTCTTCCAATCCAGCTCTCTGCTATGGCCTGGGAGAGCAGTGGAAGATGGCCCAAGTGCTTGGGTCCCTACACCCGCATGGGAGACCCAGAGGAAGCTCCTGGCTCCTGGCTGTGGCCAGTTGGGGAGTGAACCAGCAGATGGAAGACCTCTGTCTCTCCTTCTCTTTCTTTCAAATAAAAAAATCTTTAAAAAAAGAAAACAGCACTGGGGGTGATGCTCGTGTGCTGACAGCAGGAGGTGGTCCTGTGTTGATTGGCATTCAGTGTAGAGGATCACTGACTCGGAAGTGATGAGCTGTGGATACACCTGGACACATCCTTCTCTCTTCTTCTCGGAAGAGCAACACCCCTGGAGAATGTCCGAGGCACATATGTGTTTCACAGAAGTACAGATCTTTTTTTTTTTTTTAAAGATTTTATTTATTTATTTATTTATTTGACAGGTAGAATTACAGACAGTGAGAGAGAGAGAGACAGAGAGAAAGGTCTTCCTTCCGTTGGTTCACCCCCCAAATGGCCGCTACAGCCGGAGCTTCCTTCTGGCCTCCCATGCAGGTGCAGGGCTTTCCCAGGCCACAGCAGAGAGCTGGACTGGAAGAGGAGCAACAGGGAGTAGAACCCGGCGCCCATATGGCATCCTGGCACCCCAGGTGGAGGATTAACCTAGGGAGCCACCATGCCGGCCCCAGAAGTACAGGTCTTAAAACATAGTTTATAGGCCGGTGCCGTGGCTTAACAGGCTAATCCTCCGCCTTGCGGCGCCGGCACACCAGGTTCTAGTCCTGGTCGGGGCGCCGGATTCTGTCCCAATTGCCCCTCTTCCAGGCCAGCTCTCTGCTGTGGCCCGGGAAGGCAGTGGAGGATGGCCCAAGTGCTTGGGCCCTGCACCCGCATGGGAGACCAGGAGAAGCACCCCTGCTCCTGGCTTCAGATCAGCATGATGTGCTGGCCACAGCGGCCATTGGAGGGTGAACCAACGGCAAAAGGAAGACCTTTCTCTCTGCCTCTCTCTCTCACTATCCACTCTGCCTGTCCAAAAAAAAAAAAAAAAAAAAGTAAAAAACAAAAACAAAAAAAATAGTTTACATTCAATGGGTTTGCAATGGACTGAGACGGTATCAAATAGGAAGTTCATGGAATGGGCTGTTTTAAGGAATACAAGACTGTCTGGATTAATCATTGCTTTGTTGAAGATCCAGGAGAAGCTTGGGAAGAAAGGTGGACGCCATCTCTGCTCCACGAGCACCCTCTAAGCACCCGCCAGCTCCCTGGTTGGAGAATTCAGTTTTGTCAGAGTTTGCATATTCCCAGAGGTGTGCTGTGCTGTGCTGTGCTGTGCTGGCAGGGCCACAGAAGCAAATCCCGCTGCGTTCCCACTGGGCCAGCTCTTGCACAGTGGGTCACCCAGCCCGCCACACCGCCCTGCACAGGAGAGAGTGTGCTCCATACGCTACAGAGCTGGCGGCTGCCTGACTGCTAGCAGCACCTTGGGCTCTCTGCTTCCTTCCTGCAGTAATCATGGCTACCTCTGGGCCACGTGGCCGTGCGCAGCACAGCCTGATGACGTCACACCGGAAACATAGATGGCGTCTCGCAAATTAGGAATCAGAGGGTTCAGAGATGCATTTCTGAAGCCAGTTCTCTAGAGAGAGTATGAACGTGGCTTCAGATTCTGAAGGCTGCCGTGACCATGGTGTGTTGTTCCTCGATAGTGTTGGTCAATGTCACTTTGGGTTGTGTTGCTTTCTGGGCTTCTGTTTGTGGCACCTCGGCATCTGCCTGTTTCCTTTCTTGTCTGATTCCTCTTTCCAGCGTAATCGCTATGGAAAGCTGCACAGGTACTCCTAGGAGCACTCAGGAGTCTTTTCTCCCAGAGTTAACGTGAAGGTGTGTCGTCTTGCTGATGCCTGCGGCGTCAGGAGCCGTGCACCTTTTCCAGACTCTCTGTAGGATTTGGCCAGTCCAGTCTGGTCTGCTTACCATGAATCAGGATAGTGAGCCACGTCGTGTCTCCGTTGGCATTTCTGCAGGGATTCTGCGTTGTCAGCTGTGTTCTCTCGAGGGTGGCAGTGATGCGGCTGTAACCCCTCGACAGCTGCGCCCATTTTTGCCCGCAGTGGAGAAAGCTGCTGGCGTTGACACTGTTAAACCCTGCACTCTTCCTCTGCATGGAGGTCCATCAGGCCTGGAGCAAGTTCGGGGACTCTCCCTGGGCCAGTCTGAGGCACTGCTCTTGCTCGCATTGGCCCAGCCCTGGATCAGGAGGAAGGCCCTTGAGCTAGTCATGGTCAGGGCAGCATTCCTGAGTGCCTGTGTCATGCTGACCATGCTCTGTGTCACCACTGCGTGGTTTCCTGTGGCTCCAGCTTCCCTAGAGTCACCGTGACTGTTCCCACTCCCCCTTGCCCATTTCAGAAGCTTAGCTTGTGTCAGCCTCTCTTCGGTCTGCTGAAACGGTCAATGGTTCTTCGCCTTTGTTGAGTAGTCACTGTGTTCCAGGTGTTCCGAGTGCTTACACAGTGTGGTTAATGGAATCTGAAGCAACTCTGGATGGTAGGTACTATTATTTTTTAAAATATTGTTAATTTATTTGAGAGGCAGAGAGCGAGAGAGAGACAGAGACGCCTACCTCCCATCTGCCGACTTACTCACCGAATGTCTGCAACAGCCACAGCTGGGCCAGGCTGAAGCCAGGAGCCCAGAACTTAATCCAGGTCTCCCACATGGGTGGCAGGCACCCAACTGCTTGAGCCATCAGCACTTCCTCCCAGAGTGTGCATGATCAGGAAGCTGGAATTTGGAGCAGTGTCGAGAATTGACGCCAGGCACTCTGATGGGGGTGCGGGTGTCCTAGTGGTGCTGTAACTGCTGAGCCAGAAGCCTGCCCGACAGGTGCTGTCATTCCTCTGTGCCGGAGATGTGGAAACCAAGGTAAAAACACTTCTGTACCTGGCCCGAGAGTGAGCCAGGCAGAACTGTTGGCCGCCCAGCCTGGGCCTATGTTGTGTTCCTTCAGTGCCTGTGGGGCATGTGGATTTGGTACCATTCCTGTGACAGGTGGGCGTCCATGCTGAACTGATGTGATGGGAGGGAGGGTGGAATACCGGTCCACTTTGGCTTTGAGAGAGTGTGAGTTCTTTCCCCAACTACTTGGGGAATGCTTGGCTCCTGTGTTAGTCAGGCTCAAGCAGGGAGCAGAATCAGTGGGAGACGTGTGTTACGGCATTTACTGTGGGTCCGGGGCTCATGCCACTGTGGGGCTGGCCAGGCAAGGCTGCACTCCTGGGCTGGGTTGTCACCTGCTCTGCACAGGCTCCACCTGCTGTCCCTGGTGAAATTTCTCTGTTTAGGGAAGCATCAGCTTTGTTTTGAAGGCTCTTTGCCTGCTTAAACAAACCCATCCAGATTGTCCAGGATCCTTTCCCTTATTGATAGTCAGCTGATTATGGACTCTATTATTTTTTTAAGCTTTTATTTATTTATTTATTTGAAAGACAGAGTGACAGAGAAGGAGAGACAGAGAGAGAGAGAGATCGATCTTCCATCTGCTGGTTCACTCCCCAAATGCTTGCAGCAGCTGGGGCCAGGCCAAGCCAGAACCAGAACTCCATCCAGGTCTCCCAAGGGGTAGCAGGAACCCAAATACCTGAGCCATCATCCACTGTCTTGAAGGCACGTTAGTGGGAAATTGGATTGGACCGGAAATGGGACTTGCTCTAGCACTCCAATATAGCATTCAGGGGGCATCCCAGGGGGCTTAACCTGCTGCCCCACAACTCCTACCCCCAATGACAGAGTTAAATCAAGTCCACAAAGGACCTGAAGGCCCTGCACAGCAACACCCAGGCTGGTGCTTCCCGGAATAACCAAGGGCACAGCGCAGCCCGCCTGACACAGCAGAGGCCATGGTAGCCGTCTACTCCCTTTCCCCGAGCCCCAGTTTCCTGGTTGGCTCACAGAGGCTACAAGCACCAGGGGATTTTCGGGGGTTGTCCAGGAGAACAGCCCTGTAAACGGCCCGGGCCTGGCACGTCAGGATTCAGCAGGAGATGGTGGTGACAGCGGCGCGGCTGGGTCCCACCCACGGTGGTGACTCAGCCCCATTCCCGTCCCTGTCTGGTCATTCCGGTTCCCGGCAGCGGTTGAGCTTCCTCACTGGTGACCTGCCTGGCTCTCTTCTAATCCATCTGTTGTTTTGCTCAGGCTCCCACGAGAGGCCTCCTCCATGTCCGGGAAGTGGCGGCTGCCATCCAGACTTGCCACGCTGGTGGCTGGCCCAGGGGCCTGCGGGTCAAATCGGCCTGGCGTGGAGCTGGAAGCCCTCCCCCTATTTCAGTAGTGATGTGGGGGCGGGCTACACATAGCACCGATTCTCCCGAACAGACAGTCTCCATTCTGTGTCTTTAGCTTGTGTGTAAACCGAGAGTGATGTGGAGTGGGGCGTGTGGGCTCCCCACTCTGAGCCCCCATGTCCTCATCTGGGAGGTGAGCAGGTTGGATGGAGTTCGGCTCTTTTGTCCACTTCCCCTCTGATGGATCTCTGCCTGCAGAGAAAACCATGTATCGATCTCTTCAGGATTTTCTCAAACTCTTCTGTAGTAATTTTTATCTCTAAGAGCAAAAGCAGTTGATTTTTTTCTATCGTAAACTAAATATTTCCTTATAATTTAATCAAATAATAAATTTTAAAAGTTGGGTAAGAATATCCTGCACTTTCCTGTTCCATCAGATGAGACGCAACATGTGAATAAATGAATTGGAAGCCAGCTCTGGCCGTGGGACTTGGGGACGGTTTTTGGCTTTGTCCTCCACTGCTGTTCAAGTCCACCTTACACTTAACTTCTGGGCGCGTTTCTGATCTCCCTGCTTTTCCCATGGTACCTCATCTCCTGCGTGTGGCGATGCAGCCTTTGTATCCAGCGTGGCTCCCACACTTCACCACAGTCCCGGCTTTTACTCTAGCCATTGTCCAGAATGCGAGAGGGGTACTCTCTTCCTTTGTCTCTTGTCAGACTGTGGCTCCCATTGGTGTCATGCTGTTTGAATGCATTCGAAAGCCCTGCACATTCGAAACCACAGATGTGTTGTGTCTTAGGCAAGAGACAAATCCAGCCTTCAAACAACATCCCCAGTGTTGATGGTCACACAGGCAGGTGAGATGCTGAGTACCCCGAAACTGCGTGATCAGCTACTGCGGTCTGTTCAGCGGGGTTCATAAGTGATGCCATTCCTCTGTGATACCACCCTTCTCATCACTTCTCCCCTCGCCATCAAGCTTTAACTGCAGGAGGATCTGGGAGGGGCCTTCAAAAACTTCAGGGAAAATGCGCATGGTAAAAGAAAACTATGCATGGGTTTCAGATTTTTCCTGCACCACAGTAACAGTATCTAATTCTGTTTTCCTGTGTTTGAATGTTTTGAAGTCCCTTCATTCTAGATTTTAAGCTCCACCAAGAAACAGTGTTTTTCCTTGGTCACCATTGCATCCCCAGCCCTAACACAGCATCTGGGTCATACTGGGTGCTGGAAGGATATTTCTGCATTGAGAGATCTGTAGGTCAGGCTAGGACTAGGACCACAGCTGACTAATGCCAGGCGACTGTCCAGATCACAGAGGAAGCTGTCTCCTGCCTCCTGCAGCCTTCCCCCCACACCTTGCTGCAGATTGCAGAACGAGTCGGCTTGTTGAGTTCATTCAAGGGATTAGAAGTCATAAACATACTCTGCTTCTCCCACTCTCAAGTCCTGCCCATGGTTTGTGTTTATCCTGGCTGCTGTGTCCTTGTGACATCAGGTGGGGAGAGCCTTGGCATACAAGAGACCCAGAGCGCTTGCTGGCTTCCAGGCCATCTGTAGTACAGTCCAGAGGAAGCAGTATAAGCAAATCCACTTCTTACTCCAGCATGCTGTAAACTACTCGAGCCTTTGCATCTATCGAGCCTGGGAAATCCCTGGCCCCTCGTTAATAGCAGGGAGGACATGTTATAGAGGTAACCAGGTCCCCTCTGGCTCATTTTAAGCCAGGAGGTGCAGTGTAACCCATGAGCTAGTGCAGCTTAACCCCCGAAGCTCTTAGGCACCATGACAGTGCCCAGAGTTTCACCCCCAGACTGATCTTCCCCAACTCAACCCGTTCCCCACCTGCTGAGTGATCCGACCGCATCTCTTCCCTGGCATCAGCCTTTGCTTTCCTCTAAAACTCCGCCTTGGGCTCTGCCTATGCCAGTGCTGCACAGTCAGTGAGCACTTGCTGTTCTCTCTGGCGTTTTGTTCAGCATGACAAGCACTCACTGGGTTTGAAGGTAGAGGCTTCGCACAGTGGATGGCACACCCACCTGCATCCCAGACAGAGTCCTGGCTCTGTTTCCGATTTCAGCTTCCTGCTAATGCACACTCTGGAAGGCAGAAGGTGATGGCTCAGGTAGCTGAGTCCCTGCCACTCACGTAGGAGACCCAGGTTGAGTTTTTGACTCCTGGCAACTGTAGGCATTTGGGGACTAAATCACCCCACAGGAAGTCTGTTTGTTCCTTTGCCTTTCAAATAAATAAATAATTTTTTAAACAGATTTAAATGACATACTGGTCATGTTGGCAGATGGTATATGGGTTAGATGTAATATGAAACCAAAAATATGTTGATAAGGTAATACCAGTGAAGATTAAATTTAGTAAGAAAAACAGGGCAGGGGCTGGTGTGGTGGCTTAGTAGGCTAAGCTTCCGCCTGCAGTGCTGGAATCCCATATGGGCACCAGTTTGAGACCTGGCTGCTCCACTTCCTCTCCAGCTCTGTGCTGTGGCCTGGGAAGGCAGCAGAAGATGGTCCAAGTCCTTGGACCCCTGTACCTGCGTGGGAGATCTGGAAGAAGCTCCTGGCTCCTGGCTTTGGTTCAGCTCTGGCCATTGCAGCCATTTGGGGAGTGAACCAGCAGATGGATGACCTCTCTCTGTGCCTCTCCCTCTCTCTGTCTCTAACTCTACCTCTCAAATTTTTAAAAATCTTAAAAAGAAAAATAGGGAAGCGCTTAAGTATATAATGAATGGAAGCACATGGAATGGTTAAAGATGTGTAATGAGCTAAAGCAAAAGCAGATTTGGATTAGCACAGGAAAAATCTACTTGGGAATCAGGAGACCTACACAGTTGTTCTTCCTCCACTGCTGTCGGGTTCTGTGATAAAGGACAAGGAATGTAATCATCCTTGGAACTCTTTTTTGGGAAAATAATTATATTTGGAAATCTGTAATGTCAATACAGGCGACTGAATCAGCAATGTCAAGTAAAAGTGGTTAGATACAAAATAAATGTGGATATAATCCTGTAAATTGTGGAAGTATAGTTCCAGAACATGGTCAGCCAAAGTCCTCTCCTCTCTGTGGACTGGACAACCCCGGGATGCTCACCTCCAAGTGCACCACGCATCAGAGGATTTTTGAGCAAAGTGTGTCCAGAAGAGAGCAATGAGACTGGTGCTAAGGCATCCAGGGAGGACTGTTTGAAAGAACTACACGGTTTGGTTCAGGAGAGAGGAGGATCTGAGAAAAACCTTTTCCAGCAGTTACTCTGTTGCTGGTTTGTGTCTTAAACATTTCTCAAACTCACTGCTTTGGATTCCCAGCAGTGGTGGTGGCTTTGAATGGTCTGCTTATCTGTCCAGGTCTTCTACAGCGTTCTTCAGAAGGGGTGGGAGAAATCTGTACTTCCCTCATTCTGTGGGGACTGTCATGGGATCGGCGTGTTTCTGATCCAACTCTGCAGCAGGCCTGCCACTCAGTGCCTCAGACCTGGGTCACCCAGCTTCTCCATGCTCCCTTGTGCCTGCTGGGATGAGGGTGCAGCTGCTCCTTGGTGTCTGTCTGGCTCAAGAGCTGGCCCCCAGCCCGCTGGACTCCATGCAGAGACATGACCCCTGCGCTTCCTGCTACAGTGTTTCTCTCCCCTTCCTCATGACTTCCATCACATGGATAGGAAATCACCACAGGGAGGCACAGCACCTTACACTGGGGGCCATCCTGGGGAAGGCCCAGCACCCCACGTTGCCCTGCAGAGGTGTGGAGCTGCCCGAGTGTGTGCGAGGGGCAGGGCCTGGGCTTGAGCTGGGTGTCTTACGACGCCTGTGCAGTCCGGAACTTCTTCCTTGAGATGCGTCCTCAGGCGGTCAGGGTCTGTGTCAGGTGCCTGTGGTGTGTGCTGCGCTGTCCCCAGCCACCAGTGGCCACTCTTTGTGGACCTAGGATGCCATGATTCCTTCCAGAGCATGGAACTGGCTCTTGACTGAGGCCTTCGATCTGTCATCCCGTGTCACATGTCCAGGTGCTCAAAGCAGGATGGCCGCCCTGCACCTGCAGAGGGGATCTTCTGTGACCGCAACACCTGCGGGAAGTTTTCAAGCCCCTGGAATACCTTTTCTTCCCACAGTTCTCTTGCACACCAAGTGCAGGACAAGTGTTCGAAACCCAGGTCCTTTCTCTGGGGGAAACCTGGGAGTGGCTCCAGGCGTTCTCCTGTCCTGAGCGCACAGCACTCTCATTCGCAGCAGTCTGCACAGTGCTGTGAGTGTGTCCTGTCAAAGACTGGGAATGACACAAAAACTTCTCTTGTTGTGCATAAGTAGGTTTTTTTTTTTTTTTTTTTTAAATATTTCATTTCTTCATTTGAGAGGCAGAGTTACAGAGGGAGGCCAAATGGCTGCAGTGGCTGGAGCTGGGCCAATCCAAAGCCAGGAGCCAGGAGCTTTCCTGTGTCTCCCACGAGGGTGCAGGGGCCCAAGGATTCGGGCCATCTTCTACTGCTTTCCCAAGCCAGAGCAGAGAGCCGGATCAGAAAAGGAGTAGCCGGGACTTGAACCTAGCTCCGTCTGCGGGACTTAGGACATCCACACGGGATGCTGGCACCACAGGCGGAATCCTAGCCTAATATGGCACAGCGCTGGCCCCTGTATGGAAGTAGTTTTGAATTAAAACAGTATATGCTAGTTGTAGGAAAGAACTGGCAAATTAAGGAAAATGTCAGTGAATAAACCACATCTTGATTGTGCTCTGAGGCTTTAGCATCTCAGAGCCTTGCCCACCCCAATGGGACTCCCCCTTGCTGGGCTGGCTGGATCCTACAGTGAAAAGGAACTTGCCTTGGAGCAAAGCAGCTGATGCAGAACCTGCCCCTCCCCCAGCACTCATCCCCCAGGGCCAGCCACCTGGGTGTCCTTCCCCACCCCCACCCCCACCCCAGGCTGAGATCATCCCAGCATTCCTGCAGGAACCGCAGGTGGCTGTGGCCCATTGCTCCCCTCCCCCTCTGCTTCCTGACCCAGGCCTCAGTTCCGTTTCCAAATGTTCTTCCCCCTTGTCTTCACACTGCCTTCCATCTGGGGCCACCTCACGTTCTTGGAGACCTTTCTGCTCCTCCCCTTCCCTGTGCCATCCTGTGTGCCCTTGCCCTTTCCAACACACCCTGTCCTCTTCGCAGTAGGCGCCTCTTAGGCACCCATCCCACCAGCCCCACAGCCCTTGAACCTTCAGGAAGCATCTTCCCTCCAAATCCCCACGTCGGAACTTCTCCTCGCTGGCCACTGCTTGAGTGTTTGCGGCTCTCCCTGACGCGCAGTCTGTGTTCCCCTGCGTGTTACTTCCGGCGCTCCAGTTCCTCTCCCTTCTCCTTTCAGCTCCTCCTCTTGCTTTGCTGCCCAGCCTGTACTCTGCAAGGCGACATTTTACTGTGATGTTTTCGTCATCACTTACTCATGCGTCGTTTGTCCTTTTGCACATAGGCGAACTTCCCTGGCGAGTGACCAGCCTCAGCAAGCAGAGAGAGCTGTTCCCTGTGCTGGGGTTTTGCACCCATCCTGTGACCGTGTGCAGTTTCACACACCTGCCCTGGGTCCCTGCAGTGTAGCAGTGGCTGGCTTCCCCTTTATCAGCTGGAACTCATGGAAATTAATAGTCTTTAGAGAAAATAAGCCCAAATGTGGTTCCGTTAGTCAAGTCGGAGACGTTTCGACCTTGTTCTGGGGATGTCCACTTGGGTTCCTTACATCTGAGTGCTCCTCCCCATGACATGATTCAAGCACCAGACTCAGGCTTTGACAGGTGGATGTCTTGCTACTTTTGAGTTCAAGGCCAAGAGAATCAAACTTGCCCCCTGACATCTGGGTTGGAGAGACAGAAATTTCTGAAATGTTTGAGTGTCGTACCTGAGATGCACTGGGGATCCTGACCCTTGCCTGGAAGGGTCTTTGGCCTTCTGGGCCCAGGTTAGCAGCAAAGCTGTATTTTCCCGACCAAACTGGAAAGGGTTCTGAGACCAGCTCTGAGTACCATCTGCATTAGAGAAGCGGGCAGGAATCTGGGTGCTGCAGCTTTTGCTAGGAAGACTTGAGAGCTGAGCTGCAGTACCCCCCTGCCCTGGGGAGGTTTAGCCCTAGAAGTGGTCGGGGTTGGCATGGTGTCCAGGCGATGCCCTTAGCTCCCTGCCTGGAAATAACCTGAGACTCTGCAGTGTGACGTCTGGGGTCCTCCGTGAGCTGGAGAAACCGGCTTTCCAGCTCGATTATTTATTTATTTATTTATTTATTTTTGACAGGCAGAGTGGACAGTGAGAGAGAGACAGAGAAAGGTCTTCCTTTTGCCGTTGGTTCACCCTCCAATGGCCGCCGCGGTAGGTGCACCGCGCTGATCCGATGGCAGGAGCCAGGTGCTTCTCCTGGTCTCCCATGGGGTGCAGGGCCCAAGCACTTGGGCCATCCTCCACTGCACTCCCTGGCCACAGCAGAGAGCTGGCCTGGAAGAGGGGCAACCGGGACAGGATCGGTGCCCCGAACGGGACTAGAACCTGGTGTGCCGGCGCCGCAAGGCGGAGGATTAGCCTAGTGAGCCGTGGCACCGGCTCTCCAGCTCGATTTTATGATATGGTTGGGCATCCCTTTTCAGAGATGCTTGGAAAAAGGAGTGTTTGGGATTTGGATTTTCTTTGGATTTTGGAATATTTTCATATGTATAGTGAGATATTTTGTGGTTGGGTGCAAGACTAAACACAAAATTCACTGATGCTTTGAATACATTTTATACCCGTAGCAGGAAGGAGCTTTTATCCGGTATCTTTTGTGCTTCTTCATTTTGACTGACCCATCACATGAGGTGAGATACAGAATTTCCACCTGCAGCATGCTGTTTCAAATTTTGGAGGTTTTAAAAAAATATTTATTATATTTATTTGAAAAAGAGATCTCCCATTTGCAGATTCACTTCCCAAATGCCTACAACAGCCAGAGCTGGGCCTTGCTAAAGCCAGGAGTCAGGATTTCCTATGTGGGTGACAGGAATCATACTATTTGAGCCATGGTCTGCTTCATTCCAGGGTGCATTTTGGGGTATTTTTGGATTAAGGGTGTTTAACTTATTTCAGTTACACACTACGTTCAGCTATGGCTCTTCCTCAATTGTCCATATGTAGTCTTTGTTCTTTTTCTTAGAAAACTGAGACATGATACTTGAAAAATTTTGCAACAGTATTAAACAGGAGAAAGGAGAAAAATTCTTCAATTGGCTACACAAATGAAACACCTGGAAACTTTTCATTGTGGTTTCCCCCCTTCCTTGCAAATGTATTATCTTTTTATGTTGTTTATCTTTTTTTTAAAAAAAGATTTATTTTACTTAAAAGGCAAAGTAACAGAAGGAGAGCCAGAAAGAGAGCTTTCATTTGCTGATTCATTCCCTAAGTGGACAAGGCTCGGCCAGGCAGAAGCCAGGAGCCTAGAACTCCATCCAGGTCTCCCATGTAGGTGCAGGGGCCCAAGCACTTTCCCAGGTGCATTAGCAGGGAGCTGGTTTGAAAATAGAGCAGCCAGGACTCAACCAATGCTAAGTATGGCATGCTGGTGTTGTAAGTGGTAGCTTCACACGCTGCACCACAACGCCAACTCCCTTTTCTTATTTTCAGTCTGTGTCTTTCATCCTGCTTTTCTCACTGAACATTACCTAAGCAATTC
Organism: Lepus europaeus; assembly: GCF_033115175.1. Classification (NCBI taxonomy): domain Eukaryota; kingdom Metazoa; phylum Chordata; class Mammalia; order Lagomorpha; family Leporidae; genus Lepus; species Lepus europaeus. The sequence continues at coordinate 119,301,257 of NC_084832.1, forward strand.
TTGTATCAATAAAGCCCACTATTAGCATCATTTTTAATAATGGTGTAGGATTTCCCAGAACGTGTTTCTGCCTCCTGTTCATGATGTTCTCTAAGCCTAAAGTGCCTGGTCTAAGAAACCCTTCTCAGTGCTACTCCCTGCCCCTGGGCAGGATTAACTGCCCTTCCTCGTCTGCTCTTGCTCCCTAGGCCTCTTGCTCTGTCTAGGTGCGAACTGCCTTCTGTATTTGGTTTATTTGTACAAATACACACGTATACAAGGTAGCTGCTAAGTCTTAACTTTTTTTTTTTTTTAATTTTTTTTGACAGGCAGAGTTAGACAGTGAGAGAGAGAGACAGAGAGAAAGGTCTCCCTTCCATTGGTTCACACCCCCAAATGGCTGCTACGGCCGGCGCGCTGCGCCGATCCGAAGCCAGGAGCCAGGTGCTTCCTCCTGGTCTCCCATACGGGTGCAGGGCCCAAGGACTTGGGCCATCCTCCTCTGCCTTCCTGGGCCACAGCAGAGAGCTGGACTAGAAGAGGAGCAACTGGGACAGAATCCAGCGCCCCAACTGGGACTAGAACCCGGGGTACCAGTGTCGCAGGCGGAGGATTAGCCTATTGAGCCGTGGCACCGGCCAAGTCTTAACCTTTTAAGCTATATCCTTTAAATCCCTTATCTATGCTCTTGAGAAACAGTGGTTTTTCTGTTTACTACTTGTTACATTCTTTATTTAGTGGAGGATTAAGCTTGTGAGTATAAAGTAATTCATGGGGGCTAGAATTGTGACATACAGAGTAAAGCCTCTGCCTGCGATGCCGGCATCCCATGTGGGCGCCGGTTCAAGATCCTGCTGCTCCTCTTCTGATACAGCTCCTTGTTCATGGCCTGGGAAAATCAGTGAAAGATGGCCCAAGTCCTTGCACCCCCACCACCCACATGGGAGACCTGGAGAGGCTCCTAGCTTTGGCCTGGCTCAGCCCCAGTTGTGCCAGCCATCTGGGGAGTGAACCAATGGCTGGAGGATATTTCTCTCTCTGTCTCTCTCTTTCTCTCTGTAACTGTGACTTTCAAATAAATAAATATTTTTTTAAGAAAAGTAGATAGAAAGTATGTCATTGTGAAAATTAGAAGAAAAATAAGAAAGGAAGGAAGTGGGAGAATGGCAGTGAGGAAGGGAAGGAGGGAGGGAGGGATGCTCTTAAATCTCTATGTTTGAAATACGTGAAATTTGTTTCCGTTTATAAATAAAAAATTAATTTAAAAAGATGTATCCTCTACCTAAATTAGGTATCTTAGAGTATTTATCCCATAATAAATACTATGATATATACAGTATTTCAAATCTCACTGAGCAAGTATTTTCATAATGTATAATACTATTTATAGCTGGCATTGTTGTTGAATAGTGTCCATTAGTACTTCATTTCTGTCTATCCTGTGACTAAGCATCTTAAAGTGACATGTTAGTGGTAAGAAACAGCATTTGGCTTCCATTAATGCTCACTAACACCAACCTGTGAAACAGTACTGGAACTGGCATTTAGCCTAGTGGGTAAGATGGCAGTTGAGACACCCATAGCCCACACTTGACAGCCAGCTGCGGGCCTGACTCCAGCTTCCTGCTAGTGCAGACTCTGGGCGGCAGCAGGGATGGCTCAAGTAGTTGGGTCCCTGCCACCCTTATGGGATACCTGGACTGGGTTCCCTGTTCCTAGCCTTGGCCCAGTCCCCTCTGCTCATTGCAGGCATTTGGGGGAGCAAGCTAGCAAATGGGAGCTTACTCTCTCCCCTCAGAAATTTTCTAAAGTTAGAACTGAAATGTCTTGCTGTGCTTTATCTGCTGTAGGTCAAGGGCTGGTAGAGGGGAACCAGTGCATTGCTCCATCGGTTTCCAGGCACGTGAGCCCAGCAGCCGCTGCACCCTTCAGCTCGCGTGGCGTGGACTTTCCAAGAAAACGCAGAGGAAGTGATTTGGATCCACCCCAGTAAGTGAATTTCTTAATCAAATACCGTCAAGTCTTTGTGTGCTTTTTAAATGATGAATTGTTTCTGAGGAGCAGGGAACATCTGGACTTTTCCACCCAACTCTGAAGGCAGCCAGGTGTCCAGGAGGCTGTGCAGAAGGGAGGTCTGAAAGAGACAATGTGTTGGATGTTTATGTTCCCAGCACAGCACCTGCCTTCCTGATGGAAACACTTCAGCACTAGGGGCCAGTTGAGTCATGTAAAACTCTTACTTCCCATGTAAACCCAAGTAGATCATAGTTATGGTCAGTGTTGAGAATACTCACCAGTTCCTTGTTCAAAATATTCTTAGTTGCCTCTCCAAAGCTAGGGTTTGCATGGGGAAAACACCCGGGGAAAATAAAGCAAGCCATCTGGAGCGACTCCCCTTCAGCTGACTCTTCACGTGACTATGCAGGGGAGATTCTGAGTAGGGGGAGGAGATGAGGATGGAATGAAACATCCATTCTTTTTTGACTTAGTTCTTCCTAATACGCTGTTATAATCTAGCTTCATTCCCCAAGACAGCACAATCTGTGTGACCGATGGGGAGATTTTCCACGATCGCAGGGTGCCTGGCTTCTTAGTGTCTCCCATCAACAACAGGGATGCGTGTGGGAACTGCAGGGGCCCAGGGTGCAGTCTGCCCAGAGCTGTTGGCTGTACTTGTTCTATGTGATCAGTTGATAGTCCCTACTTAGTTAGTCCTTCTTACTGTCTCCCTTAGTCCTAGAATCCTAAGCACCACTGTTCTTAGTGGGTAAGAAGGCTGTGGCTGTTGGCGTGGGAACACCACGTGCTAGAGGAGTGCAGTTTCTTGTCACGTGAGCAGCACAGTTGAGACCTTACGTTGACCTGGCAGGTGGGTGGGAAAATGGGTGCAGCCCTAGGGGAAATACTGGACACCAGGCAAGTTCTGACAGATTCGCCTTTGGGGCAGCAAGCAACACTAATGATCATTTACTTGACTGCCCACATTTTAGAAAATGAAGAAGCCAGCACTCAGAAGTGTCTGGCACCACACACCTCCTTGGAATGCCAGGTCCTTAGTGTGGTCTTTCCTGCATTTCTCCCAGCTTCCTGTCTCTCTGCAACTGGACAGGGCAGTTCTAGCCCTTGAAGGGCTAGCACATCTGAGTGGGGGTGACCCAAGGTCTGCTTTCTTCCGGCTCAGGAGTCACGGCAGGAGGAATGGTGGGAAAGCTTCCCCAGAATCCCTTTGCTTGCCTTCTTTCACCAGGGATAGAGATGTCAGTGCCAGAGAAGCCCTGGGCTGTGATGTAGTCCCTTCCATACTGGGTACCAAGGCCACAACCACAGAGGCAGGAAAAATACGATTCCTCTTGCTTTGCTCATTACCTCTCCCAGACCTCCTCCATTCTGCCCCAGTCCTCCTTCCATCCCCCTTTCCATCTCCTGTAAGGAAATGCTGGGTTTTATGAAGTATTGGTTATACAGTAACCTTCCTGCTGACAACTCAGGGCATGAAAGCCCGTCAGCAGATACAAGGTATTGGGCATTTTTCAACAAGAATGTATGAGAATGTTTCTACTGGAGAGCTGGTTCTTTAAAAAGGTCTTTGATGAAGATTCTATGAAATATTGAATTTTCTTAAAAACTATGTTTATTTACTTTCATCTGCTTGAAAGGCAGACAGAGAGAGAGGGAAAGAGAGATCTTACACCCTGCTTCACTTCCCAAATGTCTACAGCAGCCAGGACTGGTCCAGGCTGAAGCCAGAGGTCTGAAACTCCACGGGGTCTCCCACATGGGTAGCAGGGACCCACGCACTTGGACCACCATCTGCTGCTTCATAGGATGCATTAGCAGGGAGCTGAATCAAAGGCAGAGCTGTTAGGACTAGAACCACACTCTGATACGGGATGAGGGTACCCTACGTGGCAGCTTAACCCCCCTGTGCTGTGACACTTGCCCCTGGCATGCAGTCTTTTAAAAATTTGTTGAGAACCTATTATGGGACACCCAATAGACTAGGAGCGAAAGACATAGTAAGACACAAGAAACACTTACATGAGAAAAAAAAAAAGTGTGGGAAGAGACAAATCATGACTGTACATCAGATAGCTGGAATAATAGGCACCCCGGGAAGTATGGCAATGAAGAGTGGTGAGCATTTAAATAAAGTTAAGATCAGGAGTGAAGGATGGCTTCCTGGAGAAGTTGACTTAAGTTAAATTGTACTCTTTTTTTTTTTTTTTAAAGATTTATTTATTTATTTGAAAGGTAGAGTTAGAGAGACAAAGAGATCTTCCATCCCGTGGTTCACTCTCCAAATGGCCAATCCAAAGCCAGGTGCTTCTTCCAGGGTCTCCCACGTGGGTGCAGGGGCCCAAGCACTTGGGCCATCTGCTACTGCTCTCCTAGGTGCGTTAGCTGGAAGCTGGGACTCGAACCAAAGCCCATATAGGGCAATGGCACTGCAGGCAGTGGCTTTACCCATTATGCCAGAAAGCTGTTTCCCAGTAAATTGTAGCCTTAAAAAATATGTGAAAGGCAGACACACACACACACACACACCCGTACATATACATATAACACATACACATACGTACACATCACACGCACAGAAAGACAAAGCCCACCTGCTAGTTCATCTCCCAGAGAGGCCCACAATGGCCTGGGCTGGGCTGAAGCTGGGTGCCAAGAACTATCCGTCTCCTTGAGTGGCAGGAACCCAACTAACTTGAACCTTTACCCGTTGCCTCCCATTACCTGTTGGCAAGAACCCGGAATCAGGAGCAGGGCCAGCATTCGGACCCAGGCACTCTAAAATGGGACATGGGTGTGTCAGTCGGCATCCTAAGTGCTAGGCCAAACTCCCACCCTTAGACCGAATCCTGAGTGGCGCTGGCAGTGAGCCTGCAGGGCGGGAGTGAGAAGGCATTTTAGGCAGAAGCAACAGCAGTGCACGAGATTATGGCAGGAAATTGCCTCCCGCTGTAAAGGAAACCAGTGGTTGTCACACGTTCGAGGGTGCACGTCGAGGTGGGTGAGCTTTGAGATGCAAGTGACAGCTGCCCATCTCAGAACAGCATGTTTCTAAGGACACAAAGGTGCGGGCCGCAGACGCGGATGGCATCACCTTCGCTCGCTCTCTCATCTTTGTGCATGGTGGTGAGCACATGGCAGACGTGGGCGCTCCCAACTGCCGCCGGCCTTGCCTCAACGCTCGTCCTAGGCAGCCTCCAGGGGCAAACGTGGGCTCTGCTTGGGAAGCTGGGAGACCGCATCTTGCGCTGGAGCTGGAGCATGGTCTAATGACCCGCCAAGGGTGTGGAAGCAGCGGCTGGGGGCCCTACCCCCTGCTCCATCTCAGCCTCTGTTTGGCTCTGGGTGTAGTGGCCGCCAGGCGCCATGGGCGAGCAGAGGTGCGGCCCGAGGTGCTGCAGGACCCGAGGGAGAACACGGAGGTCACGGACCACGAGCTGCAGGAGCGGCGCAAGGGCTTCCCCAAGCACGGTCCCGCCGGACACCTGACCGTGACCGAGCTCCGGAACACCTACCAGCCTTCTTGGCCTCAGGGCAGCGCCTCCATGTTTGCCAAGGGCGTCGACTTCCGGGAGATCGTTTTGACGCTGAGCCCTACCTCGCGGGGCATGCTGGGGCAGATGCTCACGTGAGCGGCAGTGGTTACGTCAGCCGTCACGACGCTGAGCCCGACCTCGCGGGGCATGCTGGGGCGGACGCTCACGTGAGCGGCAGCGGCTACGTCAGCCGTCGCGACGCTGAGCCCGACCTCGCGGGGCATGCTGGGGCGGACGCTCACGTGAGCGGCAGCGGCCACGTGAGCCGTCAGGAGACGCGCGAGGTCGGGCAGGCTAGCTGCAACATGGCGGCCTCAGTGATGAGAAGGCCCGAGGAAGAGTGTCCTCCTGACGCGAGCGGACAACGGACACCAAGGAGACGGCCGGCTGTCCCCGGAAGAATTCACCCAGGGTGTCATGGCGCGGCCGCCGCAGCGCGACCCCAGCGGTGCCAGCCAGTTCTGAGCAAGGGGCCTTGTCTCGCCGCTCGAGCCTCGCTTGCAGAGGCTGCCTCCACCGCCATTCCTGCTCTGCGGAGACCGCGACCCCCGCTCCTCCGGCTGGCCGGTGCGGCGTCCCTCCCCGCCCACCCTGCCCAGTCTCTCCCAGGGTGGCCCAGGGCTGGGGTTCTGGGAGGGTTCGGGTGTGCTCAGCTCCAGGGACACGGGCAGGACTGTCAGGAGCGTCGAGACCCCAGGTGCGTGTGGACGAGGTGGGGACGGAGGTGGAGGGAGACAGACAGCAAGCCCTTCCCCTGCACGCATGTGCACTGCGGTCTCTTACACGTCTGCTGCGGTGAAACATACCGTGTAGGTCTGGATTCAGTGCCTCTGATGGCCTCTAATGCGTGGCCTGCCTCGTGGCCTGTGATCCCTGGAGCTGATTGTGTTGTGTTTATGCACCCTGCAGCTGCCTGTCTCAAAGGGGAATGCGTGCCCAGAGCCATGGCATTGCTGCTGTCCGTGTAAGAGCACAAGCATTTATGTGTGGTCTTTTTTGTTGGTTGGTCTGGCATTTCTGATACAAAAATGGTCAAGTAAACGAGGAAAAAAGAGAATATGAAGGTATTTCAGGAAGTTGGTGGAGAGTGGCTGGCATTTGGCTTAGAAGGAAGACACTCCTTGGGATACCCGCTTCCCATATTGGAGTATCCGAGTTCACGTCTGGCTCCTGCTCCTGACTCCGGCTTCCTGCTGATGCATTCCCTGGGAGGCAGCAGTGATGGCTCAAATAGTTAGGTCCCTGCTACCCACATGGGAGATCTGGGTGGAGTTCCTGGCTCGTGACTTCAGTCTCAGGCCCTTGTGTGCAGTTGGGGCCCTTGTGTGCAGAGAATGGGAGCTTTGTCTCTCTCCTTCTCTCTCTCAAATGAATACATTTTAAGAAAAATTGTGGACTATCGAATTAAAGGGGAAGTTTATTTTGGTGCAAAAACTTTCCAAGTTCATGGGTAGTTTTTTTATGATACATGTTCTTTGTGACATCTTTGGCCCCTGTTGTATAGAAGGGACACTTAGTGATGAGCAGGCATGGGGTGATGGGGGACAGTGTGGTGTTTGAGGAAGAGTAAGTTGCTGAGCCTTGCCGCTGTGGAACACTGGGAGCTGTCAGGAAAAGATGTGGAAGAAATACAACCGGAGGTGGAGGCAGGAGCGAGTTTCCCAAGAACCTCGGGATGTCATGAAGGAGTCTGAGCAGACATCTTGGGTGGTGTGGGGCGTGGGGACGTTATATGCGTGGGATTGGGATGGTTTGATTTGTTTAGGAGGAAAATTCTGGAAGTCCTAAGAGAGGCTGGGAGGGGAAGACACTGGAAAAGGCATCCACTTAAAAGACTTCTGAGGCATCGTAGGGCCGGGGTGCATGGAGAGGAAGAGAAAAGTATTTAAGTAGGGTTCAGGAGTTCGTGACTGTTTGGTTCCTCACAGGGAAGGAGAGGGAGGGAGTAGCATGGATGCCGCTGGGTCACCTGCAGATAAACCCAGCGTGAGCAGTCTGTCGGGAGTGGTGGAGGAAGAACTGACAGCAGGCCACGTGGCAGGCAGTGCATTCTGTCTGGGGCTTCCTGAATTTGAAGGTGCTTGTGGATGCTGGCATGTGCAATTCTAGCTCCAGAAGTGGGGTACTGGGTACAGTTGACTGAGGTAGGGGTGTAACTGGGGTAGCCTCTGAGTGGGTATGAGGGAGACCTCCCAGGTGAATTACAGAGAGGGAAGGAAGGCCCCAAGCTACGAATTGTGACATCTACCAGCATTGCAGGGGAGAGAACTGAGCAAGGATCCCAGGGGACTGAGCCCAGCAGGGAGTGAGAGGGGGAGGAAGCCACAGAAGCCAGGTGAGAGAGGCTGCCATTTGCTTGTGCCAGTGTCTGAGGGGTGTTCACTTTGACTGCAAGGGTACCCACACCCACTCTGGGCCGGAGAACCGTGTGGGCCTGCTGGACTCAACACCTGCCCCAGGAGCACCTGTGGGTGACCGTGGGTCTCTCCGTGTTCAATGTACAGGATGCTCTTTTTCCCTCGGAAGGAAGCTCATAGCCAAACTGAGAAGCGGAGGAGAGACAAGATGAACGGCCTGATTGAGGAGCTGTCTGCCATGATCCCTCTGTGTGGCCCCATGGCCAGGAAGCTGGACAAACTCACTGTCCTTAGGATGGCCGTGCAGCACCTGCAGTCCTTAAAAGGTGAGCTTGGAACGATGCCGGCCATGTGACTGAGCTCTCTGGTGGGTGGTTCTGCTGGCGCCGAGACTGCACCATGCGTCGTTCCACTTGGTCAGCCCTAACTGTGATGCTTGCCCGTAGTCTGTATGTGGAGGGAGCTGACTCAGATGTCAGGAAACAAGGTTCTTGTAAGAGCTTTGTCTGCAGCTTACTCTCTGAACTTGGAAAGCCCTTGTGTTTCCGCCTATAGTCCCTTGTGTAACATGAAGGAATGCTACCTGCCTGCACTCCTCTCTACTTCGGAAGTAGACGGGTAGACGTGTAGGATTCATCATTAAAATTCTAAGTCATTAGGACACTTACAGGCTTTGAAAAGAAAATTTCCTTGAGTTCAGCCATTTCTCTTAAAACTTCATTGAAATTTATTGGTAGTACTTAGAAATGCTTCATACCTTCCTAGGCCAGGGTTTTCTCATGTGGCTGGACACTGGGTGAGGAAGGGCCTCTGCTATGGTCTCTTGGTGTCTGTGTAGTCACTGCTGACTTCAGCAGTTCCTCAACTTGACCTTGAATTTTAAATGGAAGAGTAATACAAAAAGTTCATGAAAAATGTATATTATGAAAAAACTGTGCATGGATTTCAAATTGTTATTTTTTGCACCAAGATAAACTTATCTTTTTTTCTATTTTTCCACAAACTTTTTCCAAAAAAATTTGTTCACATGTTCTTTCTTTATGTTTATTTGAATGGCAGAGAAACAGTGAGAGATAGGTGGGGGAGGGGGAGAGGGAGAGAGAGAGGGAGGGAGGGAGGGAGATAGAGAAGCCTTCTACCTGGTGTTTCACTACCCAAATACCTGAAACAGCCTTGGCCGGGAGTCATGGACTTCATTCTGGTCTCCTGTATGGGTGACAGGGACCCAAGTGCTTGAGCTGTCACCAGCTGACTGCCAAGGTGCATATTAGCAGCAAGTTGTATTGGAGGCAGAGGGGCTGAGACTGGAACCAGGCACTCTGGTGTGGTATGCACATCCCAAGCAGCATTGTAAATACTGCATCAAACAGCTGCCCTATCCACAAACTCTTTAAAAGAAACTTTTTTTAAAAAGATTTTTAAAATTCATTTGAGAAGTAGACATACAGACTGAGAGAAAGGTCATCTGTCTGTTGGTTCACTCCCCAAATATCTGTGATGGCTGGAGCTGAGCTGATTTGAAGCCAGGAGCTGGGAGCTTCTTCCTGGTCTCCCATGCATCTGCAGGGGCCCAAGCACTTGGGCCATCCTCCACTGCCATCCCAGGCCATAGCAGAGAGCTGGATTGGAAGAGGAGCAGCCGGGACTGGAACTGGCACCCATATGGGATGCTGGCGCCTCAGGCCAGGGCTTTAACCCGCTGCGCCACAGCGCTGGCCCCTATTAATATTTTTTGAGACAAATTTCAGTGTGATTCTGTAGATCATTACTAATCAGTGTAGGGATTTTACCAAGCCTAGAACAGTACTCCAGAGCAGTCCAAAACTCCCAGATTCCTGGAGTGTCCTTTTGGGACCATGATTGGAGATCTTACTTTCCTAATAGTCTATTGTGAAATAAGGTTCTCTTTTACCCACTACTGGGGCTTGGCTACATTGCATGCAGTGTTTCCCTTAAATCTTTCAGCAGTGAAACATGGCAGCCTCAGTGGAGGTCACTTGATTGCAGCACTGAAGTTGCCCAAGCATTTTCACATCTGCAGGGCCCTTTGGGAGGAGGACCCATACCGTGTTCAGCAGAAATGGATCCAGCATCGACTGCGCTGCTGCTCTGTGCTGAGGCTGTGCGGAGGGAGCAGGGGAGGCAGGTGGGGCACCTACATCTCTTGTCAGAGTTCCTGAGTTCAAATCCCTGCTACTCTGCCTTTCCGATCCAGCTTCCTGCTCGCGCATACCTTGGGTACTAGCAGATGATGGGTCAAATGCTTGGGTCCCCACGCCCTGTGTGAAAGTCCTGGGTTGAGTTCAGGGCTCCAGACTGGTCCTGGCTGTTGTGGCCATTTGGGGAATGTGCCAGAAGTGGAAGATCTCTCTCTCTCTCTGTCTCTCCTTCTCCCTGTTGTTCTGCCTTTCAAATAAAGAGAAATAAATAAATAAGAAAAGGAACAAAGCGGCTGGCGCTGCGGCTCACTAAGCTAATCCTCCGCCTGCAGCGCTGGCACTCCAGGTTTTAGTCCCGGTCGGAGCACAGGATTCTGTCCTGGTTACTCCTCTTCCAGTCCAGCTCTCTGCTGTGGCCCGGGAGTGCAGTGGAGGATGGCCCAAGTGCTTGGGCCCTGCTCCCGCATGGGAGACCAGGAGGAAGCACCTGGCTCCTGGCTTCGGATCGGCGCAGCGCGCTGGCCTTAGCAGCCATTTGAGGTGTGAACCAATGGAAGGAAGACCTTTCTCTCTCTCACTGTCTAACTCTGCCTATCAAAAAAAAAAAAAAAAAAAAAAAAAAAAAAAAAAAAAAAAAGAAAGAAAGAAAGAAAGAAAAGGAATGAAGCAAAATCTGTGTCCACAGGGGCTCATAGTCTGATGGGGGACAGACCCAAGACCAGGTCGTCATAGCTTGCCTGAGGGCTTCCAGCAGGGTTACCAATGGGAGGGCCTGGAAGCTGTGCATCACAGAGGCATGCTTCCAAATCCAGAAGGAGTTCTGGGGTGAGGCACGGATCCCGGGCAGAAGTGGAGGGCCCAGTGTTCACCCACAGGGCCTGTCTAGCTCCTGTGTCAGTGCTGCTCCCAGGTGAGGTGATGGAGGGCCACTGGGTCTGTGTCCTCCACCCAGACTGCCCTGCAACAGCTGAGAGGCTGGCTCGTCAGTGGTTGTTTGTGGATTGTGTCATCTGACCCATAGCATAGTTACTTTTAAGGCAGAGGATGGAGAAACACTGTTTTTCTATCTGCTAGATCAGCTGTTTTTCTGTCTATTCTAACTGCTCCCTATCTGAGTGCTCTTCCCATTATCCGGGTAAAGGGCAAGGGCCCCCTCCCCTTGCACACTCAGTCCCTTGCAAGATTTAATGATGAGGACGTGATCGTGAACTGGGGCTGCATCAGAGTGTGAACTCGTCCTGACACTGCCCAGGCACTCCTCCTTCCTCCCTGTCCTCATCTCCCATGCGTTGCTGACATTGGCTTACAACCACGTTGGGAGCCCACAGTCTGACTCACCCACACACACTGGGGCAAAGAGTGCAGGGGTCCCTGCCATGGCTCCTGGACATGGCATGCATTTGCCTTGTGAGATTGCTAGAAGCCAAGAATAACACACACACAGCATTTCCCAGTGGGGAGGTGGTCAGAGTAAGAGGAGGTGGTGGCATTGTTGTTTCGATCCTTTCTTTTGGATGAGGGAAGGGGTCACATGGCTGTATGTGTTTGGGCCATCATTATTCTGAGAGCCAAGTCTGTGACTTGCCATGGGCAAGTGTACAGAATATTATAGCTGTCATCGCTTTGCTAAGCAGCCTCACCCTAGCATCAGCCCTGCTCCAGGGCTCTGGTGGTCTCCTGAGTCTGCCCTCAGCCACCCAGCCGTCCAGTCAGGGCCACCCTTCTGGCTGATTGACAGCTTTTCCCCAGCTCCTGCCTGCTGTGCAAGCCCCACCAGCCTGGCTTCCAGCCTGGCCAGAAGTGTCACCGCCTTGCTCAGGGTCCTGCTGTTGTTGAACCCCGCCTGGCACTCACAATCTGCATCTTTGACCCCTTTCTCAATCCCCTGCCCTGGGGTCCTGCCCGGAGGCTCCGTGGTAACAAGAACCCACTTGGAAGAGTTCTCGGAGGCCCAGGATGGAAGATGATTCCATAACGATTCTGACAGAGATTTTGCCTTGCCAGTGCTTGGGCTGTCAGTCTGCAGAAACATAACCCAGTCGTGGCCTGAGCTGATTTTGCTTTCTGGGTTTCTCTTCTCCCAGTACTGAGGTAATCAGTAAGTTGGGTGGCAAATCCATTCAGGGGCCAGACTGTGGCTCTCCCCAGGAAGAGGGGTGGGACTGGCGAGGTGGGGGATCCAAAGGGGGGAAGGTTGATTGACTTGTGAATCACCAGTGTGTCCTGGGAATATGGCACCCAGACTCTTGGCCTGGCTCTGCGCCACCTTATAGCTACCAAGGGCTTTCTCGTGGCAGGGTCGGAGGGTGGGCTCTGGACACAAGGGGTCTGAGCACTTCTTTCCCTCTCTCCTTCCATGCTCAGGACTTAAAATGCGTCATTTCACGTCCCTTACATAGTGTGTTTATTATTAGAAGTCTCCATATGATCTTTAAAGGGGTTTCCTTACTTGAAAATATTATAAATCTATAAAATTGGTTCAGAATTTCAGAATCTCTCCATTTAAAATAATTCATATAAGTTTTAATAACTAAGAACTATCAAAATAATTAAATTCTTGAATAATGGTGCATGTGCATTTCATTGTAATGCTTTCTTCTTAAAGCTCTTGCTGTGTTGACTGTTGACTTTAAAGGAATCTGTGATTCCAGTAATTTCCCATCTATAAGGAACCTATTTTGCTCTGGTAATAACCAGGTACGAGAATGATTGTGGAAGAGGTTTTAGGGAGTGTGAAGAGAAGACACCACCTCCTCCATCCTTATTATTACCAGCATCATCACCATCACCATCACCATCACCACCACCACCACCACCACCACCATCACCATCACCATCACCATCACCATCACCATCACAGCAGCAGTGCAGCAGGATCGCTAATGTGCACTGAGTGCTAACTTCATTTCCCTCTCTGTTTTCTGTGACTTTTCGATTTGTTTGTTTTTAGGCTTGACAAATTCTTATGTCGATGGTAATTATAGGCCTTCATTTATTCAGGACAGTGAACTCAGACATTTAATCCTTCAGGTAAGTAATGAGATATTTTTGTATAAGCTGCATTTGCCCTTTCATTTTTATTTGAACAAAAGGCAGAATTTCTGTAGTTTCCTTTGAGAAACACACAGGGCTCTATATTACACTGTATTTCCTTCAATATAGAAATCTGAGATACAGAACTAGCCATTAGTTGGGGCTAATAAAACAGAGACGCTGTGCAAAATACGGAGCACAGCTTGTTTCAGTGCTCGTCCCTTCCAGTGCCTGACGTGAGGCTCTCAGACTGTGCAAACTCTCCCCACAGTCTCTACTCCTTCACAGCCGTCTGCCCAGTCTGCCCCATGTCCTTCAGGTTCCTGCCCCTGAAGATGAATGGATGGGGGGTGGGCATTTTGTCCTCATCCCTTCATATTTCTGAGTTTTCATAGTCATAGCTGTGGAGGTTTACTTGACAGGGTAAATATGACCATGTAATTAATTGACTTATCTTGTACCCAGCAGGTGCTAAGATTATTGATCTTGTGCTCTGACTACGGAAGTTTAGCCATGGTCTGATTAAATACAAAGATTCTTTATATATACATACAGAGTCTTCAAAAAATTCTTAGAAAATGTATATTATGAAAATATCATGCATAGGTTTCAAAAATTTTTCCCCATATAAACTTACCTTTTACTTTCATTTTCAGTGAACTTTTCTGAAAGCCCGTCTTATTTTTGTCCATTTTTTTTTTAATTTTACTTTTTTTAGAAAGCCATTCTGTTGGTTGAGCTACTCAATTGCAATATAATATTCCTGAGAAGAATTTTAAGGTATTCTTTGGAAATAACATGATTTCTCAAGAGGAAGGAGTATTTGGCATGCTCTCAAAGCTTCTCTGCAGTCATTGATTTGGGCTTTTCGTTTTTTACTGTCACAACTTTGTGTGATTGTGGTTCTGTCCCATAGATCAGGTCTGCCCAGCTCACCTCATGTCTGTTTCCAGCAGGTCAGGTGGGGGCGCCACATTCCTCCTCCACATCCATCCACAGTCACTTTCTTAAAGGTTGAGTCACAGGGGCTTGGCTGGGGACGCCTCATGGAAGTGGATCATATGTTAGGTTTTTTAAACTTGGTTTTGAATGAGCAGTAGCTCATCATTTTTCAAAAAGCATAAAAAGCTATGCAGTGGAATATGCTGAGCCCTGCCTTGACCCAGTCAGTGCCATCCTTCCACCCCAGCACACCCACAAGCCGTCATTATTGACATTATTGATGTGTTTTTGTGTCTTTACAGAGTCTCCTTTTGCAATATGATAGAATTTGGTAAAGATAATTTTAAGAACCTTTTTTCGTTTATTTGAAAGGCAATGAGAGAAACAGAGGAAGAGAAACAAAGAGAGTTCTCAAATGGCCATAATAGCCAGGACTGGGCCAGGCTGAGGCAGGAGCCAGGAATTCCATCTGTGGCTCTCACCTGGGTGGCAGGGACCCAAGTATGTGAACCATGGCCTACTGCCTCCCAGGGTGCACATTAGCAGGGAGCTAGAATTGGAAGTGGTGCTGGTACTCGAACCTAGGCACTATGACATGGGATACTTTGTTCCCAAGTAGCGTCTTAACTACTGGTTCCATTCACCTGTCCCAAAGGCAGTTTTTATATTAAGAAATGTCTCAGCTAGTTATTCCATGGCTGAACTTTCAGTGCAAAAACAAACATGAGTTTAGACTGAGTTTCACTTTAACATTTTTTAAATGAATTGTTTTACATCTTAGCAAGATTTTTTAAGATAAGTTTTACTAGGTCTGTGACCACTCTTAGCTTTCTTGGCCATAATATCCTCCAAATCAGTGTGTGTGTGTGTGTGTGTAACAGAAGATATTTTGAAACACTTTTATTTTCTTAAATCCTAGACTGCAGAAGGCTTCCTATTTGTGGTTGGATGTGAAAGAGGAAAAATTCTTTTCGTTTCTAAATCGGTCTCCAAAATACTCAATTATGATCAGGTATCTAAAACTGAAAGTATTTCCCACACAGTGTTTTTTTTTTTTAAGATTTACTTTATTTTATTTATTTGAAAGAGTTTCAGCGAGAGAGGGAGAGACAGAGAGAGTGTTCTTCCATCCTCATGTTCTCTCCCCAAATGGCCGCAGTGGAGGGACTGGGCCAAGTTGAAATCAGGAGCCTGGAACTTCATTCAGGTCTCCAACATGAGTGGCAGGAGCCCATGCACTTGGGCCATCCTCTGCTGCTTTCCCAGGTGCATAGCAGGGAGCTAGATTGGAAGTGGAGCAGCTGGGACTTGAACCAGCATCCAGTGGTGGCCCTCCACACA
The DNA here is from genome assembly GCF_033115175.1 of Lepus europaeus. NCBI lineage: Eukaryota > Metazoa > Chordata > Mammalia > Lagomorpha > Leporidae > Lepus > Lepus europaeus. The sequence goes on from NC_084832.1 coordinate 119,316,620, forward strand.
ATGTTTTACGATTTTGAACAGATAGATATGTTGAACCTTGTTTTCCAAATCCTTTTTTTCCAGTGGACATGGGATTGGGTTTGGCCAAGATAGAAACTCCCAAGAGAGATTGAAAGATGTGTGCCAGGAGAATGGGATTTTCTTGTTGACATTAATGTTCACTCCCAGCTGTCAGCACGTTAGTTGATGGTACTGACCCTCAGCTTCTTCCTGAGTACAACATTGAAGTGATGCTGCCACGTGTGTCTCGAGTTGTAAAGGCTAAATAGAGTGTCTGAAAAGTTCAGTCACCCTTCTTAGTCCCTGCACGATACCACATTATTGTTTAAGTTGCATGCCTTGTACCGTAACTTTTGGTACAATCTATAGCATGAAACGCTGAAATGCATTTTTTATTTAAGTAGCTTGTAGTTACTTCCTCATTAGTGAGCACTGTCCTCACTGCTCAGAGTGTACCATGCTGAAACTCATCCCCCAGTGTGAATACATATGCAGAAGAAATCAGATGAACACAGCTTCGTCCTTGATCAGCTCCCGTTAGTTGCAGCCATCGTAGACAACAAGTTAAACAGAAGGAGTGGTGTTGTGAACCAGAGCACAGAAGGCTGGAGTGCCGGTGACTCATGCAGCTGGTTATAGCTGCAGACACTAGAGTGGGGCAAGACCTGATGGTTCCACCTCCTGGTGGGAGACGCAGAACACACATGCTCACAGGCATGCACACAGACACGCACACATGCACAAGTAACTGACACTTCAGGGTCACACTTACATTCCAAACTAGTGATGTGACATCCAGTCCCATGGGGCCACTGACTGGATTTTAGGGCTCTATAAAGTCTCATGGCCACCCAGGGGGATATTTGGATTTCTGTCATTATATGGTTTCCAGCTTTTTAGATTCATCAACCTGGTTTGCTGTAGAGTAGAAAGCTCTGAATGTAGACTTACAGTACTGATATCTAAATCGGATGACTGGATTATTATTTTTTTTTTTTCTGTATGAGATGTCTCAGTGGCACACAACTGAGGCTACTTCTGTCATCAGCTGGTCCTTTGTTCTGTCTTCTATAGGAATTGTCTCCTCACGTAGTTCAAGAGTTCAGAAGATGAGTGGTCAGTGTGGTCAGGGAGGGCTTCACACATGAAGCGGAATGACTTAGCTCATCAATAGGGATTCATTCTGTAAGATGGGCTGGGAGAGGGAGAAGAGTGAGGCTCAGGAGTAGAAGGCAGCCAGCTAGAGGGGCAGGCGAATTAAGTTGCTGGAGGAGAAATGACTTCCAGGTGATGGGACCACAGAAGCAAAGGCACAGATCTAGGAGCATGCTGCATGCTGGGAGGTGTGGGACAGGCAGAGGTAGCTGGGTTGCATGTCAGTTTCCAGTAGCGGGAGAGTCTTTATAACAGTTGGTCAGTGTCTTCCTATTGTAAGCTCACAGCTGCTGGTGACTTCCATATTATGCTGGAATGTAATCTCTTTCCTTTTACCAAGGGTAAAAAAGTTTAAAGTCAAAATGATGACCAAGTGACACATGATTTAGGAGTGCTGAGAGTAACAGGATTTAACCAGATACCAGCAAGCAGTTGTGTATGGTTGTTCAAATCTACGTGTGTGGTTCCTTGTGCAGGTGGTTTTTCTGTCTACAAGAATCACCCCCCCCCCCCTTCTTACACAAAGTTCAGGTCACACAGCGTGGTGGGTATTTCTTTGAGTTTAACCTTCCACCAAGAAAAGATATTGTGTGTTTGTGTGAGGAGAAGTAGGAAAATGATGGTACTGGTTTTTAACGAACATCTGCCTTATGCCCAGGCTACTTTGACTGGACAGAGCTTATTTGACTTCTTACATCCAAAAGATGTCGCCAAAGTAAAGGAACAACTTTCTTCTCCGGATGTTTCACCAAGGGACAAGCTGATCGATGCCAAAAGTAATAGCTCATTTCAGCATATTTGCCGTTTTACATACATATTACCACCTGCAGGTACACCTGTGTGCTGGTTTTCAAACGGTTAGTTAAGGTTTTATCAGAGAGAGAATGTTCAGTGAGCTTGACGTTCATCAGTCTCGGCATTTAAAATACATAGAGAATTCCGGTGTTCACAGCCACACAAATGTTTATTTGTATGAAGATGCTTTGTTTAGAGACACTGATTGCTTCATCTAAAATCTTTACAAGCAGATATCACTTTAGATTAAAAACTTGCTGGCATTTTCAATATTCAGCTGCGTGCTGAGACAGTTGTTCAGTATGAAAAAGCTTGTGTACTTGAGAAATGTAAGTATTCTGTCTTTTCTGGAAGTATTTAGTGCCAAATAATTATTTATAACAGAAAGAACATGTTCTGTGCCATTATAATGGACATTTAAATTTTTTTTCATTATTCAGTCAAGCTTATTATCCTCCCTCTGAGGAAAAGTAAATTACATCAAAATGTAATTGTTTGACAAGTGCCTCCCTTGGTATTCAGTATGGAGTTCCCTGTACAATCATGTCATTGCTTCAAACAGCCATTTTTTTTTCTGTTTATTAAAAAGCCTTAATAGTGATTGGAAAACCTTAGGAAATAACCTTAAAAATATGCTTTTCCCTGCTTTCTTGGTGCCTTCTGCTGCGAAGCTGGTCTTCGAGGTCCCCGAAGCTTCCACACTGGAAGGACACGTGTGTGTTCGGGCTCCCGGCGATCTTTCTTCTGTCGGATGAGGAGCTGTAAGCTCGCCATCAAAGAGGAGCATGGCCCCATGCCCAAGCCCAAGAGGAAAGGTAGTGCCATGTTGAAATGTGCAGTGGTTGAAAGCAAAGTTAAATAGATGGTCAAGGCATGTAAGGCATGTAAGTGAGACCAAAAGCAGTAAGAAAATAAGATTTGTTTTTAACCAGAACCCTTTAGAATGGCTCCTCATAACCTTTTGAATGTGTCAGGCTTGTTTTCTTTATTGCCTGAGATTCTCATGGTACCTTTGAAATGACAGTTTGGGGCCTACCAAATAAGAAAAGATGCTGAGAGACAGAGTGCAATTGCTGCTGTGAAATGCTATTATTTTTTAAATTTAAAAAGCTAGGTCTTTTTTTTTTTTTTTTTTTAGGTTTACTTAATTGTTTGAAAGTAGAGTTAGAGAGAGTCAGAGAGAGCTTCCATCTGCTGTTTCACTTCCAAAATGGCTGCAATGGCCAGAGCTGGGCCTATCTGGAGCTAGGAGCTTCTTCTGGGTCTCCCATGTGGGTGCAGGGGCTGAAACACTTGAGCTATCTTCCACTGCTTTCCCAGGCCATAGCAGTGAGCTGGATCAAAAGAGGAGCAGCTGGGACCTGAACCGGTGCGCATATGGGAATGCCACCACTGCAGGCGGCGGCTTAGCCCACAGTGCCGGCCCCTCTAGGTTCTATTAAACTTAACATCAAAGTCTTCTTTCATGTAATGAGATTTTCTTGTCATCTGAACTTGAGGTTACATTTGACAAATAAAGATACTAAGGTGATGATTCTACTATTAAGAGAGAAAAATGAACACTTACAAATTGGAAATGTCTCATGACATTTTGGCCTAAGAGCATATTAAGCCATGAAATATAGGATTCCTTATGCAGATTTCAGTATGAAGTTAGCTTTTCTGTGATTTAAAAGGATATTTGGAGCTCTAAGAGTTAATTTATGTAGAAGTTTCAGTTGAAATCTTTTTTTTCTGATGCTGTCATAGGTCTAATCATGTAGCCATCATCTTCAATGTTCTTTTTAAAAAGGTTTATTTATTTTTGTGTTTATGTGTTTGAAAGGCAGAGCATCAGAGAGAGAGAGGGAGAGGCAGAGTTCCTATACCCACTTGTTCACTCCCCAAATGGCCACAGTGGCCAGGCTGAAGCATCCCAGTCCAGGGCACCTCTCTTCAGAGCATCCCCTCCCCCAGAGCCCCTGCCTCAGTCTCTCCTTCTTTGGCTCCCAGAGAATCCAGTGTCTAAGGGGAGAATCAGAAGCAGTGGTTCTCCACTGGGTTCTCTGGATCATCAGCTGCAGCAACAATCAGGAATTTGTTAGAAATGCACATTCTCAGGCCCCATCCCTGAACTGTTACTGTTTTTAAAAATTCTTTCAGGTAACTCCAACACAGGCTAATGTTGGACAACCACTAAAAGTGCCACCTGAAAACAGAGGCAGCGTGATGGAGAGAGAGAGAAACCACCAGCTGGTTCATTCCCCAAACAGCTGAAACAGCCATGTCTAGCATCTGAGATCACCATCTGACATAGAAGACTCCAATTAAACCACATACTGGTTGATCAGCAGTTACATTGAGTCCTTACTGTGTGCCAGGTGCTGTCCCAAGTGCAAAGGACTCACGTGGAGACAGGCAGGGGAGCCAGTGTTCTGGTGGCTGTGCAATGTGGAATATTAGCATGCAGCTTAATGCCAGGCCAAATGCTGCACCTGTGTCTATGCTTGGAATTTGTCGCAAAGGAAAATGGGAGGCATCCTCAATGGGACACACAGGGCTGCAATAGTGTTTTGAAGCAGTTTTGTGAATATTGAATTTTAAGCCAAAATGCATGTGTATAATCACAGGTTAAAAAAAAGGAATCCCCTTGGGGCCAGTGCTGTGGAGCAGCAGGTTAATGCCCTGGCCTGAAGCGCCGGCATCCCATATGGGTGCCGTTTCAAGACTCAGCTGCTCCACTTCCGATCCGGCTCTCTGCTGTGGCCTGGGAAAGCAATGGAAGATGGTCCAAGTCCTTGGGCCCTTGCACCCACATGGGAGACCCAGAAGAAGCTCCTGGCTCCTGGCTTAGGATCAGCGCAGCTCTGGCCGTTGCAGCCAGTTGGGGAATGGACCATTGGGTGGAAGACCTCTCTCTCTCTCTCTCTCTCTCTCTGTCTCTCTGTCTCTCCTCTCTCTGTGTGGCTCTGACTTTCAAATAAAATAAAATAAATCTTTAAAAAATAAATATATAAGCCGGCGCCGCGGCTCAATAGGCTAATCCTCCGCCTTGCGGCGCCGGCACACCGGGTTCTAGTCCCGGTCGGGGCACCGATCCTATCCCGGTTGCCCCTCTTCCAGGCCAGCTCTCTGCTGTGGCCAGGGAGTGCAGTGGAGGATGGCCCAAGTTCTTGGGCCCTGCACCCCATGGGAGACCAGGAGAAGCACCTGGCTCCTGCCATCGGACCGGCGCGGTGCGCCGGCCGCAGCACGCCTACCGCGGCGGCCATTGGAGGGTGAACCAACGGCAAAGGAAGACCTTTCTCTCTGTCTCTCTCTCTCACTGTCCACTCTGCCTGTCAAAAATTAAAAAAATAATAATAATAAATAAATAAATAAATATATAAAATTTAAATTGTATGTAAAAATACGTTAACTTAAAGAAATTATTTATTTATTTGAAAGGCAGAGGGAGAGAAAAAGAAAGACCTTTCCTCCACTGGTTGACTCCCCAAGTGTTATATAACAACCAAGGCTGGGCCAGGTCAACACCAGGAGACAGGAACTCCATCCTGGTCTTCTACAAGGGTGGCTTTGACCCAAGTACTTGGACCATCATCCGCTGCTTTCCCAGGCACATAGCAGGGAGCTGGATCAGAAGCAAAGTAGCTGGGACTTGAACTGGTGCTCCAGTATGGGATGCCAGTGTCACAAATGGCGGTATGGCTGGCTATGCCACAATGCTGGCTTAAAGGATTTTTTTTATTATTATAAGCTCTAGGGCTATATAGAAGAGGCAGGAAAGATTTATTTGCCTTGAGATAAATAATCATCTTACTGGGAAAATGTGGATGTTTCAGAATTGGCAAGTGACCAATCCAAGTTATTTCACTGTTGCTGTGCTGTAAAGGAATGAAAATGTTGTTGAGTTCCTCTGATATTCCAGGTTCTCTTACCAAGTTCTGCCCCACTGCAGCTGTGCTGATAAATAAGGTTCCGGATGCAATGGGGTTTTCCTTTTTTTTTTTTAATGTTTGCTTGCTTTTTTATGTATTTTCATCTCCTTGAAAAATTGAGTGACAGTGAGGGAGAAGGAGAGACACCGATAGAGATATCTTCCAACTGATGGTTCACTCCCTAAATGCTCTCAAAAGCCAGGACTGTCCAGGCCAAAGCCAGGAGCCAGGAACTCCATCCAGGTCTCCCACATGGGTGGCAGGGGCCCAAGCACTTGAACCATCACCTGCAGCCTTCCAGGATGTATTAGTAGGAATTGGAAGCCAAATATCAATGACTGGCTCCCAGGTACTCTAGTATGGATGCAAGCATGCAAGTGGGGACTTAACTGCTTACACCACAAATACCCACCCTATAGGGTTTTTCTTAGGTCTCAGATTAACAATGGTGCTCCCTTAGGTTCCTGTTAATCCATGGAAAATGGCTGTTAAATACTGGATAGTGGTCCCTCCACATTGGCCTATAGAAGTTGACACCTCCAGTGTGAGTGCATTTATAGTTAGCTCCTTTAAGGAGGTCATTAAAATTCAGTGAGTTCCTAAGGGCAGAGCCTAACCCAACAGGAACAGTGTCTTTATAGGAAAATGAGGAGACAGTAGGGATGTGCACTTATGGGGAAGAGGGCAGAGTAGCTCAGGGAAAGCAAGGCTGCCAGACACGACCCCTTGACCTTGGACTCCCAGCCTCATTCAGGCTGCCTGAGTGGAGTGATACAGCAGGTGCAGTAGCAGCGTCTTCAAAGAGTGTGGTTAAATTCTCCATGCCTCATGCAGTGCCTAGTCCCTAGTGAGCACTCAGTTATTCGTGGATCTAAAAGAAGAGAAGGAGAAATGGAAGAGAGCAGGAAGAGAATGAGGGATTACTGAGAATCTGCTGTATGGAAAGCACTTGCATGACTGTGTTAGCACACCCAACAGTTACATGCAAAGCATCACTGTCATGCAGATGAGGACCCCAAAGCTTCAAAGGTTTCTGCAGTTTTTCTGAAGTCCTGTAGGCATTAGGAGAATTGAGAATCTGGCCTCACAGTTTGCTTTCTTCCTACTCTGCCACTTCCTAGAGTAGCTTGCTGTATGCCAGAGATTATTAGTGAAAGAGCCCCATCCAGGTGAGTTCTGCCACAGACCCCCTGCAGGGAGCTGGCTCTTGTGGGAAGAACGTGCTTTTCCTGCCCAAGTGCAGGTGATGACTCCCACATCAAGTGAGGCTACACAGATGCCTGCAGTTAGAGCCAAATATTGTTTCCAAAGGGAGTTTTTTAATACTATATTTTTAAGAATGATTTGTTTTATTGAGAGATGGGCACACAGAGATCTACCATCTACTGGTTCACGCCCTGTGAACTCAGCTGGGGCTGAATGGGACCCAGAAACTCAACTCAGGCCTTCCTGGGTAGGGACCTAACTGCTTGAGCATCACCTGCTGTCTCCTGGATTGTGTGCTAGCAGGAAGCTGGGGTCACTTTTGGAGCCAGGACTAGAACTCAGGTACTCCAGTGTGGGGTGTGGCCAGCCCAGCTCCCAGCTGGCATTTTTTTTTTTTTTACAGATTTATTTATTTGAAAGAGTGACAGATAAATATCTTCCATCTACTGGTTTGCTCTCCAAATGAGCACAATGGCCAGGGCTGGGCCAGGCCGAAGCCAGGAGCCAGGAGCTTCTTCCTGGTCTCCCACACAGAGGGTAGCACAGGCTCAAGGACATGGGCCATCTGCTGCTGCTTTTTCTAGATGGTTAGCAGGGAGCCTGATGGGAAGTGGAGCAGCCAGGACTCAAGCCAGCACCCATATGGGATGCTGGCTTCACAAGTGGCAGCTTTACCTGCTGTGCCACAATTCTGGCCCTGACCTAGTTGGCATCTTAATTGCCAGGCCACGTGTCTGCCCCAGAAAGGAGTTTGTAACGTGCTCAACTATGTGAGCCACACATCCGGCAGGTGCAATGGTCGTATCTTGCCTGCAGGTGGTTTTTTTCCTGTGTTAAGTAGCCCATGGGATTCCATTCCCTGTACTGGTGAAGCCTGTGGAGAGTAAAGGTGTTTTCTTCACTCTTACCATGATACATCAGATACGTTTAAATGTAAAGGAAGAGAGACTGGACAGTTGTCCTTTTTATGCAAACTGCAAACTTAATTTCAGAGTTCTGGACACGAAGTCCTCCGCGTGGCTTCCAAGACCCCAGCCTGTCCCCTGCTTTATTCTTCAGCACTTTCCCCACTGCAGCCTCTGCTTCAGCTGCATCTCTGTTGGCAGTGGCTCTGACCCATGTGCCCCTTCGGTTTCCAGGCCACTCTCATCTGAACACTTTCCATGGCAGAGCACCCACTGTCACTGAGTGGCTCAGCGGGTGTGTTTCTGAGTGAGCCTCAGTCCAGCCCATCGTAACCGAAACCCCAGCTTCGCCCTGGATTCTGTCTTTGGCGTGGACACGGAGTCCTGAGACAGTGGGGCTAACAGGAGAGCAGCTCACAGGGACATGGAAGAGATGCAGTGAGTCACACAGTGAAAGTGCTTGACAGCAGCATGACAAAGAAAATGATCTATAAATCTTCCATGTTATTAGCTACTATCTTAAAGGAGAGTCCATATTACCTTCCATTTCTTAAAAAAGTTTATTTATTTTAAAGCTTTACTGTGATAACCGTCTTACCAGATAGTAGCAATTTAAAGTAATAATCTGGATTTTTTCTAAATCTAATCACAAAACCTTTAAATCAATTAAAATTCTTAAATTTTTATTTGTTATTTATTCCAAAGGCAGAGAGACAGAGAGAAATCTCCTATCTACTGGTTCAATCCTTAGATGCTGCTAAAAGCCTGGGCTGGACCAGGTCAAGGCCAGGAGCCAGAAACTCAATCTTGGTCTCCACATGGTGGCAATGACCCAAGTACTAGAGCCATCACCGTTGCCTCCCAGGCTGTGCATCAGCAGGCATCTGGGATCAAGACCAGAGCTGGGGTTCAGACCCAGGCACTCTGATATGGGACAGGGTGTCCCGGGTAGTTTCTTAACCATGGTGCCAAGCACTCTCTCTTAAATCATTTATATGAGCCTTTTTTATGGTCCTGCTTTCAGTGTTCCAGTCACTTGTGTGTGGTGCCATAGTCCAAATGTTGCCCGTTGTTATCCCCGCATTGTACTTCGTTGTTTGCTTAGGTATCTCCTGACTGTTGACTTTAAGGATTATTTCCAGATTTTTTAAATCTGGTTGGATCTGCTTGACAAACTTTTTCCTGAGTTAATTGCTTGGGATTTCTCTGAAAAGTGATGGTTTTCATCAAAATTTTGTCTTTATATTGTATTATAAGTATCTCTAAATGTTCTCCAAAGTGATTCTGCCGTCTCTTGTGATAGAAATGTTATTATATGGAATAGATTATACCTGACGTGTCTATTCACCACTGTGTGTGCTAGCTTAAGAGAGTTCCGCTCGAGTGCGATGTCCTTTGTAAGCGGTGGACTCTGAGTTACATTGTGTCAGAAAGTTAGAAAGCTAAAAGCAGTGCTTCAGGAGGGCACCAATTTTAACTTTTTCTAAGATATCAATTACTATTGTTCAAAAAACTGATTTGGAAGTAGATTAAGCTATGAACCTAGTAATCCTAAATTAAAGCAATTTGTCAGCTTTTTGATGTCATGTGTATAGTTTAGTTCCCCCAAAAAAACAAGCCATGAAGAATAAAGTCGTTAAATAAACAACAGCAGTGGTTTCCTCTTGGTACAGTGTATTATTTCCCCTTCCTATTTTTTCATAAAGAACATTTCATAGCACAGTTATAACGATTGTAATCGTCAGAGTAAGAAATCTAAGAATTTATTCAGAGTAATCCAAATGTCCTTTTTAAACATTTTCAAACCAGATCATAGACGATTCTGCACCATCCACTGCACGGGTTACTTGAGAACCTGGCCCCCAGATATCTTTGGAATGGAAGTGGAGAGGGACCCCAAGGAAGATAGAAGCCATTTCACCTGCCTGGTTGCTGTTGGAAGATTGCATCCATGTGCTGTCCCACAGAGCAGTGCAGGTGTTAAAGTGAGACCGACTGAGTTTGTAACCCGCTTTGCAATGAATGGGAAATTTGTCTACGTAGACCAGAGGTAAATGTTTCCCTATCCTAATGCTTAGAGTTCAGTGGGTTATCTGGGGCTGTTAATATGTCATCTTGTAGCACAACAGTTTTGTTTTGTTTTGTTGTTGTCGTTGTTTTCTACTTCAGAACATGAAATTAAGTAAAATAAGGATATGAATATGTCAACAAATTTATTCAAGGCACGGTGTAAACTTGTGGGGTCTGGCATTGTGACAGAGCAGGTTAAGCCACCACCCACAACACTAGCATCTCATATGGTCAGCGGTTCAAGTCCTAGCTGCTTTACTTTCAATTCAGCTTCCTGCTAATGGGCCTGCGAAAAGCAGCGAAAGATGGCCAAGGTGCTTGGGTCTCTGCCACTGATGTCAGAGTTCCAGGCTCTTGGTTTTATAGCCTGGCCCAGCCCCAGCTTTTGCGCCCATTTTGGGGAATGAGCAAGTGGGTGGAAGATCTCTGCCTCTCTTCCTCTTCCTCTTTCTCCTTCTCTCTCTGTAAGTCTGCCTTTTAAATAAAATAAAAACAAATATAAACTTGGAGTAATATATTTCAAAAACTGCATGAAAATGAAATTCAAAGATAAGCGTATTAGTTACTACTAGTCAAGATGCTTGTTAAAACTCCCTCATCCCACATCACTGTGCCTGTTTTCAAGTCCTGGCTCTGCTTCTGATTCCAGCTTCCTGGTAATGAGCAGCCAGGGAGCCAGCAGGTGACGGCTCAGGTACTTGGTCCCTGTCATCCCATGGCAGGCCTGGATGGATTTCCTGGCTCCTATCTTCAGCCTGGCCCAGTCTCAACCGTTAGAAGCACTTACGGAGTGAACCAGCAGAGGCGTGTGTCTGTCTCTGTGCCTCTCAGATTTTTCAAAAAACTTATATTTTGGTACAAAAAAAGTTTCAAAATCCATGTAAAGTTTTTTCATAGTATGTGTTATCTGTGAACTTTTTGAAGACTGCTTATAAGCAATTTCCCACAAGCTTTTTCCTTAGCATACGCTGGGTGCCGTCTGCAGCCCACTTTACTGGTGGGTGGTGGGAGTGTGTGCTCTGGTATCGGGTGGGTAGCCTCATGCCAGTGGCTATTCTCTTCGCAGCTCTGGTCTGAGGCTAGAGTGGCAAAGGCCTTCAGGGCAGCCCAGTGGCATTCCTGGTTACTCCCAACCCAGGCCACTTATCTTCTCTCCTGAGCCTACAGGGACCCACTGAACTATGGGAAAGGAGTGCCCTAACTGATTCTGAAGCATATTTTCCATTTTAAACCCAGGGCGACAGCAGTGTTAGGATATCTGCCTCAGGAACTACTGGGAACTTCCTGCTATGAATATTTTCACCAAGATGACCACGGTGATTTGACGGACAAGCACAGAGCGGGTAGGGAGCCTGTGTGATGAGCACAGAGCAGGTAGGGAACCTGTGTGATGAGGTTCTTCCCTGGTGACTTTTAATCTCTCTTCAGTTCGTCATTTCTCACTCCTTGGGTTAACCCTCAGGGCCTGGTGGGCCGTTGTGCTGATTGTTCTGTTTTCTTGTTAAGTTCTGCAGAGTAAGGAGAAAATATTCACAGATCCATACAAATTCAGAGGGAAAGACGGCTCTTTTGTAACTTTAAAAAGCCAGTGGTTTAGTTTCACAAATCCTTGGACCAAAGAACTGGAGTATATCGTGTCTGTCAACACTTTAGTTTTGTAAGTAATGTTTTTATGCTGTTAAGACCTTTATGTTTAAACGAAAGCTTTATCATCCTGTTTGCCCGTGTTTGCTCTTGAGTTGTATACAGTCGTCCCTCTGTATCCTAGGCAGAGATTGAGTCCAGGGTCCACTGTAGGTGCCAGCAGTCTGTGGGTGCTTCTGTCCCTCATGTGAAACACTGCAGTGACTGCTGTGGCCTGTGTCCCCCCCCCCCCCCCCAGTCCTCTGAGTCTTGTCCAGATTACTTGTAATGGGCCATGCAGTGTGGATGCTGTGCAGGTAGTTGTTACCCGGTATCTCTAGGGAGTGATGGCAAGAAAGAGTCTTGACGGGGCCAACACAAGCACAATTCTCTTTTTCCAGATACTTTTGACACCCAGGAGGTTGACACCATGGGTTTGGAGCTCATAAATATAGAGGGCTGATTGTGTTTCGAGTCTCTCATTCACTGTTCCTTGACATTAGTTCTCTGAATTAAGCTAAGAGCTCGCCCTTTTGTAATGCACTCCATCTGATTGTGCGTAGGTGACAGTGAAGGCTCTCTGCCTACCCTCTGTGGCCTGCTCCTGCCCTTCCAGTAGACGGTGTGGATGTGGCTTTTCACTCCTCCATGTCACTGCAAGAAATCATCCTGTCTCCACCATCCTTTGTGCATGGAAATGCTCTGTGCATGGGGGTGCCAGACGCAGAGCGTGGCTGCACAGAGGTGCTTGGCCAGAGAGGGCCAGGAATCCAGCACCAGGGTTGCCTGGTAAACCCTGCACTGTAGCTGCTCAGCCTGAAGGAAGAACCACCACTCCACATTGGCGCAGAGTGCTAGCACGGCCCTGTTCTACCTTGTACTGTTCCGATAAGCTTCTCTTTGAAGGTTTCATCAACCCAATTCTGTTTCCTTACCTACCATATTTTGTAAAACAAAAACAAGATACAGCAAAGTTTATTACTCCCAGCATTCCCTGTCCTCCATCCAAATGATCCTAGCCTTCTAGTCCCTAGCACCCAACCTGAGAGTTTGTTAGAATGAGATTGTGGGTTTTCTAGGGCGTGGAGGCACTTGGCAAACACCCTGTTACTTAGTGTGTCAATGTTCTCATCTCTCAGGACTGATACTAACCAGATGTGTAGCAAGGGTCTTTAGAGAGTTTGTGGAAAATGTGTGTCATAAAAAATAATGCTTGGCTTTCAAATTTTTACACTTCTTTTTTAATTCTGTTGTTGCATGAGCTATGTGAAGTACTCTCATATATAAAACATAAATGGGCCACAAATTGACAAATACAGAGCTTCATGTAGTTACTTTAACAGCTTCCTTCACAATAGAAAAAAAAAATGTCTACTATTCTGTGAATAGTTTCTTTTTTATGGCTGGATGCTGAATTTTATGAAATACTTGTTACCATTTAGTCTAAATGATCATATTATTTTCTTGTATTTTTTACCAACATGAATGACATACATATTTTACTTTGGAATGTTAACTACCTTTGCATCTTTTAATATCCTGTTATTCATCTATTATGTTTTCATATTTGGCTTAGCAATAATTTTGGCTTAAATAAATTACTTAAATTTTTAAAAAATTAATAGATGATGTTTCTTTATTCTAGGGGGTGTAGTGACACTGGAGAAGCATCATTATTTCCTCGTAGCTGTCAGTCTTCAGAAGGTGAGTTTAGTTTTAGGTGACGGAAGATTTATTACTAAGGTGGGTTATTAAGACTGTTACTGTTATTATGGACCTGCTATCTTTTTATTTTGGAGAAGGAGAAACTTCAAGGTGAAATTTAAAGACTTCTATGAATTGGGTTATAGGAATCCCAACTTTGGTTGAGAGGCAAGAGACTAAGTTTATGGGGAAACAGATATTCCATTTGAAACTCACGGAGGGTATCCCCCTTAACACTCTGCCTGAAGGTCTGTTGTAGTCTGACACTGTGGGGCACTTTGCAGTCCACTTGATGGCCTTGCCCTGGACAGAGTCCTTCTATCACAGGAGTGGTCTTCTATCCATGGTCTGTCCCCTGCACTTAGCATTGTTCCTCGTCCAGTCGGACACTCAGTAGATACAATGGGACAAATTAACATAAAGTTTCAAAAGGAATTTTTGTTTATCTGTGTTAGATTTTCACTATTGAAATGAATGTAGTGTTACACTGCTTGTATATTATAAAAATAGAAATATTAGAAGATTTTTTAAAAGACTTGTTTATTTGAGAGGCAAAGTTAGAGGGAGAGAGAGAGAAGGAGTGAAAGAGAAGTCTTCCATCCATTGATTCACTCCCCTAATGGCCACAATGGCTGGAGCTGGGCTGATCTGAAGCCAGGAGCCAGTAGTTTCTTCCTGGTCTCCCATGTGAGTGCAAACACCCAAGCATTTGGACCTTCTTATACAGCTTTGCCAGGCCATTAGCAGAGAGCTGGATTGGAAGAGGAGCAGCCAAGACAGGAACCAGCGCCCATATGGGATGCCAGCACAGCAGGCAGATGCTTAACCTACTATGCCACAGGAGATATTTAAGATAAAGTTGTGGGGCAAGGGTTTGGTACAACAGTTAAGACTTGGGACATCTGAATCACATATCAGAGTGCCTGTTTCAAGTCCCAGTGACTCTGCTTCTGATCTAGTTTCCTGCAAAGGCACACCTGGGAAGCAACAGCTAATGGCTCAAGTATGTAGATCCCTGCCATCCAGGTGGGAGACTGCAGTGGGAGTTCCTGGCTTTCAGTCTGGCCCAGTCATGGCTATTGCAGGCATTTAGAGAATGAACCAGGGGCCAGCACTGTGGCGTAGCGGGTGAAGCTGCTGTATGTTGTGCCAGCATCCCAAAAGGGCCCCATTTCAAGACCTGGCTGCTCTACTTCCTATCCAGCTCTCTTCCATGGCCTGGGAAAGCAGTAGAAGATGGCCTAAGTCATTGGGCTCCTGCACCTGCATGAGAGACCAGGAAGAAGCTTCTGGCTTCTGGCTTCGGATTGGCACAGTTCCGGCCATTGCAGCTAATTGGGGGAGTTGAACCAGTGAATGGAAGATATCTCTGTCTCTCTGCGTTTCCTCTCTGTGTGTAACTCTTTCAAATAAATAAATAAATCTTAAAGAAAAAAAAGAATGAACCAGCAAATGGAAGATATCTTTCTCTCTGTCTCACTGCCATTCAAACAAAATGAAAATAAATAATTGATTTTTTATTTAAAAACAATCTAAATGTATTATTTATTAAATACTTTAAATTTTTATGTATTTAAATAAAAATTTAAGCAAAATGTCGCATTGACCTGACTCTGGTGTGGGGATTAAAGTGGGGAGGAAGTGCACTCAGGTGGTAACTGTGCTGCCTCTGACTTTGTGCACATTTAATTCACATGACTTCATCAGCATCCTGTGTATGTTCCTAATGCAAGGATAAATGTTCTCTAGCACTTTATGATGCCTCTAATCTTCCTATGTTTAAAATTTATTTGTTTATTTGAAAAGTAGAGTGACAGAGAGGGAAAGGAGTGGGGGAGAGAAAGAGAGATCTTTCATCTACTGGTTCACTTTCTAGATTGCTGTCAATATCCAGGGCTAGGCCAGGCCAAAGCCAGAAGCCAACAGTTCAGTGTGCTCTCCCACAAAGGTTCAGGAACTCAAGTACATGAGCCGTCATCAGCTGCCTCCCAGGCTCATCAGCAGGAAATTGTGTCAGAAACACAAACTCGAGCCAGTCATTCTGATGTGGGACACGGGCATCCCAAGCTGTGGCTTAACCCACTTAATTGCGCAGCCACCCCCATCTATTTCTTTTAAAGAGAGAACTAGGAAATTATTTGAATTGAAAAAAGGTTATTAATCAAAATTATCTCTCTATATTTTAAGCCCTCATTTGGGTTTTTCCTTTTGTTCCTCCTTAGAATCCTGCAGACAGTCTGGTGTTGGTGTGCCTGGAAGGTCTCCAGGAATAGTCCCTGGTGCTGGTAGCATCGGGACAGATACTGCAAATGAAGGTCTGGGTGTGCACAGGTAATGCGTCATTGCAGATATTTCCACAGGCAAAATGTTACCGTATTTACAAAACCATTGTGCGGAATTAGTAGTTTTCCTACATGCAAATGATAACCAGGTAACTGATAGAACAGAGAGGGGAGCATCATCACCACAGCAACAAAAGAGGCGAATGTTAAAGATGTAAATAAATTGTATGAGAGTTGTCCAGACTTTTGTTTTTAGAATAAGCTTTAAAATCTACCCTTGGGCATAAAAATGACTTGAAAAACTTTATTGAAATAAGCCCTATTTCAGTGGCAAAGACTTAGTATTGTAAAGATTTCAGAGTTCCTTAAACTAACCTGTGAATTCAGTATGAATCCAATCAAAATACCACCATGCACTTGTTTTTTTGGAATCTGACAAAGGATACTAAGCATAATAAAGTATCCAGAAAATGTCTGAAAAATGAAAGTATAGCGTGAGACTAAACCTACCAAATATGGAAATTTGTTATAAAGATGCATCACTAAAACATTTTGGTGTAACCCACAAATGGATCAGTGTAAAAGACTAGATTTCAAAATAGATACCAGTGTGTATGAAAATTTACACCATGGTAAAAATGTCATTTTGAATCAGTTAAATGGAAATTAGTTTAATAGCAAAGGACCTTGTAATAACTATATAACCATTTGAAAAAAATAAAGCTGTCATCTCCAACTTTATTCTTTATACTAAAATTAGTTCCAGATAAACCAGACTTCAAAGTAAAACTGTAAAAATATTTCAAGAACTCATGTGGATTTTTTTATCATCTCAGTTTGTAAAGTCCCTCTTAAACATCCCACTGAACCACAATTAATTCAGAAAAAAGTATAAGAGCTTAAGTATGTAAAAATTCAAAACTTAGTCATAATGTTACCATTACAATAAAGTTAAAAATAATTTATAAACTGTGTAAAAGTTTGTGTTTTATATGATGAAATAACTCTCTTTATGAAGAGTTTTATAGCATAATGAGAAGTGTAAATGTAAAGTTTTATAGCATAATGATTAGTGTAAAGTGTAAATGTATAGTGTAAAGAATAGTATAAATAATTTTTAGGGACCAGCATTATGGTAGAGCTGGTTAAGCCAATCCCTGTGATGCTGGCATCCCATATAAGTGCTGCTTAGAGTCCCAGCTGCTCTTCCTCCCTTCTAGCTCCCTGCTAATGCACCTGGGAAGGCAACAGAAGATGGCCTAAGTGCATAGGCCCCTGCCATTCAAATGGGAGAGCTGGGTGGAGTCCCAGGCTCCTGGCTTTGGCCTGGCCCAGCCCTAGCCATTGCAGCCATTTGGGGAATGAACCAGTGGCTGGAAGATTTCTCTTTCTCCCTCTCTCTCCCCTTCTCCCTCTCTATAACTCTGCCTTTAAAATAAATAAAATAAATCTTTAAAAAACAAAAATTTTTAACTTAGTATTTTAAAAAGTTAGATAGTTGACATGAACAGAAAAAAATACAAATGACCAAGAGTCTAAAAGCTTTCTTCATTAATATTTAAAAATACATATGCTGAGGCCGGTGCCGCGGCTCACTTGGCCATTCCTCCGCCTGTGGCACCGGCACCCAGGTTCTAGTCCCCATTGGGGCGCCAGTTCTGTCCCGGTTGCTCCTCTTCCAGTCCAGCTCTCTGCTGTGGCCTGGGAAGGCAGTGGAGGATGTCCCAAGTGCTTGGGTCCTGCACCCGCATAGGAGACCAGGAGGAAGCACCTGGTTCCTGGCTTTGGATAGGTGTAACGCGCCAGCAGTAGCAGCCATTTGGGGGGTGAACCAACAGAAGGAAGACCTTTCTCTCTGTCTCTCTCTCTCTCACTGTCTAACTCTGCCTGTCCAAAAAAAAAAAAAAAATATATATATATATATATATATATATATGCTGGCATACACTAAATTGAACAGTAACGAGATCCTCAGTGTTGGTCACAGTGTGGGAGGTAGACACGCAAGCTATTTGTGGGAGTGGACATTACTGTAGTCACCTTGGTGGGCAGTTAGTACTGCTTACAAATGTAAGTGTGTGTGATCTTAGACTGAGCATTTTTGCCGCAGGAGGAAATAATGGCACAGAACCGTGCACACACGTGTGAGAAAGGCGTTCACTGCTGCAGGACTTATGAGGGGTTTAAAGAGTTCTAACTTGTTCTGCCTGAACAGTGGAGTATTCTACAACTGTTAAAAATGAAGTCACTTTTTATTTTTATTTTTTTTTGGACAGGCAGAGTGGACAGTGAGAGAGAGAGACAGAGAGAAAGGTCTTCCTTTTTGCCGTTGGTTCACCCTCCAATGGCCGTCGCGGCTGGCGCACCGCGCTGATCCGAAGGCAGGAGCCAGGTGCTTCTCCTGGTCTCCCATGGGGTGCAGGGCCCAAGCACTTAGGCCATCTTCCACTGTACTCCCGGGCCATAGCAGAGAGCTGGCCTGGAAGAGGGGCAACCGGGATAGAATCTGGCGCCCCTACCGGGACTAGAACCCAGTGTGCCGGCGCCACTAGGCAGAGGATTAGCCTGTTGAGCCGCGGCGCCGGCCTGAAGTCACTTTTTATGCTTTGTGGAAAGACCTTTAAGATACATGTTAAATAAAAAAAAAAAAAAAAGCATGAGAATAGAAAAAAGGGATAGAATAAACAAGTGTACATAGCCCACTTATATAAGGAAAAAGACATGTATGTATATATGAGTTAATATGCACATATTAGCCCATAAATGCTCATCTAAAACTCCTGGGACCACATTTTTTTTTTTTTGAGATTTATTTATTTATTTGAAAGGCAGAATTACAGAGAGGCAGAGAGAGGTCTTCCATCCGCTGGTTCACTCCCCAGATGGCCACAATGGCCAGAGCTCTGCTAATCTGAAGCCAGGAGCTTCTTCCAGGTCTCCCACGCAGGTGCAGGGGCTGAAGGACTTCGACCATCTTCTGCTGTTTTCCCAGGCCATAGCAGAGAGCTGGATCAGAAGTGGAGCATCTGCGACTCAAACTGATGCCCATATGGGATGCCGGCATTGCAGGCGACAGCTTTACCCACTTTATGCCACAGAGCCAGCCTATAACCACATATGTTTTAAAGTCAGAATTTCTTTGAATTTTTAGAAAAATTATATTTTTGAGCTTTTTTTCTTTTTTAAAAGATTTATTTATTTATTTATTTGAAAGGCAGAGTTAGATACAGCGAGAAGGAGAGACAGAGAGAGAGAGAGAAAGAGAGAGAGAGGTCTTCCATCTGCTGGTTCACTCCCCAGATGGTCGCGGTGGCTGGAACTGCACCGATCCAGAGCCAGGAGCCAGAAGATTCTTCCAAGTCTCCCAGGTGGGTGCAGGGGCTCAAGCCCTTGGGCCATCTTCCACTGCTTTCCCAGACTATCGCAGAGAACTGGATTGGAAGTGGTGCAGCTGGAACTTGAACCAGTGCTCATATGGGATGCTGGCACTGCAGGCGATGGCCTTACCTGCTACACCACAGTGCCGGCCCCAGTTTTTTTTTATTTTAATAAGATTTACTGGGGTCAGC
The DNA here is from genome assembly GCF_033115175.1 of Lepus europaeus. Classification (NCBI taxonomy): domain Eukaryota; kingdom Metazoa; phylum Chordata; class Mammalia; order Lagomorpha; family Leporidae; genus Lepus; species Lepus europaeus. The sequence continues at coordinate 119,335,846 of NC_084832.1, forward strand.
ACTGTGGCGCACTAATCCTCTGCCTGTGGCGCCGGCATCCCATATGAGCACTGGTTCGAGTCCCGGCTGCTCCTCTTCCAGTTCAGCTCTCTGCTATGGCCTGGGATAGCAGTAGAGGATGGCCCAAGTGCTTGGGCCCCTGTACCTGCATGTAAGACCAGGAAGAAGCACCTGGCTCCTGGCTTCAGATCAGTGCAGCTCCAGCCATTGAGGCCATTTGGAGAGTGAACCAATGGAAGGAAGACCTTTCTCTTTCTCCCTCTCTCTCTCTCACTGTCTGTAACTCTACCTGTCAAATAAATAAAAATCTTTTTTTAAAAAAAATTATTTATTTTAAAAAAGATTTTTATTTATTTATTTGAAAAGCAGAGTTAGAGAGGGAGAGACAGAGAGCGAGTGAGATCTTTCATCCCATCTGCTGGTTCACTTCCCAAATGAGTGTAATAGTCAGGGCTAGACCAGACCGAAGCCAGGAGCCAGGAGCTTCCTCAAGGTCTCCCATATGGGTGCAGGCCCCAAGCACTTGGGCCATCATCTTCTGCTGCTTTACCAGGGCATTCGCAGGGAGCTGGATTGAAGTGGAGCAGTTGGGACTCAAACCAGTGCCCATGTGGGATGCTGGCATAGCAGGCAGCAGCTTAACCTCTTTTATGCCACAACACAGGTCCCCAGAGGTCAGTTTTTTTTTTAACACCTCCAGAGAACAGGTGCATCATGGCAGTGACTCATAAAATTGCACCAGTGTTTCTTTATTGAGAGGTGTTTATTAATTAAGTGGTAAAATGACACAGATATGCTTTAAAATAATCCAGCAGAGGTAGGAGACAAGTTGAGTTTGGGGAGGGGGTATACCTTAAACAGAACTGGGAAAGAGTTCATAGATGTTGAAACTACTTAATGGGTATATGGGATTTCATTCTACTCTCTACTTTCATATCTGCTTGAAAATTTCTAAAGATTTATTTATTTATTTATTTATTTATTTATTTATTGACAGGCAGAGTGGACAGTGAGAGAGAGAGACAGAAAGAAAGGTCTTCCTTTGCCGTTGGTTCACTCTCCAATGGTCGGCGCGACCGGCGCACTGCGCTGATCCGATAGCAGGAGCCACGTGCTTCTCCTGGTCTCCCATGGGGTGCAGGGCCCAAGCACTTGAGCCATCCTCCACTGCACTCCCTGGCCACAGCAGAGAGCTGGCCTGGAAGAGGGGCAACCGGGACAGAATCCAGTGCCCCGACCGGGACTAGAACCTGGTGTGCCAGCGCCGCAAGGCAGAGGATTAGCCTGTTGAGCCACGGCGCCGGCCTTCTGCTTGAAAATTTCTATACTAGAACTTAAAAATATGTTTCCAAAGTGAAGGATGCAAATTTTTATAGTAAATAGGATAAAGTCTGATTAAAAAAATAGCCTCATACGATGGTGAAGTTTTGCTGAGTTCAGATTAACTCAAATTTTGCTGCCAAGTGAGTTAGGGATAAATTCTCATTTTTCCTGGTGTTTTAGATTTGGGAATTAAGAAGAAGGGATCTGTAACTCCTCAGGCTAAGAGGTAACAATACAGAAAGTTTGAGCAGTCCACTTAACTTTCATATTTGCTACTAAATATTAGGGGACAAGAAATGTAGCGGAGTGGATAACTTTTGCTTTATATTTTCTTTTTCATTTTATTATTGTATTTGAAAGGTGGAGAGACAGAGACAGTTTGTATCTGCTGATTCACTCTCCACATGCCTACAACAGCCACGGCTGAGCCAGGCCAAAGCGAGGAGCCAGGAACTCAGTCTTGGTCTCCCACATGGGGCCACAGACCCAGGTACTTGAGCCACCACCTGCTGCCTCCCAGGGTGTACAGTAGCGGAAGCTGGGAGTGGAAGCAGAGTCAGGACTCAAACCCAGGCACTTCCAGTGTGGGATGTGGCATCCCAAGCAGTGTTATAATGGCCTTGCCTTTCTAATTTTTTGTGTAGTTTGAGTTTTTAATGTTTAACTTTTTAAAAATTTTAAGTTGAAAAACAGTCACTAGTAAGCTATTTGTCATATATATTCTGTCTGCCTAATTTATTTTACTGGGCAAATATTTATTGGATATTTACTGTGCACTATGTACTTTAAGTACTTCCAAGTATTATAAAACATCCAGACATGTATATGTGAACCATCATGTGCTTTGATGATAAATTTCTTTACAAGATGTGTGGCTTGTACGGTTTTGAAATCTAATCCTATAGGAAATCTAATCATAATAGGATCCAAGTGTCACTCCAGTGTTAAGATTGTATAGCTCATTGACCTAGGCAGTGAAAAAACACCATCAGTGTATCTGGAAGTGTGTTTGCTTTTTTTTTTTTTTTTTTTTTTTTGACAGGCAGAGTGGATAGTGAGAGAGAGACAGAGAGAAAGGTCTTCCTTTTTGCCGTTGGTTCACCCTCCAATGGCCGTCGCGGCCGGCTCATCGCGCTAATCCGAAGCCAGGAGCCACGTGCTTCTCTCCCATGCGGGTACAGGGCCCAAGGACTTGGGCCATCCTCCACTGCACTCCCGGGCCATAGCAGAGAGCTGGCCTGGAAGAGGGGCAACCGGGATAGAATCCGGCGCCCCAACCGGGACTAGAACCCGGTGTGCCGATGCCGCAAGGCGGAGGATTAGCCTGTTAAGCCATGGCGCCGGCCTTTTTTTTTTTTTTTTTTTAAGATTTATTTATTTATTTCAAAGTCGGAGTTAGAGAGAGGTTGTCCTACGGATTCACTTCCTGAATGGACATAACAGCCAGGGCTGGGCCAAGGCAAAGCCAGGAGCTTCATCTGGGTTTCCCATGTGGGTGCAGGGGACCAAGGATTTGGGTCGTGTCCTGCTGCTTTCCCAGGCACATTAGCAGGGAGTTGGATGGGAATTGGAACAGCAAACGACAACCATATTGGATGCCAGCATTACAGGTGGCAGCGTAGCCTGCTACACCAAGGGCCAGCCCTGCATTTTACATTTTTAATCATTGTAACAATGTATGTAGAAGAATTGGCCATATAGCCATTATTCCATGTACACTTCAGTAGCTCTGAGGACATTTACACTGTTGTGCAGCCATCATCACCATGCATCTCCAGCACATTTCTCATGTTGAAAAGCTGAAACTGTCCCTGTTGCCCATTCTCTGGCCCCTGGCCACCAGCATTGTTTTCTGTTTTAATCATTCTGCTCTAAGTACTTTATGGGGATGGGATCACATGTGTTTGTCTTTTGTAACTGATGTATGTAGCTTGTACTGCCTTGTCGACAGGTAAATGAATAAAGAAAATGTGATACACAACCCATGCACACGCGCGCGCACACACACACACAAAATGCACGTTATTCAGCCATAAAAAAAAATTAGAATTTTGCTTTTGCAACAACATAGATGAACCCAGTGGGCATTGCACTGAGTGAAATAAGCCAGGCATAGAAATACAGCCATCGGAACAGCACGGTGCGCCGGCCGCAGCGCGCTACCGCGGCGGCCATTAGAGGGTGAACCAACGGCAAAGGAAGACCTTTCTCTCTGTCTCTCTCTCTCTCACTGTCCACTCTGCCTGTCAAAAAAAAAAAAAAAAAGGGAAGAAATACAGGCACTGCATGCTCTCACCTGTGTGTGGAATGTAACAGTGTTGCACTCACAGCAACAGGGAGTAGGCAGGGAGGTGCAGAGATTCCCTTAGGCAGGGGTGAGTGAGTCCTGGACATCCACTGGTCAGCATGGAGGCTGCAGTTAGTGAGAACACCCTGCTCTTTGAGCTTGCTGAGCAAGTAGAAGTTCAATGTTCTCACTACACACACACACATACACACAGAATGATAAGTAGGTGAGGTGGATAAGCTAATTAGCTGAATTTAATGATTTCACATACATATAAAAACCAGAAATATGTACAATTTTTATTTGTTATGCCTTAACAAAGCTAGAGTGAGTATGAACACTGGAATGAAAAGCCAGCCTCATGTTCACGTGGGCCATCCTGGGGAAGATCCCAGGACAGGCCTGTAGTCCTTTCGTGTCTGCGTGTTCCTCCCTAGGTCACGACAATCCTCGGTTGCCCTTACTTTCTTTGTGATGTCTTGTCCACTCCCTTCGTGGCTGTACTGAGACATGCCAAGTTACGTTTAAGCATTCTCTTCTTGGGAGTGGGTTCCCTCAGTTTTATTTCTGGGTGTGACCTCTTGTAATAAAAACCACTCACTTTTTTAACTGTATTTTTTAAAGATTTATTTATTTGAGAAGCAGAGTTACAGCGAGGTAGAGGCAGAGGCAGGGCGGATCCAAAGCCAGGAGCCAGGAGCTTCCTCCAGGTCTCCCACGTGGGTGCAGGGGCCCCAGGATCTGGGCCATCCTCTGCTGCTCTCCCAGGCACATTTGCAGGGAGCCAGATCAGAAGTGGATGGTGGTGCTGCAGGCAGCAGCTTTACCCGCTCTGCCGCAGCACCAGCACCCACTTTTCCCACTTTAATATGTTTGAGAATGTTAGTAAATCCTTCTTTACTCAGTCTGCCGTTTAGTATGTTGATGAGGAGCTGGTCAGTGACGTGAGTGTATTTTAACTGTGTTGTGTGTTCACTTCTTCTGCAAGGTGCTCTTTTTGACAGATACCCTGATTTATATGAGAACGTTGAGTTCAGTGCTTCCCTGTTCTACTTCAGCACTCCATAGCCAGCAATATCTATGACACCCAGCAGGTTAGACGAATGGGGGAAGCCGTTAGCATCTGCAGTCTCCAGTTCCTCACTGTAGGTTGTAATGTACTTGGGAGGAAATTGCTTTCTGCAAATGAGTAAACAGAACAAATGTTTTGTGCATCACTTTTTGAAGGTTGCAGTCTTCTCCCTCCCTTGATGACTCAAGTCCAGCAGATGTAATGAGAGAGAGACATGCTGTGCCCTGTGGGGATGTAAGTACACTTGCAGACGATACCGTCCGTGAGATAGATGGCGGCAGTGAAATTTGTTCCTTGTTGATTATTTCTTTTGAGGAGCCCTCCCATAAAAAAATAGGTGAACTTTTGCTGACCACATGGTGTTTTATTTATTTGTTTAGTTACTTGAAAGGGAGAAGGAGGAAGAAAGGGAGGGAGGGGGGCAGAGAGAGAGATCTCCCATTCACTGGTTCACTCGTGCAAACGCTGGGGCAGGTTGAAGCCAGAAGGCAAGAACTCAATCCAGTTCTCCCGTGTGGGTGGCAGGGACCAAGTACTTGATGCAAATTAGCAGGAAGCTGAAGTCAGAAGTGGTGCCAGCACTCTGATAGGGATGGGCCATCCCAGGCAGCATCTTAACCACTGTACCAGACGCCCGCCCTACCCAGTGGTTTTTAAGAGGCAGTGTGGACTAGGCGTTAGGAGTAAAGTTGTGGGAAGCGTCCTGTCTCTGTCCAACTTGGTACTGTTACACTTGCTGCTGTGCAACCTTGGGCTTGTCACTTAGCACTCTGTGCCTCAACTGCTTTGTACAGCAGGGATAATAATATCATGGATTGCCTGGAAGAGTGTGAGTGTTAAATGATTTAATGTAAAAACAAAAACTTTTTAAAAACATTTATTTATTTAATTGAAAGCCAGAGTTACAGAGAGGCAGAGGCAGAGAGAGAAGTCTTGCATTCATTCCCCAGATGGCTACAATGGCCAGAGATGTGCCAGTCTGAAGCCAGGAGTCTCTTCAGTCTCCCACACACTTGTGGGGGCCCAAGGACTTGGACCTTCTTATACTGCTTTCTAAGGCCATAGCAGAGAGCTGGATCAGAAGGGGAGAGCCAGCTTTACCCACTATGCCACAGCACTGGTCCCCAAAAACCTTTTTTTTTTTTTTTTTGACAGGCAGAGTTAGTGGGAGAGAGAAACAGAGAGAAAAGTCTTCCTTCCGTTGGTTTGCCCCCCAGATGGCCACTGCGGCCGGCGTGCTGCACCGATCCAAAGACAGGAGCCAGGTACTCCCTCCTGGTCTCCCATGTAGGTGCAGGGCCCAAGCACTTGGGCCATCCTCCACTGCCTTCCCAGGCCACAGCAGAGAGCTGGACTGGAAGAGGAGCAACCGGGACAGAATTTGGTGCCCCAACTGGGACTAGAACCTGGGGTACTGGCGCTGTAGGCAGAGGATTAGCCTAGTGAGCTGTGGTGCTGGCCAAACCTTTTTTTTAAAAACAGGTTTATTTATTTGTTTGAAAGTCAGAGTTATAGAGGAGGAGAGGCAGAGGCAGGGAGGGAGGGAAGAAGGGAGAGAGGGAGAGAGAAGTATCTTGCATCTGTTGGTTCACTCCCCAACACAACAATGGTCAGGGCTGGGCCAGACCAAAGCCAGGAGCTTCATCTGGGTCTCCTACATGGGTACAGGGGTCTAAGGAGTTGGACCATCTTCCCAAGCCATTAGCAGGGGCTGGATTAGAAGTAGATCAGCTGGAACTTGAAACAGCGCCCATATGGGATGCCAGTGTCACAGGTAGTGGGTTAACCCACTATACCACAGCACCAGCCCCCAAAACAAAAAACTCTTAAAACAGTACTTTTAACACAGTAAATACTCAATAAATGGTAGCTATTGCTATTGTTGTTAGTTTAATAGGTTCCTACTCAATGTATTAGATGTACTCCTTGTGTTTTGAAAAAAAAAATGCTTAAATATGTAAGCCACAGGATAAGTACTATATACTATTTAATTCAGTGGAATAAATATTAGCTATTATAAATGCATTATTATGTATATAAAAACCTAGTGCTCTGGAAGACTAAAATACAACATAATTCTAATACAGTACAGGAAAAAAACTATGTAAACTAAGGGGTGTGAGAATACAGGAGAAAAGAGAAGTTACATCTGACCAGGGTCAAACAGGATTTGAAGTTAGAAATATCATATTTTTACACAACATTATAAGTCTTCTGGTTTGTTACTTATTCATACTTTTAGTCAATGTTTGTTGTGTTCCAGATTGTATAGGGCAATATGTGAAAAATAGATTTAATTCATTGTTGTAAATAGTGGTATACATTATTCTACTATAGGCATTCTATAGATAAAGTACGTCAGCTTAATAAGGCGATGTGGGTAAATGGCTTCTTATTTTGATGAACAACATTAAGTATTAAATGATTGTCTGCCCTATAGCTCTGTAAAAGTATAAGAACAGTTTGGTAACAGCACATCTGCTTTTAGCTATTTCACTAAAATATTCGAATTCTTAAACCCTATTTTCCATAAGTAGTTTCATATGAGGTATAGCTTTGTTATCGTTTAACAAACTGAAAGATCTTCGACCAAACATTTATGGATGTGAACTTTGCCTTCTTACTCTAAAACTTTTCCTTATGTATGTGTTTTTATAATGGAGGGATTTTTAAGGCCTGCTTATGTATTTGAAAGGCACAGTTAGTGTGTGTCTTCAGTTGTGGTTGTTAGGAATGTGCGCACTGAGGAAGCTGTTTGGCATAGGAACTAAGACGCCACTTGGGACACCCATATCCCATATCAGAGTGCCTGGGTTCGAGTCCCAGCTCCTCCACTTCCAATCCTTCAGGTAATGACTCTAGCCCTTGGGACCCACATTTGAGTTTCTGGCTCCTGGCTTTGACCTGATCCAGCCCCAGCTGTTACGAGCATTTCGGGAAGTGAGTCAGTGGATGGAAGTTATCTCTTTGTGTGTTTTTCTGTTTCTCTGTCTTTCAAATACATTTTTAAATACATTTTTAAAAAAATGTGAGCTTCTGAGTCAGGCCAGCAGGCTGTCTTTGGAGTCCGGCTGTGACTGTGGTGCAGCTCCCTCCCAACGTCTGACGGGTATGGCGAAGTGACACCTGGAGTCCCGTCACGTGGCACTCAGTAAGTGCCGTCTGACTGGAGTGGTGGCACTGGCAGGAGGCCCTCGTCCCTTCAGTGCTAAGAGGTCTCATCCCACTCCAGTGGGAACCTGTTTATTGTTCTGTCTTCTCAGGTGTCAGAGGAGTTCTGTCCGCTGAGTCCTGGAGGAAGTGGGCTCCAGGCTGCCAGGCACCACCGGCACATGGCTGCTGTCCACAGTCAGGAGCCACTGCTCAGTGAGTTTCCTTTGGCACCTGCCAGCTGTTTCAGTTTTTCACAAAGTGCTTAATCTCTGTATTTTCAAGCCCAGGAGATTTCTAGAGAAGCAAACAGTTTTGAAACTAAGTTTTTCCCACTCAGAAATCTATGTACAGTAATCATACACTTTGATTTTAAAATGTGCAAGAGTACTTCAAAAATTTGATGGAAAATGGAATTAAAAGATAGATTTATTTTGGTGCAGAGATTTTGAGAACCATGTATACAAGGGGTCTTCACACAACACAGTTCCTGGAAAATTTGTATTAAGATGAAACTATGTGGCTCACTAGGCTAATCCTCTGCCTGCAGTGCCGGTACCCCGGGTTCTAGTCCCTGTTGGGGCACCGGTTGCTCCTCTTCCAGTCCAGGGAGACCAGGAGGAAGCACCTGGCTCCTGGCTTCAGATCAGCGCAGTGCGCTGGCCGTGGTGGCCATTTGGGGGATGAACCAACAGAAGGAAGACCTTTCTCTCTGTCTCTCTCTCTCTCTAACTCTGTCAAAAAAAAAAAAAAAAAGATGAAACTATGTGTGGATTTCAAAAGTTTTGCACCAAAATAAACTTACCAGGTTGGGCATTTGGCCTGCAGGTGAAGGTGCCCACATGCCACATGGGAGTGTCTGGGTTCATTCCCTGGCCCCTCTCCCAACTTCTCCTTCCTGCTGCTGCAGACCCTGGGAGGTGGCAGGTGATGGCTCAAGTAGTTGAGTTTCTGCCACCCAAATGGGAGACCATTTGGGAGGTGGGGGGGGGGGGAGGGAAGAGGGAGAGAGAGAGAAAGAGAGAGAGAGAGAAGAGTCTTCTATCCACGTGTTCACTCCCCAAATGGCCACAATGGCCAGAGCTAAGCTGAACTGAAGCCAGGACCCTGAAGCTTCATTAGGGTCTTCCACGAGGGTGCAGGGGCCCAAGTACTTGGACCATCTTCCACTGCTCTCCCAGGTCACAGCAGAGAGCTGGATTGGAAGTGGAGCATCTGAGTCTCAAACTGGCACCCATATGGGATACCAGCATTGTGGGAGACAGCTTTACCCTCTACACCACAGCACTCGCCCCACAAATATAGTTTTGTTAGGCTTTGAATATCTTTGGCATACTAATGGTTTAAAATGATACACTAGGGGCCAGCTCTGTGGCATAGCAGGTAAAGCCACCGCCTGCAGTGCCAGCGTAACATATGGGTGCTGGTTCGAGTCCCACTTCTGATCCTGCTGTCTGGTCATCTTTTCATTGGATTATTATTTATGGCCTTTGCCTGTATTCCCACTGCACTAAGGTTTTTTGTTGCTGTTGTTGTTAAACTCTTTATTTAGTAGAGCTTCAAGCCTTTGTCTGTAATGAAAATTAAGAATGTTATCTTCGCCGGCGCCGCAGCTCACTAGGCTAATCCTCCGCCTGCGGCGCCAGCACCCCAGGTTCTAGTCCCGGTTGGGGCGCCGGATTCTATCCTGGTTGCTCCTCTTCCAGTCCAGCTCTCTGCTGTGGCCTGGGAGTGCAGTGGAGGATGATCCAAGTGCTTGGGCCCTGCACCCGCATGGGAGACCAGGATAAGCACCTGGCTCCTGTCTTTGGATCAGCGCAGCGTGCCGGCTATGGCGGCCATTTGGTGGGTGAACCAATGGAAGGAAGACCTGTCTGTCTCTCTCTCTCACTGTCTAGCTCTGCCTGTCAAAAAAAAAAAAAAAAAGAATGTTATTTCAAAACCAGAGAGACGGGGAGAGGGAGAAGGGAAGCGGAGGGGAGGGGAAGAAAAAAGGGTAGGGAAGAGAATGGGGAAGGGGAATTATCATTATAAGAACTGTGTCTTTGAACTACATTGAGTCTTTTTGTATTAAGATGAAAATAATAAAAAAGTAAAAAAAGAATATAAACAATATGAACTCTATATTTTCCAGTATAAGAAAAATAAACTTATATTTAAATTCCATTTTCCATGAATTTTGGCAAGTCCCCCTGTTTGTTACTTAATGGATGTGTCATTAAGAATTCAATTTCCAGTTGAATTAGCTGTGGTGTTGCTAAATAGACACAACTAAAGGTACTTCTGTCTGGGAAAAATGTATATTTTCAAGAGTTACTAGTAATTTTTAAAGGATTCAATCACAAAATGTTTCAGATGCAGTCATTTACTTCAACAGTGTTTACACAAAGTGTCAGTCAGATAACTTGAAATGACAGCGCACACCTACCACAGCTGACATTGCTCTCCTGAAAGTGTATGTCCAAGAGAGTCGCAGGACTGGAAGGATCCTGGGTGTCAACTTCGTACATGGAACCGCACATTGATCATCTCAAATTCTGTTGTAATTAGAAAGCTACATAGAAGTTAATCTTTTTCTTTGATTTTTTTTTTTTTGACAGGCAGAGTGGACAGTGGGAGAGAGAGAGACAGAGAGAAAGAAAGGTCTTCCTTTTCCGTTGGTTCACCCTCCAATGGCCACTGCCACCGGCGCACTGAGGCTGGTGCACCGTGCTGATCTGAAGCCAGGAGCCAGGTGCTTCTCCTGGTCTCCCGTGCGGGTGCAGGGCCCAAGCACTTGGGCCATCCTCCACTGCCCTCCAGGGCCACAGCAGAGAGCTGGATTGGAAGAGGAGCAACCAGGACAGAATCTGGCGTCCCAACTGGGACTAGAACCTGGGGTGCTGGCGCCGCAGGCGGAGGATTAGCTTAGTGAGCCGCGCGCCGGCCTTTTTCTTTGATTCGAAAGTCAGAGACAGAGAGATCTGCCATCCTCTAGTTCACATCCTGAATGCCCACAGTAGCTAGGGCTAGGCTGGGCCAAAGCCAAGAACTCAGAACTCAATCCAAGTCTCCCACTGGAATGGCAGGCAGGGACTCAAACACATATTTCATTACCTGCTGCCTGGCAGGTGTACCTCTTAGCAGGAAGCTGGAATCAGGAACGGAGCTGGAACTTGAACCCAGACCCTCCAGTATGAGTGTCGGGTATTCCAAGTGGCATCTTACCCACTGTGCAAAGCACCTGCTCCCTAGTTCATCTTTATCTGCGTTTTAATCCTTGGAACGTTTCAGAGTCTCTTCCTGTTTTTGACCTCAATCTGGTTTCCATGCTTCCTCCTTATTTCATTCTTCAACCAGTAATCTGGTTATGCCTGTCACATAAGAAGGTTTTAAATGTAACTTTAAAATTTTAATAGAATTTTTTATGGGGCCTTTTAAAATGAAATTTCTCCTTCCAGACTACACACACACATAGCCACAAACAGCCTAAACCCTAGCTTCCTGCTGTCTAGGAATCAGTAGCCTTTATCAGTGTCATTTTCCATTAGAAAACTCCTATGCTAACTCACTTATGTGCATCAGATGAAACAAATGCAGTTTATCTGACAGCAGCTTGTTGTAAAAATTGATTACCCACCCAAACATCTGTCAGACTCCTGCAATGTAAGACATATACTTTGCCTTAAAAACTCCGTTGTTTTGGAGCTGGCATTGTGGCGTAGCAGGTAAAGCCGCCGTCTGCAGTGCTGGCATCCTGTATGGGTGCCAGTTCGAGTCCCGGCTTCTCCACTTCCGATCCAGCTTTCTGGCCTGGGAAGGCAGTAGAAGATGACCCAAACTCCTTGGGCCCCTGCATCCACGTGGGAGACCCCGAAGAAGTTCCTGGCTCCTGGCTTCAGATTGGCCCAGCCCCGGCCACTGCAGCCATCAAGGGAGTGAACCAGCGGATGGAGGACCTCTCCCTCTCTCTCTCTCTCTCTCTCTCTCTCTCTCTCTGCCTCTGCCTCTGCCTCTCAGTTACTCTGCCTTTCAAATAAATTAATAAATCTTTTTTTTAAAAAAAAAACTCTATTGTTTGAAACTCTAGCCTTACTTTGCTGTTTTTTATGACACTCATTGCTTAACCTCTAAATGTGTGGAACATGTGACTATTTATCACCTATCTTATGTCTTGTATTTTAATTCAATAGGTGATGGTGCCCAGTTGGACTTCGATTCTCTGTGTGACAATGATGACACAACTGTGGCTGCGTTCATGAATTACTTAGAAGCAGAAGGGGGCCTGGGGGGCTCCGGGGACTTCAGTGACATCCAGTGGACACTCTAGCATCTGGTTTTTACCCCCCAAAATGAGAAATGTTTCAAAGCATTTCATTTACAAAGCATTGTCTGTTCTTCAGTATTGTACTGATACCATTTTTATCTTTTATTAACGGGCTACTAACTTGATAGATTTGCATCTTATGCTCAGAAAGGTGTGGAGAATAGGATGTTTTCTTCCACAGAGGGCCATCACAATTTATCAAGACCTCCTTTACCTAGTGGAATGACCTAAAACCCACTAGTTGCCATATTTTTGCTGAAGTATTCCTAACCAAGATACTACATACATAGTTTTTTGGCTTCATTTGAATGTTTCTGGTGTGGTTTTTGAGTTGGGGGAATTTGTTGTCATTTTCCTTGTGTCTGAGATTCATTGATAATAGAGTTCTAGTAGTTGGTTTGTGTAGCTGGCAGCATCTCCCTTTGGCATTTCCTTGATTGAGGACAGGGCTTACACAGTTTAAGAAAGCAGCGAGGGCCGGTCCTGCAGCTTGCTTAGCTAATCCTCCGCCTACAGCGCCGGCACCCCAGGTTCTAGTCCCTGTCGGGGCGCCAGATTATGTCCCGGCTGCTGCTTCTCTTCCAGTCCAGCTCTCTGCTGTGGCCCAGGAAGGCAGTGGAGGATGTCCCAAGTCCTTGGCCCCTGCACCCGCATGGGAGACCAGGAGGAAGCACCTGGCTCCTGGCTTTGGATTGGCGCAATGCGCCGCCATAGCAGCCATTTGGGGGGTGAACCAAAGGAAGGAAGACCTTTCTCTCTTTCTCTCACTGTCTAACTCTGCCTGTCAAAAAAAAAAAAAAAAAAAAAAAAGCAGTGAGTACTGGGCGATTTAAAGGGAAAGTGCATTTTGGAGCCATTACCACCATGAATCCTCTATTCCATTTTTGCAGTTAGGCAACTGCAAAGCCAGTGTATTTATGCTCAGTGGAGCACTTTAAGATATTTTTAAGTGAGATAGTTTCTAGTACTTGGTGATGAAGCTTTGCATAAAGATTGACTTTTCACCACTCAAGGTTTTCATCACACACACAACAGGTTGTCAGTGTTGAAGACCTGCTTAGCCATTGTTTGGTCCTAGGGAACAAAGTGGGCCCAGGTGGGTTGGCTATCTTGTGTGGAGTCATACTTTGTATTCATGTCATTTTCCATGTTTAATGTGTGTATACCAGTTTCTAGCTGTCAGATTCGTGTCATTTTCCATGTTTAATGTATAAACCATTTTCTTTGTATGCACTTGCTGAAGCACTGGCCTCGCTGGTTACCTGATTAACTGACTGACCCAGGAACCCGTTGTGGCCATGTAGCTTGTTAGGCAGTTAAAATTGTTGTAACTAAAAGCAATGAAATATATAGTAACTACAATTTTTAAATCATGAGGCAATGAGAAATCATTTAAAAATTAATTTTCCTGTTATAATTAAAAATTACTTTAATTTTTTTTTATTTGAGAGTCAGAGAAGAGCTACTTTGCATTGGCTCACTCCCCAAATGCCCATAGTGACCAGGACTGGGCCAGGCTAAAGCTAGGGGCTGGTAATCTAATCCAGTTCTCCTACATGGGTGATAGGAACCAAGTTACTTGCATCATCGTCTGCTGCCTCCCAGGGTCTGCATTGGCAGGAAGCTGGAACCAGGAGCCAGAGCTGATGATTGAACTCCGGTCGTCTGATGTGGGGTGTGGGCATCCTGACCACTAGATTAAATGTGCATTCCTGGAGAGAGCATTTCCTAAAATAGCAATTAGTCCAGAGTTGGCTCATACCAAGTGTAAGAATTAAGACTATTTTAAATACTGTTTGTCTTCTTGGGGATCATGCTGTCATAATACCTTATGTTCTAATAGCTCTTGACAGTTTACCAAGTGTGTTCTCATAGATTTTCTTCTGTGCCTCAGAAATGAAAGAGGATGAAGAACTCATGGGATGCCCATAGGCTCCGGCGTGGAGTTCAGTCCTGTGGGGTTTTGGCTCGTTTTCCTCTGCAGGTGCTGTCCCTTCCGCTGGGTTCCTTCCGGAGTCCCTCATCAGACAACGTGTGATTTTACCCTCCACGTTATGTGTTTAGGCTGTGGCTGATAGGGCAGAACCTGCATCAGACGTGTTCGTGAGAAACACACCAACAGACAGTACCAAAGTGCACGCTTCCTCCAGCCGTGAGGTTTGCGTGACTGTGTGGGCGAGGCGGGGTTGGCACCTTGTCCTCTTGAGCTGACAGTGGCCAGGTGATGTTGGAGGGTCAGCACCATCTCTAGTCTGACCCTTGAGAATGTGAGAGCAGCTTTGGAACAAACCACAGAAACCCTCCAAGCAGGATGGGTCTAGCTGGCCGGCCTCTGGTGGGGCCAGTGTGCGGCGGGAGTGACTTGAGAGGCAGAGTTTCTAGAGGCCGGCATTTCTGCCTGGCACGGTTGCAGATTTTTCTCTGCAAGATGAAGGGTTAGTCCGTAGGCCATTGGGCAGGGGGCCCCTTGAGCGCTCTGTGCACAGTTTGATCCTTAATTAGCCCACTCTAGTATTTTCTGCGACCCAGAATCCCACCCATCGATGTGTTGTATGATGACTTCATTCTCCCTAGTGTTTTCTTCCACGTGCATTCTATTCACGCTGATTGCTATTAGGAGTAGCAGTATTTCCTTTACTTAGACTGTTTTACTTCTTTCTCTTACAAATTAATTTCTTTGAATTTTGTTGAGAACTAATACATACACATATTTCACAAAAGTATCATTAAAAAACCTTTCATTTTTTACAACAATTCCTGCTACCATAATAGAGCAGACTGGGAAGGCTGCCTAGAGTTGGAAACTCTGTCTCGAGTAGGAAACTTAGCTGGATGACCTCAGGCAGGCTGTTTAAACCCTGTGTGCCTCAGTTTCTTCATTTGCAAAAAGAGGTGTGTTCTCTGAGTCTTCCGCCTGCTCTGTTTCTATGATTCTGACCTGTGGGTTGTGCTTCAGGGTAGACCCTACGTCTGTGCTGCCTGGTGTGCTTGCTGTGGCCGCATGGAACTGAGCACTTGAAATGAGAGGTGTTGCAAATGTGCATTGCATATCCCATTTCAGACCCAGTCTTCCATAAGAATCTAAAGTCGCACATTAACAATTTTATATTGATTGCAGCATCATGATATTTTGGATATTTTGAAATAAATAAAACATTAGAATTTTACTTGTATCTTTTTACTTTTTTAATGCAGCTGCTAGAAACCTTAAAATTGCACATGTGCTCATATTTCTCATGGACAGTGTTGCTCTAGAATGTTTTATTAAGATTAAGAGGATATTACTGAAATAGACCATCATAAGGATAGTAGTTATCCATAAGGATAGTAGTTATCATAAGGATACCTCTAAATACTGTCTTTTTTTTTTTTTTTTTTTGACAGGCAGAGTGGACAGTGAGAGAGAGAGAGAAAGGTCTTCTTTTGCTGTTGGTTCACCCTCCAATGGCCGCCGCAGCCGGCACACCGCGCTGATCCAAAGCCAGGAGCCAGGTGCTTCTCCTGGTCTCCCGTGTGGGTGCAGGGCCCAAGAACTTGGGCCATCCTCCACTGCCTTCCCGGGCCACAGCAGAGAGCTGGCCTGGAAGAGGGACAACCAGGATGGAATCCAACGCCCCAACCGGAACTAGAACCCGGGGTGCCGGTGCTGCAGGCGGAGGATTAGCCTATTGAGCCGCGGCGCCGGCCTCTAAATACTGTCTTTGAAGAATAATTATTTCTTGATTCTTTGATTTGGGTGCAATCAAATAATTATGAGGCTGTATCCATGTACCAAATATAAAACCTTTCTGAAAACACTCAACTTAAAATGTGATGGTATGTTTTTTATTCCATGATGATGGCCTGAAATCACTTAAGCTTGAGCAGTGCATTGAGAGTTTATGGTTATCACTAACGTCAGAAATCCATTGAGAAACAAAGACAAGCAGGCAAGTAGAGAATAGAGACTGTTGGTAAATAAT
Organism: Lepus europaeus; assembly: GCF_033115175.1. Classification (NCBI taxonomy): domain Eukaryota; kingdom Metazoa; phylum Chordata; class Mammalia; order Lagomorpha; family Leporidae; genus Lepus; species Lepus europaeus. The sequence goes on from NC_084832.1 coordinate 119,351,946, forward strand.
GGCATTAAAGGAAAGCCTAGACTTGTGATCGTAGGCTTTGAGGCTTCTCTGTGGAATCTGGGGCATGGGTTATGAATCAGCCAGTATCTGCTTGCAGACCGTGGTGTCTGGCCTTCAGATCCTGCACCTGAGGGGTACCTGCTACCCGAGTTTGAGAACTGGAGACTTGCATGTACAGTGTTATGGGTAGAGCAGTGCTGGCTTCTGCAATTACCTAGAAGTCACAAGGAAAAACTGCAAATTGGCCACTAGGTGCCGCTTTTCCTTTTTTAATAGTGCTTTGTTTTCATTCAAAGATTAATTTTTCTAGGTCCATGGTGCCTGTGAGAGGCCTCTGGGACTTTCACGCTTGGGAGAGTTCGGCGTCTCTGCTGTGGGTGTTTTATGAGAAAAGCTTTCCAGAGGAAGTCAAGGAGGACCCTGCTCACACAGAGAGCATTGGCTTGGGGAGCTTTCCAGACGTGGTGCAGGTCAGAGCTGAACTTGGGAAGCCTGTGCAGCCTAGCACATGCTTTCCGGTGTGTTTGAGCATGGGTCGTGTGTGTGTATCACCACTCCTGCCTTCCTAAGTTGAGGGATAGCTTTTACAGTTTTCAGCTCTTTGCCATTTCACTTGTTCTTATCTGTGTACTGGTATTTTTAAAAATGTTTTGGTAAATAATGAAGAGTGAAATTCAGTTATTTTTTATGATAATTACCGGTTTGTGGTTTTTCTAATTTAATAAACAAGCCCCTGGGAAGTATCCTTTACTACTTTCCGATATGGAAACATCAGTTAGGGAAGCAACCCCATGCTGTCCAGCCACGGGACAGAGGGGTTTGTTGAGCTGTGGTACTGTACACATTTTCCACTCTGCTCATCAGGGTGTGCTTGCTGCTGTAAGAATTGCAAGAGCTCGAGGTCTTAACCCAGTAAAACTTTTTTCTGCTCACATCCTGTCCCGATATCCTCGGCACTGCCTGTCCCTCTGACTCCTCTCTCTTGCCACCTCTCATCTCTGCTTTCCTTTGAGGTGGTCTTACCCCTGATGGGTCCTGTCCCCGTAGTGATGCTCAGAAGCTCCAAGCACATATCCCTAACTGGCAGTCTCAGGGGAAAGGCAGCTTGTCTGTTTTTTGGTAATGTACACCACTGTGACTGTTGAGTGGGCCTCTGCATCAGTTTGGCTCACGTTGACTGTTCCTGTGTCTAGCAGGCAGCAGTATGCAGACTGGCCAGGCTTTGGTCCTGTGCCCAACCCTGGATTGAGCCAGGTGAGCAGGCCCTGATGGAATGCCAAGAACAGCATGTTGGACTCTTTCCATCTTTACCATTGCCCACAGAAGAGCATGTTTGGTGGAAGCCACACAAGGCATGCATATGAAGCCTATTGCAGTAAGTAGTATGACTGCACAGATGAAGAGAGCCACTTACAGAGGCAGGACTGCAAGGACTGAGGGCCGACTGGAGCAAAAGGCGTGAGTAATGACTCGAGTTTCTGGCTTGGGTATATGGGTTGCAGTGTAACTCCAGAAAGTGAGACATTCTGAGAGAAACAGCCTCAGGGTAGAAGATGTATCTGTTTGGGACAAGTTGAGTTCATCTAAGAGATGTCTGGTAGACAGGTGGATTTGTGAGTTTGGAGGCTGGGCGAGAAATCTGAGTTGGGCTGTTTGAACCTCATCTTCTTCATTTGTGAAATAGACATAAGAATGCTTATTTTGGGGTGAGCACTTGGCAGTGGTTAAGACTCTGCGTGGGAGCCTGCATATCATGTTGGAGTGCCTGGGTTGGAGTCGCAGCTTTACTCTCCAGCTTCCTGGGAGGCAGCGGGTAATGGCTTAAGTACTCGTTCCCTGCCTCCCATATGGGAGACTCTGAGTGCGCTCCTGGCTTTGGCTTGGTTCAACCTGGCTGTTTTGGGCATTTGAGGAATTAACCAGTGTACAGAAGATTGATCCACTTACCTGTGTGTGTATGTGTGTGTGTGTGTGTGTGAAAGAGTGAAAAGAAATACCTTTCCAGGCTTTTAGGCTGTGTACCGTGTTTCACACATAGTCTGGTTCTTAGCAGTAGTGACAGTGCTCATTATAGCTCAGTTTATACGATCATAGTGTGACAGTGAACAGTGGGGAGTTAGTGTCACAAGAAGCTTCAAACTATGTATCTGACAAAAATAAAAGTAGTGTCAGAGTATCTTAAATCTTCCAAACACTTAACTCAAATGTCAGAGTAGGAATTTCGGGGACCAGCATTGAGGCACAGAAGGTTAAGCTGTTGCATGCGATAAAAGCAACCATATGGGCAGCAGTTCAGTTCCTGGGTGCTCCACTTCTGATCTTACTAATGAACCTGGGAAAGCAGCAGAAGATGGCCCAAGTGCTTGGGCCTCCTGCCACCCAGGTGGGCAACCCCCAGATGGAGTTCCAGGCTCCAGACTTCAGCCTGGCCCAGCCCCGGCCTTGTGGCCATTTGGCGAGTGAATAGAAATTGCTACCCCATGCAAAACTTGATTACTTGAGAACCCAAGTGAGAGCGGATGTTGGGAAAGGTGCATGTGACCAGCAGAGAGGCAGGCGGTTGGCTGCTGAGAGACATCTGAAAGGCATCTTTAGAGAAGGTCTGAACGTTTCCTAATAAACAACTCCATTTGTTTCTGTGTAGATGCTCATCTTGGGCTGTGCTCTCAGAGGCAATGGAAAAGGCAAGGGCGCCTTGGTCCTGGACACAGCGGTTTCATGGGAAGACAGGAAAGCAGCAACCACAGGACCTGCTGCTTGCTGATTTCAGTGTACCAGGGTGCTTCCAAACATTCACGGGTAAGTGCAGTTACAAGTTGTTTATTTTGGTGCAGAACAATCTTGATATCCATGCATAGGTTGTTGTCATAATATGCATTTTCCATGAACTTTTTGAAGATCCCCCATGTGCATGGGTTTCAAACATTTTCAAACAAAAATAAACTTACCTGTTAAGTCCATTTTCTGTGAACTTTTTGAAGAGACGGAGCACCATCTGCTGTTTGACTCCTCAGATGCCCACGGTGGCCAGGACAGGACTGGGCCAAAGCCAGGAGCCAGGAACTCAATCCAGGCTTCCCATGAGGATGTCAGGAATCCAAATCCTTGAGCTGTCAGTGTTACCTTCCAGGGTCTGCATTTTCAGGAAGCTGGAATCAGGAGACAGAGCCGGGACTTAAACGCAGGCACTGCGGTTTGGAACGTGGACATCTTAACCAGCTTCTCAGACACAAGGCCAAGCACCTGCCCCACATGTCATCCCTTTTAACTTTGGCCACCTTCTGTGCTGAATGCCCAGCTGCTGTTGTGAGTACTGGACACTGTGGAGAACTCTGTCCATATGACAATTGCGTGTTGAGTCACTGAAGACTTGTCTCAGATTCTTGTCCAGTTGTGTTGCCGGCTTGGATTTACACTTTCACAGGCAGTCCTAGCTCTTGGCTGACTGTCAGACTGTTGCATTTTACCTTCAAGGTAAGTACATTGAATAATTTTATATTTTGAAATGTGAAGCCTAAATTCTGTAAATGTCGAGCTTGATAGAACTCTTGAAGATCTAAGACTCGGTTGACTGAGCTTCTCCTCTCCCGGCACTGATATTGAGACCAAGAGCACACAGTTATCTGACCGTTCAGTTAACTGGGAGCCCAGAGTGTGCTAGTCACATAACAAAGACCAAGAAAAAGTCACTAGTACTGCCTGAAAGGTTAATTATATGAAAGAAAAGATCACAGATAAAATATAAAAATTCATAAATAGGAATAAAAGAACACATCTATGTCTTTGTAATAACATATTAGAGGCATATTTCATTTTTATATATTTGCTTGTCACGTGCAAGCCGGAGACAACCAGAGAGCTCTCATCCACTGGTTCATTTCTCAAATGGCTGCAGCAGCTAAGTCTGGACTAGGCTGAACCTGGGAGCTAGGAACTTAATCCATGTCTCCCACATGGGTGGCAGGATCCCAACACCTGCTACCACCCAGGATCTGCGTTAGAAGGAAGCTGGAACCAGGAACTGGAGTCTGGACTTGAACTCAGGTAATCTGATAGGGACTGTGGGCATCTTAACTGGTGTCATAACCATTAGGCCAAAGACTCATCCCCGTATTTCACTAATTAGTTTTTTTTATTATTATAAAAGAATTTTAATTGTTGAATATTTAAAAGTACATAAAGATGCTAGTAAGAAAATGTAAATCACCTGTAATGTCACTGCCTAGTGAAAAATTCAGTCAACATTTGAGCATTCTCTTTTTCTAGTTTTTTATAGTCTAATGATTTTTAAAAGTTACAGTTGTGTGGTATTCTTGTATTTTGCATGTGAAGGTAATACATATGTATTGGTTAGAAGTTAGCTTGTGTTTGTAATGAAGTCAGCATATGAAAGGGGTACCTGCTCCCCGTGTTCACTGGCACACTGTTCACAGCAGGTAAGATGTAGATGGAGTCAACATCTGAATCTGAAGGGATCAAGAAATTGTGGGTGTGCAGTGCACACGGAATAGGATTCAGTCCTGTCAGGTGCAACGTCGTGGATGAACTGGAGTCTGTGAAAGGAAATCAGCCTGGTGCAGAAACACACGTGTCGCACGGTCTCCCTCAGGTGTGGAGTCCAGAGTGATTCTTCTCTGAGAAGGAGAACGTAACGGGGTCACCAGAGGCTAGGGAGGGGAGGCGGGGGTGGGGATGAGAAGAGCTTGGTCAGCGGAAACGAAGTTCTGGTTTTTTTTTTTTTTTTTGAAGATGTATTTATTTTAAAGGAAAAGTGACAGAGGGAGAGGGAAAGGATGAGGGATGCCCACTGGTTCACTCCCCAAATGACTACAACAGCCACGTCTGGACCAGGCTAAATCGAGGAGCCAGGCACTCCATCCAGGTCTCTTCCATGTGAGTGCAGAGGCCCAAGTGCTTGGGTCTTTTGGTGCCTTCCCAGGTGTGTGAGCAGGGAGCTGGATGGCAAGCAGAGCAGCTGAGACTTGAACGGGTGCTCCAGTGTAGGATGCCATCATCACAAGCAGTGACGGAAGCACTGCACCACAGCACTAGCCCTCGGAACAAAGTTACCGTTAGATACAAGGAACCAGTGCCGGTGCCCTGTTACACGGTAGAGTAACTCTAGTTAGCAGTAGCGCACTGTATGCAGTCAGACATCACTTAACACCAGGCAGACACTTGTTAGGGCGTTTCATTGTGGGGCAGACAGCACCGAGTGCCTGGCACAATCTGAGAAGCGTAGGCCCGTCACTTCTGTGGCCCCTTGATGAAATCAAGAGACTCGGTCAACATGAGATGCGTTGGGCTGCTGCCATGGAGCATGCACACTGCACACAGTAGCTTTGCTTTCCATAGTAAGGAGAAGGAGTGCGCTCTAAAATAACCGTAAATGGGGCCGACCTTGTGGCGTAGCAAGTAAAGCCACTGTCTGCAGTGCCGGCATCCCATGTGGGTGCCAGTTTAACTCCTGGCTGTTCCACTTCCGATCTAGCGTCCTGCTAATGGCCTGAGAAAGCAGCAGAAGCTGGCCCAAGTGTTTGGGCAAATGCTACCCACAAGAGAGACCTAGATGAAGCTCCTGGCTCCTGGTTTCAGCCTGGCCCAGCCCTGGCTGTTGTGTCCATTTGGGGAATGAACCAGTGGAGGGAAGATTCCTCTCTCTCTCTCTCTCTCTGTCTCCCTCTCTCTCTCTCACTCATTTTTCCTCTCTCTCTGTAACTCTTCCTTTCAAATAAGAAAACATATCTTCTAAAAATATTAAAAAATAAAACCATGCTGGCTAGCACCTTGGCTCTATAGGCTAATCCTCTGCCTGTGGCGCCAGCACCCCGGGTTCTAGTCCTGGTCGGGGCACCAGATTCTGTCCCAGTTGCTCTTCTTCCAGTCCAGCTCTCTGCTGTGGCCTGGGAGTGCAGTGGAGGATGGCCCAAATCCTTGGGCCCTGCACCTGTATGGGAGACCAGGAGAAGCACCTGGCTCCTGGCTTTGGATCAGCGCGGTGCACCGGCCGCAGCACGCCAGCTGCAGCAGCCATTGGGGGGTGAACCAACGGAAAAAGGAAGACCTTTCTCTCTGTCTCTCTCTCACTGTCCACTCTGCCTGTCAAAAAAATAAAATAAACCATGCTAAAAAGTAGAGGGTAGTAAATACTTATACTTAGTAGCAGCAGTTTATTGTCAAGTATTATGTGCTCCATGTAATTGTATATTCTATATCTTTATAGGATGGTGGTGCAGTAGTTTTGTTTATGCCAGCATTGCCACATACACGTGCATAATTGATGCGTTGTAATGGGCATCACTAGGTGATGGGAAGCTTTCAGCTTGGTTACAGCTTTAGGGGACATCCTTGTGTATGAGGTCTCCTTGACCAGGATATCAAAATACCTAGAAAATGTTGAATGTCCTTACTGCAAAGATATGCTGAACCATTGAAATTAGCTACAAATACCGGAGTTTGACATTGATCTTTCCATTATGTGATAGGGTACCACTGTTTCTTCTCTTTTTTGGATTTTATTTTCTGAAAAGTCTTAGAAATACAAAATATTTTCATGTTTATTTATAAAATATAAAAATAATAGGGGGGTAGTGGTTTCTTGTGACTTCAGCATTCCCTTTTAAAGTATTTACCCGCCTACCTATAGATCACTTAAATCAGTGCATTACATACACTATGTTAAAGCTGAAAGCTTTCCAGAATAGTTTCCATGTGTTTAACATTCTTTTAAGCTAATGCTATATATAGAGATCTCATTCCAGTATGTTTATATTGAAGCAGTCTGCCCAGTGCTACAAACTGTATCCTCTTGAATTGTTGCAATTATAAGGATACAAATGAAATCTAGCCTTTATTAAAGTCCTAACTATGGCTGGCACAGCTCCTAATCCTTTTGCCTGTGTTAATTTAAGGCTTGGAACAAGCTGGAGGGTAAATGCTGGTGGTGATGAGGACACTGAGGCCCAGAGTTGGGTGGCTTGACCAGGTTACCCAGCTCCTAAGTGTGGAGTCAGAATGCAGACTGGAGCAGCCCAGGATGCTCTTGCCCACACATCTCTATTAACCGCAGTTCTCTAGTCTGCTGTGGTGCGTTCAGGTCCTTATACCTTTCACACCATCCCTCCAAACCAGTGCACAGCAACTTCTTTTTAAATTATAAAAAAAAAAATCAAATTTCTTATCTTAACCGTTAAGTGTACAGTTGGTAATGTTAACCAAATTCACATGGTCAGTCATGCAACCAGTCTGTAGAACTCTGTGTCTCACAAAACTCAGACTATACCCATAAAAAACAATCCCCCATCTCCCCAGCCACAATCACTGTTCTAGCAGTTTCCGTGAGTTTGACTATTTTGAATACCAAATAATTCCAGTCATTAGAAGTATTTGTCTTTTTGTGACTGGCTTATTTCATTTAGCATACTACCTTCAAGTTTCATCCACAGGAGTATTTCCTTCTTTTTTGAGGCTATATAATATTCCATAGTATGTGTAGACCACATTTTCTTAATGCATCCAAGCATTGATGTACGCTGTTATAAATAACACTGTGAGGAATGTATGTGTGCAAATATCTACTCAAGACCTTCTGTTTAGTTCCTTTGGGTATAAGTCCAGAAATGAGATTGTACGTGATCATATGGTAACTCCATTTTCAAGGTGTTTTTTTTGTTTGTTTGTTTGTTTTTTGAGCTCTCTGCTCTTTTCCATAGTGGTTGCACCATTTTTATTCCTAACCAACATCACATAAAGATTCCACTATCTCCACATCTTTGCCAGTTCTTGTTATGGTCTGTTGTTTGGATAGTGACAATCCAGATGGCTTCAGGTGATATTTCATTGTGATCTTGCTTCATCTTTGTCTGATCATCAGTAATGACAGCCTCTTTCCACATGCCCATTGGCCACTTGTGTGTCTTCTTTGCACAGATATCTATTCAAGTCCTTAATTGAGTCATTTGGGTTTTTTTGTAGAATAGTAGGAGTTTTGAAAGTATGTTCTAGGTTTTAACGCCTTACCACATACGTGATTTGCAAATACTTTCTCACTTCCTATATGTTGCCCTTTCACTCTATTGATTGTTTCCTGTGATATACAGAAACTTCTGTGCAGTTTGGTGTCTCAGTTTTTCCCTTGTTGCTGGTACTTCTGGTGTTTGTTTCTGTCTCCACAGCTGAGGCATGTGTCCTATTTATATGAAGGAAAAGCATCAGAAACTCTTAAATAACGTAATGAAAGCCTTAGGAAATTCCTCGAAGTGCGTGGTATGAAAATAGTATTGACAGGCCGGCACGGCTCACTAGGCTAATCCTCCGCCTGTGGCGCCGGCACCCCAGGTTCTAGTCCCGGTCGGGGCGCCGGATTCTGTCCCAGTTGCCCCTCTTCCAGGCCAGCTCTCTGCTGTGGCCCGGGAGTGCAGAGGAAAGTGCTTGGGCCCTGCACCCGCATGGGAGACCAGGATAAGCACCTGGCTCCTGGCTTAGGATTGGCACGGTGCGCTGGTCATAGCGCGCCAGCCGCAGTGGCCATTGAGGGGTGAACCAACGGAAAAAGGAAGACCTTTCTCCTTCTCTCTCTCACTGTCCACTCTGCCTGCCCCCCCCCAAAAAAAAAAGAAGAAGAAAGAAAGAAAATAATATTGACATATCTTCACTGAGTTCAGCATAGTGTGTAGGAGAGACTAATTCACATACCTGTATGGGAAGAAATTGGAAAAGGAAAAAAAAAAAAAAAAAACCACCTCTCCCCCTAGATATGTGGAGGATCAATAGCAAGGACACAGCATTTATGCCACCAGTTGTCCCATACCGTGGTAGACGTGGCTGAAGAAATGCCACAATTCTTCAGAACCCAGATGGCCTTCTAAACCCTTCCCAACATCAGAGGGCTCCAGGCACCCATTCACAATCAGCTGAGGTGACGTAACTGATAAACTCTCTCTTCCTGTCCTCAGAAATACTTTCAAAATCATGTGAATTAAAGCAGGATCCCCCTAATTATGCTGCATTGCAAGGGCTTATTAGTTCTCTCATTAGTTAATCAATCATTTCCTAGTTGATTTGGTTTCATTGTTCCTATTAAAATGCTATGAAATTAGTTTTGTAGAGATAGCATTATTGAAGCAAGCCTCTGATATTTCCCATGGAATTCTCATTTATAACCCTGCTGTCAAGTCTCTGGGAAATGTTAACTTTAGATAAATTAGTTCATTGTCTAAATACTTTAATCAGCTCTCATCAACTTTAGGTTATTCTACATCTTATCCAGCTTGTGGAATGTAGTGTCCACGAAATGTTTAATTTTTAAAGGTTAAAAAGCAATAATATTTGAGGACAAAACAATATTGTTTACTTAACTCAGAATGAAAATTTCCAAAACAGGAAGAGAAAAGAAATTCCAAAGTACTACCTAATGTTTAGTGATTATTTTAGACCAAGATGAGTAAAAAATTGAAGTTAAGCTACAAATGAAGTATGGTCATTATTAATAGAATATCTGCCTGGTATTTTTTAAGTGATTTATTTTATTTATTTGAAAGGCAGCATTAGAGAGAGAGGAAAAAAAAAAGAGATGGAGAGACAGAAAGAGAGAATATTCCGTCTACTTGTTTACTCTCCAAATGCTACAGTGACTGGGGCTGGGCCAGGCCAAAGCCAGGAGCTTTTTCTTTTCTTTTCTTTTCTTTTTTTTTTTAAAGATTTATTTATTTATTTGAAATTCAGTGTTACACAGAGAGATAAGGAGAGGCAGAGAGAGAGAGAGGTCTTCCATCTGCTGGTCCACTCTCCAAATGGCCACAATGGCTGGAGCTGTGCCAATCTGAAGCCAGAAGCCAGGAGCTTCTTCTAGGTTTCCCATGTGAGTGCAGGGGCCCAGGGACTTGGGCCATCTTCTCCTGCTTTCCGAGGCCATAGCAGAGGGCTGGATTGGAAGAGGGGCAGCTGGGACTCAAACCAGCACCCATGTGGGATGCTGGCACTGCAGGCGGCAGCTTTACTCACTACACCACAGCGCCAGCCCCGCCAGGGGCTTTTTCTAAGTCTCCCACATTGGTGCAGGGACCCAAACACCTGGGCCATTTTCTGCTGCTTCTCCCAGGTGCATTGGCAGGGCACTGGATCTGAAGTAGAGCAGCCGGAACATGAACTTGAGCCTATATGGGATGCTGGAGTCGCAGGCAGGAATTTTACGCACTGTGCCACAGCATCGGCCCCTTCCTGGTATTTTTTAAATATTTATTTATTTATTTATTTGAAAACAGAGTGACAGAGAGGAGAGACATAGAAAAACAGAGGGGGGGGGGAGGGAGGGAAAGGGGAAAGAGAGAAAGAGAAAGAGAGAGAGAGAGAGGTCCTCCATTCACTGGTTCACTTCCTAAATGCGCATAACAGCCAGGGCAAAGCCAGGAGACCAGAGCTCTGTTCAGATCTCTCACATGGATGGAAGGAACTCCACAACATGGACGTCATCTGCGCCCCCTCCCCACCCCCTGCAGCGGGGATTAGCAGAGAGCTGCATCAGAAGCACAAAGTAGGCGGATCTCAGACTAGTGATGTGTGATGTGATAGCCCAAGGAGAAGCTTGGCCTGCTGTGCCACAGTGCCCACCCCGTCTGCCTGGTATTCCATACAAGTGAGAAATCATGGATCTGAAGCCAACTACATAGTCCTTTAGTTCTAGATTTTTATGTGTTTAATAATTACAGTTTTGGTGGACATTTCTTATTGGTCCTTTTAAAGAAATAATAGAAAAGAAATTAAATCATTAAAATCACACCAGCAGTTACTTTTACCATGCAAGTTTGCAGAATATCTTAGAGCTTAATGTCTTCATCTCTCAGATGTGTGTGTTCACAGGAATATCCGTTCAAAGAACTAAATCTAGCCTTTTTCTTACAGAATAGCATACCGTGTCATGCTGAAAGGTAAACAGCCAATTTCTTAAACATAACCTAATACCAAAACAAAAGTCATCAAAATTAAATGTGAAGGCATGTTGTGGTGCATCAGGTAAAGCCACCGCTTGGGATACCTGCATCCCATAACACAGTGCCAGGGTTTGAGTTCCACCTCTGATTCTGATGCAACAGAGAGGCAGAGGAGGTGGTTCAGGTATCTGGGCCCCTGTTACAAATGTGAGAGGTCCCAACAGAGTTCTTGGCTCCTGTTTTCAGCCTGGCCCACCACTGGTGGTTGAGGGCATCTGTGGAGTAAACCAGCAGCTGGAAGATCTCTCTCTCCCCCTCTCTATCACTCTACATTTCAAAGAAATACATTTTTTAGAAGATTTATTTATTTGAAAGAGCTACACAGAGAGAGAAGGAGAGGCAGAGAGAGAGAGAGAGAGAGAGAGAGAGAGAGGTGTCTTCTATTTGCTGGTTCACTCCCCAGTTGGCCACAACGGCTGGAGCTGAACTGATCTGAAGCAAGAAGCCAGGAGCTTCTTCCAGGTCTCCCACGTGGGTGCAGGGGCTCAAGGACTTGGGCCATCTTCTGCCTTTCCAGGCCATAGCAGAGAGCTGGATCGGAAGTGGAGCAGCCAGGACTTGAACCGGCACCCATATGGGATGCCAGCATTGCAGGCAGCAGCTTTACCTGCTACGCTACAGCACCAACCTCAGAAATAAATCTTTTTAAAAAATTAAATGTCAAAATCTGCAGCAGTCTCAATATGGAACAATATCACACCAACAATATCAGCCAATTCTTGGGCCCCACCCCCAGGCCCCTTGGATCAGAAACTCTGGGTATAGGGGCCAGAAATCTTTTGTGTTGGGCCCTGCAGGTGATTCTGGATGCTGGGATTTGAGAGCCTTTGCTTGCTGCAGTTCATGTCATACACAGTTGGTCCGTCTTTCCCAGGCTCATTGAGGCCTCTCAGTCTTCGCGACCTTGGTAATTACAGAGTTTCTCCACGTATGAGGAACAGATTACAGAGCCACTCTGCTAAATATAACATCTAATGAGCAATCCAACAGTGACCCTCTCTGTGTAGCAAAACAGAGTACAGAAGTTGTCTGTGTATTTTTAGAACACAAAATTTGCCAACATCTTGAGGAAAACAAAAAACAACTTTAAAAAGATGCATTCTCTTTTATCACTAGACTTAGATGGTTGGGCTATAAATAACAAGAGAAAGAAAAACATAACAGGATAAGATGATCCCTACCAAGTTTGCCAATGTTATCTGTAGCAGTTGAAAGAGAAAGTAGAGCAGCCATTCCCTAGGATGGAAAACACTCTAAATGTATAGAGAGAGGGAGAGCTGATGCTTGCACATCAGGTACCGGGCATATTTGCTCCAGGGGCTGCAGGGATGTCCCGGTGTAGGTGCTGGCCTGCTCCGAGGTGACACCTGGCACCGGGCTATCTCCAGCCACGGCCACCTCCTCCCAGGTGTTCCTGCAGTCCCCCCGCCCAGTCATGTCCTCCTTCACCTTCGCTCTCAGAGCAGCATGAAGCCACTGAGAAACCTGTTTCCCTAGCCAGCCAGGCACGTTTAAAAACTCCTGGGTCGTTTCCATCCTGGGGGGACTCATCACACTTCTCCCATCATGATGGTGTTCCCTGGGACATGGTTTCTCTCCCTTGGCTCTCTTGACATTGGGGCTGGGCAGTTCTCTGTTGTGGGGCCAGTTCTCTACCCTGCAGGAGGTGCAGGTGCACCCCTGGTCTCCCCACAAGATGCTAGTAGCTGGCTCCCACTGTGACAGCAGGAAGTGTCCACGTAGGTGGCCAGTTGTCATCTGGGGAGAGGAGATGTACATACACTGTTTACCCTGAAACCCAGAAGCATTGCTCCAGAGATTCTCTTCTCTCTGTGTTAAAGGGGACAGGAAAAAAAAAATCCTTCAAAACCATCTTTCCTCTGATTGTGTCATTTTTCCTTATTTGTTACCTGCCATACACACACACACACGTAGTCTCTCCTTCCTTCCCTCCTTCTAAGCTTTTATTTCACTCACTCTGTGCCTGTGTTCTCAACTCCCTGACACCATTATCCTCTAGTCTCATTTATTCCAGAAATCCCAGCTCTGAATCAATTCAGCTCTCTGACAGTCTCGCTGCTACCCAACAGGTACCAAATACTGCTGGGGAAAATCCTAGGTCTGGTGGATTCCTTGCCCCCATGAGCCTCTGGGAGGCAGCACGAGGCTCTTCTCCCTCTCTTGCCAGCATGTCTTCTGTCCGGTCTGTCACAGAGTTTGTCACACAGCAGGAATTTACCTGTCTTGGTTCTGAAGCTGAGGCATCCAGGACCAAGGTGCTCACAGATTTGGTGTGTGAGAAGTGCTCTGCTTCTTAGATTATAATTGGCTGTCTTCTTGTCGTGTCCTCACATGGCATAAAAGGGGGTAGGGGAGCTCCCTTGGGTGCTTTTGTCTGGGACACTAATCCCTTTCATGAGGGCTCCATCCCGATGACCACCACCTGAGGCTGCACCTCTGGATGCCATCAGAATTCCATCACGTCCGGGGTTAGGATTTCAGTTTGAATGGGAGGGGGGCACAGACATTCAGACTGTAACATCCACCTTGGGTGGAGGACTCACAGGGTGTGTTGGACAGGTATCCGAATAATGACAGGAACAAAAGCCTGCTTGCCTGGCTTGGCTTAATTTGGCCTGTTTTGCCACAGTATTAACATTGTACTTGGAAGGATGGAAGTGTGGGGCAAAGGGCTCATCCAGAGACCTCTCCGGAGTGACCAACCCAACAGAGCCACAGCTGCCCCGCCAGAATGGAGCCAGAACTGTCCTTTCTCTAGCCGTGACCACGAGAGGTTTACTCAGTATGGATTTAGCAAGAGAAGAGCGAGGAAATAAAAGAGGAAGAGAAAGCAGTAGAGGGATAGGCCAGGGAAGCCATGAGCTACTGGACGTCTCCTTCAGGTTTCTCCTGGCAGTGTGTAAGAGGCAGGAGGAGCAAGCCTGGGACAGCTTTGCTGGTCTGTTACTAACCCCGTGTGTGTATTCCAGTGAGTTTGCTGGGAGGAAGCTTCTAAGACTGTGCCTCTCCAGCAGTGGGTTGCATCCAGGCTTCCAGGGGCACAAGACAAAGGCTGCACACATTTTTGAGCCCCTCCTCTGCTTTCAGCTGTGTCCCACCTCCCCATATCCTTCACCAAAAAGACCTTGCACACCCCAGCACCAAGTAGAGCCAGAACCCTCTTCTGTGAAGTGATCAGGACCACACACTGAGTAACTGACACCACTTACTAAAACAGGGAGTCACCACCAAAATGATACATGTATAGGTGAAACATGTCCTGTGGCCTTGCATTGGCGAATCTTCTGAGCCGGGCCAAGGCTTCTTTGAGTGGGTCTTTGAGTTGGAGCTGTGCAGCTCATGACCAGGTTCATTCTTTGGGAGGTCTGAGTTGGATGTCTCTGGGTGAAGCCATGTGAACACGCATCCCAGTCAGCTTTTTCTCATCCACACCTTTACATTCGTTGTGCCCACACCTACTTTGACCAAAAAATAAATCAAAAAGAAGTCATAACTTGTCTTTTAAATGATTTTTCATTAAAATTGTTTGATATGCTTTTATCCCTCCAGCTTATGTTATTAAATTTCATGCACACCTGGCCCGAGCAGGTGATGGGGGGCAGGACTGTTTAGGGGAGAGTCCCTGCCACTCCGTGTCCTTCCAGCAACGCCGCAGGCAGCCGGCCGCCTATTTCCTGGCCCCTTGTCAAGAGACCCCTTACCCTGGCTCTCAGCTCTCTCCCCTTCCTCCCTCTCGTGTCAACACCTCCTTCTCTTGGGCACTGAAACCCGTTGAAAACATGGTTATTCTTAAGCCCCCTGTCTTCCTCCAGCTTCCTCCCTCCTCTGCAGGCTGAGATTTTGAGAAATTCCCACACCCCTGGGATTCCTACTTTGACTTCCTCTCCTCTAATGTGCTTCTCTTCTCACTCCCCACCACCAGAATTCTCCTCATTGCTGACCTGGGTGAGGTCACCCGTGGCCCCCTCATCTCCACGTTTGTTTCTCGGTAATGTTGGTTCTGCATACTAGTTCCTCCTTTGTTGAATCTTGACATTTCTATGAGTAGAAAATCATACATTTTCTACTCCTAGTTTTTGTCTAAACCTTAGCACATTCAAATGTTGGGATTCTATCACCCTTCATCCTAGGCTTGCTTCCTTCCATTTTTGTTTGTTTATTTACTTGAAAGGCAGAGAGCGACACAGAGACAGAGGCAGCTCTGCTTCTTGATTCACTCCTCAAATACCCACAACAGCTGGGACTGGGCCAGGCCAAAGCCAGGGGCCTGGAACTCAATCCAGGTGTCCGACATGGGTGGCAGGGACCCAAGTATTTGAGCCATCACCTCATCGCCTGCTGCCTTTCAGGCTGGAATCGGGAGCAGAGTTGGGACTTGGACCCAGTCACTCCCATATGGGGTGCAGGTGTCCCAAGTCATGTCTACACCACAGCGCCAGATGCCAGCCTGCTAAGGTCTCCTTTCCGCTTCTGGAGTTTTACCACCACCTGTTGGCTGATGCTTCTCAGTCTCTTTCCATCCTGACTTTTCTCCTGAGCTCCAAAACTCTATGAGTCTGTCCAGCAGCCTACAGGACAGTACCTGCTTATGTGTTTCAGAGAGACCACGGCCCCAACATGTCCAAAATGCAGTTCACCACTTGCTCTTTTTCTGCAGCCTGCTTCTCCTGCAGTGTCTGTAATTTTCCTGTAGGGTACCAGGATCACTCGGTTTTCCAAGCTACTACTTGGAGGATGCTGGTCTCTCTCCTGGCTCCTCTTTACTCTGTACATCTGTTCACCATAACATTAGCTCAACAAATGCGCATGTGTCTGCATCGACTGACATAGAAAGAGTACCCATCCTTGAATAATGCTATTTTTCTTCCTGTTAGTTCCATCACTGCCTAAAAGCAGAAAAATTAAAAGTGAGAAATCACCCGGAATCAGTGTTTTCACTGCTTTGCGTAACAGGACTCAAATGTGGACTACCAGACCTGCTCTTTAAAGGACCTGTGAAGGGCTCTGGAGCTCTTTGTAAAAATCCTCTCTCCCATAAGCTGTACACTGGAAATTTATATTCATTAAATAAAAGTTAAAAAAAAAAATCCTCTCTCCAGTCTACATGCTGTGACCGAACATGGGGAGGTAAACCAGCAGATTATTCTAGCCGAGGTTAGACCTTATTGAGAAAAATCTCGCGGTCTTTGTGGCAATTCACCCAGACTTCACTCCAGCATGCTGCACACACTCAGTCTGTACGCACTTCCTTCCAAGTCCTTCAGCCTCCCCTCCCTGCACCTCACCTAACAGTTGAGCAAATCGTAACAGACGAGTAAGGTTGTCAACCCCAGAGCCAAAGGGATAAAAGGACCGAGGAGCTTTGAAAGAGGAGAAACAGAGGGTGGGGGGTGAGAGGTAGGGAGGTTGTTCATGTAGACTTGACTGTATGATAGCTCAAAACATAGAGGACTAGGACCACTGCAGGTCTTGGCGACCCGCAAGCTTTGAATGGGTCAGAAAACGTGCTGCACCCGAAGTAACATTTAGACCTCCCCGCCCGCACTGCCGCCATTCCACCATCAGAAGAGGAGGATCAGAAGCTGGGTTATGCAAATATTTCTTTGACCTATCATCTGCAAGCCAAATATTTTGCTCTGATCTCTGTATATACAACAGTCAGATAAGCATTTCATGTTTCAGCTGTCTTCATCTGGGAGAGGGACAAAGTAATTCATCACCTGCAACATATTTTGGACAAAATCATGGATAAAAATGAGTTTCTCAGTTCTAAAGACCTTCTCTGCAAAAAGTGAGTTAATGGATGTTAATGCAAGGATCACAACAAACTGCTGTTGGAGGGCCTGGGTCAAGGGACTGGCAGGGAGCTCTGTGGTTCCTCCTGATGTTTCCTCCTTAGGGACTTTTCCTGCATGACAAATGAGGTTTAAAATCTGTTGTGCCTTGGATCGAGTTAATTTTAACACTTGAATATCTGTACAGAATCAGTTCCCATCTGGTCACCTGAACGGATGAGGAAGTTAAATTACCTGCAGGGGATGTACTGTGTAAGGCACCAGGAGCGTAAACTTTCCCTCTTTGCAATTCCATTTCTCTGGCTAGTTATTTCTGTTGGTCCTACACAAGAACAACAGACTCTCTCTCTCTCTCTCTCTCTCTCTCTCTCTTTTTTTTTTTTTTTTTTTTTTAAATTTGACAGGCAGAGTTACAGACAGAGTGAGAGAGAGGGACAGAGAGAAAGGTCTTCCTTCCGTTGGTTCACCCCCCAAATGGTCGCCACGGCCAGCGTGCTGCGCTGATCCGAAGCCAGGAGCCAGGCACTTCCTCATGGTCTCCCATGCGGGTGCAGGGCCCAAGCACTTGGGCCATCCTCCACTCCCTCCCGGGCCACAGCAGAGAGCTGGACTGGAAGAGGAGCAACCGGGACAGAACTGGTGCCCCAAATGGGACTAGAACCCGGTGTGCTGGCACCGCAGGTGGAGGATTATCCTAGTGGGCCGTGGCGCCAGCCAGAACAACAGACTCTTAACAAAGCCAGCCTTCCCCACACCTGGAGAATCAAGAGAAGTGGATGAATTCGTTTCTTGGGCTTGGATTCCAGGATTAGCGGTCTAAAATCCCTCACCCAGGCTCAGTTGGGATTTTTCCAAGAGCAAAGCAGCTGGCTGCCTTCCCTGGCTTCCCCTTCTCTTTCTCACCTCTCTGTCCCCATTCACTGGCCAGTTTTAGCTCATGACCCTACTCCAACCACAATAGCCTGCTCTTAGGCCAATCTTATCAGCGCTGTGAGAGGTGAATTCTGTGGACCGTGCACAGGAGCACAGTGTTCACCCAGGGCTCAGCCCTGCTGCTCTCAGAAGAGAGGTCAGTGAGGTCATTTCCCAGCAGCCCCAAGGTCATACTGAGTTACTTGATCACATTTTCCTCAAGGCTGTTGGCCCTCTCCTCCTGATTCAGGCCTGTGTCTCCATTGGGTACCAGGCGAGAATCTTACTTCTGCATCCCCACCAGATGTGCCGGTCTGAGTGGCAGGCGTCCACTGATACTCCTGGGTATGTCATGGTGCCTGCCTCTCACAGAATCGCCTGTGTGATTGTGAACTTGCCAACTTCATCAGTTCCATGTGACTTCTCGCCAGCTTGTTAGCATCCAACCCTCTAAGCCTAGCATTGTTACTTCAGTGCAAACATTGCCAAATACATGTGTGAATGAGCATCAGTCTTTGCTCCCTTGGGAGCCTCTCCTTCAGGACTGGCAAGTGAGACTAGTGAGCATGGGCAGGTGTGTGTGTGCTGCTGAGTCCTCACTGAGCGGGCAGTGGTTCACACTTCGGTCAGAGTCAGAACCGGCTTCTCCCATCACCTGGGGGTGTAAAATAACGTTCATTGGCCAAGGCCCCTTCCGGGAGCTACTTAAAAACTATTTCAGGCACATGAGCCTGTCTTATAAAATCAGATTCTGAAAACTGTAGGCAAATATTAAGGTAAACTAAATGAACTGCGTAAGTGCTGGGGGTTTGTCCTTTCTGCATTACTGGCTTCATACAGTGAGCAGTGCGGAGGTGTCGGTGAGTGAGGTCCTCCCAGGGAAGAGACATTTTAGCATCTTTCTAAACTTTCCAAATTGCCACACTGAAGCTCTCCTTCATGTTTCCCATGTAAATAACAGAAAAGTAAAAATATATTTGTCATTTATGAGTAAAGATGGCTGTTGAGCGTTTGCATCTTGTTCTCCATCCAGAATTGCAGCATAGAGTCAGCTCCTGTGGTTGGTGGCAGTTAATCTCTACAAGCGGACTCTGACAAGTCGACATAGAGGGCTGGGTTCCCCTGGTCCTGTTTGCATGTAACCTGCCTGTATTTGTGATTAAAGACACCGTATATGCATTGTTGATCCATCAACACTGAATTCATAGCCAACAGCGCCATAACTCGTGCCTGATGGAAGTTTATCTACTACACATATTTTCTCCCCAAGCACAGCATGGCCTTCTTAGGCCTGGGAACAATAGCCGGCTCCTCGCTGTTTTACTTGGAGGTTGTTTAATGGTGAACTTGCCAACAAAAGCACAGAGCTAAGAGCTAGACCTTGGAAAGACCTGTTTACCACAGGGGAGCTGAAATAGGAGGCCGAGCGTAGCCTCGCTTCACCTCAGTTGGGAATGTGTGCATTGGGTGACTCGGGCTGCCCTGCCTGGGCCTGAGATTATCTCAAAGGCACGAGGGCATTTATTTTGGGGTTACCATGCACTTCCCTGAGTAGGGAAATTGGTGAACAAGGAACATGTGACTGACAGGATTGGCCCATGTGCGGTGTGCATGTGTAATCTTGTTACCCTCGCCCTTCTGCCCATGTCCTTGGCCTTCTAGGCATGTCCAAATAGGAATCTTTCCTTCC
The DNA here is from genome assembly GCF_033115175.1 of Lepus europaeus. Classification (NCBI taxonomy): domain Eukaryota; kingdom Metazoa; phylum Chordata; class Mammalia; order Lagomorpha; family Leporidae; genus Lepus; species Lepus europaeus. Next base: position 119,371,352 of record NC_084832.1, read on the forward strand.
TCTTGGCTGAAGTCCCCTAGCATTGCCCTCCCTGCTAGCAGGAATTGGATGTGTTAAGTTCAATCACATTTAAGAAGTCAGAGCTTATAAAAGACCTGTCTCAGGGAAATTTAGAATTTTCTAAGGACCTGCTCTTTAATCAGGTAGAGGAATGAAAGTTGGGCAGAAGGGTTGCTGAGTGATAGGGTGGACGCTGGGGGAGATGGAGGTTAAGGAGGCACAGGTATGATAGCATGCCAAGGAAGGGACCCCTACTCTGGGGACCAGAGCTTTCCTGCTAGGTCCACGGGTGTGAAATATGTCCTGTGGTGTTTGCGGTTCTGCACGGAGTTCTCTTGGGTGCTGGCAATCTCAGAGCCCACAATGCGTCCTCCCCCGGCCTCTCTCAGCATCCCTAGGCGCCTTCTCCACGTCCAAAGAGAAACACGCCTCTAGATTGGCTCCAAGTTTTCAAGCTGGTGAGATTGTGGAGCCGAGCCTCCCTCCTGTCCTAGAAGATCCTGTCCTCTGGATACCTCCCCCAGGAGCCATTTGGATGGGAAAGAACGTTCCATGGGAGCCAAATACGGCCGAGATTTGTTAGCTGGTTTGTGTGTGCGGTCAGTTGCTCAGGGTTTTAATGTTATGAAAAGTCGGTTCTGAGCGGAGCTGGTTTGGGTGTGCAGTCAGTTGCTCAGGGTTTTAATGTTATGAAAAGTTGGTTCTGAGCGGAGCCTGTGGAGATGAAAGCTGCCGCCCCGGCCTGAGCTCGGGGAGTCTCAGTATTAGTTCAGCGACTGTGTACACAGCTCTGAAAATCTGTGCTTCAGACCGAAGCCCAGCAAGAGAATGCAGCATTCTGTCCTGTGTGTTCCCTGAAAAACAGTCCCCTGTGCTCAGACATGCAAGAACAGTGAGGCCAGCCCAGCACTTCCCCAGAGGGCAAAGGTCAGAAATGCCCACAGCCTCCCCGAAATGAACAGCCTATACAAGAGGAAGCAGAAGACCCACAGGAGCCCGGCTGTGGGCGGACTTCCAGTCCTACCCCGCTGCCACCCCAGCCCCCCACCCCCACCCGCAGATGTGTCTCCAGCTTCCTGACTCCCCTCACCCCCCAGCTCCCTGCAGGGAGCTGCATGGAGCAAGCTTGGCTGAGGTCACCACTTCCTGGCTGATGAACTTTTTAGTTTATTTTTAAAACGTTTTTCCCCTTTTTATAAAAGATGCCAAGCTCTTTGCGAATATAGTTGAAAAATGCCAATAAGCAGCAAACAAATGGCCAACATCAAGGCTAACCCAGATGTAACCATTGATGAAGTCTGGTTTTCTTAGCCTTAGCCATGAATCACTACAAATCAGTATGTTTTCAATGGGATTATGTTGGAAATACAGTGCTGTGAGCTTTCTGCTCCCCTTGACAACGTATTCTAATCGTAGCTTCAGATGATCATTGTGAGCAGTCCATGGCTTCTCTTGCTGTGATTCTCTTCATCAATTACTGTTGCCAAGCTTTTGCATGAATCCCAGGGATTGTGTTCAAATACAGTGGCCTTCTATATCTGTGATTTCTGCCAATGTGGCTTCAACCAATCGCAGATCTAGAGTAGTCTTTTAAAAACTGTGTTTGTTACTGCACAGGACATTTTCTTCTTGTTGTTATTCCATAAGCAATACAGCATTTACTATTTATCTGAGAGAGAGGGATAGACAGAAAGGTCTTCTAACCGCTGGTTCAATCCCCGAGTGCAACGGCTGGAGCTGAGCTGAGCTGAAACCAGGAGCCAGGAGCTTCTTCCACGTCTCCCACGAGAGTGCAGGGGCCCAAGCACTCTGGCCATCTTCCACTGCTTTCCCAGGTCATAGCAGAGAGCTGGATCAGAAGAGGAGCAGCCGGGACTAGAACCGGTACCCATATGGGACGCTGGTGTTACAGGCAGAAGATTAACCTACTGTGCCCCAGCGCCAGCCCCAACATTTACTATTTACATAGCATTTATATTGTGTCTCAGGCATTATAACTGGAGATGATGTAAAGTCTATGAGAGAGAGTGGATATTGGTGACATAGCAGTTAAGCCCCATTTGGCGTACCTGTATCCTGTTTCACAGTGCCTGAGTTCCGGTCCCCCTGCTTCTGGTCCAGCTTCCTGCTAGTGTACCACAGGAGACAGATGTGATGGATGGCTAATGTGCTTGAGTCCCAGCTGCCCATACGGAAGACTGGAATGGAGTTCTAGGCTTCCAACTTTAGCCTGCCTCAGCCCTGGTTGTTGCAGGCATCTGGGGAGTGAACCAGTGAATGGAAGTGTGTTCTCTCTCTGTGTCATTTTGCCTTTCAAATAGATAAAGTTTACAAACAATGGAATGGGCCAGCACCGTAGCTCACTTGGCTAATCACCTGCCTGCGGCGCTGGCACCCCGGGTTCTAGTCCCATTTGGGGTGCCGGGTACTAGTCCAGGTTGCTCCTCTTCCAGTCCAGCTCTCTGCTGTGGCCCTGGAAGGCAGTGGAGGACAGCCCAAGTGCTTGGGTCCCTGCATCTGCATGGGAGACCAGGAGGAAGCACCTGGCTCCTGGCTTCGGATCGGCGCAGCGTGCCAGCCGTAGCAGCCATTTGGGGGTGAACCAACGAAAGGAAGACCTTTCTCTCTGTCTCTCTCTCTCTCTCTCACTGTCTATAACTCTCTCTCTGTCTCTCTCTTTCACTGTCTAACTCTGCCTGGCAATAAACGAAAAACAAAAAAAATAAACAAACAAAAAAAACATTGGAATGATGTGTATGAGTTAGATACAAATACTAAGCCACTTTTCCATAAGGATTTTAAGCATGAATAGCCTCGAATTTTGTTGTCCTTGCAGGCTGGGGGTTGTGATCTGGATTCAGTCTGCCATGGATGCCAAGGGATGGGTATAGAAAGCATAGAAAGCTTTCCACAGCCATCGGAGTGTGGAACAGTCAATCAGAATTCACTGCCTATGAGACCAGAGCTGCAGCCCATCCTGGGCGTTAGCCTTAGTATACTGTTTGAGTGGCAGGGAAGGAACTACAGAGAAGGTCCAGGAGCCAGGAGGATAGGGGCATATCAGGGAGGGGGCTCTATTTATCAGTCACAACAAAAGATTTTAAATATTTAACAGTCCTTTGGCTCATACTGGTGCAAGTTCTCTGAATATCAGAGCATCTATCAATATTACTAGCAGAGTGGCTGTGAGCAGCTTTCTAGGGAGAGCTGTGCCAGAACCCCTGATTACTCCTAGGGGCACACTTGCTAGGTCCGTGGGGATTTTAGTAAGGCATTCCAAACTGTATTTCTGTAGCTAGCACGATTTATACTTTTATCAAGTTATTCTCTTCTTGATCAAATTTGCCATTAAAAATCTGTGTGCCATGGAGTAGTTTGTTTGTATCATGGTTCTTCTTAACCCAGCAAATCTACATAGGTATAGGTTATTTCATTCCATGTGTACTTAATTCTAAAGGGGCCTCAGAAGCAAAGACGAGGGAGTTCCCACCAGGGAATGCCCCAAACCTGGAAAGGAGCAGGTTGGGGCACCAAATAAAGATGCACTTGATATGGGAGCGGTCAGTTGAAAGCGTGTATTAGGGGAGCTTAGGACGCACGGCAGGACTCCTCGCCCCTGATGGATAGTCAGCGAGGGAAAGGGAGACATACCATCTAGGTGTGGCTACAACCTGGGCTTAGGGTGTGGAGTTTACATGAGGGTTTCAGGAATTAGTCTCAGGGTGGGGATTCGCAGAGCCAGTTTCTTCTGTATTTTGGGCAACAACTGAAACACTGTTATCAAAACCTGGGGATGTTCAAGGTCCTCTTTGTGTTCAGGTCTGCAAAGAAAGAGGTGTACTGTGTTTCTCAGGACACGAGGAAAGCAGGAGGGGCTGAGGACCCTGCACAGATATTCTTCAGATGTAGAGCTCTTATATGTGCATAAAGAGTCACTAACCAGGACATTCACTGCAGCAGTGTTTGTCATAGCAACAGCAGCCCCCTGGAAATGAAAAGGAATGAAATATTCACGACTGTGAGGAATGAATGTCTTACATAATTTATGGCTATGAATATTATAAAATACACAGTGATTAAAAGGATGAGGAAAATGTAAGACTGACATGGAATGTTCTAGAATATATTAAAGAAAGGCAAGTTTTACAACAGAGTATACAGAACAATCACAGATATGTTATAGAAGAAAGTAATTGGGTGTTCTTTGAGACATGCGTAATATACCTCCATATATAAGTGTCCGGAAAAAATGCACACATCAAGATACACATATCAGTGTCTCAGTGTGAGAAGTGAAATTCTATGGCAAAGCAAAGATTTTCTCATGTTTTTGTCTGTACATCTCCATATGTTTGATTTCTTAGAATGAAAAGATGGTCTTTGCAACATTCCTTAAGGTATAAAAAAGATAGAAATCAATTCTTTTCTTTTTCACCTTTTAAAGAAAAAAAAATTTTTTTGACAGGCAGAGTGGACAGTGAGAGAGAGAGAGACAGAGAGAAAGGTCTTCCTTTTGCCGTTGGTTCACCCTCCAATGGCCTCCGCGGCTGGCGCGCTGCGGCCGGCGCACTGCGCTGATCCGATGGCAGGAGCCAGGTGCTTCTCCTGGTCTCCCATGGGGTGCAGGGCCCAAGCACTTGGGCCATCCTCCACTGCACTCCCTGGCCACAGCAGAGAGCTGTCCTGGAAGAGGGGCAACCGGGACAGAATCTGGTGCCCCGACCAGGACTAGAACCCGGTGTGCCGGCGCCGCAAGGCAGAGAATTAGCCTAGTGAGCCGTGGCGCCGGCCAGAAAATTTTATTTAAGTTGTTTGAAATGCAGAGCAACAGAGAAAGGGAAAGACAGAGATATCTTTTAGTACCCAAGCAGTTCACTATCCCAGTGACTAGAACCACTGGATCTGGGCCAGAGCAAAGCCAGGAGCCAGAAACTCCATCCTGATCTCCTACGTAGGTACCAGGGACCCAAGTACTTGGACCATCATCTGCTGCCTTCCCAGGCACATTACCAGGGAGCTGGATTGCAAGTAGAGCAGCGCTCTGGCTTGGGATGCGAGAGTTGCAATGGGCAGCTTAGCGTGCTGTACCACAATACCTTTTGCTATTTTATTTTATTTTTCCTGGCAGAAGAATGCTCTTTTCCAAAACTTAAAAAAAAATTTTAATTGTACATATTTATGTGATGCAGGATGATAACTGAATACCTGTATACAGTGTACAGTGATCAGGTCAGTTCAGATAGCTTGATCATCTCCCTAAATTTCGTTTTTAATGGTTTATTTATTAATTTGAAAGGCAGAATTACAGAGAGAGAGAGAAAAAGAGATATCTTCCATCTGCTGGTTCACTCACAAAATGTCCTCAACGGCCAGGGCTGGGCCAGGCTGAAGCCAAGAACTCCATCCTAGTCTCTTACATGGATGGTAGAGGCCCAAGCACTTGGGCCATCTTCTGCTGCCTTCCCAGGTGCATTAACAGGGAGCTGGATTGGAAGCAGAGTAACTGGAATTTGAACCAGCATTACAGGCAGTGACTTAACCCTCTATGCCAGCTCCTTCCATTTTTTAAAACATTGTGATTAGCACAAACATGTACAAGTATTTGTGGAGTACAGTGTGATGCTTCACTCAGTGCATACGTTGAATGTGTAGTGATCAATCAGGGTGTTCCCATCTCATCATTGCTTACTGTGTGCAGTCTTCAAGCTCCTCTCTTCTGTTTGTTCATCAGATACACACTGGCTCACCGTGAGCTGTGTTCATAGCACTGTGCTGTGGAGCACAGAACTTAGTCCAACCAGCTGTGCTTGGGTCCCTGTCGGGCAGGCTCCCTCTGTGCCCCACGAGACTGTAGTCCACTCTACTCTGCGTTCCAGTTGACAGTTTCTTAGCTTCTACATCTGAGAGAGGACGTGCAGCGTGTCTTTCTATGCCTCACTTATTTTATTTAACACGATGCCCTCCAGTTCCATCCGTTTTGCTGCAAATGATAGGCTCTCACTTTCCCAACCTTTTTTTTTTTTTTTTTTTTTTTTTTTTGAGAGGGAGAGGGAGAGGGAGAGGAACATCATCCAGGCATCCCACATGATAGAGCAGGGACCCAGTGTTGAGCTGTCACTGCTGCCTCTCTGGGTCTGCATTAGCAGTCGCTGGAATCAGGAACAGTGCCAGGATGCAAAGCCCGGCACGCTGATGCGAAGGAACACAGCTTAGCAAGGGTCTTAACCACCAGGCTAAAAGCATGTTTCATTTTCCTGAAATGTTTTCAGTGAAATTCCAGCCTGAAGTCAGTGTGTGTGTGATTGGAGCAGGGACGGGGGTTGGGCTCCCTCCTCAGTCTCCCGTCTTCTCGGCGACTGTCCCAGCAGCCTGCCCTGTGAACAGTGGCCTGCAGGGGACCAGAGCACAGACTGTTATGTTGTCACTGTCATAACTCTTAATCATTTTTTGCTAAGTGGGCCCACCTTTTCTCCTGGCCCTGGCCCTGGGCACCGCATAACCAGTCGTGTCAGTAGCACAGACACATTCCCTCAGTTCCTGAGTCTTTTGTAAACCTTCAGAGTCAGAGCACTCAGGCGCCAGCCAGAGGCTGGGGCCTGGGCGCTCTGAGCCTCCTAAGAAGATTCGGAGCTGTGCTCAGGTCAGTACCCAGATCCTGAAAGCACAGCTTTCAGGGGCCAGGGGTCAGTCTGTGGGCTCGAGGGATGACCATGCTGATGCCAGCTAGCATGGCAGCACTTCGTTACACAGCACGCCTTTGCACATGTCTTCCTGCTGTCTGGACCAAGTCCTAAGGAGCACAGGTTAGGTCAGAATCTGCATATGACATCAATGGAAAGGTTGTAACCAGTACTTCCGGCTGAAGGTGGAACACAGTAGCTTCTTCATTTCAGGGATGCATAGTGGTCAGTTTTCTGTTGCTATGGTAATGACATGATGTTGGCTGGGTACTTTATAAAGAAAAGAGGGCAGGGTATATGATTAGCACAGAGGGTGAGATCCTGTTCGGGACAACCACATCCTGTATCAGGGTGCCTGGGTCTGAATCCAAGTTCTCTGATTCCAGCATCCTGCTAATGGGAGGTGGAAGGTGATGGCTAAAGTGGGTCCCTGCCACTCTTATGGGAGATTTGGATTGGGTTCTAACTTCTGGCTTTGAACTGACCCAACCCTGGCTGTCACAGGCATTTCTAGAGTAAACCAACAGGTGGAGGATCTCTCTCTCTCTCTCTCCATTTAATATGTATAATATCTAATTGTAAGTATTATTATATTTGAAAGAGGGAGACACACACATATGATAAGAAACAAGAAAAGAGAAGAGGTTCACGCGCACAGCACCAGCTCCTGCTGTGCTGTGGTGAGGTCTCCTGGTAGCAGGCATTACAACAGCAGGCAGGAGTGTGTGAGGAGAAGAGGTCACATGGCCAGACAGGAAGCCAGAGTGAGACTGGGTCTCACAAGAACTGTTGGTCCCTTTTATTTTTTTAAAGATTTATTTATTTATTTGAACGGCAGAGTTACAGAGAAGCAGGCAGAGACAGAAATCTTCCATCCGCCGGTTCACTCCCCAAATGGCCCCAGTGACTAGGGCCAAGACCAGGAGCCTGGAATTCCATCCTGGTCACTCACATGGGTGGCAGAGGCCCGAGTATCAAGGCTGTCATTGGCTGCTTTTCCAGGTACATTGGCAGGGAAATGGATCAGAAGTAGAGCAGCCAGGATTCTAACTGGTGCTGCAGTATACAACACCAGGGTCACATCTGCTACACCACAATACTGGCCCCTACTTTTCCTCTTTTAACTTCAGCAGAAAAATTAAATTGTTTGGAGCCAGCATTCACCTCTAGTACCGGCATTCCATATGGGCATCGGTTCAAGTCCCTGCTGTTTCACTTCCAATACAGCTCTCTGCTGTGGCCTGGGAAAGCAGTAGAAGATGGCCCAAGCTCTTGAGCCCCTGCACCCACATAGGAATACCCGGAGGAAGCTCCTGGCTCCTGGGGATTGGCACAGCTCTGTCCATTGTGGCCAACTGGGGAGTGAACCAGCAGATGGGAAAACCTCTCTCTCTCTCTGACTCTCCTCTCTCTTATAAGTATGGGAAAGAAAAGGTTTTTTAAATTTAAATAATGTCTATGGACAGTTAAATTTAATATTCTATATTTGTTTTGTCATAGGAACTTCTGATTCATTGTGGCTTAAATCTATGTACAAACGTTCCCCAGTTGGGTGGGACAATGGATGATTCAGCTGTCTTTGCCACTTGCCCTCCATGGTCACGTTCAGCATGTGGGCCACATCCTTATTACCTTCCACAGTTGCTGAAGTCACCACGTCTACATCCCTGCTAGAAAGAGGGAGAAGAGAACAAAGAACATGTCCCTCCCTTTACATGCACTGCCCCAGGGTCGCACCCAGCACCTCCACCTGCGGCTCACTGCTCAGGATGGAGTCACCCGCAGGTGACAAGGAGGCAGGGAGGTACTGGGCAGCGATCTAAGGGTCCTCTTAGGACGGAACAAGGGGAGGACAGAGATTGAGAAGGAAGTAGCAGAAACCTGCAACAAACTGTCTTAAGATGAAGTCTAAAATGGATTGTTTGCACTTCCTGCTCCGTGAAAAGGAGATCCTAGCCGTGTCCATTCAGCTGAGGGCTGAATGACTTCATCTGTGCAAGGCATTTGCATGGTGATTGGTGCGGACATTCCAGAAGCTTCTTCTGTTATTTCAAATGCTTTACAGAACAAGCCATAAAAATAGAGATCATTCAAAAAAATATTTCTGGGCCGGCGCCGTGGCTCACTTGGTTAATCCTCTGCCTGCGGCACCGGCATCCCATATGGGCGCCAGGTTCTAGTCCTGGTCGCTCTGCTTCCAATCCAGCTCTATGCTGAGGTCTGGGAAAGCAGTAGAAGATGGCCTAAGTCCTTGGGCCCCTGTACCCACATGGGAGACCAGGAAGAAGCTCCTGGCTCCTGGCTTCTGATGGGCACAGCTCTGGCCATTGCAGCCATTTGAGGAGTGAACCAGCAGGTGGAAGACCTTTCTCTCTGTCTTTCTCTCACTGTCTAACTATCTGTCAAATAAATAAATAAATAAATAATATTTCTGCACAGACATAGCAAAGGATTTTTTCATGTTGAAGCTTTGGTTTCCTTCATGTCCTTTCAGTCACTTCTCTGTGTTCCAGGCTTAGCCCCCTTTTACACGGCGTGAGGAGCACAGCGCGCGCTGTTTCCGCAGTACCCACTCTGCACCCTGTGTCTGCCTCCTGTCACCAGTTCTGTGATTCTACGATTCTAATACCTGCACTCAGGGAACAACTGATGACCACTTGACGGCAGGGTGCCTTCACAGAATTCCTGCTCCCACATCTGGACGGGGAGCCAGACAGAAGCCTCACGGCCTGGGTGCCCCCTCAGGAACGGATTCGCTGCCTTCTCCGAGCCGCGTGGTTGCTGACACGGTCCAGCCTTCAGGCCGGTCCATTCCCTCCTCAGCCTTCACGCTGAGGTCACGTTGTACTGGGAGCAGCCGACCAGAAGCAGAGCAGAGCAGTGGCTCTGGGGCCTGGCCAGTCCTGCTCAGCTTGGTCGCTCCAAAGCCTTGTTTGGCTGCAAGGATTTTCTTAGTCTGCCCCTGCTCCGTCTGTTGGCTCCTTATCCCCGCCTTTTACCTTTGTAGCAGTTGGTCACTGCTAAACTTTTCTGTTCTCCTGACAGTCTAGGGGGTCTGGTTCCTGGGTGATCTGAGACAGGTTACAGCATTTCTTAATTGTCTGTCGATCTGTCTGTATCATCTTTACCTGTCTGTCTAGACTTATCTGTCCATCATCCATAGCTATCTATCCATCTATCATCTACATCTATTTCTATATTTATCATCTGTCTACCTACCTTCCTATCATCTGTGTCTATCTGTGTTTCTACTGTAAGTACCACAAACAGTTCACATATTCCTTTCCCCAAGAAAAGCAGCTGTCATGAGGAAAGTCCATCAAAAGGCAGAAGGACCTCAGCTTCAGAGATGAGATCCAGGAGCGCAGAGGAGAGAAGACGACAGGTGCTGGGAGCCTTTCCTGAAGGACAGTGGTCTGCACACAGAGGCCCTGGGACACCAGGTACGAAAGTGGGTGAGCATAGAACAGCATGAGACACAGCCCGGTGTGTTCAGGGACACTAACTTAGTAGGGTTAGCTTTGTAGGCTTTAGTCGTTTAACCAGCTGGGCATCCATTCCATCTTTATTGTCTCCAAGGTTGCCTCTCTCCATGTTGCTCACAGGGTCATAGAAGACTTTCACAGGTGACTTTGAGAGTCAGACGCACCCTGGATATCACAGAAGAGAAGTAACCCCCACACGACAGGGCTTTTCTTCTGCACCAGCGCCAGGGAACCGCTGCTTCCTTTTCTGATAGCTCAGAAACCAGGTCTTGTTTTCCAAACCCGGGCCTGGAGTTGATGGGTTCTTGCGGCATGACCTGGGCCCTGTCCCGCCTCTGCACGGAAATCCGAAATCCTCACTTTTTCTCCGCTGCCGCTGGCGTCTCTGCCCTCCTGCCTGCCTTCCCTCTTCCCTCCTTTCTGACATCTGTGCCTACAGAAAATCATAATGGTTTCTACCACCCCCAAACAGCTGCTTTTAATCTGTGGGTGATCCTCCTACCAGTTATATTTCTATGTAAAGAAAAACTATAGATGTGGGTATAAAGAAGGATTAACGCAGATGTCTTTGCCAGTGTTGCCTTAGCTTCTGCTTAATTAGTTAAAACATGAGCTTACATATGGAGAGAATTCATCAGCTGAACTGTCTCTTTATCTGTGTAAGTTCCAACTCCTTAACCTTGACACTGAAGACCATTGCTGGGGCAGGCTTCTGGCCTAGCAGTCAGGACACCACGTTCCTTACTGGAATTCTTGAGTTCAGTTCCCAGCTCTGGCTCCTGACTCTGGCCTCCGCTAATGCAGGCCCAGAGGAGCAGCAGTGGTGACTCAGACCCCTGCCACCTGCGTGGGCTTGAATTCCTGGCTCCTGCCCCTGGCCCAGTTTATTACCATTCACTGTGGGCCTGTGGGGAGTGAACCAATGAATGGAAGCGATCTCTCTCTCTCTCTCTCTCTCTCTCTTCCTGTTCTCTGCCTCTCAAATGGGCTTAATTTTTAAAAATACAAATTAAAAATGAAACAGTTTCCAGGCCAGTGTTGTGATGTGATGGGTTAAGCCACTGCTTACATGTCCACCTCCCAAACTGGAGTGCGTATTCAAGACCCAGCTGCTCTACTTCTGATCCAGTTCCCTGTTAACATACCCGGGAAGGCAGCAGAAGATGGCCCAAGTGCTTGGGCTGCTGCCAACCATGTAAGAGACCCAGACGGAGTTCCTGGCTCCTGGCTTCAGCCTGGCCTAGCCCAGGCTGCTGTGGGCATTTGAGGAACAAACCAGTGGATAGACAATCTCTCTCTCTCTCTCTCTCTTTCTCTCTCTCTCTGCCTTTCAAGTTAATTAATTAATTAATCTTTCAGAAAACAGATAGTTCCCCCTCCCTGGACAGCTTTCTCCCCTGTGAATAATGTCTGATTTGGATCGCACTTACCATGTGATACTCTTAAGACTGTTGCAGAGCTGCCCCGCCCCGTGGGCATCCTTCCGGTGCTCCTTTCTCTGCAGTACGTAGCACTTGTGTGGGCCGCTCACTGGCAGTCAGCATAAATGAGCGGTTGTTGTCACTGATCTCTTTCTAAGCTGCAGATCAAGACTGTCCGTTTACCCCTGTCTGACTTAGTGCAGCGCCCTAGATTCAATAAGCCTCTGATGAATATTTGATAGTAGAGGTGGGGCTGCTGCTACCGCCACGTAAAGGATTTCACACTCACGTTTTATACTTGAATATCCAAGAAGCTGCTGGCATTCCTTGCCCTGGTCTTTCTCATTCTGTGTGCTCTCGGATAGTCCTATAGTCCCCACTCGGATGTTACTCCTTTTTTTTTTTTTTTTTAAACTTTAGAGTTTTTGTTTGTTTGTTTGTTTATTTGAGAGGCTCCCATCTGCTGCTGTACTTCTTAAATGCCCGCAATAGCTGAGGCTGGGCTGGTGCTGGGCTAGGCCCAGAGCTAGCTCTCCCACATGGGTAGCAGGGACTCAACTACTGGAGCCTTCTCCTGCTGCCTTCCAGAGTCCACATTGGCAGGAAGCTGGAATTGGGAGCCGGAGGCAGGCCTGGACCCCAGGTGCTCTGATACAGCACGCAGTTGTCCCAACCAGCATCTTAACTGCGAGACTGGACGTCCATATGCAGACGTCACTGTAGCTTAGCGTCTAAGCGGAGAGGTTCAGAGATCTTATTTTTTTATAGCTTCTTTATTTGAAAAGCAGAGGAAGAGAAAGATACAAAGATCATTCCCCAGATGCCCATAATTGCTGGGGCTGGGCCATGCTGAAGCCAGGAGCCCAGAACTCAATTCAGGTTTCCCACGTGGTGGCAGGAACCCAAGCACTGGAGCCCTCATCACCTCCCAGGGTGATCATTAGCAGGAAGCTGGGTATGGGGTGTGTATATCTGATATGGGGTGTGTATATCCCAGCAATAGCTGCTTAACCCACTGCCCACAGTGCTGTCTCTCCAGATACTTCCTTCATAGCACAAGGTTTAACCCAGCTTCCCTCCCTTCCCAGTACTCCCTTGTCTGTTTTTCTTTCTCAAATTTAATTTCCTTATGAAGAAATTAAACTGTCATTTACAAAAAGGCTGGATACCAAGGGCTTCCTGCAGGTATGAAGACTGCTGCTGTCCATCTCCTACAGGCCAGGACCTCCACCCTCCTCCCCCAGGCTGTCGCTGCTGTTTTGGGAGGTGCTTTGTACACAGAGAATTTGTACATACTCAGAGTTCCCCTGTGAGGGAGATGTTCTCCCATTCAGTTGATGAGAAAAGCGGCACTCAGGTGGTGAGTAGAGTGCAGATAAAGAGGCACGTTCAAGTCAGGTCAGTCTAGCTCCTGGCTTCACCAGAATAGGAGAATAGACTGAGATGTTGTGGGGACAGGCGTCTGACATAGTGGTTGAGATGCTACTCACAACACCTGCATCTCATATTGGCTTTGAATCCCGACTCAGCTCCTGACTCCAGCTTCCTGCTCATGTGCCCGCCAGGAGGCAGCAGCCACTGTCTCAAGTACGTGCATGGGTCCTTCCACCTAGATTGGGTTCCGGGCTCTGAGCTTCAGTCTGGCCCAGCCCTAGCTGTTGTGGACATTTGGGGAGTGAACCAGCAGATGGAAGATCTTTGTTTGAATGCCTTTCTCTCCCTGTCTCTCTGTCATTCAAATAAATAAAAATTAAAAATGTGTCTGTTAGGAACTCCTCCGAGGAAAGGTGCTGGGGAAAGGTCAGGTTCCCAGGAGAATATCAGTGAGCACGTGTTTGCTCCTTTCAGTTCAGTTCCTGAAATCCCTGTGTCCCTGGGGATGCCTCTTGCTCTCTTATCCAGGACTTAGGGTTTGCTCAGTGATCAGCGTCCCTCTTGGGAAGAAGGTGTCACTTCACAGGACTGGCAGGGCCTCAGGTGGCCTGGTGGTGGGCACAGGGGACAGCTGGGACCGGGATGGGACAGTGCTGTTAGACCCAGCTGCAGGACCAAGAAAGTTGGCTTCCGCAGTGCTGAGAGAGCCTGGATGGGAGGGGGTGGCTTATGGAAGCGGTCAAGCTCACACAGATGCGGCAGGGGGATTGCCCAGTGGCTGTGGTCTCTGCTGGTGAGGTGTGCTCCCTGGGGGACCTGCAACTTCATTTGCATTTCTGTGATGGTAAAAAAGATTTCCCAAGGAGCGACCCATGATGGAGTGCTTTGAGTGGAGAGATGAGCTCAGGCCCTAGTGTGAGAGGAGGTTGCTGCTCCCACCTCACCAGAGACATTTGATTAGAGAAGGCTCTGAAAATGCAAAGGTAGGCCCCGTTGGGTGTCAAGAAGCCCCAGCGCTAGGGTCTGTCCCTGCAAAGCTCACATTGAAGCTGAGCTCCTGGGGCAGGAGCACCAGCGTTGGGGTGGGGCCAGGGGGTCTTTAAGAGGCAAGGGAGTTGTCAGGAGCCACTGCCACCTTGCTGCCGGGCTGGGAATGAGTGAGTTCTCACGCTTGAGGGCATGGATTTGCTTCAAGGAGAGCAGGTGTTCTACAGCGAGGCTGCTCCCCACCATGCTCGGCCCCTTCTGCTTGCAGCTGTTCGTTCTGCTTCTGCACCAGGAGTCGAGCAGTGCCTGGCCCTCACCAGAAACTGGTAAAAACACAAGGTTCCTTTTTTTTTTTTTTTTTTTTTTTAGATTGGTGAATTTATTTAAAAGGCATAGTTACGGAGAGTGAGAAGGAGAGAGAGAGAGGAGACAAAGAACTCTTCCACCTGCTGGTTCACTTCCCAAATGGCCACAATGGCTGAGGCTTGGCCAGGCTTAAACCAGGAGCCTGGAACTCCATCCTCGTCTCCCATATGATTGGCAGGGGCCCAAGCACTGGAGCCATCTTCCACCGCTTTCACAGGCACACGAGCAGGGAGCTGGAATGAAAGTGGAGCAGCCTATGCCCGATCCAGCGCCCATACGGGATGCCAGTGTTGTAGGCAGTGGCTTAGCCCTCTGCACCCTAATGCCGTTGCCCAACACCAGGCTCTTGGATCCCCAGACCTGTGAGTTAAAGGAAGCACTTTCCCTTACATATTTCACAGCCTCAGGTATTGTGCTACAGCAATGCAAAATGGACTAAGACACACACCATCCGCAGCTGCAGTATGAACATGAGATGTGCTGTAGCGAGGGCAACTGAGGTCTCAGATTTCAAGAACCTTTTTCTCAGAGGAAAGAGAGACATGAGACGGGGGTTCACAGAGACGGGGGAAGGATTTTGGTTCTGAAACCGAGGAGCCAAGAGCAACTTGCGAGGGACCAGTGCAGCAGCAGAGCTTAGAAATGTGAGAAATAGATTTAAAATGTCTGTTTCAGCCCAGAGCAGGTCAGCTCCGGTGGAACGCCGGCAGACACACTCACAGAGCATTTTGAAAATTGCAAAGGGAATCGGCAATGCATAATGCCTGGGAACAAAGAAGAAGGGGGCTTTAGGAGGGAGGGGGGGCCCACTTTCTCTGAGATGGAGAAAGGGAGTGGGATCAGTGAGGGAAACCACGTGGCTATTGTGAGTGGAGAAGAGGCTGCAGAGGAGGGAGGACCCCACCGGCTGGGCTGGCCACGACCAGCACACTTGCTATGGAGGTGGAGGCAGGCGAAGTCACTGCTCTCAGCGGGAGTGGCAGCCCAGTGAGGAAGGAGCAAGGCGAGATGGAAAGCAGCTGTGGGGGAAGTCTTCTGAGTTAGCTGTGAGGATCCCGGTGAAGAGTGGCCGGGTACAGTGGTGCTTAGGGGCACAGTCCCTAGAGGTGGTAAAAAATGAAATCAGGTGAGTAATGTATGTCAGATACTTAGGATGAGCACCTGGCATGTCGGTAACCATAGTACGCACTAGCTGCTCTTACTCCATTGTGATGTAACTTGTCCTAGAATTTTGGGATTTTTCTTAAAGAAACATGAGGTCACTTGGGACAGTGAAAGGTAGGTCATGATGTGAGGAGCAGCCTGAGGCTGAAGATGGGTCCCGCTCGCACTGTGTGAGGACGGGGGCGGTGGGGTCTGAGCTCCTAACTCAGCTGGGGTTGTGGGAAAGCCCGTTAGAAAAAGCGTGAGGCCTCCAGATGTGAGTTGTAAGCAAATGAAATGCTCACGGAGATGAGGGGGACCCAACACAGCGATGAAGGGGACCCAAAATGCTCCCACGTGTCGTAGCTACACAATACGCATTCATTCTGTTCCTTTGACAGCATTTAAAAGTGTTATTTTAAAATTTTTCTTTTATTTGAAAGGCATAGAGACAGAGAGTGACCAAGAGAGATCCTCCATCTGCAAACTCACTCCCCTGTGCCCACTGTATCCAGGGTTAGGCCAGGCCAAAGACAGGAACCTGGGTCTCCCACACGGGAGGTAAGGACGTACGTACTCGAGCCATTACCTCTGCTTCGCAGAGTGTGCATTCATTAGCAGCAGACTGGATCAGCACTGGAGGCGGGACTCAAGCCCTGCACTTTGCTGTGGGATGCAGGTGTCCCAAGTGGTAGTTTAACTGTTGTGTTACAGTGCCCACCCTCACAGCGTTTCCTGAGTTCCTGCTTTCTTCTAGTCACTTGTCTAGTGCCCAGGGTACAGAAATCAGCAAAATAGGCCGGCCCCATGGCCACTAGGCTAATCCTCTGTCTGTGGCACTGGCACACTGGGTTCTAATCCCTGTTGGGGCGCCGGATTCTGTCCCGGTTGCCCTTCTTCCAGGCCAGCTCTCTGCTGTGGCCTGGGAAGGCAGTGGAGGATGGCCCAGGCGCTTGGGCCCTGCACCTGCATGGGAGACCAGGAGGAAGCACCTGGCTCCTAGCTTCGGATTGGCGCAGCGTGCCAGCCATAACAGCCATTTTGGGGGTGAACCAAGGGAAGGAAGACCTTTCTCTCTGTCTCTCTCTCTCTCACTGTCTAACTCTGCCTGTCAAAAAAAAAAAAAAAAATCAACAAAATAGATTCCATTTTCCCCATGAAAACTGAATTCTAGTGGGAGCACCTGTTCCCAAAAGTTCATTGTCCATCCATAGCCTAAACTCTTTCCTTACATATTGTCAGTCTTCCCAATGAACCAATTAGTATGTATATTAGTTCATTTTCTTTTGCTGTAACAGAATACTTGAGGCACTTTATAAAAAGGTTTCTTGAATAGCATGGTGCTGGTCTCTTGAAGGGTCCCCTGGCAGCCGCAGGGAAAGTGAACTGGTGGCATATGGAAGGGGTCAAGTGCATGAGGTGCCCTTGGTCTCTAACAGTTGGCTCTTGCAAGGTGAGTGCTGTGAGAGCAGCGTGAATGAGTCCATGACCCCCTACACCAGGCCCCACCACAAGGGTTCCACCCCCTCAGCAGTCACCATACTTGAAGACCAAGCTCCCAGCCCATGAGCCTCTGGGAAACACCCTCAAACCATAGCAGTAGATATTGTTAAATCCATTTTCAGAGAAAGAAACTGTTTGTCCCAAACCAAAGAGCTAGAAAAAAGGAAAAAGCGTGTTTTCAGCACAGACGTGATTCTGAGTTCATCATCTGTAACTGCTTTGTGTTCTAGCTCTACGGTACTGAATATGTTTGGTAAAGCAATCTTAGGAAGGAAGGGGCTTATGACTTGTAAGGTTGGGATGTTTTGCCCTTCCCATGGGCATGGAACTCCCCAAGAATGCTGGGAGAGGATGAGGTACGGAGGGAAACTTGGTACTGAAGACCTGGAAGCAGGTGGAAATGTGCTGTGAAAGTAGAATAAGATGAAGGGTGGACTTTGAAGGACCTGAGGTGGGTGACAGAGCCCTGAAGTGGAGGAGCAGCCCCAATTTGCAGGGAGATTGCTGCTGTTTGCATGTTAAAGGCTTCCCCAAAGGCCCATGTGTTAAAAGGCTTGGTCCCCAGGGAGTGCTGCAAGGGATGATGGCTTCTTTAGGACTTGAGGCCTAGTGGGAGGTCCTTGGGTCAGTGGAGGCACTGACCTTGGGAGGTCGTTCTCAGGAGAAGGTTGCTATGAGAGACTGACTTTGGCCCTACCCTGTCTACCTTCTGACTCTCTGTGTGATCTCTGCTCTGCGTTTGCTCCACTGGCCACCACAGGCCCCACACCAGAGCTAAAGCCTGCACCCTACCTTTTGGACTTTTGTGAACAAAATAAACCTTTTCTTTTAATTAGTTGCTTCAGGGATTCCATTATAGTGACAAAAAGCTGATAGGAAGGCCAATTGCTTGCTCCTTCTGCTCCATGAGGAAGGCATGGGCGAAGTCATGCCCCTCACTGAGCCTCTGGGGAGAGCCAGGTGTGGTGCACCCCAGTCACCATTCAGAGGCAGTAGCAGGAGGACGGAGGGCTGGCCGGGAGAAGGATTGAGTTTCCGCGTGTGGTAAGAGGAGCGAGGCGGTTGAGATGCAGGCTGCAGGTGCGTGCCTAGAATCTTCCGAGAGGGAGTTGAAGGGCTGTGTGCCACATTCCGAGAGGAGTGTCAGAGCAGGAGAGTCCAACTGCAAACCTACCTGCCTTGGGGTGTACCACTCTTAAATGGCCTCCTCTCTGCCTTTGCTGCTTTGGGAAGGAGGCTCCGCAGCCCCACGACTTTCCCGGAGAACCTCTAGTTGCTGGTCCACTCGCTGAATGCAGAGGTATTTGTGATCACCCGGCTGGGAGGAGCAAGGGTAGTGCCAGGTATTGCACAGTTACGCCACCTCTTTGTGAGCTTGCCAGGAGCCTAGGGTGATGTCCAATGCCTGATTATTACAACCATGCTTTGCTCCATTTCTGAGACCCCAGATTATCCAGCTGTAGGGAACTGAAGACCTGGAGAACGTTCCCCCAGAATGTAAGTTAGAGATTTCGTCATTTGTCTTTCAAAGTAATCAACTACGTTTCTTTCAGCTAAAACTTATGCTTCTTTTTGACTGAAACTTAGGCTTCTTCAAACTTAGGTTTTCAAAAGTGATTATGAGTTCTGGGAGGACAGGGGAGGGGCTCATGCAGTTAGACCAAACAGTCCTAGAAGCCCAGGATATAAATACACGGGAATGAAGAAATGGGTTTGTTATAAGGCACATGCTGAGTGAGGGAGTCTGGGGTGAGGTCGAGATGCTGTGTGTTTAGCAGGCTTCCAGGTGGTGCACGTGGGGCTGGGGTGCATCCAGGTCTTGAGCAGGAAGTCCTTAGACTATAACCAGTTGGAAGGCAGCGTCCAAAGAGACTTTTTTTTTTTAAATATTTATTTGAAAGAGTTACAGAGAGAGGTAGAGACAGAGAGAAAGGTCTTCCACCTGCTGGTTCACTCCCTAAATGGCCGCAACAGCTGGAGCTGTGCCATCCGAAACCAGGAGCCAGGAGCTTCTTGGTCTCCCATACGGGTGCAGGGACCCAAGGACTTGGGCCATCTTCTACTGCTTTCCCGGGCCACAGCAGAGAGCTGGATCGGAAGAGGAGCAACTGGGACTAGAACCGGCGCCCATATGGGATGCTGGCACTTCAGGCCAGGGCCTTAGCCCGCTGTGCCACAGCGCCAGCCCCAAGGCATTGGTTTTAACAGAAGAAGTGTATTAAGCAATCTGAAGACAGAGTGAGATGACTGCAAAACTTGCCAGAATTTGTGGTGTAGATCATGATAATAAAACGCAGGGCAAACCATGGGTCCTCTCTGAGTCTCAGTTTGTTCTTCTAAAAAAAAAATAGAGATAATAATATCCACCTTGGTTGACCAACTATATGGGTTGTGAGGATTAAATGGAAGTGTTGCCATGTATGTAAGTATCGTTATTGTTACTGTGTTATTTGGAGTTCAAAACCTTACTAATTGCTCCTATTTTCATTGCTTTTATTTATTTACTTACTTATTTAGATAGATGGATGATGAGTGTTTGCTGTTTACTTGACACTGCATGAAGCACAATAAAGACTGTTTGGTTTACTACTGACAACTATAGTAATAATAGAAATACGAGTAATATTAACAGGACTAATGTTATGAGTATTAAGCCTAGGCTGTGAACTCAGCCTTCTTCTCCACAATGCAAGCTTTTCTCACTGGCTAGATCCTTGCCTGAGTGCCCATAAAAGATGAGGATGAGACATTTCTCATCATGTTATGGGAACCGAATGAGAAAGTATGTGAAAAGCACCCTGTAGTATGTTAGAGCCAATTGTAAGCCATCATTCAGATTCTAATTGTCATTTGCAGTGTGAGGAAGGGTGTGGAGGAAGAATTTGTGTGGGTGCTTGCATTGCAAGAAGCTGACTTTCTTGTAGATCATGCGTGGGGAAGCCATTGAGATGGCAGAGGGCTGCCAAAATAGGGAAATGTTATTACTTGTTTCACATTCCAGTGTTTGGGCAGGAGAGACCCAGAATAAGGCAGATCTCAGCATCCGTTCACCGTCCAGAGCTTGTAATTGCCTTAATGATGCCCAGTGCCTACCAGGAGACACACAAAACCATCTGACAGGAGCTGGGATGGAACTGGGCACGTCACAGTCTCCTTCCAGAAGGAGAGCCCAGGTTTAGTCTTCTTTGTCCCATTCAAAGCTGATGGAGCTGCTTTAAACTTTGTTGAAGCTTCTCCATCACCCACCTCCACTGTGGGTAAGCACACAGGTCAGTCCTGCTGCAGTGTGGCTGACCAGGACCTGGGTTGCCCATGTGGCTCTGCTGTCTCTCTGGTTCCTGGTGCCTCCCTCCTATCTCCCCAGTCCTATATCCCTGTTCCTAATCCCTGCCGTCTGTCATCCTTCCAGGAAAATCCCTTCCCTCATCTCTCTTCCCTTTTGTCCACCATCCTCTTTGTCCCTCGGGGTCCTGAGGGCCAGGCCACCCTCCAGTTCCAGGCCAGTCTATTGCTGTCATTCATCTGAGTAGATCGAGATGTCTTCTTCCTCTTAGGCACTGGGTGCAGTCCTTCTGATTTCTGCCAGTAAGTAGGAGTTAGGTTTTGTGCGCACCTAGAGCCTGCCTGTACCTCTTTACCTCTCGCTGTTTCCTTTCCCTTTTATTTTTCCTCACTTCTCAAGGACTCTTAAGCACCCACTTCTCTGCTCTCTAGTTAATGTTTGCTTGACAGCCTGGAGTGAAGGTTCCCATTCTTATGTGCCGCTGCTGGTGTATGTGTTGCTTGAACAAAGTCTTTACTAAAGCAAATTAAACATCTTCCCCTAAGTATTTACAGTCTGTACTATATACACCTTGAAGCAGTAATTCCACTCTTAAGGAAGTATCCTATATCATTTGAGATGCACTGAAAGTTACTACACAAGCTTACTGATTATGATGTTATTGATCCTAACAAACAGTTAGCAATAGCCTGGTTGTCAACAGTGGGAAAAGAGTAACACAAATGTCAAATTTAGAAACAAACATAGAAAAAGATTAGCAATGGTTAAGTGCAGATTTCTTTGTGAGTTATCTCTGTTTTTTTCCTAGAGTACCAGTGATTTTATTTTCTTCTGTTTTTTCCATTTTTCACAGTGTTCATATCATTATATAATCAGCAAGAGGCTTTAAAAACGAAGCTTTACACACAGACATACACACAGGCTGACTGTTGAATATTCCTCTCTGATCTTCCAGTTCAGGGACTGGCAGTGCCCCTGCCAGCCTCACATGTGAGATGTGTCCTTGGGGACAGCCACACACAAGTCCTTCCTGTGACTGTTTGAGCAGGGAAACCCTAGAGGTTACTGTGGGGTCCCTTAGACAGAATAGCCCTTTTGGAAAGGAAGGGGTTTGGGTCAAACTCCCTGGGTGGGGGGAGTTCGCTTGAAGTGAGCAGAGAGGATGTAGTTGCCAATCCTGCCATCAGATCCCTCTTGTCACCCTTGTCCTTGCAGTGCTAAAGAAATGGCTGTCTCGCCCACAAATCTGAAGGGCGAGACATCTCTGCTGAGACAGACAGACGAGAAGGAACAGCTGCCGACTGAGAAGAATGAAGGCTGTCTCCAGAAACACGACACAGGCGAGGGTGCAGCCAAGTAAGTTGGGGGGAGCTCCTGACGGCAGTGTCTGGGGTCCCGTCCGGAGACTTCCTCAGGCCAGTGGGATGCAGCCCTGAGGTTGTCAAGTTCAGGGTGTGAGCCAACATCCTTCCCTACAGTTCAGCCAGTTTGGGTCTCAGAAATATTTTCTGTAGTGAGCAACTGTGTGAAATACTAACGAAGGCTGTGATCCAGTGTATAGTCAGTCAGCAGGTGGAGAGCAGTTGTCAAGACTCTAATCTCCCTTTGGGAAAATTGATTGCTTAGTGGCTTCCAGATCTTCACTTGCTAAAGATTTAAACGGCTTTAAATACTTCTGGAGGAGAGGGAAATGCCAGAAAATAGTTAAAGCTTACTTCTGATGGGCACCTTGGCAGGCAGCAAGTGGTTGGCTCCCTGCTCCCACGTGAGAGAGCAGCACTGAGCTCCCAGTTGCTGGCTGCAGCCCAGCCCAGCCCAACCCTGGCAATTGAGGGCACGTGGGGAGTGAACCAATAGAGGGAAGATCTCTCTGTCCATCTGTGTCCCTCTGTCTCTCAAATAAAAGCGATTCAATGAATAATAACTGCCTGTTTCTGGACTGTGTGGCTTGCAGTTTGCTCAGCGAAATGACTGAAATGGACCACTTCTTGGGCAGATCAGATGATGAGGATGTCTTCTCTGAAAATCCTCACCCAGACGTTCCTCCCGAGGGGAACAGGAAGACATGGGTAAGAGAAGCCCTTCAACGTCGGAGTGCGTGAAAAGAGCCGTGGGATTCCTCCTCCAGTGGGCAGGGTGGCCAGGTTCCCACGGGACACTGCCCTTCCCACATGAGGGACTTCAACAGCCTCCACATGTGAACAGTGTGCATCGTGTTATCCTTGGCCTTGGGAATTCACCAAGTGATTGATATTATTCGTCTTAGAGCACATTGCTCTCTGTAAAATCGCCCCTGGCCTGCAAATTGTCTTCCAGTAGAATTTGTCTGTTTGCCCATAATCCAGTCTGCACATCTCGTGGCTCGGTCATCACTGGCTGGGGCTGCGTAACTCTAGGCTCCGCCCCATCTTTGCCCGGCCTTCTCCTCTCTGCCTGTGTGTTCTGTCTCTCAGTTAGGTTATTAGTCCCTGGCATTAGGACCCATCACATAATCCAGGATGATCTTATCCCAAGATCTTTAATTACATTTGTAAAAACTCTTTCCAGGCTTACACACACATTCATGGGGTCCTAGCCTTGGGACATAGGTAGATCTTGGGGAGGCCTTGAGCCCACCAGACTATATGACCTTGGACAAATCACAAACTATGAAAGGTAGGGCTTCAGTGCCTGCCTTTACCTCCAGTCCATCATGAGAATGAGAGGTACCATGCACGTGAGAGCAGTTTGTAGTCTGTGGAGGTGAGGTACTCACGGTGGCTCAGCCAGTAGTTTCTAGGGGTATTTCCATGGGAGCCTGATTGGTTCTCCTTCCTCCAGACCTCCCTCATACAATTTAAAAATGGTTTGGCTGAAACACAGAAATTCCAGATCAAACTTCTTCACAGAAAAGAATTCTCTCTTAGTACAGTGACTACAGAGTTTTAAGATAAATGATTGCTAATGTTACAGGCATAGAAATACCAGAGGAGACCAAAAAATAGCCGAAAATGCTTTGAATGTTTTTCCTAAACAAGGCAAAGCATAAAGAAACAAAGATATAAACATTCCATGTCAAACTCATAAACTGTCCACTGAGCTCTTTGATTCGAAGAAATGTAAATGAAAAGAGAACTTAGAGGAATTCTGCAATGATCAACCTATTCCTAGGTGCAGAGTTAAACATTGTTAGCCCTTGTCATATTTCTGTTATCGTTTTTCTTGTAAATGGAACATTCTGAGCCATTTCAAAGTAGGTCGGAGACTCCAGGACACTCCTCTGCTTCAGAAAGTGTCTGTAAAAATACTTTCTTCTACATGCACAAAATACCATCACTACATCTCAGAAATTTGGCAGTAATTTCTCTTTTTGGGGGATTATTTATTTATTTTGAAAGTCAAGATGACAGAGAGAAGGAGAGACAGAGACAAAGATCTTCTATTCCCTGGTTCACTCCCATGATGGCTGCAATGGCCAGGGCTGAGCCAGGTTGAAACCAGGAGCCAGGAGCTTCCTCCAGGTGTCCCACATGAGTGCAGGGGCCCAAGCACTCTGCTGCTTTTCCCAGGCATGTTGGCAGGAAGCGGGATCGGAAATGGAGCATCCAGTACTCGAATCGGCGCCCACATGGGATGTCAACATCGTAAGCAGCAGCTTTACCAGAGAGCTGGTACGGCCCCAGCAGTAATTTCATAGTGTGATCTAATATCCTCAGTTCTCTCACTATTCTGATTTCCTCCGTTGTCCCCCAGGAAGACTTTTAGAACTGAATTTTTTTTTTAAACCAGCATCCAAACAAGATGTATACAACACATGCAGTTGTTTTATTTATTTAGATTCTTAACATAGAACAGTTTTCCCCCCTTTTTATCCCTCAGAACAGGGATTTTTTTGAAAAGACCAGACCAGTCATGGAGTCCGGAGTCCGTGGTCAGGTGGGATTCCGTTCCTCGTGAGTACCAGAGCCCTGCAGGTGGACACCGAGGTCCCCCTCTCCCCCACTCAGCCCTCTGAGCCAGGAAAGGAGCAAGCCTCGTGTCCACTGCCCTTAGCAGTGCAGCAAGGGCCAGGCTCCGAGTGTGGTGTGCTCGCCCCCAGAGCAGGGCTCAGGTCAGGCCAACAGAACCAGCACCTGTTGGTTCTGCAACTCACTTGTTCTGCTCTGCTTCCTTCATCGTCTGTCTCAGGACATGGCGGAGCTGGGAACTGAGCACGCCCGGGCCCCACCGAGGGGGCAGGAGGAGCAGGAAGCAGACCTCGCTGACAAGGACCCTCAAGCATCCACATCTTTGCAGTTTTCAGAGAAGAACTTCTCAGAAATGTAAGCCTGGACGGTGCTAAAGGGAGTATCTGATAATGTTGTAGGGAAGGGAGGAGGAATTGTGGCAGAGAATCCGGACTCTAGAAACATTAAAACTCCATGCACATGTTGGAGCATAAAGCACGTGTGGGGGGGTGGGGGGCGACTGCCTACCCATTCCAGCAAGGAGGCAGGCTGAGGCTTCTCTAGCAATGCAGGCAGAGCTGTGAGATTCTCTTTGCAAACTTGGAGAGATTGGAACTACTATTATCTCAGCATTCTCAGTTAATTTTCTAGATACAAGAATTTTTGTCATTATCATTGGGAGTATACTGTTAAGCCCTGTGGCCCTTTCCCTGTTGCAAAAAAAAAAAAAATTGTGGAAAATGGAATTAAAAGTTTATTTTGGTGCAAAATAATTCTGAAATCCACACATAATGGAGGTCTTCAGAGAATTCACAGAAAACATGTTATGAAAAAACTGTATAGGAACTTAAAGAAATGTTTTGTACAAAATAAACTTATCTTTTAATTCCATTTTGCCATGACTCTTTGGAAGTACCCTCATCTACCTTTCCTACACCCCCCCAAGATGGAGCCAATCTCCTGAGTCACTATGTAACATTCATACCATATGTAAGGAAATTAGAAATAGACCTCTTTTTTTTTTTTACTAAGTGTCAAATTGTGCTTTTAAAATCTACCTTTTGGAAGACCTATAAAAATGGATCTCACATGCCCAAACGTCTTTTCTTGAGGTCTGAGTGCCCACTGGCCAATTTTGGTAATAGGACATGGATAAACAGACCACCATGGCACTCAGTGGGAGAGATTTGGGGATCTGTGAGGTGTTTCACAACTTCTGCCTGCCAACGATCACACTGATATTTCCACAGGAGCCAGGAGAACATGTTCCGCAAGCTGAACTACTGGAATGCAAAGATGGGCCTGCAAGTGAGAGAGCTCGGGGCCGATCACGTTGACTGGATGGAGAAAATCAACAATATCATCCAAAAAATAAACCTAACAGAAAACACAGTGAAGAGGTAAGTGCAGGGTGTTGGGGATGGTTGAAAAACAGTGGAAAGTTTCGTGGTTCCAAAAACTCAGGAAACGCTGGGTAAGGGTAAGCATTTGGCATGGCAGGTAACGATGCTGTCTGGGATGCCCCCATTCCATACCAGGGTACCTGGTTCAAGTCCTGGCTCTGCCGCTGATTGAAATGTCTGTACACGTTTTCTGCTCATTTTCCAATTGGGCACTTTGGTTTATAATGCTGAGTTTTCAGAGATTTTTTTATACTATATAGAGAACTTGGCCAGATTTGGAGTATGCAAATATTTCCCCCAGTGTATCATTTGTCTTTTCAGCTATTTGATAGCCTTTGGCTCCACAAAAGTATTTAATTTTGATGACATTCAATTATCAGTTTTGCCTGTTACAGATCGCGCAGTTGGTATCAAGTTTTAGAATTCTGCCTAGTCCTAGGTTCCAAGTATTTTTGTAATTTTTAGGAGAAATTTCATAATTTTTTGAAATGTCATACTACTTTAATTTAACTTTATTTTCATTTTATTTGAAAGGCAAAGAAAGAGGGAGAGACAGAAAATAAAGAAATCTTTCAGTAGAGAGATTTGCTCCCTAAATAGGTGCAACAGCTGGGGCTGGGTCAGGCCAAAACCAGGAGCCAGGAACTCCATCCAGGTCTCACATGCGGGTTCAGGGACCCAAGTATTTGAGCCATCATCTGCTGCCCCACAGGGTATGCATTAGCAGGAAGCTAGAAATGGAAGCAGGTGGCTGGTGCTGTGGCGCAGCAGGTTAAAGCCCTGGCCTGAAGCACCGGCATCCCATATGGGCACCGGTTCATGTTCCAGCTGCTCCACTTCTGATCCAGCTCTCTGCTATGGCCTGGGAAAGCAGTGTAGGATGGCCCAAGTCCTTGGGCCCCTGCACCTGTGCGAAAGACCTAGAAGAAGCTCCTGGCTTCTGGTTTCGGATCAGCTCAGCTCTTGCCATTGCAGCCATTGGAGAGTAAACCAGTGGATGGAAGACCTCTCTCTCTCTCTCTCTCTCTACCTCTCTCTATAACTCTGTATTTCAAATAAATAAAATAATTCTTTAAAAAGGAGAGAGAAATGGAAGCAGAGGCACTAGGACGTAAACAAGGCACTCTAGTATAGGATGCAAGAGTCCTAAGCAGAGACTTAACCACTGTGACAAATACCCACCCAGTAAATTTCCACTTTATGCATTTTAATTTTCAGCTTCTGTATACAGTTAGGCCTATTGTCACATATCTTTAATATTATATACATTGTGTAGCATGCTTTTTACTTTGTTGAATTTCAGTTATGACTTCTCTCATTCTAGTATGCCCAAGTGTCCTTTGTCTATAGTAACAGTATTTTTTTTTTTTTAGAAAGCTATTTATTTGAAAGGCAGAGCATCAGAGAGAGAAGGAGGGAAGGGAAGAGAAAGGAAGAGGAGAGGGGGGGAGGGGGGGAGGGGAGAGGAGGGAGTTAGTTTTCATCTACTGATTCACTCCCCAAATGGCCTCAACAGCCAGGGCTGAGTCAGGCCAAAGTCAGGAACCAGGATCTCCATCTGGGCCTCTCCCATGGGTAGCAGCAATCCAAGCAATTGAACCATCATCTGTTGCCTACCCAGGCTGTTAGCAGGAAGCTGAATCAGAAGCAGAGTAGCCAGGCACTCCAGTATGGGTTGTCGGTGCCACAGTGCCAGCCTCAGCATTTGATTTATGGAAGTCAGAGTATCTCCTTTATTTTGTGATTTTTTTTCTTGGTAATTAAATTTGTATTTACGTTCATTGTATTTGAAAGTTGTGTGCGTGCACACACGTACATACACAGAGAGAGAGAGAGAGAGAGAGAGAGGGAGACAACCTCCACTTGCTGGTTCACTCAACAGCCAGGACTGGGCCAGGTCGAAGACAGGAACCTGGAACCCAGTCTGTGTCTCCCACATGGGTGGCAGGGACCCAAACACATGAGCCATCACCTGCTACCTCTCAGGGTACATATTAGCAGGAAACTGGGATTAGGAGTGGAGCCAGGACTTGAACCCAGGCTTTCAGGTATGGATGTAGGCGTCCTAAGTGACGCATAACTGCTGCACCGAACACCTGCCCCTGGGTGGCTTTTCTTATTCCGTGGACTTAGTCCAACTCTTGGCCTGTTTGCAGCTTATTGAAGGAGGTGATGTTCCTGGAGGGTCAGACTGAGAAGATGGAGGACCAGGACCTCGATCCTAACCAGGGGGCCAACATCGAGGTGAGCTGGAGGCTCGGAAAGGACCATCTGGGAGGTCAGGGACTTCTGCCACCTCTGCCCACCCCTCGTGCTACTTAGCGGGCAGTCACAAGAAGCAAGACCCATCTCTGTGCTTGCTGGTGCGTGCGCTTCTGCTGGGCCACACTGTTTTCATCTCTGATGACACAGAAAGCCCAGATGTTTCTGGTTTGCCTAGAAACCTGGAGCCACAAACAGCATGGGTCTTTATCTTGAGAAGTTATTTTCTTAATCTTTGTGTCCTAGCACGTAGCAGTACAGAGAGGACATGCAGATAATGAAGACTTGTCAGGAATTGCGTGCTTAGATTCAGAGGTCTGCGTTTGCCCCAGTGCCCTCAGGGAGAGCTGTCTGCTGGTTCCCATTTTCTGCTCTTTCCCCACTGTTTCATCTGCTTGGATTTCTTGGAATCTTCTCCTCAGAGCAGAGTTTAATTTTCCATTTTTTATCTGAACTGAGATAGTGATTGCTGAGGTTTGAACAGGGTTTGGCTACAGAAGTCATGATGCCCGTGTAAATCGCAAAGTCAAAGGTTAACGGAGCTACGAGAGTGGGACAGTCCGATCATTGGCACGAGAGATGGGCCTTGCCAGGGCTCCCGGGTATGGGAGTGTACCCTGGGACTGCAGCTCTCGGGAGAGGCTTGGCTGTACAAACCACATGGGAATCCGCCACGCTGTGTGCTTCCTGGGTCACCACGTGGTTGTTCCTCCACATTCTCTGTGCCATTGTCATCGTACAGCCTCTCCAGAGGCTGTGCAGATGGGGCTGGCCAGATACTGGACCGTGAGCTTTCCAAACTGTGAGCCAGAATAAACCGCCTTCCCTCACAGGTAGCTCGCCTTCCATATGTTGTTGGAGTAATGGGAGACCAACTAGTACAGCGGTCAGCTCTGGGTGAGAATTAGACTTCACATTCCCAGCTAATAGGTTTGCTGCTGTACTGTAGATCCAGCCTTGGACAATGAGTCAGCAAAACAAGAAAAACACTCTCTCTGGCTGCCTCAGCCCCAGCCCAAGCCCAGGAGTTTGAATTAAATGGATTTTGTAAGAAGTTAAAGGAGAAATATCTCTGTGATTGTGGGAAGATAATGTTTATATTTAGACCCCTCACGTATTAAAAGTCATCTGTAGCACAGCACGGATTTATCAACCTGGGGGAAAATTACTTTTAGGCAGGATTGAGTCTCTTGTTTTGAGTCACAGTCTCATCTTGGGCTAGTTGAAAAGAAGTTTTTTGTTTTTGTGTTTTTACTGTCCTTGGGCTTTGGAAATTGCAAGCTATGGACAAGGGGAGCAGGTAGAGGCTGAGACAAATTCTGCTTTAGAAAATGTGCCCCCAAGGCAGCGGTGTGCATCTCAGGATGGTGGATTGCAGCAGGAGGCAGGTGGGGCCGGATACACATCAGACAGCCGATGGGGAGAGCCCAAGCTAGACTTTGAAGAGGAGAGGATCCTGGGATCACACTGGAGGGGAACAAGAGGTCTGTACCTGCATGTGTGGGAATTCTCCGGGCTGGAGTCCATGGCTTTGTATATATTTTCAAAACCAAACAAAAAACAGGCATGAGCTTAAAAGCCAACAACGTCCCAAATACCACCCTTGGGTGTGGGAATGAACTACAGGACGTGTGTGTGCTGGAGCACTACTGGACAGAGAAGAGGAAGAAACCTCTGACTCACCCACCCACATGGATGCATCTCAAATGCAGTGCGCTGAGAGGCAACTCGGATGACCTGTGCTCTCTGACGCCATTGGTGCAACAGCAAAAGGGACAAAGCAGTAGGAACAGAATGTAGCTTGGTGGTTGCCGGGGTCGAGTGGAGAAAGGGAGAGGGAGTTGGCAAAGGGGCACAAGGGGATTCAGGGTGGTGAACATTCGCTGGAAGTGATTACGTGACGGGGTGCTCCTGTCCACTGTAAGAGCTGGGTTTTACTGTAGGTAAATTAAACCGTAATGGATGTGTCTCCCAAAACAATAGCACAAGCTATGGTGGGAAAGTCTACACAGACGTAAAGGCAGTCGTTAAAATGAGTAAGAAACCATAAGTGTAACTGTTGCAGAACAAAGTTGTAGGAATGGCTGTGGCTTTACTCTGGTGTGAGGAAACATGAAGATGGTTAGAAACAGACATAGACACAGCTAAGAAAATTGTGGCAGAATTAAAGAAATAAGTGAAAGTAGTATCACATGCATTGGTTCATGTATTCCTCACAGAGAAATGGAGTGACTAAAAACAGCACCAAAAGGTAAGGAGGAAGAACTGTAAAGACATTTTTTATTTTTCAAGATTTATTTATTTGAAAGGCAGAGTGACAGAGCGGGAGAGAGACAGAGAGACCTTCCATTTGCTGGTTTGTTCCCCAAATGGCTGCCACTGCTGGGGGCTGCACCAGGCCAAAGCCTTGACCTTGGAGCTCGAGCCATCTGGATCTCCCCCCTGGGTAGCAATGGTCCAACAATTTGGCCATCCTCTGCTGCCTTCCCAGGTGCATCAGGAGACAGCTGGATCATATGCAAAGCAGTGGGGGCTCAAACCAGTGCTCTGACGAGGAGTGCCATTGTTGCAAACAGTGCCTTAACCTGTTGCACCACAACGCTTGCCCCATAAAATTATTTTTTTTAATTTTAATTTTAATTTTATTTTTTTATTTTATTTTATTTATTTATTTATTAAAAGCAAAAGTCAAACAAAGAGCTATTTTAAAAGCCTATAGAAAGGACTTTGAGGCAGCCTTTAGGTGATGCTGACGCTGAGCCCCAGGGCTGGGAAGCTTTCTGAGGTCTCTTTGGGAACGCGTGGACATGTATTCTCAGCCAGACCTATTCCCGTTCTCTTGGATGGTCACCTTTGACAGGTGCTGTATAAAGAACTGTGTCCGTAAACTGAGATGCAGATAAAATGTGACAGTCATAGCCCAGCTCTTTCTAAATAAGGAACGCCGCACAATCCAGGGGCTGGTGATGAATCGATTTGGCAAGAGCTGCGTGCAGACTCTGCACTCTCCAGTGAACCATAAGCCAGTGGGGGACACCGGTGCCAGGGCTGCACTTCACCCGGCCGGCACAATGCCTTGACCGTGGCCGCTGACGCAGGATGTGGCAGCAACAGTTGTTGATTTAATGTGGAGACTAGCACCCCGAAGAGTGAGAGGACAAACCCAGCTTCTGTTCAGTCTGAAATGTATTGCTCACAAGCGTGCTTTCCCCTAGAAATTATTTGCTTACCGGCGCCGCGGCTCACTAGGCTAATCCTCCACCTTGGGGCGCCGACACACCGGGTTCTAGTCCCGGTCGGGGCTCCGGATTCTGTCCTGGTTGCCCCTCTTCCAGGCCAGCTCTCTGCTGTGGCCTGGGAGTGCAGTGGAGGATGGCCCAAGTGCTTGGGCTCTGCACCCCATGGGAGACCAGGAGAAGCACCTGGCTCCTGGCTTTGGATCGGCGCGGTGTGCCGGCCGTGGTGGCCATTGGAGGGTGAACCAACAGCAAAGGAAAACCTTTCTCTCTGTCTCTCTCACTGTCCACTCTGCCTGTCAAAATAAATAAATAAATAAATCATTTGCTTTGTTTCAACTCCGCACATCATTCGTGCTGACTCTTGTCTATATTCTTTTGTTCTATAGGCAAAGATCATGGAAATTAGAAAACAGTTGGAAGAAATGGATAAGAAATTTGCCCAGGTAATGATAAAGTAGCTTGACAAGCTAAGGAGGAAAAACAGTTCTACAAAGCAATCTCAGATTTAGAGAACACCATAGAAGGCAGGATACGCTCAGAAGTGTGGCTCACTTCTGAGAAGTGAGAAGGGAACTTAGTCTCAGCAGGTGATGGCTCACGTGGTTGAATCTCCACACCGTGGAGTACCTTGCTCCTGGCTTTGGCGCCAGCTGTTGCGGCATGTGGACAATGAACCAGTGGAAAGATGTTTCCTCGCTTTCTGCCTGTGTTTCCTTCTCTGTCTCTGTCTGTGCCTCCAAAATAAATAAAAACAAATAAATACATTTTTTAAAATGCGTGGAAAATGCCTACACCTGGATTTCAAGAATTTCTTGTACCAAAATAAGCTTATCTTTCCATGTCATTTTTCTAAAAACTTTTTGAAGCCTCTTATATAATACATGTATTCTTTCTTCTAACAAAAGTAATGTTTTAATTATTATTAAGTTAATTATAATTATTACTTAATGCCTATTTCAAAATGCACTATTTCACATAAAAATGAAAACTCAGTCTTTCAAAGATAAACACAATGAATATTTTAGTGTATTTGTATTCTATGAAATTTTTCCTGTATTTTTTATTTATTCACGTTTATTCATATTTATTTTATTTTATTTACTTGAAAAGAAGAATTGCAGAGAGAGAGGGAGAGACAAGAGAGCAAGAGAGAGAGAGAGATCTTCCATCTACTGATTCACTCCCCAGATGTCTACAATAGAACCAGGAGCCAGGAGCTCCATCCAGGTCCCCCACCTGGGTACAGGGACCCAAGCACTTGGGCCCTCTTCTACTGTTTTTCCCAGGCCAGTAGCAGGGAGCTGGACCAGAAGTGGAGCAACCAGGACTTGAACTGGCACCCATATGGGACACCAGCACTGGAGTTTGGTGGTTTCACCAGCTATGCCACAACACTGGGCCCTCCTGTATGTGTTTTAATGGAGTGATATTATATATATATATATATTATATATATATATATATATATATATTATTTTGCAACTACTTTTTTGTTGAAGATTTATTTATTTATTTTAAAGCGTTACACAGAGAGAGAAGGAGAGGAAGAGAGAAAGAGAGGGAGAGAGAGAGAGAGAGATGGAGGGGGGCTGTCTTCCATACGTTGGTTCACTCCCCATTTGGCCACAACAGCCATCTGAATCCAGGAGCCAGGAGCTTCTTCTAAGTCTCCCATGTGTGTGCAGGGGCCCAAGGGCTTGGGCCATCTTCTACTGCTTTCCCAGGCCATAGCAGAGATCTGAATCGGAAGTGGAGCAGCTGAGACTCAAACCAGAGCCCATATCAGATGCCGGCACTGCAGGCAGTGGCTCTACCCACTGCACCACAGTGCCAGCCCCACCACTCACTTTTTTACACACCTTTTTTTCTTCAACTTTCTATGCTGGTCTATGTCATTTCACCTTTTTTTTCTTCACTGCTACACAGCAATGCATCAAAAATTCTTCAGAAAATGGAATTAAAAGATAAGTTATTATTGGCACAAAAATTTTTGAAATTCATGCAAGGTTTTCCATTGTACACGTTTTCCATGGGTTTTAGGAGACCCCTCATGTGAGGTGGTATCGGATGTTGGGTTGATTGATTTTATTTTGTTGAATATTTGCAGCATTAAAATCAAAGTTTATTGTTATAAACTATGCCTCCCACTCCACCCCACCCCATCCCCAATCCTTGCCTTTCCCTGGTCTGACCAAGCACTGCTGTAAGAATCAGTTTCTAGAAATGTCATCTCCAGCGTTCGTCTTCCTGGAATCCCAGCACCCTGTTCTTCCACACATGCCTGTGCTTTTCAAGGTATTTTGCAAGTCTGTTATGGGATGACTAATACAAAATGTTTAAAAACATTACTTCTGACTTGTGGTGCAACAGCCAGGACTAGGCTGGGTCACGACGAGGAGCCGGGAACTTAATCCAGGTCTCCTATGTACAACACAAGAATCCAACTACGTGAGCCATCATTACTGTCTCCCAAGGTCTGCATTAGCAAGGAGCTAGAATCAGGAACCAGAGATAGGTGTTGAACCAGGCACCCCCGTGTGGGATGGGAGCATATTAACCACGAGGTCGAGCAGCTGTGCCTGCCTGCCCCGGTGTGTGTTCTACTGACTGAAACCATCTGTTGTCTGTACCTGACAGTCTGTAGGAGACACAGGAAGAAAAGAGAAACCAGACACTTTTTTTGGTAGACAGTTCTTTTGCTAAGCCAGAGATCCTGGATGTTCAACTGCATAATGAGTGTTTATATTTATAAATTATAAGTTTTTAATAGCTAAAAGAAATACATTGTTATTTTCTCAGAAGTGTACTGTGTTTCTCCAACTTGTGTCTTAGTAGTAGTTCATTAAGGAGCAAGGAAGGAGTAGTGAATAAAGAGAAAGATGATTTATAATAAGCTACTATCTTGTAAATGCATGAGGGTACTTCAAAAAGTTCATGGAAAAATAGAATGAAAACGCAAGTTTATCTTGGTGCAAAAAAATTTGAAATTCGTGCATAGTTTTTCATAATATACATTTTCCCATGAAATCTGTGAAGATCTCTCATATGCATGGATTTCAGGTTTTTTTGCACGAAAACAAACTTCTAAATTTCCATTTTCCATGAAGTTCTTGAAGTAGCCTCCTATACTTCCAAAATACTGAAAATAATCTCGCTTGTCTTTCAGTTCTTCCTCTTGCAATTTGGCAATTCATGATTATGCTCTGGACTTACTCTAAGAGAAAGGATTTTACTGAGTTAAAGTGAATTTCAACAAAACCGCTTTATAATTGGTGTCAGAATGAGTGGGATTTTGTTGTATAAACCAGAAAGACATGGTTTTCATTTTACCCAGGGCTGTGGCTGTCTTTTCAGGGGGATGCTTGTGATGAAGCTCATGAATTAAAGGAAAAACTCATTGGGGGAATAGAGGTAAGACTGCCCAGTTACACAACCGCAAACAATGATAGCATCGATGGCTTAGATCTAAACACAGGGCTGAATCTTTCCCTGTATTTGAGGGTACACCACATACTGATCTGTTTCTCCTCTTACTGCTGCCCTCTGGGGCCAACTGGACTTCTCACCAGTCCAGCCACCCACCTCCCAGGGCCTCACACCCGTGGTCCCTTTGCTGTCATCCTCCTGGACTGCAGGGTCACATTCTTCTGGGTCTACCTCTGGGTCATCCCTTCCAGAGCTCTCCTAACCTCCCCTAGCCGGACAAAAGAGTGACGCCATTTCCAAATTCCTCCCCCGAGTTCTTGGACGTTGGCCTGGATGTGAATGAGTGAATGAAGGGGAGGATGAGGGCGCCTGTGCCCTGCTCAGAGCTGCCTGCTCCCCCCGCCTGTCTAGAAGACGTGCCCACCACCAGACGGCAGCTGCTCTCTCAGATTTCATCCCCTTATTTGTTCTTCTCTTTTGAGTGTATCTGAATCTGTGTTAGCTAATGAATGAGGAGACTTCACAAAGATTATGGAAAAATAGAGTGAAAAGATGACTTGACTTTATGCAAAACATTTTTAAATCCTTGCACAATTCTTTTGTAATGTCATTTTCATAAATCTTTTCAAGATCCCTATGTAGATGGATGTGTTTTTTTTTTTTTTAACCCAAATTAATCTTCAGGGACTGGGTGAATTGCAGGGGGATGAAGATTCAGCCTAGAGGTTAAGAAACCAGACCCTCACTACCCGTATCAGAGTGGCTGGGTGTTTTGATTCCTGGCTCTGGCTCCTGATTTCAGTTTCCTATCAGTGTAGATGCTGGCAGGCTGTGGTGAGGGCTCAAGTAATTGGGTCCTTGCCACCCACATGGGAGCCCTGTATTGAGTTTCTGGCTCCTGGCCTCTATTGGTCCAGCCCTGGCTATTATGAGCATTTGAAATAAATATAAAAATGTTCAGAGGATGAGCCGTATTTTTTTTATTTGTTTTGAAGAGCTTTGCTTCCAGGATACCCCTCACAGAGTGAATCAATACTAGGACCCCACTTCCAGGAAGACCTACCTAGAGGAGCAGCTGCCTGTTTGCCTCTCTGGTTTCTTACTGAATCCTCAGATATTACTACACACAGAAATACTTGGGAAGCTTATTAAAAATGCAGAGTAAAAGCCAAAGTCCTTAAGACTTCCCAGCAGGCCCCACACCCCATGGCCTCCTGTTCCTGCCTGCCCCCCTATCATTTACCAGCGCTCTCCTCCTGCTGCGGGCAACCTGCTCTCTCCTTGGTCCTTGGCTGCACCCTGTGTGCTGCTGCCTACATGAAGGGTCTTTGCATTGCCACTCCTGCCTGGCGCCCTTGTGCACCTGCCTCACCCCCACTGCCCTGAGCACTCTGCCCGAATGTTACATTCTCAGTCAGGCCTGCACCGGCCACTTCTCCTTTAACTCTTAGAATCCTCTTTACTAGCTATCACTAATTTACTATAGACTTTTCTTATTGACTTTAATTATTGTCTGTCTCTCCTACTATAACGTTAAGCTCCATCTTTGTCAGGGCCTGGCATACAGATGTACTTAGTAAGTATCATGCGGGTGAATGGACAGATTTCATCTTAGCCTCATGTCAGCCTTATAAGTAAATGGTCTCACTCACTGCTATTATTGTGCCAGCCCTAAGCTGTGAGAGGGACATGGGGGGATACAGCAGTGACCACGAGACACAAGGGCCCCTCGCTCACTGGGTTCATAGGGTAATGACACAGGCAAACAAACAAATACACACGGTAGTAACAAAGTCTGGTAAGGCTTGCAAGGGAACGCACAAAGTGCTTCGTACCAGCTGCCTGATCTGTTCAGCTCGGGTGCTTCTCCCAAGGGCATCCGGAGGCGGGCGTTAGGAAGAAAATCTGACCCCTGGCGAAGTCAGTTAGACTGTTGAGCCCCAGAGCAAAAGGCAACTGGCATTTTGGGAGAGTGGGTTCAACACTGTCCTGGGGTCTGCCTCATGGCTGCTGACCCGAACCCTGGGGGTCTGAACCCCTTCCCTTTAGGAAGCACACTGCCTGAATTTTAGGATGAGAACAGGGGGCATCAGCCAGGTTAAGGTTCCATTCTTCCTGGAGAATATGTAAGCATTTAGTCCTCGTTTGAAGCCAAAAGTAGTCTTCTGTCTCTTCCCACAGCCTCGATGCATCTCCTTCAGCTCTTGTCTCACAAAACATGTACTGGGAAGACGTTCAGGAAGGAAGGATGGAAGGATCTTAGGGTGAAAAAGCTTCCTTTCAGTGTCCATGGCTCCAGGCGCATCAGCTGGGGCGGATTCAGATGGCCAGTGGGGCATCGCCCACTGCTCGTGGTCCAGCCTCCTGCAGCAGGTTTCATTTATCCAGAACTCCGGAGGGACCGTGCTCTGTAATACCACCCTCACATGCACCGTGTCCCGTGTGAAGCCTGTCACTGCCATCATCCCCAGTTTACAGGGAAGCACCCTGAGAGCGCCTGGCACGGGCCCAAAGAGCTCTTGTTCAGCCCTAACATGTCTTCTCATCTTGGCCAGAGTTTTGGAAAAATCTCTGTGTTAGATGGCAGAACTGCTGCTCCCTTCTCTCACCAAGGGATAACCGCTTCCTAGGTGGGGGAGTCCACCCCTAGGTCTGAAGTCACACCTTGCTGACAGATGAGAAGGGAGTGGAAACGTGCTACGCTAGGAAGAACTACAAGGACAGAAAGTAATTTGTCCATGGTTCCAAGCAGCTGGCACTAAAACTCACGTGTGTCTTGGATAAAGTCAGATCTTAGGCAAAAACGGAGGGGACACGTCTGGGTGACCCTGGCTGGGCAGGTGGTATGTTCGAGCCCCTTTCCCGACAGACCCCAGTGTGCCAGATGGATTTAAAAAAATTTTTTTGCACGGAAATCAACTCTTCCTTTAATTTTATTTCCATGAACCTTTTGAAGTCCTTGTATGTGTGTGTATGTGTGCATGTATGTATGTATGTGTGTGTGTGTGTTGTTACTTTTCCCCCAACTCCCACAGGGGCACATGTCATAGATCACGTGTTCCTTTTTTATTTTGTTGAGCATAGTATCCTGGAGCAGTACCCAGTAGGCAGTAACCATTCAGTAAATAGATTCGCGTAGATAAGCACATTGAATGGATGAATGCAGTACAAGGTGTCTTCCCACATGAACAGCCTGGCCATTAAAGGGTAGCAGGTGGGTTTTCATTCATGGCCTTGGTGGGAACTTCTCAGTCTCCCAGGGAGGGTGGGAGACCTCGATGACATGCCGGTGACGTCTTCACGTGACCCAGGTGTGACTTGTAACGTGGGCCTAAGGTGTTCAGAGGAAAACGCTACGTATCATCTACAATGAGCCTGGGCCACATTGAGAATCTTTTTTAAAAAACAAGATAGTTGGTTGCCCTTTTTTCTCAGAACTTTTGTAAGGACATGACCCTGCTGAACAATAAGCTGGGGATGTACCAGACCCAACAAGGGAAAACAGACTCGGACAGCTCGGAAGAAACGAGTGTGGAAGGAAGAGAGCGGCGGCTTCTGCAGGCTCGGCCTCCTGCCGGGGTACAGAGCTCACCTGCCCAGGTCACAGCGTGGTGAGTTGGGGCGGGGGCAGAGGGGCAGGGCCGGCGGGCGGGAGATGGGTCAAGCGGCTGGGCTGAGGTGAGGCGGACTGTGCGCGGATGTTGTCTGCAATTTGGTTTTCTTTTTCTTTTTTCTTTTTTCTTTTTTTTTTTTTTGACAGGCAGAGTGGATAGTGAGAGAGAGAGACAGAGAGGAAGGTCTTCCTTTTTGCCGTTGGTTCACCCTCCAATGGCCGCTGTGGCCGGCGTACCACGCCGATCCGAAGCCAGGAGCCAGGTGCTTCTCCTGGTCTCCCATGCGGGTGCAGGGCCCAAGCACTTGGGCCATCCTCCACTGCCTTCCCGGGCCATAGCAGAGAGCTGGCCTGGAAGAGGGGCAACCAGGATAGAATCCGGCGCCCCGACCGGGACTAGAACCCGGTGTGCCGGCGCTGCAAGGTGGAGGATTAGCCTGTTAAGCCATGGCGCCGGCCGCAATTTGGTTTTCTTACGTGAGTTATTTCTGCTCTTTTCAAGTCTGTTAAAGAGTTCTGGAGTTTTCATTCTATTTTAAATGCAGGTCTATTGCAAGATAGATATTGATGGCTTTCTTATTGTGTTAGATAAATAAACTTATATTTTATCTAGCATCTATCATCATAAACACTGGGATCTAAGAAAAACATCCCTGCTAGGCCAGTTTAAAAAGATCTGCTAGGCAGGGTGCCTTGCCCCTGGACAGTGTTGGAAGTACACAGGCAGCACATTCTGACTGAGTGCCTTCCAGGAGATGCCAGAACCATCCTGGCCACCCCGAGTGGTGCCCCCTCTAAGGAAACTCCTGATTCTGCATCTCCAATGACCACCTTCGGCAGAGCCTTGAGCTCCTTGCCAAGCCTTTTATTGTGTTTTTAAATGGCGTCGTCTGCCTTTCTGTTCCTGAGTTGAACACGTGTGCATTCTGTGCCTTGCACGTAATTTGGTCTCCTGACTCTCCGTGGGGTAC
This sequence comes from Lepus europaeus, assembly GCF_033115175.1. NCBI lineage: Eukaryota > Metazoa > Chordata > Mammalia > Lagomorpha > Leporidae > Lepus > Lepus europaeus. The sequence goes on from NC_084832.1 coordinate 119,410,434, forward strand.
AGAGGGCAGGCAATCTTGTCTTCATCCTTCTGGGACATGACTTAAAAGGTGCTCACACGAACCCACAGATGTTCAACTGATAAATAAGTGAGGCAAAAATGGTGGAGCAAAATCTTCAGAATACTTTTATCTTCCATAAAATGAGTGAGCGAGAGATGGAAAAAATTGTTACAATCAACTTTTTTTTTCAGAATTATACAAATTGAGGCTTTTAAGAAATTATTTATTTATTTTGAAATACAGTTACAGGGAGAGAGGGAGGGAGAGAGCTTCTGTCCGTTGGTTCACTCCCCAGGCAGCTGGGCTGGGACAGACTGAAGTCAGGACCTGGAACTCCATCTGGACCAGCCTCTTACCAGCGCGGGCTCTGGGAGGCAGCACTGATCTCTCACGTGGTTGGGACCTGGTCACACGTGTGGGAGACCTGAAGTGAGCTGCTGGCTCCTTGCTTCAGCCTGGCCCAGCCCGGGGTTTTGTGGGCACCTGGATGGGAGCTTCTGTCTGTCTCTGTCTTTATTTCTATCCTTCAGCTTTTTAGTAAACAAAAAATAAGAAACATTAAAAAAAAAAAAAAAGCCAACAAGGGGTCCATGTTGTGGCACAGCAGGTTAAGCCCCTGCCTACAATGCCAGCATCCCATATCTGAGCTCTAGTTCGAGTCCCAGCTGCTCTGCTTCCAACCCACTTCCCTGCCAATGTGCCTGGGAAAGCAACAGAAGATGACCTAAGCGCTTGGGCCCCTGCACCCATGTGCAAGACCTAGATGGAGTTTCTTCAGCCTGGCCCAGCCCTGGCCATTGTGGCCATTTGGGGATTGAACCAGTAGATGGAAAATCTCTCTCTTACTCTGTCAGATAAATAAATCTTTAAAATAGAAAACCCACAATCTGATCCCACTTTGTATCCACTAAAATTATTATAACAAAAAAGGCAGACAATTGTAAGTGTTGGGAAAGATGTGGAGCAATTGCACTTTGGGAAACAGTTTGCCAGTTCTTATTGGAGTTACCATATCACCGAGCAGTCCTACATGGGGAGTAAGTGCACAGTGGCTTCTGTTGTTGATTTAACAATTGACACTCTTATTTTTGGCATCAGTGACCACCTGATGCTCTTGACATGAGCTGCCAAGGCTACGGAAGCCTCTGGAGTTCACAAACTCCGTCTATCCCCTGAGCTTTGATTTCCTTTTAGAGGCCTCTCCTGTGACCAACCACAAATAGAATGAAAGTCTTGGAAAATATTAAAGGTTTTATGCACAGCAATTTTATGCATAGAAATTTGAAAATTTCTAAGTAGTATTCAAAAATTTAAAGTATAGTTATATTCTCTATAAAGGATAAATTGAAACTATTAATGACACTGATGTTTGGTTCTGTGCATGTGATATTGTGATGTTATTGTGTGCTTTTAATGTAGCAACTGCAAGATTTCTTGAAAAAGAGTATGTCTAAAACTTTAAAAACTATATTAATTTGAAAGGCAGGGAAAGAGAGTTCTCTGGGTCACTACCCAGATGCCTGTAACATCTGACATGGGGCTGGGGCCAGGTTGAAGCCAGGAGCCAGGCTGGGACTCTGTCCAGGTCTCCCACAAGGGTAGCAGAGACGCAGATACTTGAGCCATCACCTGCTGCCTCCCAGGATGTGCGTTGTCAGGAAGCTGGAACTGGGAGCAGAAGTGGGACTCAGACCTCGTCTGAACCTCTTAAAACCAATATTGTACATGTCTTTATTTGCTTAATAATAGAAAGTTTAATTTCTTAAAAAGTTGTCATGTTGATTTGCAAATAAAAATCAAATGGTTCAGTACTGTCAAGAAATGTTTCCAATCCAGCTTCCTGCTAATGTGCCAGCGAGGCAACAGGTGCTGCTCCAAGTGCGTGGATTCCAGCCGGCCCCATGGAGACCAGATGGAGTTCCTGGCTCCTGACTCTGGCTGGCCCAGCCCCAGCTCTTGTGGGCATTTAGGAAGTGCAGTAGCAGATAAATGATCTCTCTCTTTCTCACTCTGCCTTTCAAATAAATTGCAAAAAGGAAAAAACAAACAAAAAAAAAAAAGAAAGAAAGAAAGAGCATTGATTCTTTAATGTGCATGTAAATTAATTTTTTATGCAGTTGTCAAGAGATGGCTGGTGGAGATAACATCACAGCATAGCTCAGGTGTAGGGAACCTGCTGAGTGAGGTCACAAGGCAGAGCTACCCTGATGGCTTGCCCTGGATGGTTGCCTCTGAAGTGTACTGTAGATGGCAATTATCTCCAGCTAATTGGATTATCTGCAACATTTCTTTTCTTCTTGATGTTTTTCTGGATTTTCCAGTTTTTCTACCCTAATCACAGATTTCATTTATAATTAGAAAGTAACAAGAATGCAAGGACTTAACCTTAAATTAAAACACAAACACACACACACACACACACACACACCCTAGTATAGTCCCGAAAGAGGAGTGCTCAAGGATTTGAAAGACATAATATTGCTTTAGGGGAGAAAGGCCAAGACTGGGGCAGAGAGCACTTAATTTCATGGGTCACATTGTATTTTGTGTCCCTTCCAAAAATCTAAATGCCTGCACCTTTATTATAAGCTCTCAAAGAGGCATGACACACCCCACCAGCAAGCTGAAGATCAGACTGAGCTGCTAGAAGGAGAAGGGGGTTTCAAAAGAAACAGCCCCTCAGAATCCCGGGCTGCATTGTTCCCTGGTTGTCGCATCTTGGAATCCCAGTGCCAGCCTAGACGGACCTGAGTATCCATCCGGTCCAGGCTCCTGGTTACCTGAAAGCTGATGTCAGGACAAGGTCCGTGGCTGAAAGCCCTGGAGCTTCCCCAGGGGGAGGCAGCAGCGCCATCTAAGTGGTTAACACACAGGTTTTCCTCCCTTGTAGGAAACGTGCCCTGAGAATCTTCATCATTGTTTACGTGCTCACCTTCACTGGGATTTCGTGTTACATGCTGTTTTTTGATGCTACGTTTATCTTCGAAAGAGTGCTCCCTACGGTGCTGGGGCGGCACACCATGTGGGAACTCCGGGAGATCATTGCGCCTTTCCTGAATTTGGAAGTGGAAGACTTGTTACCCTCCTAAAGGGACAGAAGCTACTGCCACCCTCTGACTTTCTCAATAAAATCCCGGCCGTTCCTGAGTCCTGGTGCTTAACTTGTTTTTCCAAAAATAATCTACAGGATTTTGTAGAGGACATTATGGTTGGGTTCACCGAAAAAATCAGCAGTTTATCTTTCCTCTTGGGATTCACAATGATTTTTGAAAAATTCCACATGTTGTTGAACACAAATCCTTCAACCCGCCCGCCTTCCTACTTCCTCACATGTCAGCAACCTGGGTTATAACCCGCGTAGCTGGGCTGAATGGACGCTTCTTGTGTCTCCTTCACACTCATTTCTCCTTTTGGTAACGGCATCGTAATTCTTCTTTGAAAGAACTCTCTTTACCCAGTGAGCATAATTATAGGTGCTGTTTGGGTCAATGTCCTTTCTTCCTGTTAGCAGGAGTTGGGAATACGTTGCCTCAGAAATTCTCTAAGAATGAGGACTTTTAAGAAGAATCAGGTAAGAAATGGGGATGATTGGAGCATTGATTTTATGAATGGGTCCATAACTGTCGGTTCTGTCGCTCACTGTCAGAGCTCCCCGATAGGGTGGAGATTGTGGATACTACTAGCCCAGAGTGTTCTACCTCTGCCTTGTAGGTGATGGAGAAATGCCTGTGTGTTTTATATGAAGAACAGTTGCAGTTGAACTGTGCAAGAGCGGTTGTTGAGCAGGAGGGTGGATGGGGTGCAAGAGGTTGGCTGAAGGTCATTCGGGGGCCCGGGAGGGCCAAGAGGGTGGAGCTGGGGACGAAAGGAGGTGACAGTGCTGGCAGCCGCGGTGAAGCTGGACCTTAGGGCGTTTGGTGTAATAGCCGTGGGACTGCAAGGCTGGTGACAGAGAGAGGCGCACATAATGGATCTTGCAGGATCAGTAATATTCTCATGGCAAAGAGGAGGAAAAGGCCTTTGGGAGAGAAGAAGCGCTGTGCATGAAACTCAGAAGCCAGCAGTTTAAGGCAGAGTCAGGCAAGTTGGCATAGCACGGACTTCACCAGACCAGCTGTGCACCCACACCACACCAGTAGTGCACCCACACCAGACCAGCTGTGCACCACACCACACCAGTAGTGTACCTACATCACACCAATTGTGCACCCACACCAGACCATAGTGTACCCACACCAGACCAGCTGTGCACCCACACCACACCAGTAGTGCACCCACACCAGACCAGCTGTGCACCACACAACACCAGTAGGGCACCCACATCACACCAATAGTGCACCCACACCAGACCAGCTGTGCACCCACACCAGACCAGCTGTGCACCCACACCACACCAGTAGTGCACCCACACCAGACCAGCTGTACACCACACCACACCAGTAGTGCACCTACATCACACCGATAGTGCACCCACACCAGACTATAGTGTACCCACACCAGACCAATAGTGCACCCATATCACACCAGTACTGCACCCACATCTCACCAGTAGGGCACCCACATCACACCAATAGTGCACCCACACCAGACCAGCTGTGTACCCACACCACACCAGTAGTGCACCCACACCAGACCATAGTGTACCCACACCAGACAGCTAGTACACCCAGCTGGCTGTGCACATAATGGTAATTTATGGAAGTGGACTGGTGTGTGTGTACACACACCAGTGTACACAGCTAGTACACCAGCTACTTCACCATACCGGACCATCTAGTACATCCCTGTAAACAAAGTGTGCTTCATTCATTTTCACGGCTTGTGGATGTGTCAGAGTGACTTGGGGAGCTTTATGCACTCAGGATTTCCAATCTGACTCCCAGATATTTAGATTTAATAGAGCTAATAGGTTCAGGAATTTTCTTTTTAAAAATCTCCCCAGCTAAGCCTGATACAAATTCAAATATGGGATTAGCCATGCCTTGGAACACTATACTATATAGTAAATACTTAATAAATACCTGTTGGAGTAAATTAAGCTACGTGTTGTTATCTCTCTGGCCTCTCTGTCGCCTTACCCAGTGTCCTATTCAGTATTCAATCCTATGTTGTAGCCATTTTTCTAATGTCCCCATCTCCTCACATCCTGGAAATAATTTTCAGCTTTTTGTTTTACATTCCAGCAATCACTGGGCTGTGCAATTCTGCAGTTTTTCTTAGATCAGCCACTATTCTTTGCATTTATAGTGTTACCATTCCAGCAGACTTTATTGTACAAATAGATCAATGTGGGGAAAGTCAACCTGCTGTTTCCACTTCCATAAATTGCCATTATGTGCACAGCCTTAGCAAGGAATGGAACACTGGGTGCGAGGTTGTGCAGTTTGCCAGGGAGTGTTTCATGTGATGACGTGTAACAGAATTCCAAAAGGAGACATTGGGTTTTATCTGTATCTCTAGCCCTTCTGATTCTTTAGATCTGGAATGACTCTCTGATTTAATACATGCCTGTTGTGATACATGCCTCTGACATTCTTTTTTTTTAAAGATTTATTTATTTACTGGAAAGAGTTACACAGAGAGAGGAGAGGCAGAAAGAGAGAGGTCTTCCATCCACTGGTTTACTTCCCAGATGGCCGCAACAGCTGGAGCTGTGCCAATCCGAAGCCAGGAGCCAGGAGCCTCTTCAGGTCTCCCACGCAGGTACAGGAGCCCAAGGAGTTGGGCCATCTTCTGCTTTCCCAGGCCATAGCAGAGATCTGGATCAGAAGTGGAGCAGCCGGGGCTTGAACTGGCGCCCATATGGGATGCCAGCACTGCAGGCAGCGGCTTTACCACTAAGCCACAGCGCTGGCCCCAGCCTCTGACAATTCTTATGACACCAAATTGGAAAGCTTTCATGCTGTGCTATCGGCAAAAGCTCGATGTGATTACAAATCAGCCAAGATTCCTACGAGGTTAATCAAGAGATGACTTCCTTTGGGGTTGGGTGAGAGGGGGCGGGAGTGTGAGGAATCTCCAGGTCACAGAAAGGGAAGCAGCCAGAAGCCCCGAGAACAGTGATGAGTGTGTTCCAAGGTCTTGTGATACTGAGAGAATACACTGTCAGAAGGAAAGGCACAGTTGCTGACTTGGTTACAGATAGAGTGGCTGTAGACAGTCACTCTGTGTGTGTAGACAGAGCTTGTGCTAAGTTTCTTGTAATCTCCAGGTACAGAACCAGCTGGTTTACTTGTAAAACTGAACAGAAGCATTTCATGTTAGTAGCTCAAAGCTAAAAGTCTTACACTGCTGATCATATCCCTCTGTGATGAAGTAAGAGAGAAGCAGACTGTTTTAAAGAAAGATAGTATTCTGACATCCACGCTGTGTTTTATTTGGGTTTTGACTAAGATGGAATCGTTTTTTCTGGAACATAACTATCTGTGAAGTGGGAATGATACCATTTTTGCATCTAATTATTTTCAGTTTGTCACTGTCCCAGGCTGGAAAGCTAGGAGTCACATTGTTCCATCTACAACGTGAAGTTCTGTAATATTGGGGTGGCATGAATGTCTGCATGTGCTAATCCAGCTAGCTGCTTTGGTTGGTTGAGCTGGGTTTTATTTCAGATCTTTCAATGCCTTATTCAGTTGCACCAGCTGCTCTAAATCACTTGCTAGAAATGTCTGAATTACTGTAGAGATATGGTCTCCGTTTTGGACCAGGAAAGGCAGTGAGTGCTCACAGCATCCGCCATTTGTCATTTTTTTTTTAAGAGTGAAGACAGCTATGCTGTAATGAGAAGAGCTTTGGGCTTGGATTCAGAGTTGGGTGAAAGTTGTGAGCTGCTACCAACTGTGTATTATTCAGTGGGGTCATATCATCTCTCCCCATGGAAAGGGGTCCCATCACTCATTCTTCAGCTGCCTGGTATGTGGGTGGCTGAGGTTCATAACTGAGACCCTCCCATGGACTTGGTCTTGACCAAAGAACACTGAGTCACCCCAGGTCCCTCTTTAATGGTAGCCTGCATTCACCGTATGAGCAGGGTTTTTTTTTCTGAAGAGCCAGCCCCCCATCTGGGCTCTCTATAGGGTCAGCTGAAGTCCCTAGCGCGATCGTGTGACAGTTCACCTTCTCCATCTTCCCAATCCAGTTCCCGTCATCCCCGTCACAGAGGTCCATCCTGCAAGCCTTCCCCATTCGGCCAGCATGCAGATCTTTGTATCAGACACCAGTGTCCAGGGAACTTGGCCTAAGACATCAGTGGACATCAAGATCAGCTGGATGGGAATAAGCCAAGGCTGTTTATTCAGAGCCTGCTATGGCAAGGATGTGAGCCACTGTGCCCATTGCACCTTGGCAGAGACCCAAAGGCAGGCAGAGGGTTGGAGGAGCTTCACAGTGGAACAGAGGGAAGGCGTCAGGTGTGCCTTGATTGGAGGTTGTTGCTGGCCCTGGGGAAGGTGTAGGTGGAGGCCCTGGAAGTGGGGCCGGCTGTGTGATTGGCTAAGGGTACAGAGTTGGCTTGCTCTGGTTGGTCCTAAGAAATGGAAAAGCTCTTAGGTATTAATCACACCTTTATTTATGAATGTATACGCTGAGGAAAGTAATACCTGCCTCTTGAGACAGTTAGATTGAAGGACCCAAAGTTTAATAGGTTGTAGGGTATTATTATCACCATGTATGCTCTTTTCACACAGGTAAGATTACCTTGATAAAGAGCTTTGAGTCTGAGCTAATAGCAAAGAAATGAATGTGACTCTATTTCCTGACATAGTGTATCTCGAGGTAAGTATGAGTAAACCACAAATGTTGAAGTCATACTTGATTCCTCTCTTCCTCTTGCTCTGCTCTCTGTCAGGAGATCTAACTGCTCTGCCTTCAAACATGTGCAGAATTCAGCTGCTTCTCCCCACCTCCCTGACACCCGCCACCTTTCACCCCCCCCCCCATTATGGCAAACACCTGCCAGTCCTCTCATTTTCCCTGATTCTTTCCTTGCCCACCTGCTATTCAGCAGTCAGAGTGATGCTGGTTTAATGTACGCGAAATCATGTTTGCAGTTGGATGTGGGATTTCCTTTTGGAGTGATGAAAACATTCTGGAATTTGATGGTGTTGATGATTTCACAACCTTGTGAGTATATGAAAACCCACTGAATTGTACACTTGAAAATGGTTTTAAGAATATTCTTTCTTTTTAAAAGATGTATTTATTTGAAAGAGTCAAAGGAGAGGGAAAGACAGAGATCTTCCATCTGCTGGTTCACTCCCCAGATGGCCACAACAGCCAGAGTGTTACCTGCCATGCCTCAATGCCATCCCCCAAATATTGTCTTCTTAATGAGCCAATGACCATTACATTGAAAACTGCATTTCCCAGGAAGGGCTTTGTGGCGAGGTGATGAAGTCACAGTCCGGGATGCCTGTATCCCATATCAGAGTCCCTGGGTTGCAGTCCTGACTCCACTTCTGACCCGGCTTCCTGCTAAAAGGCGCCCTGGGAGGCAGCAGGTGATGGCTTAAGTCCCTGCCACCCTCATAGAAAACCCTGGAGGAATTCCTGGCTCCTGGCTTTGGTCTGGCCCAGCCCTGGCTGTTGCAGATATTTGGGGCATGAACTAGCAGATGAGAGATACCTCTCACTCTCAGTTCTCTGTGTCTCCTTTTCAAATAAAACAAAAGTGTTTCTCTCATCCCCACCCCCTCACTGCTCTGGTCTATTTCTTTCTTTCTTTTTTTTTTTTTTTTAATTTTTGACAGGCAGAGTGGACAGTAGAGAGAGACAAAGAGAAAGGTCTTCCTTTTTGCCATTGGTTCACCCTCCAATGGCCACTGTGGTAGGTGTGCTGCGGCCGGCGCACTGCGCTGATCCGATGGCAGGAGCCAGGTGCTTCTCCTGGTCTCCCATGGGGTGCAGGGCCCAAGGACTTGGGCCACCCTCCACTGCACTCCCTGGCCACAGCAGAGAGCTGGCCTGGAAGAGGGGCAACTGGGACAGGATCGGTGCCCCGACCGGGACTAGAACCCGGTGTGCCAGCACCGCAAGGCAGAGGATTAGCCTACTGAGCCACGGCGCCGGCCTCTGGTCTATTTCTAATCATGACTTCTAACATAATATGTAAGTTTCTTATTTATTAGGCTTATTGTCTCTCGTTTCTTTCTGTTAGCCTGTAAGCTCCACATGAGCATAGACTAAGACAATATAGACATCACAGTGACACAGATAACATATCAGAAACAGCGTCCATTTAAAAGTGGGGACGATAACATCACAGCTGTCAGGAAAGGTTCTTGAGAGTGATTATTTGTTCTGGCAATGAAAAGGCCGTGGAGAAGAGGCACAGGCTGTGTCCAGGATGAGAGAGTCAGTGGTTAGGGAGAGGGCATTGTAGGGAGGACAAGAGCTGGATCTTCTAACCTTTGTCTGATTAAAGGGTAAAAGCAAGCAGAAGAAAACAGGTTCTGTGTGGAACAGTGGGTTTCCCAGTTATGATGGCTACCTACGTTCATGAAGAGTGCATACCCACACCCGGCTGGAGAGAAAGCCTGGTGGGTGAGGATGTGCCTCATTGTCCACTCGCTGTGTGATGTGGCTGGACCAGGGACTGTCTGGGAATCTGGCCCAGCATCATTTCTGGTGTGCCTATGAGGGTGGTTCTGGAAGAGATCAGAATCCGAACCACTGGGCTAAGTGCAGATGTGTCCTCACTGGAGCAGCTGGGCACCCCCGTCATTGAAGATCTCGAGGGAACAAAAGGACGGAGGAGGGGAGCTCCGGCTCTCCCTGCTTGAACTGCGACATCTGTTTTCTCCTGTCCTGGGTGCGCCTGCTTCTGCGGTCCTCAGGCTCAAGCTGAGATTTATACCCTTGGCTCCCTCGGCAGAACCCAGGACTGGAATTTCACCACCAGCTTTCCTGAGCTTCCAGCTTGGCTGATTGTGGAAGCTCCCCGCTATGACTTCCATACTGAGTAAGCCAGTCCTTCATAGTGAACCTCTGTCCATATCTCTATCATCTATCACCTACCTACCTACCTGACTACCTTTCCTGTTGGTTATGTATCTCTGGAGAGCCCTAACACAGGTCCCAAGCAAAATTAAATTCACAGACAGGTGGAATGGAGCCCACGATAACAGTTCTCACCTTGAATTGGGAATGGATCTTCAAATTAGGGGCCCGGGGCCTAGGGCAAACAGGTCGAAAGGTAGACATTGTCCAAGGGACACTGACTTTGCAATGGGGAATGTTGTGTGTGTGGGGGGGTGCTCATGAGGAAATGTAGCCCTCCAGCCTTTTTTGTTTAAAGATTGATTTATTTGGAAGCAGGGTGGCAGATCAGCCTTTCATCCACCAGTAGATGGCCACTACAGCCAGGCCAAAGCCAGGAGCCAGGGTGGGTGGCAGGGCCCCAAGAACTGGGCCATCCCTGGCTGCCTCCCCAGGAGTGTTAACTGGGAGCTAGATTGCTAACAGGGCAGCCGGGACTGGAGCCGTTGCTCCAATGTGGGATCTGGGTGTTCAGAGCAAGAGGGCTCGGTGTTGGTGTAGCTTCTTGAACTGGGAAACCGTTTCAGTTCATTGTTTTGAGTTTCTGTTTTCCAGTCTCTTTTCTTTTACATGACTTTCAGAAGATCCATTAATATCCAATGTCACAGCAGAGCTGCGAACCCAGTGACAGGAGAGTTCTCGTCTAGCCTGACTGCTTGGGGTGATGACGGCCTCCTCCCTCCCTCTCCTCATTTTCAAACTGTCCGATTTTACTGACATGAATCACCTCCAAGTGACTTTGTTTCACAAGAAAGACAAGGTGCGGAGTGGCATGGAACGGTGCCCATCCTGCGGTCTTGCCCCACATCTCCGTCTCATTGCCCAGGTACCTCCCTGGCCCCCGTCTGGCCGTGGGTCAGATTGGCCTGAGTGCCTCCTCGTGGCCCTGACTCCTTGCCAGGGAGGGAGGTGAGCACGGGACTCAGCTGTGACCAATGGGGTTTGAAGGCCTGTCCACTGGACGAGGGCAGCTTTCCTTTGTCCAAATAAGAGTGGGAGGAAGAGTTCTGTTTTTTCCTACTTCTGGGTGTCACTGTGGGAGGATATGATGCTTGAAATTCCTTAAGGAACTTTGCAGAAGTTTGGGCTTAAACCATTAGGACAAGGCAGATAGATACTGGAGAAGGGGGTCGGTGCTTGGAGCCGTAGTTAAGACCCCAGTGGAGGCCTACATCCCATATAGGAGTGCCTGGTTCCGGTCTGGGTTCCTCTGCTTCCAATCCAGCTTCCTGCTCAGGCATACCATTCGGGGCAGCAGGCGAAACTTCTGGTATCTGAGTCCCTGCCACCCATGTGGGAGACCTGGACTCAGTGTTCAGCTTCTGGCTTCAGCCCACCCTGAGGATGGACGATCTTAGGCTCACTCTCACTCTCTGCCTTTAAAATAAAATGAAAAATAAAAAATTACTTTTTTTTTTTTGACAGGCAGAGTGGACAGTGAGAGACGGAGACAGAGAGAAAGGTCTTCCTTTTGCCGTTGGTTCACCCTCCAATGGCCGCCGCGGTAGCGCGCTGCGGCCGGCGCACCGCGCTGATCCGATGGCAGGAGCCAGGTGTTTATCCTGGTCTCCCATGGGGTGCAGGGCCCAAGGGCTTGGGCCATCCTCCACTGCACTCCCTGGCCACAGCTTTAAGGCTGGCGCCGTGGCTCACTAGGCTAATCCTCTGCCTTGTGGCGCCGGCACACCGGGTTCTAGTCCCGGTCGGGGCGCTGGATTCTGTCCTGGTTGCCCCTCTTCCAGGCCAGCTCTCTGCTATGGCCCGGAGTGCAGTGGAGGATGGCCCAAGTGCTTGGGCCCTGCACCCCGTGGGAGACTAGGAGGAGCACCTGACTCCTGGCTTCGGATCAGCGCAGTGCGCCGGCCGCAGCACGCTGGCTGCGGTGGCTATTGGAGGGTGAACCAAGGGAAAAGGAAGACCTTTCTCTCTGTCTCTCTCTCTCAGTTCACTGTCCACTCTGCCTGTCAAAAAAAAATTTTACTTTTTAAAAAATAAAAATGATACCATAGAAGTGTAGAAATCGCCTGGGTGCCCATGGCATCAGCAAGCCACTGAGTTAAGCCAGCCTGCAGTGCTGCTGGGGGTGTGGCTGCCTCCCTGAGTGTTCACACTCTTAGATGGGAGCTAGGAAGGTGGGGCAGAGGTGTGTCAGATCGTGACTTTTCAAAGCTCAGATTCAAATTTTTAGAATTTAATTTATTTAAAGTTATTTTTCTTTATTTGAAAGGCAGAGTGACACAGAAAGAGATTTTCCATCTGAGGGCTCACTCCCCAAATACCCACAGCAGCCAGGTTAGAGTTAGGACAAGGCCAGGAAGCTATAACTCCATCTGGGTCTCCCACATGGGTGGCAGGAACCAAGTACTTAAGCCACCATCTGCTGCCTACCAGGATGTGTGTTGACAAGAAGTTGAATCAGAAGCAGAAAAAATAGAACTCAAACCCAAGCCCTCCCATGTGGTACACAGGCATCCCAAGTGTCAGCTTAACCCATGGTGCCACAACGCCTGCCCCTCAGTTTAAATTCTTAAGACTGTATTTTAGCTGGTGCCGTGGCTCGCTAGGCTAATCCTCCGCCTGCGGTGCTGGCACACCGGGTTCTAGTTCCGGTTGGGGCGCCGGATTCTGTCCCGGTTGCCCCTCTTCCAGTCCTGCTCTCTGCTATGGCCGGTCAGGCAGTGGAGGATGGCCCAAGTGCTTGGGCCCTGCACCCCATGGGAAACCAGGAGAAGCACCTGGCTCTTGCCTTTGGATCAGCGCGGTGCTCTGGCTGCAGTGGCCATTGGAGGGTGAACCAACGGCAAAGGAAGACCTTTCTTTCTGTTTCTCTCTCTCACTGTCTAACTCTGCCTGTAAAAAAAAAAAAAAAAAAAAGACTGTGTTTTACACACACACATTCAAAACAGCGACTGTCAAAAAGTTCATGGAAAATGCATAATATGAAAAAAGTGTTAATTTCAGAATTTTTTATACCAAAATAAACTTTTCATTGCATTTCCCCACAGACTTTTTAAAGTACCCACCTTTTAAAAAAGATTAACTTATTTATTTATTTTTAAAGATTTATTTATTTATTTGAAAGAGTTACACAGAGAGGAGAGGCAGAGAGAGAGAGAGAGAGGTCCTTCATCCGCTGGTTCACTCCCCAAATGGCCGCAACGGCTAGAGCTGCATCGATCTGAAGCCAGGAGCCTGGAGTTCCCTCTGGGTCTCCCACATGTGTACAGGGGTCCAAGGACTTAGGCCATCTTCTACTGCTTCCCCAGGCCATAGCAGAGAGCTGGATTGGAAGAGGAGCAGCCGGGACTAGAACCGGTGCCCATATGGGATACAGGCACTGCAGGCCAAGGTGTTAACTTGCTGCGCCACAGTGCTGGCCCTTACTTATTTATTTGAAAGAGTTAAAAAAAGACAGAGGGAGAGACAGAGAGGTGTCTTCCATCTGCTGCTGGTTCTTTTCCCAAATGTCTGCAATGACCAGGGCTGGTCCAAGCCAAAGCCAGGAGCCAGTAACCTCATCGAGGGCTTCTAAAGGGTGGCAGGGGACAAAACACTTGAGTCATCTTCCAATGACTTACCTGGCATATTAGGAGGACGCTAGATCAGAAGTGGAGCAGCCAGGACTCAAACCGGCTCCCATATGGGAGTGGCTTTCCCACTACAATGCCAGCCCCTTAAAGTACCCTGTGTGTGTGTGTGTGTGTGTGTGTCTGTAACTTGTTTTACAAATCCATTGAGTAGATATATTTTCTTAAATGGATCCAGAGAAGTCTTAAATTTCGTTTATGGGTCTTTATCTTGAAATGATGGCAGCAAGTTGAAGTCTCAGTGGGCATACTGTCAAGTACAAGATGACATGTACTCGAGTGGCATTTGGGCCGTAGTAGAGGAAGAAGCTGTGCCTGTGTGAACCAAGGGAGTTCTCCTAGTGATGAGCCATAGCTTTATGAAATGTGTGTTGTTTGTGAAACTCTCACTTTCCAGGTTAGGAACCGGTAGTGGGGCAGGTGTTGGGCTGGAGAGTAGGAGGCAGCTTGGGACACCTACGTGCTATATCAGATGGCCCAGCTGGAGCCCAGAGTCGATGCCTGACTCGAGCTTCTGCTGGTGCACAGCCTGTGTGGCAGTGGTAATGGCTCACGAGATTGGGTTCCTGCCACCATAGGAGAGACGTGCGTTGAGTTCCCAGCGCTTAGCTTCCGCCAGGGAACCAGTGCTGGCACTGAGCGAATTGTGTCTGCAGGTGGCAGCTCTCTTGCTCTCTAACTCTCAAATAAACGAATACAAATTTAAAAGACAAGAAGAACAAGCAGTGGTGCCTCCATGGCCATTTTGAGGCTGCTCGTTGAAGAGTGTGTTAGCAAGCAGGCCTGGTTGTGACCAGACGCCCTCCTGAGTGTTCCTGACGATGTCCAGGCTTCGTGACAACAGTGCCAGCCGTGACGTGCTGTCCACTCTGTGCGTGGGCATCTTCCTGTGTGTAGAGGCAGAAATTGTTTCTCATTTTCATGATATCTCCCAAGATATGGCCAGTGAGGCCCTGGTGGGTCAAAGAAAAGCCTTCATACAGCAGGTTAAGTGACTGAAAATCACTTGGAATTTTTGAAAGATTATTTTCATGTTATTTGAAAGGCAGAGAGAGAAGTAGGAGCGAGAGAGAGCACGAACACGCGAGCTCTTCCATCTGTTGGTTCACTCCCCCAGAATGCTCACGGCAGACAGGACTGGGCCAGGCCAAAGTAACACAATCAGATCTCAATCCTGGTCTCCCACATGGGAGGTAGGGACTTGAGCCGTCCCCTGCTACCTCACAGAATATGAGTTAACAGGAAACTAGAGTTGGACATGGAGCTAGGACTTGAGCCCAGGCACTCAATCTGGGATGCAGGCATCCAAATGGCAGCTTAACCACTGTGCCCAAGGCCCATGTCTTGGGATTTTTAATGATAAAAATCCTTTTTTTTAAAAAAGTAGACTAGTTTGGATATTGTTTTGTTGTTAAATGTCTTCCAGACGTCCACATGTTAAAGGCTTGGTCCCCAAAGTCTTGTGTTAATGGTTCTAGAAGGGTAGAAGGTTGATCCACTTACAGTGTTAGGGGCCTCTGGGAAGTGATTAGATTGCATTAGGTTCTTAGGGTAGAACCCCATGGTGGAATCCTGGGAGTTTTTTTTTTTTCTTATAATTTACTTATTTGGAAAGCAGAGTTACACAGAGAAGGAGAGAGACAGAGAGAAATCTTGCATTCTCTGGTTCACTTCCCAAATGGCCAAAAAGGCTGGGGCTGGACCAGACTGAAGCCAGGAGCCTGAAACTCCTGCTGGGTCTCTCTCGTGAGTGGCAGGGCCCCAAGCACTTGGGCCATCTTCTGCTTTCCCAGGCACATCAGCAGGGAGCGGGATCGGAAGTGGAGCTGCTGGATCTTGAATCTTCGTTGAGTTGTGATGCCTGTACCACAGGTGGCGACTTAACCCAAAGTGCCACAACCCCGGCCCCTCCTGGGGCTTTTCAAGGAGAGATGTGGTCGTGCACTCCCTGTTGCCATGTGGCGCACTGTACCTGCTCAAGACTCCACCAGCGAGAGCACCGGCACCAGAGGCTGCACCACAGGGGCTTCCTGGTCTTGGGCAGTGAACCTCCAAACCCATGAGCCCAAACACGCCTCTTCTTTGTGAAGCTGGCTTCTCCCAGATGTTTCGTGGTATAATGAAATGCTGCTACAAAAAGCCAACAAAAAGCTTCATGCACCTTGCATTCTTACCTCTCAGAACAAGGTGACATCAGCAGGTGAGACTGTGGCTGCTTGCAGAGAATTCTGGGACTCCAGAGACCATCACGGCCCTGAAGCTAAGGTTTTCTTGTACCGGGGACTTCAGAAAGTTTGTGGAAAACTGGAATGGAAAGATAAATTTATTTTGATACAAAAAATAATTGGCTTCTGTGCACCCTTTGAGACTGCCTTGTATTTACGTGCAAGGCTTCTGGAAAAGCAACAAGGAAAAGCGAAGAATGAGCACTTGTTAACTCCCAAAGAACATAGCCAAAGCAATCGCCCTCCTCCAGTGGTTTTGCAGATAAAGGTATCCTTGGCTTTAGGGCTGATTATCTTTGCAAAATTCCAGCCTCTTTAGCACAACGAGAGCACAAGTGTAAATGATAATCATGTCAATACTAATAACTACCATACATATAATAGCAGTAGTATACAGTTGCCAACAATAGTCACATTGTTTGTTGAGAAATTACTGTGTTCCACACACTGTGTTAAGCACTACATATATGTTGTATTATTTAGTGCTTACAGTTACTTTGTAAGCCAAGTATAGTCATTATCCTCATTTTGTTTCTTAAAAGAATAATAATTTAGTTTTTGAAGATTTATTTTATACATTTGAAAGGCAGGATTACAGAGAGAGAGAGACAGAGAGAGAGAGAGAGAGACAGAGATCTTCCATCTGCTGGTTCACTCCCCAAATGGCTGCAATAGCTGTGGCTGAATTAGTCCCAAGCCAGGAGCGTGGAGCACCATCTGGGTCTCCCATGTGGGTGCAGGAGCCCTAGTGCTTGGGCCATCCTCCACCATGTTCCCAGATGCATTAGCAGGGAGCTGGGTTGGAAGTGGAGCAGCAAGGACTTGAACCAGCACTCATATGGGAGGCTGGCATTGCAGGAGATGGCTTAACCCACTGCGCCAGAGCGCCAGCCCCATTTTGCTGCTTGTATAGGAGGTAACGCTTCAGTAGTTTGTCCAGGGTCCAACTTGGTAGACTTGGGATTTGAATCTCGATTTGTCTGATGGCAATACCTGTGTCCTTTTCAGATGACCCATAGCCTCCCAAAATTGGTCTGTGACCTCTAGGAGAGTGGAAGCAATGCTGTGTTAAGCCTGTGCACTCAGCCTACAGTGCATTGCTCAGCAGGTGGCAAGTACTCCCGAGGTGTTTATGAAAGCATTAGTGAGCTCACAGAAGTGCAGTTTCCACCGGGGCTCCAGCCACTTGTCCGCCACTGACCACTCTTCCCAGAAGCCCTATTGATGCAAGGTCATTGACACAGGCTAAGAGTGGCCAGTGACCCTGTCCTGTACGTGGGCTACTCCAGGGGCCGTATCCTTCTCTGCTTCTTCCACTTTTCCTCTACCGCCAAATGGAATCCTTTTCTAGAAGACAAAATCTAAAGTTCATTACTGATTTTCAAACTCGGAGAGAGTGATACTGGCCCCTTTCCTCACCTCCCAGGCACAGGCTCACACTGTGTCCCAATCTGGCAACCTGGGTTCCCTGTAACTTGCAGCTGGGGAGACAGTCACCTGCTCAAACATCAGATTTGGTCCATGACTTCTTTGGAAGGGCTTTTGCTGCATATGTTGATGATCGAGCGAAGCCAATGGCTGCCCTATCTTGTTCTGTAATGGAGATCTAATAGTTGAGATGTTTTTGACTGCAACTGAATCCCTAAATAATACTGCCTTAAAGAATAAGGACAATGTTTATCTCCTACAGCAAAACAGCCACAGCGAGGGTTCCGGGGTTGGTTGATTGAGCAGCTCGATGACATCAGTGCTCTGCGTCACCTTGTCTTCTGTTCTCTTGGCTGTACCCTCATGGTTACAAGATGGCTGCCACCACAGCAAGCATGTTCCCATGATCCAACATAGAGCAGAAGAAAAGAACAGGAAATACCTTTCCCAGAAGCTCCCAGCAGACCCCTTCTAGAGAAGTCTGCAGGGTTGGGTTACAGGGCCAACACACCACCCACAGAGGCTGATCCACCACCCTCCCATGGCCCTGACCTCGTGACCGGGCACAGCCAACACTCCCCTGCTCGGTTGCTGCCAAGGAGCTCTCTCTTGTAAAGCATGGATTATGCATAAAAAGCAAGTGGGTGTCCCTGGGTGGTGGCATTGCATGAGCCTTCCTTTCTTCAGAAAGCTGTATGCAGCAAACACATGTTACTTTTAAAGTAATTCTAAACGTAACAGAAACTTTGCAATGGAATGGGAACTCCTGTAGACCTCGTACCCAGTTCACCAGTATTTGACATTTCACCATTTGCTTTTATTCGTTTGCTTCCTCTCTATTTTTTTTTAATCAGTTTGAAGTCTGCAGTTATCATTCCCTTTTCCTCTCTAACATGTGGGTGTGTACATCCCAAGAACAAGAATATTCTCAGGGCTGGCACTGTGGTATAGCAGGTAAAGCCGCTGCCTGCAGTGCTGGCATCCCATTTGTGTGCCGTTTGAATCCCGGCTGCTCCACTTTCGATCCGGCTCTCTGCTGTGGTCTAGAAAAGCAGTAGAAGATGGCCCAAGTGCCTGGGTCCCTGCACCGGTGTGGGAGACCTGGAAGAAGCTCCTGGCTTCTGATCAGCATAGCTCTGGCCTTTGTGGCCATCTGGGGAGTCAAACAACAGATGGAAGACCTCTCTCTCTCCTCTCTCTCTCTCTCTCTCTCTCTCTGCTTCTCTATAACTCTGTCTTTCAAATAAATAAATCTTTTTAAAAAAATTCTGAAAGATTAGCGGAATAGTTATAACATTTAGATTTAATGTTGATACCTCAGTTTTTAAATCTACCACCCCATTCTAATTTTGTCAGCTGTTTCAGTTCTGTCTTTCATAGAAATTCTTTTCTATAAGCAACGTAAATCAGGAGAATGTGTTCAATGTCCTTTCCTGTCTGTCTAATGTCCTTTTGCCCAGGTCACTTCCTCAGCCTTTCTTTGCCTTTCCTGCCCTCTGGAAGAGCAGGCCTGTGATTTCACTGAATGTCCCTGAATTTGCTTTTGCTTGGCGTTGCCTGGTGATTGGGTTCTGACCTGCCTTTTAGCCAGTATTGCCCACGTGGTGTGGGCCTTTCCAGGTGTCCCTGGAGCTGCACCAGCTCGGTCTGCCCCTCCATGGCAGCTGGAGTTTTGATCACCTGGACAGCTTGTTGCCTGAGCGCCACACTAATGTATGGTTGTTTTAATCGTAAAGGCCGATTATTTCAAAATAATAAATTAGAAAAGATAGGGCCGGCGCCGCGGCTCACTAGGCTAATCCTCCACCTTGGGGCGCCGGCACACCGGGTTCTAGTCCCGGTCGGGGCGCTGGATTCTGTCCTGGCTGCCCCTCTTCCAGGCCAGCTCTCTGCTGTGGCCTGGGAGTGCAGTGGAGGATGGCCCAAGTGCTTGGGCCCTGCACCCCATGGGAGACCAGGAGAAGCACCTGGCTCCTGTCTTTGGATCAGCGCGGTGCGCTGGCCGCAGCGCACCGGCCGTGGCGGCCATTGGAGGGTGAACCAATGGCAACAGAGGACCTTTCTCTCTGTCTCTCTCTCTCACTGTCCACTCTGCCTGTCAAAGAAAAATATATATATATTAAAAAAAAAAAAGAAAAAGAAAAGAAAAGATCAAGAAAGTGGGATTCGAATTTAAATGAAAGAATTGTATGGCCTGTTCTCTCTCCTGCACAAAGAACAAGGAGTGGTAATGAACTTGAGAGGTAGAAACTGGACATGGAAGCTTTAGGCTGGGGGTAGGAAAGTGAGGACTGCAGAGGCTTAACGTACCCAAGGTTAGTGGCGGAGCCTGAGCCAGGACCAGGGGACTGTGTCCCTGATCTGTAACCTTCCGGCTCCGCTGTGCCTCTGAGCCCAAGGACACCAAGTGCTTCCCCTGCTCAGCCACCACCAAAGCTCTCTTGAACAGAAGAAATCCCATCCCCGACTCCGTGCCCCCTGGGATGCCAACACTCCAGGGCCTTGATGAGGACCGCAGATCTGTTCACTTGAAAGCACTATCCATGTCCGAACCGGAAATGAGATTCCTGTTTTATCATTTAAATGAGTTACCTTATTCCCCCAGTTATCTCAGAAACACACTTCTCTCTGCTCAGCGCTCACAGCTTGGAGCCAGTGAGGAATGAGATAAACACAGCCGGGCTCCAACACGCTGGGTTCCTGCCACAGAGGTGCCTTTGTGTGTATGACTTGGGAGTAGAAGAAGGATGATGGTATTTTCCCCCCTGGCTTGAAACGGAGTCAACTGTGCTATTTTGAAATCTGCCGTAGGCAGACAGGCCAAGAACCTATAATTGTAAAGTGATGGTCTTTTCTGGCAGCCACGTCTGTGCGTGTATGTGGACTGTGAAAGGGAATACTGGACCAGCGGTGGATTCAGCGCCTGGAGCTGAGGTTTAGGGCCAGTGCTGTCGCTGCTTAATGTCGTTCCTGTATTGCTGTTTCGTTCACAATGGCAAGTACGGACCTGGGTGTGCCTCTGCTTCTCCAGCTAGTGATGGGATGGCTGCTCCCGTGCAGTCACATGGGTATTGCCTAGAGAGCACACTGCATGGAACATTCTTGGAGGCCCTTCCTAGTACGGGCTGGGGGACTGCTCGGGGCTGAAATGCATCCCTTCCACAATTCACAGTTGTGTCAGCCTGCCCCTGTACTGGCGAGAGGGCTTTTAAAGACTTCAGTTAAAATGAGATCATTGGTGTGGACCTTACTCACAAAGACCATGAGAAGACCCCGCGGGAAGGCAGCCACCTGCAAAGCAGACAGCTCCACCTCCACTCCAGCCTGTAACCGTGAGAAACGAGACTTCTGTTGTCGAAGCTGCCCGATCTGCGAGGCTTTGTTACGGGTGTCCTGGCAAATGAATACGGGTCCTTGGGAAAAGTGCTTCCTCCTCCAGGGCAGGATAACTGAATAATTGCAGGCCAGGGAAAGAAACAAAAGCATGAGACCACTCGTTAAGAAATTCTTTGTAACTGGGGCAGGCATTTGGCCTAAGACGCTGCTTTGGACGCCTGCATCCGGCATCAGAGTCCATGGGTTTACTGCCCAGCTCTGACTCCTGACTCCAGCTTCCTGCTAATTCAGAGCCTGGGAAGCAGCTGTGATGGCTCAGGAAGTCGGCTCCCCGGCAGCCGCATGGAAGACCTGCATTGCGTCTTTGGCTCCAAGCTTCAGTTTGATCCTGGCCCAGCTCATTCCTGGCTGTTAGATATTTGGAGAGTAAACCAGCAGAAGGGAGTTGTCTCTGCCTCTGCTTCTTGCATAAATAAATAAATACACACATACATAAAACTTAGTAAGAATTTCAAGATGGCAACAGCAGGGCCTCTAAGCTGAGGCTCCTGGGCCGCTGCACGCATCACCCACTCATGAAGCCGGTTCTGCTTGTAGACCTCAGTTTCATCATGGAGAAAGTGGTGATAATCACTGCACCTACTTGTAGGGTTGCTGGGAAGATTAAATCAGATTCTAGGATAAGCGCTCAGAGAACATGAAAGGGAGACCACGAAGGGTGTTGGAAGTCTCCCATTCATCATCTTGCCCAGGTTGGGTCCCAGGCCACAAGAAAGAACCAGTTTTCTTTTTCTCCCTTTGAGGTCAGTGAGCCATTAGCCAGTGAGAGCAGAGGGTGGGGGAGCGTGGATGTTTCAGCGCTGAGAGATTCTGCTTGGGTGAACAGAGAAGATTGGTTGATGATTTGCTTATTTCCAGTCTGAGGGTCTCCGCTGCACCCAAGCAGTTTCTTTCTCCCCCTCCCTCTCTTGGCGGCTGCGCAGGAAGTAGGCTCCACTGAATGTGCCATTTGGAGCCCAGAGCTTGCAGGTCGCTGCCTGACTTTCTGACAAAAGTGTTATTATTGCCACACATATGACTCTTTTATTCTATAAATAAATAAAGCTTTAGATGGCAACTGAACGCACCCCTGATGTCTGAAATAGGACAGGACAAATATAGTCGTGCTGGTAAGATTAACCCTCATTAGGAGATAGACAAGTCTGGAGATTTTGAGTGGCATTTTGGAAGGGGACATTGTTGCCCTTGACATATTGTTTTCTGAAATAATTTGGAAGCCAGTGTGTTGAATGGATTAGAATAAAAAATACAACGCTACTATTTTTTCAAACACTAATATCACATGGAAATTAGTGTTTAGGGTAAGCCATGAAGTTCTCCTAAGTCCTCTCTCTGCTGTTTCCGCAGCTTTCAAGGCCCAGTGGACAGAACACACCTTAATGGTTCTTCTTTGCCATTTCTTTGCAGTTCACCCACTTCCAAGAAGGAGTAAGTGAGGGGTCCAGACCTTTTCCTGCTTAACGTGAGGTCAGAATCACTGACTCACAGCGTCCTATGGTTGCCGCTTTGATAGGGAAGCTCAGACTTCACAGGTGGGTCCCACGAGAAAGCTGTATTTTTCCTACTAGCAAGGGTACTTGGTTCAAGAGAAAAGAGGTTGTTAAGGGAATTTTTTTTTTAGTGAAACAAGATGGTAGTCAGATATGTCTTGACTTTGTTCCCATTTATAATTAGAATAAATCTGAGCTCCTTCAAGACGCCGAGAGATCTGGCTGCTGATGTGAGAGGCAGTGGAAAGATGAAGCAGTAGTCAAGCGCCTTTCCTGTGGGCTTTGTTCTCTGCCCCCATAATCATGGCCTCTGTATTCTACTTAGGGAAGGAATGAGGTAGAACAGGGCCATGCAATTAATATAATGACATTTAATTAATATGCAATGATAATTACGTGTTGTAAACTAACACATTTGAGAATTCCCTCCGTGTGTGGCAAAACACACCATTAAGACAGACTGGGCTGACCCACAGGAATGTCCCCGAGAAACAGGATTTAGAGATAATCTTGATCACGAAATCCTGTCTTTAGAACTTTCACTTCATTTCGGAATAAAAACACTCACTTTGTCCAGTGCATTTCTTTCAGGAGAAGTGAAGAGCTCTCACGTTGATTTATTGTCTCATTTAAAGTCTGAGAACCAGGGTTGGGGTTGCATTACCACAGTTTGTGCCTCTGATTGCATGCGTCATAGGCATCCTTATCAGAATGCCTGGTGGAGTCCTGGTGACTCTGCTTCTGAGCTAGCATTCCTGGTGAGGCACCTGGGAAGACAGCAGACGATGGCCCAAGTACTTGGGCCCCTGCCACCCATGTGGAGACCAGGATGGAGTTCCTGGCTGCTGGCCCAGACCCAGCTCTTGTGGCCATTTGGGGAGTGAGCAAGTAGATGGAACATCTCTGTCTCTCTGTATTTCAAATAAATCAATAAATCTCAAGTAAAGAAGTCACAGCATCAGTTAAGTCCTTTCAAGGTCAAGGCATTCAGCTGACTGCAGGTGTTAGAGGCGTGGTGGGAAACTGGAGGAAGGAGATGGCCTCATGAGAACAGGCTCAGGATTCAACAGGGAGTCTGCTTTGCCTCTCACTCTCAGATCGGCCTCTCAGCACAGGCGCTGCTTCCTAGACAGGTGACCCTGAGCGAGTTGCTGAAGCTCTCCCAGGCTCAGTTTCTCCACCAGTGGGATGGAGTGAGATCTCCCGGTCGAAGTGAATGTCATTAAAGCATTCCGATAGTACCCGCACACAGGAGTTGGTATGTGCCGGCGGTCAGTCATTGTTCAGATTGCTGTGATACTTTATTTCTGCAGCCGCTGCCCACTACTCCCGTGGCTTCTCACTGTTCTCAGGGGGCCTCTGATCTTTCTGCTTTTAGCTGAGCTCATTTGCTATCCCCCATGCTTCTGCTTATCCCTGCTTCTGTTTTCTGCCCCTCTGCTTCTCCTTGACTCCATTTTCTGGTTTTCTATCTGTCTCATGCTTAGTGTCTTGGGAGATTTGACTGGGCTAGTTAGTGACTGCTCCTGTGGAGTTCCTTTGCTTTCTGCCCCAGGCTGTTGGCAGGTTTATATTAGGCTTTTTTTTTTTTTTAGATTTATTTATTTATTTGAAACGCAGAGTTACAGAGAGGCAGAGGCAGGGAGAGACAAAGACAGAGAGAGACAGAGACAGAGACACACACACACACAGAGGTCTTCCATCCGCTGGCTCATTCCCCAGCTGACTGTAACAGCCGGAGCTGCACCCATCTGCACCCATGCTTTTTTCTGGGTCTCCCACATGGGTGCAGAAGCCCAAAGACTTGGCCATCCTCTACTGCTTTCCCAGAGCATAGCAGAGAGCCGGATCGGAAGAGGAGCAGCCGGGAATAGAACCGGTGCCCATATGGGATGGCGGCCCTGGAGGCAGCAGCTTTACCCGCTACACCACAGTGCCTGCCTCCAGGTTGTTTTTAATTCAGGTGGGCCTGTATGGCCCAATCTTCACCATCAAAGATAGTAACAGCCTCAGGGTGTCACCAAGGGACCATGCTGTGTGCAGAGAACCAAGTCAGACTCTGTCACAAGGAGACTGTGGCTGCCCAGCGTTTCATGGCTGCACCCCAGGGCCCGCTTCTTTCACTGTGATGCCACCCCCATGTAGAGCAGAAGCATCAAGTGACGCTGGGTCTTGCAAGGGCACATCCTTTATTTAATTTTGCCAAGGCAGAGGTGCTATTTCTTACACTTCTTCTTAGGCAGGAATGGGGGTCGATCTTTTTCCAGAAATGGCATCTTGCAAGGCACAAGGTGGTTCTTTGGTGATCACGGTATCTCTGATTTAGAATTCAGCAGTACAGGGTCACAAGAAAGCTCTCCAGGGAGAAATGAGAGTCGAGAGGCTGAAAGACAGACACACTTAAAAGACAGACACACTGATGTGTATCCCACTTCCCATGTTGGATCTTTCTCTCCCTTTTTGATTCTATCAGTTAGTATTAGCAGATACTTGTCTTGTTTGTGTGATCTCTTTGACTCTTAGACCTATCAGAACTATCAATTGTGAGCTGAAATTGATCACTTGGACTAGTGCGATGGCATTGGTACATGCCATCTTGATGGGATTGTGTTGGAATCCCCTGGCACATTTCTAACTCCACCATTTGCGGCCAGTCCGATTGAGCATGTTCCAAATTGTTCGTGGGATACACAGCAGACTCATAGGATGGCAGATGTCCTAAACAACACTCCGGCCTCAGAATCAGCCCTCAAGGCATTCAGATCTGGCTGAAGAGCCCATGAGAGTATAGCAGGCATGGAAAGCCAAGATATCATGGAAAAAAAAAAAAGACCTAAATGAATGATCTCTGTGAGTGAGATCCCAGTGGAAAGAACGGGGCCATCAAAGAAGGAGGTACCCTTCTCCGAAGGGAGGAGAGAACTTCCACTTTGACTATGACTCTATCGGAATAAGATCGAAGTCAGCGAACTCTAAAGGCTTCCATAGCCCTGGCAACTCATGACTAGAGCCTAGGGAGATTACTGACGCCATGAACAGGAGTGTCAAATTGTTAAATCAGCAACAGGAGTCACTGTGTACTTACACCCCATGTGGGATCTGTCCCTAATGTGTCGTCTAAAGCGAAGTGATGCTATAACTAGTACTGAAACAGTATTTTTATACTTTGCGTTTCTGTGTGGGCACAAACTGATGAGGTCTTTACTAATTATATACTGAATTGATCTTCTGTATATAAAGAGAATTGGAAATGAAAAAAAAAAAACAACCTGGTGTTAAAATGGAAATGGCATAGAAAATTAATTAATTTGAAAAAAAAATTATGTAGGATCTCTGTCTTTAATGTGCTGTACATTGCTATTTAATGCTATAATTAGTAATCCAATGGTAGTTTTTTCACTTTGTGTTGCTATATGGACAAAATGTTGAAATCTTTACCTAATATATACTAAACTGATCTTCTGTATACAAAAAAAAAAAAAAAAAAAAAAAGACAGACACACTGAGGTGATGACTGGGACACGCTCTCTTTGCTTCCTTCATACCCTGGCTGGTTTAAGAAACCACAGTTCCAATAACCTGGCAATTCAAATGCTGCGTGGTCAGCGTCTCTCAGTGGCAAAGTCTCTGTCAAATGGAATGTGGAACATGAGAAGGCAGCAGACTACTTTGTGCAGGACTGGTGAGATAGACGCTCCAGCCCGAAGACTCACTTATCAGCACCTTCTTTGAAGTCGCCGGGAAAACTCCTTCCATGACAGCACTGATGTAAACCAGTTGTCCCATCCGCTCCTCTGTGTTTTGCTGTAACTCACTCCTCTTAGTCTCCTTTGCCAGAGCTCTGGATTAAAGTCCAACGTTGCGTTTTAAAATGTGGATTCTAGCGAAGTAGAAGAATGTTAGTTAAAGATTAGGGGAGGCCGACCAAAGAAACAGTTAATGATTGTCCAGATGAAAAGGTGAGTGGAGGGGAAATTCATGGGTCAGTCGGAGGCCCGGGGATCCTTGTGGCCCTGGGCCAGGGCATGGCGGGCATGGCAGTGTTGATGATTGGTAGTGAACCATGGTAGATTATTGGCAAGATGAGCCTTCCTTAGCCTGCGGCAGGTGAAAGTCAAGGGGAGTTCCTGGTTTTGAGTAATGTGCTGCTTTGACTGAGCATGCTCCTAGGACCCCAAAGAGGTGTGTGCACAGTGCCTGCTGGTAGCGGGGATGGCAGGCCTGCTACCCCCAGAAAGGCCCGACACTGGGGAGGAGGCCTGGTTTGCTTGGGATGAACACTCCACGGATCATCAGCATGGAATGGAAAACTGGACTTAATCTTCTATTAAAGGAGCTGGCTACACATTGTAGCATAGCCAATAAAGCTGCCGCCTACATTGCCAGCATCCCACATGGGTGTCGGTTGTGTCCTGGCTGCTCCAATTCCCACTCAGCTCCCTGCTGATGACTGGGAAAAATAGCAGAATATGGCCCAAGTGTTTGGAGCCCTGCCACCTAGGCAGGAGACCTGGATGAAGCTCCTGGCGTTGGCCTGGCCCAGCCCTGGTTGTTGCAGCCATCTGGGGAGTGAACCAGCAGATGAAAGATCTCTCTTTCCCTCTCTGACTCTGTAACTCTTTCTCATAAATAAATCTTGAAAATAAAGAGATGGCTCTCCATCTTGGTGGCCTCTCTCAGGATACAGGCCTCAGACATCCTTTGTAGGAAATTCAATTAACTAAGTTTGTAATGGAGCTAATTGCTTGAGGGAATTTAATTTGTTTAACTTAGCCATTAATTGAACTTTAATCAAAGACCATGAGAGAGCAATCATGCTTATTTTTTAATTAAAAAATGTTTTCAACTTGGACTAGCACAACGCCTAAGTTGAATGTTGATTGATTTATCTTGTGGGTAACTGGAGAGTAATGAGCCTAATTGGGTTGTATGAAAAGAGTGATTAAAATGCGACTCCTCACTTGTGGCAAGATACTGCGCTGATCTACCTGCCTCTGTGGGCAGGAGGAGGACCGGATTCATGGATGATGTCAGTGGGGACAGCTGAGTCGTGGCTTAGTGTTCACCTAAGGGACAGTAACGTGCTGATGGGACTCTCACCAACGCCATTGCTCGAATCCCATGGAATAAGGAGTGATGGCCTTTAGAAAGGCTTGCAGACCTGAGCTTGTTCCATTCAGGTTTGGGGAGTGATGTGCACCGTGTGTTTCGTCCACTGTGAGTCGGGCGATGAGACTGGGATAACAGTTGGAGGCGCTTAGATCCCTCGTGTCAATAATTCCCAAACCTCGGAAGACCTGGTTCACAGCAGGCTCAGAGCTTAAAGCAAAAAGACAGCGTTTATCCCTTCACTCAGTCCGTTTTTATCTAATGTGTGTAGGATGAAATGCGGCTCTGATTTGTAAAAGATAAAACGATGAAACAAATCAGCATCCTGCCCTCGAGGACTCCAGGCAAGGTGCAGTCGATGAGGGCCATAAATCAGCTCTAACAATAATAGCACGATTGCTTTATGTCACAAGAAAAAAAAAATAAATTTACTTACGAACGACAGTGAGTCAGGCCTGTGCTCTGTCGTTTTGCGTACGACATCACAGTAGCTGCTTGCCTCACCCCAGCCAGGTGGATTTTAGTAGAAATGGGAACACTCATTCCCTAAGTGAGATGCGTTACTATGGAACATGGGTGCAGAGTTGTGCAGATGGTACAACGTGGGCTGGAAGCTAACATCAGAAAGGTCAGCCGGAGGCCAAGAAGGAAAGGGCCTTGGGTGCCAGTCAAGAAACTGTGGCTTTTGTTCCCTGGCAAAGGGGAAGTTGTTCAAGTGTCTTGAGAGGAGTCGAGGGTGGGGGGTGGGGGCGGATCAGGACTGGGCTTCAGCGAGCAGCACTGGGAGGTGAAGCCCAGACAGGCTACGGACATGAACTTGATGGATCGGGTGAGTAGGCAGTGTGTCCTCGGGCCTGTGTGCTGTGGGGATGAGGTGACAAGAAGAGTCGGCTTGTCTCTGTTAGGAGGGCAGACTGGAGGGATGCAAGCCACCAACAGTGCTCTAGATGCACAAAGCCCAAATAGCTCTGGAGTCTAATAGACCTTGGGTTGTAATCGCAGTTTCAAGTGTTCTGGAATAATCTGCGTAGGTGAGCTTGCCAAGCCTGGGATACCGTATGTGAAAATGGCACTAATTAATTCTTGCCTTACAGGATGGTGCAGAGGATCAAATGAGACACAAGACAGAGGTCTTTTGGGGGGAAAAAGAAAAGCAGGCTCTGGCTTGACAGGAGAGGGTTCTATAATGACAGGTGCTCCTGGACGCCAGTAAATGCAAGCAGAGACCCCGTAAGGAAGGCTGCAGAGGGCATTCCGCCTCCAATACTTGATGGGATGATGTTCGGGTGCACTGCCAGTCCTGCTTTTGTTGGTCGCTGTGGGGTTTCTCTTGCTTTCCCTGTGTCTTCCTCCAACAGTGACAGCATGTGTACAGTTCCCAGATGCGCAGGGTAAGGCTGACCGTGGCAGTAGCTAGGTGGCACATGGATCGCCAAAGCTACACAGATGTTAGCGCAGAGCCGCAGGAGTGGCCAGTGAACATTCCCGCTAGGCCAGCTGGTGGAGCCAGGACGAGGAGTGAGCTGTGGGGCCTGCCCCAGCCGTGCTGTTTTGCTTCTGCTGCGGGGTGCTGATCCTGTTGGCGTCTCCCCAGGATAGCCACGGGCCAGTGGTCTCTGTGTTTCAGTGTTAGGAGTATCGGGATGAAGCGGAACTGTGGAACAGATTAGGAGCTTTAACTCTGGCTAAAAGGAGGGGCAAGGCGGCTGATGATCACCCGCCACAGGGTTCCCTCCTTGCCTACACTGTAACCCCTGGCTTGCATAGGACAGCTTCAGGCCTGGCTCATTTTCAGTTTTCCTCGGGAGTCTTTTGTTTCCTGGACTCTGGTAGCAGCTGTTATCACTCCAGCTGCCGAGGGGATGGGAGGCGACTTCCTGTTGTTATTCTATCCTGCCATCCCTGGGGGAGGACATTCCCACCCCCACCTCCTGCGGCTGCCTGGCTGTGCCTGGCTGTGGTTGGGCAGAACCTTGGCCTGGATGCGGCCAGCCAGCCTCTGACCAGGGCTGGGCCACTGTTTGAGGAAGACATCTGGGGCGCAGGGCACGGAACAGGCACTGACAGGCAGGTGTGTCCCCTGGGGACAGGCAAGGATGAGTGGCTAAGAGGGAGGTGAAGTGGTTGGCTTAGGAATTATCTGGGGGACTTTGGGGTTGGTGAATGAATGGTGGGTGGGCGGGGCTCTGGCCAAAGTGCCCTCTCCCCCAGAGCGGGGGGGGGGGGAGGGGGGAGAGAGAGAGAGAGAGAGAGAGAGAGAGAGAGAGAATCTTCCACTTGCTGGTTCACTCCCCAAATGGCCACAACAGCCGGAGCTGGGCCAATCTGAAGCCACGATCCAGCAGCTTCTTTCGGGTCTCCAAGCACTTGGGCCACCTGCTGCTGCTTTCCCAGGCGCATCAGCCAGGAGCTGGATTGGAAGTGGAGCAGCCGGGACTCCAACTGGTGCCCACATGAGATGCCAGAGCTGCCTGCTATGCCACAGGGCCAGCCCGAAGCATGTGTTTACATATCTGTACAACCCTAACAACCTGGACAACAACCTTGGCACAGGTATTGTCAGGCAACGGAGGTTCTGGATGGACATTTGAGAGACTGCCCAAAGTTCCCTGCAAGGAGGCAGCAGAGTGGGCAGAGGGCCTGAACACTGTCTCGCCTTGTAGCACACGGGGAGGTCTTGCCAGGAGACCGGATGTTAACTGAACTAGGCTCTGGAGAAGAGTGGGGATTCCAGTTAGGCCCAAAGGTGGGATGTGGGCACAGCCCTGAGATGGCAGGCGTGGAGGGGACGATCAGACGGGAAAGGCACCCAGAGGCCCAGGAAGGAGAGCTCACAGGGCCAGCTGGGCGCTGCAGGGGCAAGGGGAGCTGGTGTGGAGGGGCAGGCGTTGATGGCGAAGCCGAACTCTAGTGGTGCAGGCAAAGATTCAGAGCGCGGGAACAGGCAGTCAGTGGGATGGCGCAGGTGTAACGGATGACACGGTGGGAACAGCGTCCGGCAGGTCTGAGCAGAGGCCCCGAGTCCGTGGGTTTTTGTAGCGTGGTGGTGGCTGGAAGCACTTACACGTGGACACTCAGCACCTGTGATAACAGCACCGCCTTGGAGCCCAACAGCCCTCGGTTTCAACCCTGGTCTCCGGTGGTCTCCGAGGGATCTGCTACCGAATCCCGGCCTCTGATGCCTCCTGCTCACGTCAGGTTACCAACGCTCAGCTTCCGGGACGACTCGGGTTGGGGGCAGGCGGCCACGCCGCGGTCCACACACGGTGAACTCGTCGGTCAGGAACGCGCCCTGGTCTTCCAGGAAGACGCCGGGTGACACACGAAGCCAACGCACTCAGGTCTCCCTCGGCTCGGGTTCCAGAAACATCCCTGGGAAGCCTAGGGAACTGATCAGACGGCCGGGGGTGAACGCTGGCTGACTGGAATTGGCGGCAGCCGCCGCGATCTCCCTCAGGCGGGTCTCCTCAGGCGGTTCGTCGGCGCCACGCCCGGTTCCGCGCCCCACGCCCCACGCCCCCGAGGGTTCCAGCCGTGCGATCCAACCGCAGCCAGCGGTCGTCTTCCCTCTGGGGGTGCGGCCCCGTGTGCCCGGGCAGCTGGCGGGGCGCGAGCGCCGTGGCCGCAGGCGGAAGCGGCCACGCGGCCCTCAGGGCCCCGGCGCCCCGGCGGCGGTTCCCCCGCAGACCTGGGCCCGGCGCCCGCCAAGTTTTGCGCGCGGCCGCGCGGGCTGGGCGGGCGCAGGCTCGGCTGGAGGATTCGCGGCGGGCCATTTTCCGCGCCGCGGGGGCGCTGGCTTTTCCCGCAGCCCGGGGCTCGCCGGGGGCGTTTCGTTTCGTCTGTGAGCACGCCAAGAAAAGTTTGCCGGGAGCCCCGCCACTTCGTCCCCGTCCCGAGCTCGCTTTTCCTTACACATAGTGGGAAAGGCAGCCGCCGCCCCCACCCCGCCCGCTTTTTTTTTTTTTTTTCCATCAACACCCACTTCCAGCTCCAGTCTTGCTCGGCGAGGAATGTATAAAATTAGTGGACTCCTCGGAGTGACTCTCGCAGGGCCCAATCAGCGGGGGCGCACGCGCGCCGCTCCGCCCCCTGCGGGCGCTCGTTGGCTGCCTCCCGCGGAGGGGCGGGGAGAAGGCGGCAGTGGGAGGGGGAGGTACCTGGGTCTGGGAGTGATGTCAGCGCCCAGCTCGGTGCCTGCCCGGATTCCTGACATGGTGTAGGGCGGACCGGCTGGGGAAGCGACCGGAGGACTCGCGCTCCGCCCGCCTGCGGCCGCCCCGCGTGCCGGGCTTGGGACTCCGAGGGGAGCTGAAGCGGAACGTGGGGAAGCCGGCGCCCGCGCCTCGCCGCCCCGCAGGTAAGGGCGACCGGCGCGGCTCGGGACCGGGGAGGTGGCACCGTTGTGTGCTTGTAGCAGCAGCAGCTGCTGCTCCTCCTCCCCGGGCCGGTTTCCTTTTCCAACTCATTCCCGTTTCCTTGGGGGGCAGCGGGCACTCTGTGGGAGTGCTCCTGGGGGCTGCAGCGGAGCCCCTGTGGCTCCCGTGTGTCTGCCCGGTGGCAGTCACCCCCAGGAGCGGACGTGCGGGGGTCCCGTCTGTGTCCTTACGCGCCCACCCCGGTACCCTGGCCCCTCCGTGATGATAGGCGGGGACCCCAGGGAGCGCAGTGAGGTGTTGGGTGGAGGTGTTTAAGAATGCCACGAAAAGTTTATGAACCGCTGACTCCAACATTAGGCTTTTGGAGAAGCAAAGTTTTTGCCCCTCTCCTTAGTCCTCCTGTGGCCTGTTACGTATCTTGTAGATCACTGTAAAACCCGGATTTGTGTAGTCCAGGCAGGCTGAGAATGAGCAGCTCTGGGGAAGCCGGCTGCGGGGAGACCCTGCCTCCTGCTGGCGCTGTGACCCCGAGGGGCTGGGGGTCCGCGGGGGTCCTGCCGCGGCCGGGAGTGGTGCTTCCAGGGTCCCCCGTTTTCTTTCTTCAGAGAAGCGAGTTTTCCCAGGGAAAGATGGTGGAAGGTGTGGCATGCCGACCTGGGCTTTCCCCCGTGGTGTGGGGCCGACGCACACCCTGGCTTTCGGGAGGATCCGCACGGCGCAGGGGCGGAGAGCTTGGTTTTTAAAGTCCAAGTTTGCTGTTGAGGGAGAGCCGCGGCCTGTTAGGAGAAGCCCGAGTTTGAGAAGTGGGAGACCAACGTTCTGACTGGTGTTTCCTGCGTGTGCCCAGGGCGTGATTGAGTTTTTTTGGGGGGGAAAACTGGTAACTCCTGCAGGCTGCCTATCCAGAACCCTGGCTTATCCTTGCTTTAAGGCAAGGAAGAAACAGAACCACCTGTGGGCTGAGGCCAGTTTCCCCTTTCTCTCCGGCGGTTCCCCAGCAGTGGGAGCCTCCTGCGGCCAGGTCTGCAGGAAATGAGCCTGGACCTCATTGTGCGTCAGACGCCCGGCCCCTGAATGCAAAGGGCAGATCCAAGCGAGGGGGAGAAAAAAGAAGCCACAGCCCGGAGTCAGGAAATGCGACCGAGGACTCTTCCTGGGGTTCTGTCTTTGAAGTCCCGGGCACAGTTGGTTGCAGGGCTGGAACGAAGTGTTTTGCTTCTCTGTTGTTTATGGCACACCTGGGTCTGTATTGTTCTTCCTCGCTGAAAAAAAAAAAAAAAAAAAAGAGCCCAGCCTGGGTAAAGATTTGCAGGCTTTTTTTGAAAAGGCAGTGAGTGTCTTAAGGGGAAAGACCAGAGTGTTTTCTTTTTGGCTTTGTGTTTTGGAGGAGCACACAGAAATCGCTGATGGCCCTGCAGTAAGGGTGAGCAAGTCAGGGTGTAGTTGTGTTCTAGGGAGAGTACTTAGAGCATCCTGTATTTTCCAGTGCATGTTTTCAGTAGGAAGGAGATGGGGGTGGGGGGTGCCTGTGGGCTTGGGGGCGCCCGCGCTGCAGCCTGTGAACCTGGGAGATTCAGCTGCAAGGACCAGTCAGGTGAAGGAGATGTTATCTTGATGGGCTGTGTTTTCATCATGGCTTTCTTTCCAAGAAGCTGGTCCTGGTTTGGGGGCTTGGCTGTGCCACAGTCCTAAGTTGGACTCCCAGTTTGAGTCCTAGTGGCTCTGCCTACTCAACTTCCTGTTTCAGAGGACAGCTGGGAAGGGTGTTTGGGATCCGGTCTTGGTTAGATTCCTTTGGACCAACAATCATTACAGGCCCAGTCACCATGAGGACACTTGATGAAGTTTGTGAAAAATAGGAGTTAGCTTTTGTGGAAAAAAAAAAAAAAAGACACACAGAAGTCCGCACAGGTTTTTTGTGACGCACACTTTCATGAACTTTTTTGAAGACCTGGCCTGTTGGTTTTAGCGTTGGGGTCGTCTGGCCCTGATGGACACACGTGGACTTGACAGGCCTCCTTGTAGTGTCAGACCCGTGGTGCCTAATTTCAAGGGTGTTGTGGACATTTTTTGGGGAACAAATTCCTTGAGGTTGAGTTCCTTACCAGTGTGACCTTGGCAGCCACTGTTCAGCCCGAGATAAATCAAAGCAAGGTCATTTTCCCCATAGTCACCGACGAGCCGGTGCCTTTAAAGACCCATCTTCATACTCGTGGAGTGGTTGTGATTTTTAAGTTAATTTAAACATGTTGATACTTTGTTATACTGAAATCAGCTTTTGGAGGTTTTCGCTTTTCAAAGGGCCTCTATCCTAAGCAGCACCATTTTCCAATTGTTAACTGAAAGACCTCATTCATCTTCTGTCTTTTCAAGATACTACTACGTGTCGAGGCCTGATCTGAATGACCTTCCCAAAACAGTGAATGAATGAAGTAATGAGTGTGGCTCCATTCATATTTGGGTCTGTGTGTCCGGTTCTTCTTCTTCTTCTTTTTTTTTTTTTTTTTTGAAAAGCAGAGACACAGAGACAGGCAGGCAGACAGAACTCTCATCTCCTTGTTCCCTCTCCAAATGCCTGTGATAGACAGGGCTGGGCCAGGCTGATGCTGGAGGCTGGGAACTCAATCCAGGTATCCTACATGGGTGAGCGGGGCCCAGCTACTGGAGCCACTTACTTGAGAGTTAGCAGTTGGCTGGAATTGAGAGTGGAGCTGAGACTTCAACCCAGGCACTTCGATATGAGATTTGCTGTCCCAATTGGCATCTTAACCCCTATGCCGCATGCTCACCCAAGACTTGATTCTTTATTAAAGGAACGCGGCTTAAGGTGAAAACACAGGCAGGAAGTATCATATAATGACATTTTCATTTTCAGATATTTCCCTAGAAAGTCATATTAGTTCCGAAATTAAGAAAAAAAGAAGTCATACTTGAGCAGCCAATTGTGAAATTTTCCTGGGAGTCATGATAATTATTGCTTTTTTTTTCTTTATTTTTTTAAAACCACGATCAAACAGATGAGTTTCAATAAGAGAGTCTGAGCTGTTACAGTTAGCGTCGCTGCTGGCTGCTGGGTGTTGTCTGTGTGGAGAAGGGACAGAGTGTCCACCGTCCTGGCCAGCATTTTTGGTTGATATGTTCACGACTGAATCAGCCATCAAACTGTCCCCAAACTGACACTGTCCCAAAACTGCTCTGGTCTTGTGCAGTTCCCTGCATCTGTAGCGTGTTGTGTCATTTGTTTCCCAAATTCACGGCAGTGCATGTCAGAACCTTCTAGTAACAAACCCTACAGCTTTTGTCACGTATATCACCACCCCAGAGACGGATGCTTTATTAAATGGAGCTTGCGGCTTAAATGAACTGAACTGAATTAACTCACCCTACCAAATACAAAGACCCTTCTATTGCTTTTCCACTCTTGATTTTAGAGTAATTACTGATGCTAGCTACTTTGACTTAGCTGCTGATGTTTCAAAAAGCCAAAAAATACGTGTTTTTCTTCACTTAAAACAAAAACTGAAACGCCAAACAGCTGGGTTTTAGGTTTAAAAATGAGCCCAGATGGGAGTTTTAAGTTTGCACACTTATTAGGCTGTTTGGGGGAGGGGAGGGGTGGGACTGGGTGAACCGAGTCCAGTCTATACCTGTCTAAGAGCTTGTTTTTCTGAAAAGGGGCTTTGAACTCTGCGTGGTCCAGGAGGGTGTGTTGTCAGAGCTTGTGGCTGACCTTGGTTTTGGGTCTCCGGCTCCTTGTCGTGATTCACCCTTTGACCGGCCCACATGCACACATCCTTGTGTTTGTTGGCAAGGGTGAGGAGTTCAGAATAGAAAGATATTTGGTGGTTTCTGTCCAGTGGTCCACCTTACAATGCCCATGACTGAAGGAGTTGTGCAAACACAAATTGCACTGAGTGCCCATCTTCCTGGCCCAGGCTAGGCTTACGTAGGAAG
Source organism: Lepus europaeus (assembly GCF_033115175.1). NCBI lineage: Eukaryota > Metazoa > Chordata > Mammalia > Lagomorpha > Leporidae > Lepus > Lepus europaeus. The sequence continues at coordinate 119,446,034 of NC_084832.1, forward strand.
AAGGTTCTAGAATATTTGGGCTTGGCCAGAGATTTTATGGATACCTTCTGAACTCTAGAATGAGTCTGAATACTTTAACCTCTGATTTAATTCAGGGGAGTCAAGCATTTGACTTAAAAACAAGCACAAGTTCAGAAAGGTGAGTGTGTTCCTTCCGTGTGTGTGTGTGCGTGTGTGTATGTGTGTGTGTGTGAGCAGGGCAAAGTTAATTTCTCCTGATGGAAGAGCTGTTTTCAGGGATGAGTCTATTTAATACCATGGGGGCTGATTTTTGGGCAGGCCAGGTAGTTCTGGGAAGAATTAGGTAGGCCTGTTGGAAAGTGTGTAAGTATTGTCCTGGCATGACTGTAGAGCTGTACCCACCCCCCCCCACCAGGGTGCCCCTGTTTCCTGCATTTCTGTGCCTGGGATTGAGCTCACCTAGGTCCTTTGCTTCACCTTTGTCACCCTCCTCTGTATCCATAGCACTTTGCACAAATGCCATCCAACCACCCAACCACAATGGAGCTGTAGGAGTTATTAAGAAAGTGTGTGTGTGTTTTTTTTTTTTTTTTTTTTCCAGTTTATTTGAAAGACAGGGAGCCCGAGAGAGGCCATCCACTGGTTCACTCCAAATACTTGTTGTGGCCAAAGCCAGGAGCTGGGAACTCCATCTAGTTCTCCCGTGTGAGTGGCAGGGACTCAAGTACATGAGCCATCAGCTGCTGCCTGCCCTGGTGCACGCTGGCAGGGAACTGGAAATTGGGAGTGGAGTAGGGACCCAAACTCAGGCCTTCCTATGGGAGGTGGGCATCACAAGCCGTGTCTGAAGTGCTTCACCAAGCACCCCTCCTGATACAAGTTTATTATTTAATTTATTTCAAAAGCAGGAGAGACAGAGACAGACATAGATACCCTCCATCCACTGGTTCACTTCCTAAATGACCACAGTGGCCAGGGCTGGGCCAGGCCGAAACCAGGAGCTGAAAACTCAATCCAGGTCTTCTGTGTGTTAAACAGGGACCCAGCCATGTGAGCCATCACTACTGCCTCCCAGGAAGCCACAGCTGGCAGCAGAGCCTGGACTTGACGCCAGGCACTCAGATAGGCAGTGCGGGCATCCTGGGCCGCATCTTCACTGCCAAACACTCGCCCGTCTGTCCCAGTGTGAGTTTGTTTTATAAGCAAAGTTTATTGCGTTTACTTTATTTGGAAGAAAGTGAAAGCAAGGGTCAGACTCTGGCCTGCTTCCTCTAATAACTCCCTTGACAGAGTGGCTGCCGTTGCACAATGCCCTTATCTTTTTCGAAAGCTCCTGCCGCTTAGGCCAGCACACACAGCACTGCTTGCTTTTGTTTGGGTTGGAATTTGAACATGCGCTACTTTGTCTTCTGAATGATGGCAGAGGCCGGCCAGCCTGGAGTGCCAAGTCTGCTCTGGGAAGCAGTGACCCTCAGAGGAGCCCACAGGTCAGCCCCGTGAGTCCTCCTGGCCACCTGTGTGAGGGATGTCACCTGGGTGAGCTCCCTCTGGATCTGCAGCTTGGATCCTTTTGTCAAACCCCGGCAGTCTTCCTGGATCTGCTTCCCCCATGGTGTGATTCTGCGCAGTGGAGAGAGCATCTGAACACAGACTTGGGACTCTTGGATGGTTTTTTATGCCCAGCGCCGTGGGATGGTCCAGGATGCCGGGCACACCGCCTCACCCTGTGGGGTAGACAAAGCTTGATGCCCAGCCAGTCCCTCCCCCTCTGCCCTCCACGGTCGGTTAGGCACTGCGGCCGGGGTCCTGGCCCAGGTGTTGTAAGGAGCTAGGTGCCCCACGCCACCCACGCTCACGTAAGGGACAACTTTTATGTGCTTGCTCTGAGGGCCTTTGCTCCCTGCTACTTTTTCTTATTTTCTTCCCTGGGTGTGGTTTTTCTTTGTTGTTGTTGCTCTTATCTATTTATTTGGGAAGCTGAGAGCCAGCTTCTGTCTGCTGGTTTACTCCTGACATGCCTGGGGCTAGGAACTGGGAAGTAAATCCAGGTGTTCTGCCTGGGCAGCAGGAATCCAGTCACTTAGCCTTCCCTGCTGTCTCCCAAGGCCCTCATTAGCAGGAATGCCGGAGTCGGAAGCTGGAACTGGGGATCAGTCCCAGGCACTCTGATAGGATGCAGGCATCTTTTTTTCTTTTTACTTTTAAAGATTTACTTATTTATTTGAAAGAGGTATACACAGAGAGAAGGGAAGGCAGAGAGAGAGAGAGAGAGAGGTCTTCCATCCACTGGTTCACTCCCCAATTGGCTGCAACGGCTAGAGCTGTGAAGAGAGAGAGAGAGAGAGAGAGAGAGAGAGAGAGAGAGAGGTCTTCCATCCACTGGTTCACTCCCCAATTGGCTGCAACGGCTAGAGCTGTGATGATCCGAAGCCAGGAGCCAGGAGCTTCCTTTGGGTCTCCCATGTGGGTTACAGGGGCCCAAGAACTTGGGCCATCTTCTACTGCTTTCCCAGGCCATAGCAGAGAGCTGGATCAGAAGTGGAACGGCCGGGACTTGAACCGCTGCCCGTATGGGATGCCTGCACTGCAGCTGGTGGCTTTATCTGCTATGCCACAGCGCCAGCCCCAAGGATACAGGCATCTTGGGCACTGGGCTGAATGCCTACCGTGTCGATGCTGTATTCTTTTTTTTTTTTTTTTTTTTTACAGACAGAGTAGATAGTGAGAGAGACAGAGAGAAAGGTCTTCCTTTTTGCCGTTGGTTCACCCTCCAGTGGCCACTGTGGCCGGCGCATCTCGCTGATCCGAAGCCAGGATCTCCCATGCGGGTGCAGGGCCCAAGCACTTGGGCCATCCTCCACTGCACTCCTGGGCCACAGCAGAGAGCTGGCCTGGAAGGGGGGCAACCGGGATAGAATCCGGCACCCCGACCGGGACTAGAACCCGGTGTGCCGGCACCGCAAGGTGGAGGATTAGCCTGTTAAGCCACGGCGCCGGCGGGATGCTGTATTCTAAATATTCTAGATAAGAAGCTTGAGGGTTTAGAGAAGCCGGGTGGAAAGTTAGGGAGCTGGGGAGCTGGTGGTTATGGGGACTGTTGTACCTGGCTTTGTCTGCCTGTCTGTTGACTTCTAGGAGAAAACCAGAAAACTTAGTTCATCTTTTCTGGAAGAATTTAAAGGTATTCTGTATGAGAAAAAAGGGATTTGGAGACACACAGCTCCTCAGCTTGCATCCTGGCTTTGCTATGTATTACAGCCCATGATTGGAATGTAGTTTAGCTCTCTGAGTCTCAGTTTTCCCATCTGTGAGATGGTAGTACTGAGATTTATGTCATAACATTTTTCCTGGATTAGAAATTATTGGAAATTTTTGGCCGGCGCCGCGGCTCAATAGGCTGATCCTCCGCCTGCAGTGCTGGCACGCTGGGTTCTAGTCCCATTCGGGGCGCCGGATTGTGTCCCGGTTGCTCCTCTTCCAGGCCAGCTCTCTGCTGTGGCCCGGGAGTGCAGTGGAGGATGGCCCAAGTGCTTGGGCCCTGTACCCGCATGGGAGACTGGGAGAGGCATCTGGCTCCTGACTTCGGATCAGCGAGGTGTGCTGGCCGCAGCACGCCTGACGCAGCGGCCATTGGGGGTGAACCAACGGAAAAGGAGGACCTTTTTCTCTGTCTCTCTCTCTCACTGTCCACTCTGCCTGTCAAAAAAAAATTTTTTTTTTTTAATAGAGTAGGTTTTTGGTGTAGTAGTTAAGTCGCTGTTTGGTTTGCCCACATTGGAGTGCCTACTTCTAAGAAGAAGTTGGATCAAAGTGCAACCCAAACCCAGATACTCCAGTATGGGATGCGGGCATGCAAGGAGCGTCGTAACCACTATGCCAAATTGTATGGAAGTTGTTGTAAACATGGGTTTGTTGGCCCTTTGGCAGGTAGATGGAGGACATCACGCTGTGGGCCACAGCTAAGAGAAGCCATATGGGGTTGGGTGGGGTCCCACTGGAGGAGGTTGGTGTGGAGGCACTTGGAGGAGATGGGCACACACACTTGGGTTGGGAGCCAATTGTGGACTACAGTGGTCTTAGGTTTAGAGAAAGATACGACTAATCAGTGTTGTTAAGAGAGATACGATATACTGGGTCTAGAACTTAGGGGATTTTAAGGAGAGTGACAAGATTATGTTTTAAAATGGCTTTTTCTAATTTTTTGAGAGGAAGGTTGTAAGAACTATTACTTCTAAAGATGAATGGAAGTGTTATTAGGGTATATGTGGTGTGGGGAGAGCAGAGCACCCTCCATTCAAGAAGGGTACCCATGAGAAAGTTGAGAATTTTTTTGAGTGACATGTGAGCCTTGTGTATCTTCATGGTGTGCAGTGCAGCATAAATGGATCGGATCATGGAAGTAGCATTTCTGTTTTCTTATCTTTACCTTTGGAGTCTCTGGACTCTTAACTCTTCATATGCTCCGGCAGTGTGTGATACGTTATTGTGAACCGAGGTCAGCCCACTGTGTTCTGGAGCACCTGCGCTTACTGTCTTGGGCCTGTTATCCAGTGGCCCTCTACTCTCCCCTCCCTCCAACACTGCAAGCCTCTAGTAATCACTGTTGGAAGTTTAGGTTGACTTTTTTAACCATCCATGAATATGCTGTATTTGTCCTTTTGTGTCTGGCCTGTGTCGCTTAACATAATGATCTCCAGTTCCAACCACTTCACTGCGGGTATTAGGAAGCTACTCTTTTTATGGGCGCACAATATTCCATTGTGTATTTCATATTTTCTGTGACTGTTGGTCTGTTGGTCTTTCCGTGGGCACTGGATTCATCTCTCGTGTTTGCTACTGTGAGCCTGGGAGTGCATGTGTCTTTTCATATGCTGATTTTGTTCCCTTTGCATATCTATACCCAGTGGCTGATAGCCAGGGGGTCACCTGATAGATCTATTTTTAGTTTTTTTGAGGATGCTTCCTAGGGGTCTCCATAATTGTACTAATTTCCATTCCCACTAATAATTTATGAGTGTTCCGTTTCTCCATATCCTCCCCAGCATTTGTTGTTGTTTGTCTTTTTGATAATAGGCGTTCTAACTGGAGTGAGATGATAACTCATTGTGATTTTGACTTTCATTTCCCTGATGACTGGTGATATTTAGCTGTTTTTCGTGTAGTTGTTGGCCGTGGATATTTCTAAGTTTGAAATTCAGTGGGAAATGTGATGAGTCCAGATGTCAGCATCTGGAGATGCCAATCGTCACCTCCCATAACCTACTTAGTGTTGTCCTGTGTAGTGAAACAGTGGTACTTATCTGCTGAGGTTTTTAGGAGAAGAGCAACAATAAAAATGGCCAGTGTATGTATACAGAACTTGTTGTATTACCAAACACTGTCTAAGTACCTTACAGCTTTTAATTTAGGTAATTATCAAATTACAGATTAGAATCTCAGGCACAGAGACACTGAGTAACTTCCCCATGGTCACAGAGATTGTGTGTGTTGGACTCAGGCAGGCATGGATTCCTGGGCAATGTCTTCAGACCTTTCCCAGCCCTGCCTCTGGCATGGGCCTGACCTTGACGTGTTAAAAGCCTTCGAGAACTCTGAACCCATGTTATCCACTTGAAGAGGTCAAGCAAGGATGCCGAAATTTAGGCTTGAAGTTTTGGCAGAATCCCAGACTGATGTAAGATCTCCCTAGGGCTGTTTACATAACATGTGAGGCTGCATGAACTTCCCGAACAAGTGTGTAGACCCCAGAGAGAAGCAGGCACACAGTCCTGGAGGGACTGGTCCGCTGCCATGCCATTTTGTGAACTTGGACAGAGCAGGGAAGAGTAGGAAAAGGTGTGGGCTGCCCTCCAGGGGCCAGGTGGTCCAATGTCTCCTGTATTGTTGAGAGAGAGGTGTGGCTTTGCAGAGGTACAGGTGGGGGAGGGTGACATAAGCCTAGGGAGGAAGGGAGGAGTTCAAGATAGAGAAGGACTCAGAGTCAGGTGGGTGGCTGGTTAGGCTTGAAATCCATCTTCAGGTGAGATGGGAGAAAGGGTGGGGGAAGTGGGGCAAACTGTGGTCAGAGCAGGCGGTCTGCGTGGTTTTCCTGGCGTAGGAAGTAGTGAAAGGAAATGCACTGCTAGGCACTCCGCCCCCCCACCCCCCCAGGCTCCCTGGAGGCCGGCCCTGGGGAAGAATGTGAAAGAATGACAGAAGTCTCTCATCTAACCAGTGCAACGTGACACATTCTCCAGCATGTGTCCCCAGGCAGGGAGTTAGGTTAGTGAAGTGGAAGGAAACTATGTAATCTAAATAAGTAAGTGAAAGAGGAGAATGGCAGTAGACAAAGGAAAATATGGCTTGAAGGAGAAATCTGTACACAAGCAGACTTCATAACGGGTCCCAGGCCAACTTGGGGGGGGCAGCTGGAGCACTGGGTGGGGAGGGACGGCCTGGGGCCGGCGCCACGGCCAGGCTTTGGTTCAGAGGAACTACCATGGCTCTGGGAAGTGCTTCATAGGAGAGAGGTGTGCACTGTACAGGCCTGGGCATTAAGTGCTGCTCCTGGCTGGTTATGCCTGGGCCAGTGGTTGCAAAGGCATTGTGTTATGGCATTTCTTCCTTCCTTCCTTCCTTCTTTTCTTTCTCTCAAGGTTTATTTTATTTATTTGAAAAAGCAGAGTTATTGTGGAGGGGAGCGGGGAGAAGCAGAGAGAGAAGGAGAGAGAGAAAGAGATCTTTCATCCTCTGGCTTATGCCCTAAATGGCTACAGTAGCCAGTGCTAGGCCAGACCAAAGCCAGGAGCCAGGAATGTCTTCTAAGTCTCCCATGTGGGTGCAGGGGCCCAAACACTTGGGCCATTTTCCACTGCTTTCCTAGGGCATACGCAGAGAGCTGGATCAGAAGAGGAACAGCCGGGACTCGAATCGGCGCCCATGTGGGATGCTGGAGTATCAGGTGGCGACTTTACCCACTATGCCACAGTACTGGCCCAAGGATTGTAGCGTCTCTACGGCTTTGCTGTGGTGATGACAGAGGGGCACGGATGGCAGCAACCCAGTACTTCAGAGTGTGGTACATGAGTACCTCCTTACCCTGGGTGTAGCTTTGCACAGTTTCAGTTTCCTACAGTCAGCTGTAGTCTGAAAGATTAAATTGTTTCTGAACATTACAGAAATAAGCCATTCATTCATTTTAGGTTGCACGGTGTTTTGTGCCATCCTGCTCTGTCCCATCCCCTTGTCCAGTGTCAGTGCTGTGTATACTACCTGCCCATTGGTCACTAGCTGTCTCAGTTGTCCGACTGTCCGAGTACCACCGTGCTTGGGTGCAAGTCTCCCTTACTTTTCTAGATCATGGCCTCAAAGCATAGGAGAGTGATGCTGGCTGTGGGGATATGCCAAAGAGAGGCTGTGGAGTGCTTCCTCTGAGTGAGAAGGTGGAGGTTCTGGACTTGATGTGGAAAGGAAGACATCGTATGCCGAGTTTGCTGAGCTCTGCTCTAAGAATAAATCTTTGGCCAAATAGTGAGGAAGGGAAAAGAAATTCCTGCTAGGTTTGCTTTTGTACCTCAACCTGCACAAATGATGGCCACTGAGTGCTTAGTGATAATGGAAAAGACATGAACAGGAGACATACACCTAATTCCTACAGGAAACAACTAAGTTTGTGTGGGGGAAAATGTAGGGGGAAATCAGAGTTCTGACCATCTGGGTTTTCAGGGAGTCTTGGAGTGTTAGCCCCCTGCAGCTAAGAGGGGCTGCGGTACTGAAATGCAATGCCCCCCCACATCAATCCATTGGTGAGTCTTCTGGGGGTTGCCTTGGGACATGTCCCCGTCTGTGTGGTGCATTTCAACAGGTGTAAGTATTGAGCTGGGTGGTGCCCAGCTGTGCCAGCTGCACAATTCATGGAGCCCAGTGCAAAATGAGAATCTGTGGTTCTCTTATTCAAAAAGCAGGAAATTCTATTAAAGGGACTCAAATGTGAAACTTCTTCTTTTTTGTATCACGTCATTCTTTTTTTTTTTTTTTTAAGATTTATTTATTTACTTGAAAGTCAGATTTACACAGAGAAAGAAGGAGAGAGAGAGAGAAAGAGAGAGGTCTTCTATCCACTGGTTCAACTGGCTGCAATGGCCGGAGCTATGCCTATCCGAAGCCAGGAGCTTCTTCCAGGTCTCCCACGTGGGTGCTTTCCCAAGCCAAAGCAGAGAGCTGGGTCAGAAGCAGAGCAGCCAGGACTCGAACCCTGGCACCCAGGCAGAGGCTTTACTCCGCTACGCCACAGTGCCGGCCCCATCATGTCATTCTAAGTGAGTGAGTGGTTTGCTAACCAAATGCCCAGCCAGGATTGGGCCAGACTGAAGCCAGGAGCCAGGAACTCCATCTAGGTCTCCCACATGGGTGGCAAAAGGACCCACGTACTTGAGCATCCCTGCTGCCTCCCTGGCACATTAACGGGAAGCTGGATGCCCCACTGTCCTCCCTCCAGGGCCAGCGTTTTCAGTGTGAGTGGCTGGCGAGGAATTCGTGAGGACGAGAGTGCAGGAAGGGGCTCCTTGGTTGGCCGTGTTCTCAGGAAGGCGTTGCCCTGCTTCTGTGTGCAAGGCAGTTCTGGTTGAAAAGAAAAGCGTTTTAGCCTCTTGAGCTGTCAGCGGCCACTTGGCCTCTGACCCAGGTGTTGAACTCCTGTGTGCTGGGAGTTCCTGGGATTCTGTGCATTGTGAATTCTGCATGGGAGTGGGGTGGCTGGGAACAGCGCAGCGCCTGCTATGTGGATCTCCGATGTCACGTCATTTACAAAGTGCCGGCTCGGAGTGTGCATTGTTAAGACTCACAGGGTAGTGACAGCAGAGCCTTAAGCCCAGCGCGGGGCCTTTCGACCAGGGGGTCCTGTGTGACCCCCTGGGACACGGAGCAGCGAAGGTGGCTCTGCTTCTGCCAAGTCAGAGAGCTCACTGTTGTGTGTGTGTTTTTTTTTTTTTAAAGGCAGATAAATTAAAAAACAATTTTTAAGGCTGGCGCCGTGGCTTCACAGGCTAATCCTCCGCCTTGTGGCGCCGGCACACCGGGTTCTAGTCCCGGTTGGGGCGCCGGATTCTATCCCGGTTGCCCCTCTTCCAGGCCAGCTCTCTGCTGTGGCCTGGGAAGGCAGTGGAGGATGGCCCAAGTGCTTGGGCCCTGCACCCGCATGGGAGACCAGGAGAAGCACCTGGCTCCTGGCTTCGGATCGGCGTGGTACACCGGCCACAGCGGCCATTGGAGGGTGAACCAACGGCAAAAAGGAAGACCTTCCTTTCTGTCTCTCTCTCTCACTATCCACTCTGCCTGTCCAAAAAAAAAAAAAATTTTTTTTTAAAAGCCACTTACTCTCATTTTATTTGAAAGGAAGAGAGACAAAGACAGATGGAGAGATCTTCCCATTCGTGGGCTCACTCCCCGAATGCTCACGACAGCCAGGGCTGGGCCAGGCCAAAGCCGGGAAGTGGGAACTCAGTCTGGATCTCCCATGTGGATGGCAGGGACCCAGGTTCTTGGGCCCTCACTTGCTGCCCCTCGGGGTGTGCGTGAGCAGGAAGCTGGAATCAGGCGGAGCTGGGGCTGATACCAGGCACTGCGATGTGGGATGTGGCGACTCTAGGGGCTTCTCCCCCACTGTACCAAATGTCTGCTCTTAAAGTCTCCACTTCACTGTTGAGTCAGCTCTGTGGCTGGGTTCCTGGGGACACTGTCCTGGCCATCACCGTCATTTTTACCTCTGCCGCTGCCTTGGCCCCGCGCCCCTGTCCTCGCTGATGCAGGCGCTGCGGCTGTCTCCTGGCGCCTGCAGCTGCTGCCCTGCCTGTCTTGTGCGCCCCCAGATACAGCCTTTGGAACCGGGCCACCCTCCCTGCTCCAGGGCTTCCCGGGACCTGCTGCAGCTACAGCTTCCAGCAGATTGGGGAGTGCAGGGAGGAGAGCTTTGGGGCAGCCTGCACGCTATCCCAGACATCTCAGCCAACTCTTAATTTGGAGCTTTCAGTTCTTGAAATTTACCTGCTGTCATTCAGATGGAGAAAGGGAAGATGACGAACCAGATGTGGTTTCCTGGGGCCTGGAGAAAGGGATGCATGGACAGGAGCAGTGAGGCCTCTGGGGCTGCTTGTGGAGCCGCGTGGACGCTGGTGCGGCGCCGTGGGGACCGAAGCTCTGTCCCTGGCATTAACTAAATGTGTGCCTCACAGCAGCCTGGCTGCCTTACTTAGGAGGAGGCTTGGTCAGGTCCCGCCTGGCCCTTGCCGCCACTTGTCACTTGTGACCTCACCTGGGCTTGCCCCCTCCCTCCAGGCTTGCCTTTCCGTGTCCCCCAATGCAGAGACCCTGGCTTTGACCCCAGGGTGGTTTCTGGTTTCTCCGCCAGACCCTCCTCCTCCCCTTCGCTCCAGACCCAGGAACACTTGGCCTGGTTTGCGGATCAGGCAGTCATGATTCTGGATTTTGAATGCTCAGCTGTATGCTGTGATTCAGGGCTGGTGCTATGGGGTAGTAGGCTGAGCCTCAGCCTGTGGTGCCAGCATCCCATATGGGCGCCAGTTGGAGTTCCAGCTGCTCCACTTCCAATCCAGCTCCCTGCTAATGGCCTGGGAAAGACGGCTCAAGTGCTTGCGCCCCTGCCCCCACGTGGGAGACCCGGAAGACATTCCTTGCTCCTGGCTTCAGAATGGCTCAGCTCCTGCCATTACGGCCATCTGGGAGTGAACCAGCGGATGGAAGACCTTTCTCTCTGTCCCTCTCTCCCTCTCTCTGTAACTCTACTTCTCAAATAAATAAATAAAATCTTAGAACTTCCAACGCTTGGGCCCTTTTATGGCCATGCATTTCCTATTGCGTTGTTTTTTGAAATCTTACTTGGTGATTGGCGCTTACTGGCACTGTCTCAATTTCTTATGAGGGCAGCCCTGGCATGGTCTCCATTGTACACATGGGAAGATTGAGGGTCCTCTCCTGAGGCTTCTCTCTCTGTCCAACCTTTTTATGTCTTAACTTTTCACACAGATTTGTGTACTAGTTGAAGGCCATAGGATGCCTTTATCAGAACCCATTGATAGAGTAAGAAATATAAAGCCTAATTTCAGCAACATGTGTGGTTCTTACCCATGGAAGAATCTCATGCTTTGTTGTTTAGAGGTGCCAGCCTGGACCTGGTGTTGTGGTGCAGCAGGCCAAGCCACCACCTGACACCAGCGTCCCGTATCAGAGCGCTGGGTCGGGTCCCAGCGGTTCCACTTCTCATCCAGCTTTTAGCTGATGCACCTGAGAGGCAGCAGATAGTGGCCCAAGTGCTTGGGTCCCTGCCACCCGTGTGAGAACCTAGGTGGAGTTTCTAGCTCCTGGCTTTGGCCTGGACCAGCCCAGGCTGTTGTGGCCATTTGGGGCCTGGATCAGCAGATGGAAGATCTGTCTCTCTCTCACTGTCTTTCCCTCTCTCTCTGTCACTCTGCCTTAAATCTTAAAAAAAAAAAAAAAAAAAAAAACCAGCATCCTCACTGAACATGATTGTTTATGTTGTTTGTGGGACACTGTGTACTAACATGAGCTATGGGGGAAGTTTCGTAGCTGTAAAAACAATTATTAGTGTTTAGGGTGTAGCCAGTCAGCTTCCTGCTGGCTTGACTAGCTTGTTTGGTGGAGGTAGTTTTGGTGTGCAGTTGGAATCCTCTGATGGAGAATGTTTTGATTAGGGACTTTACAGAATATGTTTTGATACACAGGGCCTGAAAAGCTGTTGTTTCCTCCTGTTTTTCTAGCTCTCATTTTCAAACAAAGCTCCTTCCCCATCTTGCTACTTGCTTGCCTGCCTGCTCTGTCGCCTGTGGCATCCCAAGGAGCAGGCTGGGGAGCTGTTGGGTTTCCCTCTATTGTTTATTGTGATTTGCACTTGAAATTAATTGATTGTGATTTACACTTGAAATTAATCGTTATTTAAATTTTTTTGTACTTATACACACATCTTATGGAATATTTAAGTATGATGAAACAGTCTAGAAAAGATAACAGTTTTGAGAAAGTCATCAGCTGGTGTTTTCTTCTGTTTACTTCCATTCATCTATGTTTTCCCAGGTTGAGATATGTTGAGTATGTGAGTATAATTGTGTTCCTCTTTTTTTTTTTTTTAAATCATTGTTTTATTTGCATCTCCTCACACTGCTAGAACATCTGTAGCTGTCTCCAGGTAGCCCGTCCATGGGTGTCTTGTGATTTGTGTTCTGGAGAGCAGACTGCTTGCCTTGGGTTTCGGTGAGCGTCTGAGCAGCTGGCAACTCGTGCATTTCTGATCAGAGGACCTGACCCACACCCACAGGGCCTGCGTGTGAGTGGATGTCCTCACTGCTGTTGCTGTCATTTGTCAGAAGGTTTCTCCTAAGCTTTGTTCCCACACTGATGGTGATTTTCATTCAATACTGGTTCATAACTTTCTAGGAAAAAGGGCATTTCATTTTTCTTTCCTGTTCTATGTATTTGATATTAATGAAATCCATCATGTTTGTATGAATACTGGCTGTATTTTCTACTTAACAAACTACCTATGTACTCTGCTCATCTCGTTTATTGGGAATTAATGTTCTTTCTCATTTGTCATACATGCTAGCTCATATATTTTATTTACTTACTGTAACAGTTGTTGCAAATATTTTTACCCAGGTTATTTTCTGATTTTTCTAAAAAAAGATTTATTTATTTGAAAGGCAGAGTTACAGAGAGGCAGAGAGAGAGAGAGGTCTTTCATCTGCTGGTTGACTCCCCAAGTGGCCGCAGTGGCAGAGCTGGACTGATCGAAAGCTAGGAGCCAGGAGCTTCTTCCTGGTCTCCCATGTGGGTGCAGGGGCCCAAGGACTTGGGCCATCTTCCACCACTTTCCTAGGCCATAGCAAAGAGCTGGATCAGAAGCAGAGCAGCCAGGACTGGAACTGGTGCCCATATGGGATGCTGGCACTGCAGACGGCGGCTTTACCCACCTAAGCCACAGTGCGGGTCCCCTGGATTTTAAATTTGATTTGTCTTTTACTTTTTCATGATATTGAGGCTTAATTTTTAAACTTTTAAGTATTTTTATAAGGTTTATTTGAGAGGCAGAGAGAGAGAGAATGAAAGAGAGAAAAAGAGCGAGCAAGCGAGCGAGCATGTACTCTTATAACTGGTTTACTCCCCAAATGCCCACAACTACCAGGACTGGATGCTGCCGTAGCTGGGAGCTGGGAACACAGTCGAGGTCTCCCACCTGGGTAGCAGGAGCTCAGTTGTTTGAGCCATCACTGTTCCCTCCTAGGGTTTGCATTAAGCAGGAAGCTAGAGTTCGAAACCACAGCAGACATCCAACCCAGGTTCTTTGATGTGTGGGCCATGGGGCTTTAACCCCTAGAGTAATCTATTGATGTCTTTTCCACTTGGGGACCTCAGCCTTCCTCTGTCTATCCTGAAATTGACCGATGCAACTCTGGAAGTCACTATTCTCAATGCCCAGGGTTTAAATTTGCTTCCTACCGCACACTTTGTTAAAGTGGATCAGTGGGCTCGCATGATTGTGTGTGTGTGTGTCTGTGTGTGTGTGTGCGCGCGCGCGCATGCATGTGTCTGCGCAAGAGCAAGAAGAGGGGAAGTTGGTGGGAAAAGATGAGTGTGGCCGGGCCCAGCCTTGCCTGTTGCGTTTGTTTTTGCTTTCCTTTCTCCCAGGGTAGAAGAGAGCTTACCAGAGGCACAGGAAGTGAGGGGGGTAGGAGGGTGGGAGGTGCCACCATAGCTCCCCAAATGGACTGAGTGTGGCAGTGCCTGGCACAGATGTGACCCACAGGAATTTCCATTTGCTTAGCCCACGAGAAAGTAGAGTGGGCAGACGGTGGCTGCATCCCACCCACTCCTGACTCTTTGGGGCTCCAGGCTGCTCCAGGCTCCAGGCTGCCTGGGGCTCCATCTCGGCAAGCTGCCCGGTGACATCTGCTCCGAGGTACTTATCTGCTGTGCCGACTGAGGCTGGATGAGGGACTCGTGGTCCCCTGGCCCTTGGCTGGGGGGCAGAGCCCTTCACTTGGGCTTCTGTGGACACTTCTCTCCTCAGCCTTAGGAAGTGAAGCAGCATTTTCTTCTCCACTCCTTGGGAGGAAATCCCCACTCAGTAGAAGCCGCATTAAAATCCAGCGCTTCTGATGCCAGGACCGAGGGTCGATCTGCTCTCCTTAGCAAACACGGCCATCCGCATTTCCAGGGCTTGGGGTCGGACAGACCCCTCTTGGCTGGAATCTCCGCGGAGTCCCATCTTAGCTTTGTGACTTTGTGCCTCATCCAGCCTGAGCCCTGGCTTGCACATCTGTAAAATGGACGTAGCAATGTCTACCTGGTAGGAATATTTCAAAGATCCCTCGAGGCAATGCTCCTATATCTAAGATGCTCCTATATCTAAGATGCTCCTATATCTAAGATCCCCAATAATGCAGTACTTGGCTCATTCATTGTCGGAGCTCAGTAATGACTCATTCCTAGTCTTGAAGCCAACGTGCTGTTCTTTTTTGTTTGAAAGTTTTAGAATAAACAATAAATCTGCTCAGAGTTGTGCAATTTTAGTTAATATTATGCATCTTTAAGTGTCAGAAACATTTCCTTACCTAACTTTATTTTGCTATTGAAATAGGGTTGTGTGTAGTCAACTGCTGCTCTGAGATCCTTTGGCTCAGGGAATTTCATGATGCCCGTAATCACAGTCAAGCGTGTTTTGTCTGTGTGTTCCCATAAAAAACACAGCTCTCTTGCAAGGCAGTCACTCAGTCATTCCCGTACACATAGTTGGGATTTTTGGCATCGTTCATGGGGTGGTTGCTTGTCCAGTATTCATAAACATTCAGAACAACCTTCAAAAAGAGATGATTGTAGATAGTCACGAGGAAAGGCAACATTGCTAAGTAAATTTTCATTTTTCATGCCATTCAGGTTAAGGTAGATTTGACTGAGCCCCATAAAAAGAAGTCCATTCATACTGCTAAGTTGTGCCTGCCTCCAGAATTTCCGGGCCAGGTGTCTGGCCTAGCAGGGAAGACGCCCATGCCCCACGTTGCGGTGCCTGGGTTGCATTCTCCACTCTGGCTTCTGACTCCAACTTCCTGCCCACGCAACCTTGGGAGGCAGCAGCGATGGCTCAGATAGTTGGATTCCTGCTAGCCACAAGGGAGCCCTGGGTTGAGTTCCTGGCTCCCTTCTTCGGCTGTGGCCCAGCCCCTGCTGTTGTGGGCGTCTGGGGAATACTCCAGTGCATGGGAGCTCTGTCTGCCTCTGCCTCTCAAATAAATAAGTTCAAAATGAGATTGTGTAGCTGTTGAGCTTTTACTGTATGTTTAGTCATGCTTTTCCATTTGAATAAACGGAGCTACATAGTTGGAAGTGTCCTGACTTTGAATTCTATTACAGTCCAGATGCAGCTTTTTCCCTGTGGTGCTGGAGGTAGGCGGCCTTCTTTACGGCTGCGTTACTCTCCCATCTCTGAAGCCGTGGCTGCCTTTACAGCAATCAGTGAGCTCAGTGTTGCAATATAGGACAGGTTGTTAATGTGGATGGGGCTTTCTTGGGATAAAACTGACATTCTTGCTCCTGGACTGGGAATGGCAGGTCCATTGCCCTATTTGTTTTTCATTTTTACTCTTTTTATTAGGAATGCAGAAGTAGTGATGGGAAAATCTTCTGTGTATGATTTGTATAAATTCATAAATAAGAATCTTTATATAAGTCATGCCATATTTATGTGTATCCTGTACCTAAGACATGGATCCAATTAAGTAGCAGTGATTCTGTAAAATTTGTTTGATTTCCAAGTTCCCTCCCATGTCCTAAGTTCATGGATCAAAGTGAGTGTTGGCCAAGTTTTGTTGATGACTGCAAATTGAATGCAGGACATTGCAAAATACCACACCCAATTTATTGATTGATTGATTGATTTTATAGATGTATTTATTTGAAAGACTGAACATCGGGCCAGCGCTGTGGCACAGTAGGTTAAGTTTTGCCTGCAGCACCAGCATCTGCTGTGGGTCCCAGTTAGTGTCTTGGCTGCTCCAGTTCCAATCCAGCTTCATGCTAATGACCTGGGAAAGCAGTGGAAGATGGCCCAAGTGCTTGGGCCCTGCACCCATGTGGGAGACCCAGAAGAAGCTCCTGGCTCCTGGCTTCTAATCAGCACAGCCTTGGCCCTGTGGGCATTTGGGGAGTGAACCAAAGGATGGGAGATCTCGATCTTTCTATCTGTTCCTTTCTTTGTCTGTAACTCCGCTTCTCAAATGAATAAATCAACCTTAAAAAAGAAAAAAAGGCTGAGCATCAGAGAGAGGGAGTGACAAGATGGAAACAGAGAGAGAGAAAGAGTGGGAGGGAGGGAGAAAGAGAGAGAGAGATACCAATCTTTTATCCCCTGGTTCACTCTCCAAGTGGCTGTAATAGCCAGAGCTTGGCCTGGGGCCAGGAACTCTGCTGAGTCTCCCACATGGGTGACTGGATCCCAAGCACTTGGACCATCATCTGCTGCCCGTCCAGGCTCATTAGCAGGGAGCTGGATTGGAAGCCAAGCAGCCAGAACTCAATCCGATGCTCAGGTATCAGATGCCTGCATCACTACTGGTGGCTTAACCACCGCCCCACGATGCTGGCCCCTGACACACCCAGTTTTAATAGTTAGTAGGAAATTGCTTCCCTAAAATTCCACACTTGTCGTTTGATGTTTTTTAAACGTTCAGTCCGAGTGGACATTTAGGAGTGGAGGTGGGGATGGTGGTGATCATGGCGAGGAGAACACGGAGGAGTAAAACTGGTCCTGACATGAGCCTGAATCGATGGATAGAAGGCACGGAGGCGCACACTTTGGATTTCAGGCAGCCCCATCCGATCACCTCAAAGCATTTTGACAGCAGTGCTTTGACACCCAGGCTAGAGAGTACCTGTGAGAACGCAGCTGGTTTTACCAGGCTGTTCTTGTGCAGGCTGGTGGGTCAGGGAGTAAATAGAGTAATTAGCTCTCATTAGCACTCCCACAGCCATCACATCACGCCTTCACCCCAGGCAGAGAGAGGCTGGCCTCTGTTCCTGCAGAGTGAGCATCTCTGTGTGATTCCTTCAGCCTGAGAACTTGGGCTTTGCAGAAAGAGAACTCCAAGTTGGCAAGAGTAAAATCCTCCACGTGCCTCAAGTGTAGGCAAAACTTAGCGACCAGGGGCAGAAGGCTTCTCCAAGAGCTGTTCCTGTGTCTAAGGATTTGGTGGGACATTTGAGGCATTTCTTTTCAGCCCCTCTCGTGTGTGTGTGTGTGTGTGTATATGAGACTGACATGAAGCTGAGAAGCCAGAGATGTTGAACACTGGTAGTCGTAGAACTTGACTCCTCCAGGCTGTTGTCGACTGTACTTTGAAGCTGTGCTGTGCCTGTATCAGCAGAGGGTCTGGATTGTTTGGAGTCAGAGAGAGACTTTAGAAGGTGAGTTAGTTGTTTCTGGACCTTGTGTCGTTGATAGTCCTTGTTGCTATGAAATACTGGTTGGTAGGATGAAGATGAGGGCCAGAAAGGTGGGAGAGAGCCAAGTTTAGAGACTGGAGATAAACACACACACACACACACATGTACATATATCTATAGATATGCAAATTGAAAATTGGCAGCATTTTATATAGGAAGGAACCCTGAACTGACAATCCGGAAGTCTGACCCCACCGTAAGTAGCTGGGAGATCCTGGACAAGCTGCTTAGCCAGTTAGGACACTGATGTGGTAAAACCAGGGCTGGGTGTTACGGTGCAGCAGGTTGAGCCACAGCTTGGGGTGCCCACATCCCATATCAGAGTGCTGGTTTCAGTCTGTGCCAGTCTGCTTCTGATCCAGCTTCCTGTAGTGCACCTGGGAGGCAGTAGATGATGGCCCGAGTACGTGGGTTCCTGCCGCCTGCCTGAGAGATCAGGATAGAGTTCCTGGCTCCTGACTTTAGCCTGGTCTAGCCCCTGCTGTTGGTGGGCATTTGGAGAGTGAGCTAATGAATGGAAGATCTCTCTCCTCTCTTTCTGCCTGTCAAATAAATAAATAAATAAATCATAAAAACAAAGACAGACCAGCTCTGCTCCTCACGGGGCAGTGAGGTCATGTATACGATGCTGTTAAACATTAGATGGTAGTATGAAATTTTAAGATTTCTTTAAATATTTGAGAAGTGGAGAGACTCACTGATTCACTCTCCCAGTGCCCACAAGAGCCAGAAGCCAGGAATAACATCCAGTTATTAATACTAATGTTAATTTAATAATGTTATTAATAATAATAACATCCCACTTGAGTGGCAGAGACTTGAGTCATCACCATGGAGTCCTAGGGTCTGGAGCTGGGGGTTGAGTGCAGGCACTCCAGTGTGGGATGTGGACTTCGTAATTCCCATCTTACCCTCTAGGCTAAACCCTTCCCCCCTGCCCCGTAGTAGGATTTTTTAGGTTAAGTTTTGCATGGAGGGCATTATCTACATTTTTAACATTCTGAACCCAAGACTGCGGCCGTGGGAAGTAGACGGTGCCTTTCCTCTGACGTGCAGCCCTGCGACAGCTTGAATTCTGCTGTCCTGCTCTAACCTGGGCTGGAGCCTGTGTGGTCACAACTTCGTTCCCTGAGGTTCTCTGGAAGATGGTGCTGCCTGCTGGGCAAGGCAGGAGTGGCATCCCCTGAGCCCACTCTGGCCTGTCTGCCATCACGGGCTTAGCGGCTACAGGCATCGTTCCCTGTCCTTCAAGGCGTGCAGTGCTCGGATTCATACCTCTGCAGAACTGTTCTCTCCAGGGAGCTTAGCATGAGGACTTGCTGGGACCTGAGGTGATGAAGCAAGTATGGCCAGCTGGAGAGGGTGAGGAACCCAGCTCTGGGGGCCCGCGTGGTGGCGCAGTGGGTTAAGCTGCCCCTAGCGATGCCGGCATCCCATGGAAGCTCCACTTGGCCGGCGCCGCGGCTCAATAGGCTACTCCTCCAGCTGCGGCGCCGGCACCCCAGGTTCTAGTTCCAGTCGGGGCTCTGGATTCTGTCTCGGTTGCCCCTCTTCCAGTCCAGCTCTCTGCTGTGGCCCGGGAAGACAGTGGAGGATGGCCCAGGTCCTTGGGCCCTTCACCTGCATGGGAGACCAGGAGGAGGAAGCACCTGGCTCCTGGCTTCGGATCAGTGCGGTGCGCCGGCCGCAGCGGCCATTGAGGGGTGAACCAGTGGTAAAGGAAGACCTTTCTCTCTCTCTCTCTCACTGTCCACTCTGCCTGTCAAAAAAAAAAAAAAAAAAAAAAAAAAGAAGAAGAAGCTCCACTTGGAGTCCTGGCTGCTGTGCTTCTGATCCGGTTCCCTGTAATGCTCCTGGGAAGGCAGTGGAAGATGCCCAAGTGCTTGGGCTCCTGCCACGCATGTGGGAGACTTGGATGGCGTTCCAGACTCTTGGCTTTAGCCCAGCTAAATCTGGGCAGTTGTGGCCATTTGGAGAGTGAGTGAACCAGCACATAGAAGATTTCTCTCCTTCTCTCTCTCTTTCTGAAACTCTGCCTCTCTCTCTTTTAAAGATTTATTTATTTATTTGAAAGAGTTACAGAGAGGCAGAGGCAGAGAGAGAGTGAGGTGTTCGATTTGCTGGTTCACTCACCAGATGGCCGCAATGGTTGGAGCTGCGCCGATCAGGAGCCAGGAGCTTCTTCTGAGTCTCCCACATGTGTGCAGGGTCCCAAGGACTTGGGCCATCTTCTATTGCTTTCCCAGGCCATAGCAGAGAGCTGGATTGGAAGTGGAGCAGCTGGGACTCGAACTGGCACCCATATGGTATGCCAGCACTGCAGACGGCGGCTTTACCCGCTATGCCACGGTGCTGGCCCCTCTCTCTTTTTAAAAAAAATTTTTAAGGAAATCCAGCTCTGACATCCCTGGGTTTGGGAACAGTTGGCAGTGTCATGTAATGTGTGACGTGGAATGTGCTAGGTGTACTGGGCCCTGCCACCCTGTCTCGTGCTCCTCCAGTCCTCCCGGGTCCTTCTTTCACTCCTGTCCCTGACCAGCTTGGATAAGTACTCAGAAAATGATCTAAGCTGATTATCAAATATTTGTCATATTTATATGGCTGTATGACAACTATTTTTCCGAGTGTTGTCAGCCTTTGTGGGCCCTCAGCAGGAGCCTGGGACTTTTCAGAACATTTACAGGAACTCTGTGCTGAGATAGCTGTCCCTGGCTGAGGTTGGGCTCCCTGGACATGGGCTCTGA
Source organism: Lepus europaeus (assembly GCF_033115175.1). Lineage (NCBI taxonomy): Eukaryota > Metazoa > Chordata > Mammalia > Lagomorpha > Leporidae > Lepus > Lepus europaeus. Next base: position 119,466,244 of record NC_084832.1, read on the forward strand.
GGCCAGGAGCTGGGTCGTGCAGGCCGGCAGGGAGGATGCTCAGGAGATGGACCTGTAAGGAAAGGGAGAGGCAGAGCTGGGCAGAGGGAAAGCTGACCAGCAAATGCCATTGCAGCTGAAGGCCCAGAGGTCTGGCACTCGAGGGCCTTGACAGTTGTCCCTTGCCGAGGCAAGGGTCTGGTCTTTTACAGACCTGCGTGAGCCCCCAGGTTGTTGGCAGCTGGCCACACTTCTAGGGTGTCACTGGGGCTGGTGCATGGTCTTACTGCGAGCCGTCAGCAGCAGCGAGGGTGCAGTGACCCTAAAGGGAGTCTAGGAGGAGCAATTCAGTGTCCACTGCACTGCCGCAAAGAATCTAAACCCGTGACAAAGAAGCAGACTAGGCAGTACTCCAGGCTCACATAGGGTTAAGTCCCTTTATCTGCAAAGTCAGATTAAGGGCAGGATCCCTTAGCGAAACTGAAGGAAGAGAGCCTAACCCCATTGTTAATTGTTAAGCAAACATCTCCAGCTTCTTGGAAGTTAATGAGATACCTGGGTAATAGTTACATCTCATTACCGTGTAGCAGGGCTCGGCTTCTCTGTTTGGTAATTTACTGATTCACAATTGAGTAATGTTCCCCAAGCATGAATTATGACAGTTCAGAATTATTTGTTTTTTAAAGATTTATTTATTTATTTCAGAGCTACAGGGAGAGAAAAGGAGAGGCAGAGAGAGAGACAGAGAGAGGCAGAGAGAGAGCGAGAGAGAGAGAACGAGATCTTCCATTTACTGTTTCACTCACCAGATGGCCCCACTGGCCAGGGCTGGGCCAGATCCAAGCCAGGAGTCAGGAGCTCCATCTGGTCTCCCATGTAGGTTCAGGGTCACAAGCACTTGGCCCGTCTTCCACTGGCCATTAACAGGGAGCTGGATTGGAAGTGCAGCCGCAACACCGGCCCGTATGTTCAGAATTTTAATCACGTGTATACACACGTGCAGTTGTTCCTGGGTACAGCACCAGTGGGTCATATCACCAGAGACACGCCAGCAGGTGCGGCACACAGACTGCCAAGCCCACAGCCTTCCAGGAGACCCCAGGGCGGAGGGCAGATACAGGCGAGTACTGATTGTTCTGCGCAAGTTCCAGAGTCACCTGACCCTACTTCCATCCTGGTTGAGGAAAACGATTTAGAAGTTCTGTTGCCAAAAGATAAGTCAGTGTGCTTTCAAAGAAGTGACCCCATTTCCTGGGATTTCCAGAAGCCGGCTGCGTGCAGTGCACGTCTGAAGCTCTCTGGCATGGTTTGTGGTGGAAGTGGGCTGAGTCAGCAAGGCCACAGTCATACAGAATCTCTTTCCCAAGTGCAGACTAAGTCGTGTTGGCAGCAATGAGCGCAGGTCTCCTGCATTTGCTGTGTCCTCCCAGCTGACAGAGGCAATGGTTCTGGTTGTCACTGGGCTGCGTGGGTTGCAAGGCCTGGTGTGGGGGATGCTGGCTGATTTGGTTCTGGCAAAGAGCAGAGGAGATGCGGTTCTGACCGGTAGACTAGACAGCCCTTGTGTCCTTTGTCTGGATCCGCACTGCCACCCAGGGCTCTGTAATGCTGGACGTGGAAGACCTTATGAACCCGGTTTCCATTATGGGTGTAGTGGAAAGAGAAGTAGGGCTCTGCTGCTTTTTCAGAACCTGAACAGAGACAGGCATTTGGTCTGCTGTGGATGACACTGACTGGGACATGTGTGTCGACATCAGCGCGCTGGGTGCAAGTCCTGGCTCCACTCTCAATCCCAGCTTGCAGACCCTGGGAGGCAGCAGGTGATGCGGCCCCGCCTCCCACCCTGCAGACCTGGGACTGAATTCCCGGCTCCTGGCTGCAGCCCCAGCCTTTCCTGCTGTAGGAATTTGGGGGAGTGAACTGTCTCTCTGCCTCTCAAATAAATAAACGAGACAGACTCAGCTGCCATGGTAACAGTGTCTTTATAAAAAGATCCATCTCCGAGCCTCAGGGAGGGGTGTGACAGCCTGGTCATTGGAAGGCAGCTGGTTTATTGTGTTGGTTAGAAATAGGAGGCAGCGCCAGGTAAAAAGCTTGGAGCGAGAATTAATGTAGCACAGTGATTCTGCCCTGGAGCACAGGCTGAGAGGGACCCTGGGCTGTGTGCTGTTTCCTAGGGAACTCCCAGCCTAGAGGCTGCTTTCTCGCGTGGTCTCGTGGGGGTGGTCTGATGGTGCGAGCAGCGGAAAGCCTCACCTGTGCCCGTGGTCCTCCACATCTGCATCTTTGTGTCGCGCCTGCACATGCGGAGGTGTCACCGGCCTCCAGGAGTTAGGGGATTACGTCCCGTGCAGCTCAGAGGAGGACTCTCCCACTGTGCCCACTGTGGGTCACTTCTGCATAGGACGGATCTAGAAGAGCTGCTTGGCCAGGAAGACGGCAGAGAGAAGTTACTGTTGTTAGGAGAGCCATTTTTGAAGACCTAGAGTGAAAACATTGTTAGAAAGGCTGAAGGAAAGCAGGATGAGGAGTGATCTGCGGCTTTGCCTGGAGCTGGGAAATGAATCCGGAAAGAGGATGAGAGGGAAAGGTCAGAGGAAGCCCACAGACAATCAGAACTGGCCGTATCCTCAGAAGGAGGCAGTCCCTCCGGCTGGGAGCCCCACAGGGACACTCACCCTCCCACACTCCCGTCACCCCGGCTGGGAGGGTCTCCAGCAGTCCCCAGGGCTATTGCTCCCTGGCTGTGGTGAAGGCAGACCTGGAACTGGGGGAGAGCTTTGCGGCCTGCATCAGCTGGTGCTGTATAAACTCCCGGAGAGACCGACACGGTGGCCAGGGACACAGCTCAGGACCCAGGCTGACTACCGTCCTGGGCTGTGCCTCTACTGCTCCACTCCGTACCTCCACAGAGAAGATCTTGGCGCTTGTGAAGGGCTTCTCTGGCTATAATAGCGTGTGCTAGGGGGTTGTTGGGATGCAGGAAGAGTTGGAGCTGACTGTGTGACAAGTGCCTACCCGTCCCCGCAGGCCCCCCGTGCACACTCTGGGCCTGAGCGCAGCCTCTGCAGTGGACTGGACCTGTACGGGGCCCCATGTGGGCACCGGGCACTGATCCAAGGCTCTGGCTGGGATGTGTAAGGCAGCTGCAGTCCTCGCAGAGGGCTCTGGTACCCACACTTTATCCCCAGGAAGAGTCCCTGTTCTTAACACCCCTGAACTCGTCTGTGGACTGCTCCCGCTGCGACCTGTTCCCACTGCAACCCGTATGCACTCAGGTTAGCCAAGAAGGGATCCAGGCAACTCTCAATTTTATTAATTTATTTGAAGAGAGAGACAGAGACATAGAGAGAGAGAAATCATCCATCCCCTGATCATTCCTGCAATGGCTAGGGCTAGGCCAATCTGAACCTGGGAGCTGGGAACTCCATCTGGGTCTCTTATGGAGTGGTAGGAACCAAATCACTTGAGCCAGTGCCTACCGCTTTTCAGGGTGGCAGACAGCAAAGCTAGGAACCGGAGTTGGACATTGACCCCACGTGCTCTCATGTGGGACACTGGCATCTTAACTGTTAAGCTGAACACCTGCTTCCCACTGTCAGAAAGGAAGGCACTTTCAAAAGTCTGTGGAAAATAGAATTAAAAGGAAAGTTAATTTTGGTGCTAAAATAATTGAAATCCATGCATATGATTGGGGTTTTTCTCACGAGAAACGAGTACTATGAAAAACTATGCATGGATTTCCAAAATTGTTTGCACCAAAATAAACTTTTCTTTGAAGTCCATTTTCCACGAAAATTTTCTAAGTATACTGCAATATGTAAATATTTATTCAGCTCCTAAGGATTTCCTGTGTATAAGACGCCAGGCCCATGAGCGCGTAGAATTCAGTGGTGTTCAGAGTTTGGATGCTCATTTGTGCTTTCCGACAATTCTGAGAGAGGTGGGGAATACCACCAGTAGAACAGAGGTTAAATAACTTGCCCAAGAGCAAACAGAAATAATACCCTGTTGCACTGACTCCAAGACACCAATTGAAATGCACTCTAATACCAAAGATGATAAAATGTGAAAGAAATTTATGTGTATTATTTAATGTATTAATTAAAAAGTAAAGAGAGATAAGCAGAGAGAGAATCTTCCATGTGCTGGTTCGCTCCCCAAATGCCCACAGTGGGTGGGCCTGAACGAGGCCTGAGCCACCGTTGGGAACTCAGTCCTGGCCTGGCACGTGAGTAGTGTAGACCCAGTTACTTGAGCCATCGCTTGTGGCCTCTGAAGAGCTGCATGAGCAGGAAGCTGGAGTCCCAGCCTGAGCCAGGATTCAAATCCAGATACTCAGCGGCCGGGACAGCTTCTGGCTCCACGTGGTCCCCACTGCTCCTGGACTGGGGGCGGAGCGGGAGGACACAGGCAGCAGCTCATGGACTGCACTGGGACCAGGGCTGCTCTCCTCCTGCAGCCGGCCAGGGAGGGACGCTGGCGGAGGACTTGGGCTCTGGTTTTGGGTGCCCCGAGGTGGCGGGTGCTGGGAGATGGGAAGAGCAGGCTCACTCTACACCTCCCTCGAGCCCCTGTACACGGGTGCACTCCACAGGACGGCAAAGCCATGGCGGGAGGTGGCGGCCCGAGACACATGCCATTCCCTGTGTGGGGACGCAGGGCTGTGGCTGCAAGGGCCTGACGCCGGAGTCTCTCCCAGGTCCGCCAAGTACTGTTCTTGGACGTCAGGAGACGGCGACAGAAGGTTCTGTTGTCTAAGACGGCATCAGGTGTATTGTTCACATCTGCAGAGCCCACAGGAAGGGATCTTTGTGTCATCATTTTCCCCCTAAGGTCATCCACAGATATCTTATCAGAAACCCTGGAGGACCAGAAGGTAGTGGCGTTGGTGTAGTCCAGGTACAGAAGGCCAGACAAGTCTCAGCCGAGACAGCTCTGTCCTCCAAGATTGCCCTTTGATTAGGAGGGAAATGTTGAGGCATTTCCAGATGTCTTGTTTTTTTTTTTTTTTTCCCCGGCCTATCCTGACACAATATCTTTATCTGGGTAATGGGAACAGAACAGAAATTTCTTGGTGTCCAGGAGTCTGGACAGTCGTCAGATCAGGGCACTAGAGGACTTGATGTGTGGAAAGAATTCACTCTCTGCTTTCTTTTTTTCTTTTTTCTTTTCTTTTTTTTTTTGACAGGCAGAGTGGACAGTGAGAGAGAGAGACAGAGAGAAAGGTCTTCCTGTTCCGTTGGTTCACTCCCCAATGGCCACTGCAGCTGGCACACCACGCTGATCCGAAGCCAGGATCCTCCTGGTCTCCCATGCGGGTGCAGGGCCCAAGCATTTGGGCCATCCTCCACTGAACTCCTGGGCCACAGCAGAGAGCTGGACTGGAAGAGGAGCAACCGGACAGAATCTGGCGCCACGACTGGGACTAGAACCTGGGGTGCTGGCGCCGCAGGCAGAGGATTAGCCTATTGAGCCGCAGTGCCGGTCCACTCTCTGCTTTTTTAAAGATTTTTATTTATTTATTTGAGAGGTAGAGTTACAGACAGAGGGAGAGACAGAGAGAAAGATCTTCCTTCCTTTGGTTCACCCCCCAGATGGCCGCAATGGCCAGAGCTGAGCTGATCGGAAGCCAGGAGCCAGGAGCTTCCTCAGGTCTCCCATGTGGGTGCAGGAGCCCAAGGATGTGGGCCATCTTCTATTGCTTTCCTAGGCCACAGCAGAGAGCTGGATTGGAAGAGGAGCAGCCGGGACTAGAACCGGCACTCATATGGGATGCCGGCACCGCAGGCAGAGGATTTACCTACTGCGCCATGGGGCCGGCCCCTACTCTCTGTTTCTAAGATGGTGCCTTCATCACAATCAAAATACGGAAATGGAAAGGCTGGTGGATTGATATAGTGGGTTAAAACTGTGTACATGTGTGGAAAAGTTGTGCTGTAGCCCTTAAAAGATGTGCAGGTACTACACGTTAATCCTAAACTCACAAGTAAGTTTTAAAAAAAGGTAGTGCTTTCTTGAGGTGTCTTCAAATTGTGTAAGGAAAGAGCTCGCTCTTCAGACCCTTGTAGATGGCCCCCATCCTGGGGCTGGTGTGGTGGTTCAGCGAGCCAAGTCGCCCCCTGCGACACTGGCGTCCTGTAAGAGCGCCAGCTGGAGTCTGGGGGCTTCACTTCCAACCCAGCTCCCTGCTGATGCTCCTGAGAAAACAAAGGACGGCCCAAGTGCTTGGGCCTCTGCCATCCACCTGGGAGACCCGGATGGAGTTCTTGGCTCCTGGCTTAGTCCTGGCCCACTGCCAGCTGCTGGCAGCCATTTGGGGAGTGAACTAGCAGATGGAAGATCTGTGTGTCTCTGTCTCTCCTTTCTATAACTCTGACTTTCAAATAAATAAGTAGCTCTTTTAAAAAAGAGAAAACCTCAAATTGGTACTGAAAGACTATGCCAACACTCTGTCTTTCTCTGCCTGTCTCTCTAACTGCCTTTCAAGTCGGTCACAGTGCTTGTGGTTGCCAGAGTGTGAGGGCTGTGCCAGTGCCATGCCTCTCACCTGGCACTGACTAGGAAGAGCTGGCTGTATTTATCATCTCTATCCTTTCTACTTCCCCCGAGCAACTGACATGGTTTAACGGGAGCATTGCAAATTAGACAGGGGTTTGAAAAGCAGGCAGATGGCAGCACAGAAGGTGTTGGAAATCTGAAAAACAGGAAAAAAGTCGTCTGATGTAATTTAAGTCACCTGCAGATGAGTGGCCAGGTGTTCCATTCAGCTGTGCCATAGCCCCTCATGTCCAGGGAGAGCACCATCCCTCCCCCCACGGCCCCCCCGGTGGGCCAAACGGCAACAACGCAGTCACGTTTCATGTTTCTCCAGTTCCTTTAATGGAGTTAATGATTTTTATCTTGAGTGGATGTGTTACTAAGGAAGGCGAAGATTGTCGAGCTGTCATCTTGAAATTAAGCAGAATCTTTTGAAATGGGTAGCTTTTCTGTCGCTAAAAGTGAGTTTTGCATACTCTGAAAATATCGTGTTGAACATGAGAAGTATCCACAATTTTTGTCAATTAAGTAAGATTTTAAAAATAAAAATATATTTTGGCCGGCCGTGGAGCATTCGTAGACAGAGATGTTAGATGTCTCTGCACAAGGAGTCTGCAGAACACAGAATCCCAGTCTGAGCAGCAGAGTGTGCTCCACGGAGGAGTCTGTGCCCCAGCAGCCTCTGACCTCCCTTATCAATCATTGTTTAAGAAGACTTATTGGGGCCGGCACCGTGGCGCATTAGGTTAATCCTCTGCCTGCAATGCCAGCATCCCATATAGGCACCAGGTTCTAGTCCCAGTTGCTCCTCTTCCAGTCCAGCTCTCTGCTGTGGCCCAGGAGGGCAGTGGAAGATGGCCCAATTGCTTGGGCCCCTGCACCTACATGGGAGACCGGGAGGAGGCGCCTGGCTCTTGGCTTCGGATCGGTGCAGCACCTGCCGTAGTTGCTATTTGGGGAGTGAACCAACGGAGGGAAGACCTTTCTCTCTGTCCCTCTCTCTCTCACTGTCTGTAACTCTACCTGTCAAGTAAATAAATAAAAATCTTAAATAAAAGATTATTTATTTGGCAAGCAGAGTGACACAGAGACAGAGACAGACAGCTTCCAATCACTGGTTCACTCCCCAAATGGCTACAGCAGCTGGGGGTAGGCCAGCTGCACCCCACAGTTTAATTTTAAAATGAGGGCAGTTGGAGCCTGTGTTTGCCATAACAGTGCAAATGCTGGGTGCTTGCGTTTGAGTCCAGCCTCCAGCTCTTAATTCTAGCTTCTTGCTAGTGCAAGCCCTGGGAGGCAGTGAAGCAATGGCTCCGGAAGTTGGGTCCCTGCCCCCTAAGTAGGAGACCTGGACTGAGTTCTTTGGCTGAGCCCTGACCTTGAAGGACATCTAGGGAGTGAACCAGCGGATGGGAGGGCGTGCACGCTCTGCCTCTGTCTATCTCTCGTCTGGCTGTCTCTCAAGTGAATGAATTAAAAACAAAAAGTAGGAGCAGTGGGTTACTATTCCCAAACCTGTGGAATTCTCAAATGTTTCTTACTGATGCCAACACGGCTTCTGTTCCGATTTACCTGCCTCACGCCTCTGATCCTGAGTTTTAAATTATGTGTCTCTTCGATTGCATTTCGAAGGGAAAACATTGTGGCTGTTTCTCCTCCACATCTCTTGAACGGAGGCTTCTATTGTTCATGAAGAGAGCTGAGCTGCTGTAGGTTTGGGGTCGCGATGCTTTTTTGCCTGCCACTGGGCTGGGACAAAGCACGACTGTTCAGGCCCAGCTGCAGCGGAGCCCTGAGGGTGGGGGCCCGAGACAGGCAGGGCTGGGGGGGGCGAGGCGAGTACTCATTTTCAGCTCACAGAGCCAAATCTGTGTGTCTCAGAGGAAGAAGGTTTTTCTGCTTTTTTTTTTTTTTCCTAGTTCAAGGCTGCTTGATAACTCTGAATGTAGCTCATTCAGTTACTCTGAATTTGTGTTCTAGTCTAGAAAAATTATTCAGTGATACGTGTGTTAGAGCATGGTGAGGAAGACTTCATCAGATCCTTGTGAGAGGTGTGGGTGGGTTTTGCAGTGATAGAGGGATTGGCCTCAACCCTGAATGCAGCCAGCCAAGTGGGAATTTATGGCCCAGGAGTAGGGTGGGGGCAATGGATGGAAAATCACGAAGAGGGGACCCCAGGGGTTGGGGGATTCTGGCTAAACCAACTTTGTAGGATTCTTGCTGAAGGTGGGCCTGGGTGATCAGACGTCTCTCAGGGGTTGCTGGCCGATGAGGAACCCAACCAGACCTCAAGGGTGGTCAGCTATTGAAGATGTATGGTGGGGGGGGGTAGTTTTTGCTAAACTGGCTTAGCAAGGCCCAGGAGAAGGTTCGGGGGCCTAACGCTTGGCCAAGCAAAGAACCTTTACCACCTAACTCATATAGTAACTCTGAACTTGAATTGTTGCTGGAGACCCTGGCCACTGCCTGGGGTGGGGGATGGGGGTAGTTGGAAATAAAGAGGAACTCAGGCTTACGCTGGTCTGCAGACTGCTGAGCTCCCCAGGGCTCCCAACAATGCTGCCCTGAGGTGCTTTGTATGAGTGCTGCTTTGTACCGGCTCCCCTTCTAGCCAGAGGAACCCCTGCTGCCCCCCATTCATCCAGAGGCTGAAGGCCATTGGATGCCCCACCGGGTGCCCTGTGTACCAGCTACGAGCTGACTTAGTGCTTTGCCGTACAGCAGCCCAGAGCGCCTGCTGAAGATCTCCCTGTGGCTGGGCTCGTTGTGCGACGTGTGCTGGGGGAGTCCCTGGGGCCTGGTGCTTTCTCCTTCAGTGACCTTGAAGTTATGTGGGCCGTGGATTTCTGTGAATTGAATAGGAAACGCTTCTTGTCTACAGAATTCTCTGTTGCTAAAGAGGAGGCTGCTAAGGGAGTGCATTGATGGCTGTGTAGCCTTCGCTCAGCGACTCTGTATGCACAGCTGTAGGGGGCGCCATTCACATCGCCCTGACGAGCCTCTTAGCAATTCTGCATATCTCTTAGAAGATCTTCGAGGGATCTTCTGTTAGAACAGGCAGATAGACGTGGTGCTCTCTGGGACCGTGATCCAGTGGTTCCTCGGGTTTTCCTGCCTTGCTTCTCTCGTTTCTGGGTCTTGCAAAGGGAAGATCTAAAACACTTTCTGGATTATATGTGTTGTTTGAGAAAACTGGTTAAAGAGGCACCACCTAAGCAAGTCGTGCCAAATGTGTTGGCTAAACCTGAATCACAGAAAAAGGCATCTTAGGGGAATGCCAATGTTTCCACTTAATTTAATTTGCTGCCATTGGCTGCTTAACATCACCCCTCTGGGTAACACTGAGTGCTTCGATGGATGACAGTTCTTCAGAACACTGGAGGAAAAATGGAATTCAGAGATCAGTTTATGTTGGTCCAAAACCACTTGAAATTCGTGCATAGGTTTTTCATAATGTGCATTTTCTGTTGACTCGTATGCATGGATTTCAACATTTTTTTGCTCCAAAGTCAACTGATCTTTTCATTCCATTTTTTTTTTTCAGTCAGTGTTTTGAAGTGCTTTCAGATATTGTGGTAAGCGGTTTAAAACTGGCAACGCATAGGCATTGGCTGGCAGTCTGTTACAATTCCGGCTAAGTCCTAGAGGTAGAGCACAGCCCAGAGTAGTCAGCAGAGCTGCAGTGGAGACATCAGAGCTGATAACGACAGCAGCTTCACGTTATTTATATGAAAGAGTTATATCTAGAGAGAGCAACACGGACAGAGATCTTCTATCAGCTGGTTCATCCCCAAATGACCACAGCAGTCAGGGCTGGTCTGGGCCAAAGCCAGGAGCCAGGAGCTTCATCTGGGTCTGCCACATGGGTGCATGGGCCCAAGGATGTGGGCCATCATTTGCTGCTTTCCCAGATGTATTAGCAGGGAGCTGGATCAGAAATGGAGCAGCCGGGACTCGAACCGACCCCCATATGGGATGCGGCATTGTAGGAGGAGGCCACAACGCTGGCCCCAGCAGCTGCACTTACTGCAGCCAGCCTGTTTGTCCAGTTGGTCCTTCCTTACCTGTTGGCATTTGCTAGATTTCTTGGCTTAGAAGATGTCCCTTTACAACAGTTGCTTTCTGCAGGTGTTTATTTTCCTACTGCAGGAGGGAATGATTGGGAATTTGAAAGTACTGAAGGCAGGGTTCTATTTTGTGTTTTTATCAGTGAGTGGGAGTTATGCTTCAAACAAAGCTAGGGGAGGTGACTGATGACAGTCATGATCCCCCAAATAATCTGGACAGCATGACATGGAAAACTGAAGTTGATCGTACTTTTTCAAATGTGTGTTTTTTTTAAATAAATAATTAAAAATTATTTATGTATTTATTTTATTTGAAAGGCAGAGAGACAGAGATCTCTGTGCTGATCACTCCCCAAATGCCCACAACAGCCAAGACTGGGACAGGCCGAAGCCAGAAGCCAGGGACTCTCTCTGGGTCTGCCCTGTGAGTATCAGAGACCCACGTACTTGATGCAACATCTCTGCCTCCCAGACTGCATATCAGCAGGAAGCTGGAGCCAGAAGTGGAGCCGGGACTCCCACTAGGCGCTCCAGGGTGGGATGTGGAGGCTGCATATGGTGTCCTAACTAGTGTGCCAAACGCTGCCCCTGATGGAACAGAGCTGTTGTCATCCTGTGAATTAACACAGAAGCAGGTGTTTAGCCTAGTGGTTAAGGATGCCTGCATTAGAGTTCTTGGTTTGACTCCTGGCCCTGGCTCCTGACTCCAGCTTCTTTCGGGGAGTCTGAGTGGATATCTGAGGAGTAGATTGCTCAGGATTTGGGTTCCTGCCACCCGCGTGGGAGACCTGGATTGAGTTCCTGGCTCCGGCTTTGGCCCTAACTGTTCCAGGCATCTGGGGAGTGAAGCAGCAGATGGGAGTTCCCCCTGCCTTCCCTGCCTCTCAAATAAATAAATAAAAATAAAAATTAATAAAGCGGTCCTCTAATAGTGGGGATGAGTCTAGGTTGACAAAAGCTCCATGGGGCCTCTAGTTCAGCACAAACCGCTGAGGCTGTGAGGCTGCTGGTACCGGAAGCCTGATGGAACTGTGTTTGGCAGATGGGATGCGAGCTGTGTCGCCTCCTGGGAGAGCATGCTTCCTCTGTGCCCCGGATGGGAGATCCTGCATCTGGAGCCTCCTCGACTCCATCCTCTGCATTTTAGGAGGAATGCTGCCGGGTCAGTGGAGACCCTGCTGGCCGGAGGCCTGGAGCTCCAGACCCAGCGGGAGCACCGTGAAGCTCGGGAGCCGAGGGAGACAGGGCTGCTATTATGGAGCGTTTGTCGCGCTGCCAAGCTGGGGAAGGAGCAGGCCGGGGCTTCTGATCCTGGAGGACAATCCTCAGGCAGCAGCCGAGGCTGGGGTGGGGCCGGCAGGGTGAGTCAGGAAGGCAGGCCCTTCCGGGAAGCTAAGGAGCAGGGATTCATGGAGATGCCCCTGAAAATAACCAGGCCTTGAGCCTGGAGGTTGGCTCCAGGCCGCTTCCACAACGAGATCGTGTGGGTCTGTCGCTCAGCCAAGGTGGTGGCATCGGGAGAGAGAGTGGGGAAGGAGACAGTGACGTGGCTGTGGCCCCCGGCCTCAGAAAACACAGCTGCCTGTTGGCGCTGACAGCTGGGAAGCCTCTGGAGATGCCTCCCGGTGGCCTTCCTTGCTGCTGTTTCCTGTCGGCTCTCAGGACCACGGAGTCCTTATTCTTGGTTGGGTTTGGTGCTTTGTTGATGGGCCCAGCAGCAGTGATTATTCTAAGTGGGAAAAAAAAAAAAAAAGTTGCTGTGCTTCTTCCCTGATGTGAAAGCTAAGCCTTGTGTCCCTCCTGTTGGCAGAAATCGTGCTTTTCTTTGGAGGAAATCATAAATCAGGCTGAAAGCAAGCGAGGTTTTGACCGAGTCGTCTCAGGGCAGCTCAGGAGTACGAATCACTGGCTGGGACCCGGCCACAGGGACAGGCGGTCCAGAGTGAACTCTGCCCATCAGTAAGCTTGTGTTTGCATTGACCCAGGTCCTTTTCAGAATATTATTTTGGAGGAGGAAAATTCCCCATTTTGTGTTGATTCTCTTGATCCCATTGGCAAGCATGTTTGTTAATTCTTTCAACCAAGCTGGGCACCATTTTACATTACATTATAGCTTTTTTACTTAAAAATTTACACGCTAAGTAGTTTCATAGCTATGTAAATTTATGTAATTTTACATTGTATATAAAATTATAACCTTATGATTGAAAGAGAAAAAAAGGCATTTGTCAATGTTAAACTTAGATGTACTGCTTAGAATGTAAATTGGGAAGTTTAAGTTGAATTATGAGTAATGAGAACTGAATATTTTTGCAATTAGCCTAGTACATAAAGATGCTTCCTACATCCGTTTATTACTTTTGGAGTGAAGATTTTTTTGGGGTTGTGTGTTATCAGTGGTGGTTGACACACTGGATTTAAGGTTTGGTGGAGAAATTGAAGCTCCATTTTAAGTTTCATCTTCTGTTTTTCTTTCTAATATTTGTTTTATTTGGAAGTCAAAGTGATGGCGGTGTGATGGGGAGAGAGATCTTTAATCCACTGGTTCACTGTCCAAATGCCTCCAGTAGCCAGAGCTAGGCCAGGCTGAAGCCAGGAGCCAGGAGCTCCATCTAGGTCTCCCACGTGGGTGCAGAGGCTCAAGTACTAGAGAGTCATCTGCTGCCTCCCAGGCACGTGAGCAGGAGCTTCAGCTGAATTGGGAGCAAGAGCTTGAACCAGGGCTCTGATATGGGACACAGGCATCCCAGCTGTTGGTTTATCCTGCTACCACAATGCCCGCTCCCAGTGTAGACCGCTGATTTCCTATCTGGGTGAGTGTAAGATCTCTGACATCCAGGTGGCTAATACTATCTGTCAGAGCAACTGCGAGTACCATTGCTATTTGCTAATGAAGCACATAAGCATTGCAAATTAAAAAGTACTGCAAGACTTGAATCTTTAAACATGTTTTTCTGCTTTGCCGTTGCCAACATCTGTTAGCACGGAATGGAAAGCCAGTTTTGAGAATCATCAAACAGAATCCAATCATAGAAACCTAGAAAATGGATCAAAGGCTTAGATGCTTGCCTTACAAGTTATACAGAGGTTTTGGGAGAGTTGATAAGAGGTTAGAACTCTAGGAAATAGGCATTAAAATAGAGTCTCATGTTTGTTGTTTCTTTGTTGGCAGTAGGGTTGTCACCTACCAAGGGGACAGTTGATTTCCCTGTGTTTGCTGGTGGCAGTCTGGGTTTGTCTTGTTTTAGAAATGCTTCACTTTCTTTTTCTTTTTTTCAAGATTTTATTTATTTATTTGGGAGAGTTACAGACAGACAGTGAGGGGGAGAGACAAAGATCTTCCATCTGCAGGTTCACTCCCCAAATGGCCACAATGGCCGGTGTTGGGCCAGTCCGAAAGCAGGAGCCAGGAGCTTCTTCCGGATCTCCCACATGGGCGTAGGAGCTCAAGCACTTGAGACATCTTCTGCTGCTTTCCCAGGGCCATAGCAGAGAGCTGGATCGGAAGAGGAGCAGCCGGGACTAGAACTGGTGCCCATATAGGATGTCGGCACCGCAGGCGGAGGATTAACCTGTGCCACAGCACCAGCCTCAAAGAAGTGCTTTCCTCTCATCAGCTACCTTTGGGCAATCCCAGACCTAACATTGCAGCCTGGGGCAGGTGGGGAGCAGATGAGAACAAGGCCTGGCAGATGTACCTACACAGCCAGCCTCTGGGTGTCCAAGGCCATGCGAATGACTTCCTGGAGTTCAGATGCATGTGCGTGGCTTAGGTTGTATGTAAGTCAGAATTTGAAATTGCATCGAGTCTGCCTGCACAGCTTTCTTCGCTGGCTTCCTGTGTATTTGGGGGAAAAAGAGTCCGTCTTTAGGATCTCTTCCTTGCCCGACTGATTTTTGAATGATTGAAGGATGAAATATTCTCTCTCCCTGCTGACCTTTTTTTCATGAAAGTTTTGGGCAGTAACATGGTAGCAACACTTTAACACAAGGAAAGGGAATAACCTGAAAAGTTTCTTTAAAGCAAATTTTTTGAGTTAACATTTTAAATATACATTGTTGTCAAAGGCTTAAGGGCTCTGTTAAATAACAAGTTCAAAGAATAAGAAGTCAAAAGGGGGCTGGCACTGTGGAATAGTGGGTTAACGCCATGGCCTGAAGCGCCTGATCCCGTATGGGTGCCGGTTCTAGTCCTGGCTGCTCCTCTTCCGATCCAGCTCTCTGCTGCGGCCTGGGAAAGCAGTAGAAGATGGCCCAAGTCCTTGGGCCCCTGCACCCGCATGGGAGACCAGAAGAAACTCCTGGCGTCCGATCAGAGCAGCTCTGTCTGTTGTGGCCATCTAGGGAGTGAACCAGTGGGTGGAAGACCTATCTTTTTGTCTCTACCTCTCTCTGTAACTCTTTCAAATAAATAAAATAAATATTGAAAAAAAAGAGAGAGAAGTCAAAAGGACCCTAGTCCAGTAGGAAGTCAAAGGCTATAAACAAAATCCAGTGAAAAGATGCTCAGCTTCCCTCATGTAAAGTAGCTTGAAAAGTAGTCACTGAGGCCGGCACCGTGGCTTAATAGGCTAATCTTCCACCTGCGGCGCCAGCACACCAGGTTCTAGTCCTGGTCGGTGCACTGGATTCTGTCCCGGTTGCTCCTTTTGCAGTCCATCTCTCTGCTGTGGCCCCGGAGTGCAGTGGAGGATGGTCCAAGTGCTTGGGCCCTGCACCCCATGGGAGACCAGGAGAAGCACCTGACTCCTGCCTTCAGATCAGCGCAGTGTGCTGGCCGCAGCGCGCCGGCTGTGGCGGCCATTGGAGGGTGAACCAACAGAAAAGGAAGACCTCTCTCTCTGTCTCTCTCTCTCTCTCTCTCTCACTGTCTACTCTACCTGTCCAAAAAAAAAAAGTGGTCACTGAAACATCTCACGGGTGCCGTTTTCCAGGAACACGGGCGACACTTAATATACAAGGGATCTTTGACAGGTGCATGGAAGATGTGTGTTACGAAAATGCTAGCCTTGGGTTTCTAAAAAAATTTCTTTGTACCAAAATAAGCTTATGTTTTCATCCCGTTTTCCCATGAGCATTTTGAAATACTCTTAAGTATTTACAAATGCTGCTTAAAGGGCCGCTTGTCCTCTGACTATCAGCTTCCCACTCACGGTGTTTTCAGCCTTAGGTCAGGTCGGGGAGCACAGGGAAATGGCATTCATTTGTCCTCTGCATGGCAGATGCATGTGAAGCTTGTAGCTAGTGCACGGTGCAGCCAGTGAGGAGACGGCCGCACCGCAGAGTCTTCCCGGGGTCCCTGCAGGTGCCAAGGCTGTTTTCAGCACACAGACGCATCAGCTTTTGTCTGGAAGTGCCCGGTGCCTCCCTATCTGCTTTTTTTTTTTTTTTTTTTTCTTTTCTTCCCTTAAATATGAACAAGTGGTGCTGATTTATGGAGGACAAACTAGAATTACTAGAATGTGAGCTCACTTGTTTTAGTTCCATGGACTCAGGGAAGGTCTCTCTCCTCAGCAGATTCCCTCATTTGTTGTCTGATGGTCCTGGAACAGCTGTCATTCAGTTGACTCTGAAGCCATATTCCTTCATTTTCTGGAGTCAATTCTTTTTTCAACACAGCCTTATCATGCTCCACGTGACTGGTGTTTTGAGTGATAAAGTGTACGTGGTTTATAGGATTTTGCAAGTATGTTTGCGTGGAAGTTTCCTCTTGGAATGTTTTGAAATAAAATTATTAAGCTTTTTGTTTGTTTTCAGATGATTTATTAACATGCTTGTGTGTTTTGTTTCTCCTACGTTTTTCTTTCCCCTGAAGACCACCTGGGTGTTTCTAAGATTATTTGGTACTTGGATCCTGTGGAACTCTGGTTTTAAATGAGCAAGGCCACTTCCAGAAGTTAGCTCATATGCCCAAGAATTTAATGTGCTTATTTTCATTTTGTCCCTGCTCCTCCCAGAGTGAGAGCAGAACAGCCAAGTAGGACTGTGTGTGTAATTCAATAGGATATTATATAGGATATCACAAAATATAGGCAAAATATATTATATTTCATTGTGTACGTATTATCTAGGGGATCACACATAATTACATATGTGGGTCAAGAACTCTTACTTATGGGGACATGGGGTAAACGGTTTGGGTTTATTCCTCCTTCTACCCCCTCATCCCCCGCCCCTGCCATGCTGTTTGTGTTTGAGTAAATTATCAATCGTACAGATGTTGAGTTTTGCAACACAGACGGCTAAAGGAGCTTGTTACAGGGCATGGTACAGCTCCAATTAGAAGTTGTGTCATTGCGAACTTTCATTAGCATCACCAGAGATAATGAGGTTGAACTCCCTTAACCTAGCTTGCCTTTAACTTATTTTTCTGGATATAACTCACAGTCTTAATAGTGGTTTTTTTTTTTTAAGATTATTTGTTTATTTGAAAGGCACAGTAACAGGAAAAGGGAGAAAGGGTGATGCACAGAGAGAGAGAGAGATCTCCCCTATGCTGGTTCACTCTCCAAATGCCTGCAACACCTGGACCTGCACCAGGCTATAGCCAGATTCCAGGACCTCCCCGTTCAGGTCTCCTACATTCTTGGCAGGGGCCCAGGCACTTGGGCCATCTTCCACTGCCCTCTGAGGCTCATTAGCAAGGAGCAGGATTGGAAGCAGAGCAGCTGGAATTCAAAACAGTAATTTGCTGTGAGATCCCAGAGTCACAGGGGGCACTTGACCCATTTGATGCCAGTCTAGTAATGTAACAGTAATTCTTTCTTTAAAGTTTTTTTTTTTAATATTTATTTTATTTGTTTGAAAGGCAGAGTTACAGAGAGAGGGAGAAATAGACATTTTCTATCCCCTGGTTCATTCACCAAATGGCTGCAATGGTCAGGGCTGGTCCGGGCTGAAGCCAGAAGCCGGGAGCTTCATCCAGGTCTCCCGCATGGGTACAGGGACCCAAACACTTGAGCCATCTTCTGCTGCTTTCTTGGGTGTGTTAGCAAGGAGATGGATAAGAAATGGAGCAGCCAGGATTCAAACCGGCACCCATATAGGATGCCAGCATTGCAGGCAGTGGCTTAACCTGCTATACCACAGTGCCAGCCCCATGTAACAGTGATTTTTAAGCATCAACAATTATGTATGAAATTCTCATCGGTGCAAAATACTAGTAACAATTGTATTATGTTAGTTCTTTATTTAAAAAAATAGCAACTTTTTAACTATTAACATGTTCTGCTTCCTGAGGTTTGGGGAATGCTGTGGTCCAGAGGGGTGAAAAAAAAGGCCAACCCAATAACACAGCACCAGAACTGTTATCTTGCGATGGGATCATAGGGATACCTATGGTATTTGAGAGCCTAATTACAGCTATACCTCTTGGCATAATTATAAATAATTATAAGTTCCTCTTCTCCCAGACACAGAAATTAAATGGTGAAATTTCTCTGCACATCCACAGCACCGGTTGGCCGAAACCCTGCTATTTCCCTACATGAAAAATAAATGCATTTGGGCTAACTTGACATTCTGCAGAGGGGACGCTGAGACCAGGAGCTGGTAAAGTTGTTTATTCCTCCCCCTCAGAAAACAAAACACCATAATTGCCATTTAAACTAGAGTTTGGGGCGGGGCCCTGGGTGCAGCAGTTAGGACAGTGCTTGGGACACTGGCTTCTCAGCCTGCCAGGGTTCCAGGCCTGCCTGCACTTCCAGCCCATCTTCATGCCAGTGTGCACCCTGGGAGGCAGCAGATGATGGCTTAAGTACTGGGTCTCTGTCACCCACGTGGGAGTCCTGCATGGAATTCCGGGTCCCTGGCTTTGGCCTGGCCCAGCCCAGGCTTGTTGCTTGTATTTGGGGAATGAATCAGTGCATGGAACATTGATATTTCTCTTTCTCTCTCTCTCTCTCTTTCTCTTTCTCTCTCTGCCTTTCAAATAAAGTAATAAAATAAAAATGAAGAGCAGAGCTGTAGCCTTCTTGGCCTAGAGGTTCACCCGTGTGGACCTGACCGTCTTCCCCGCCTCCCTTTTGGTGCTTGGAAACCAACGCGGTGTGCTTTGCATGGGACGTTTTCTTTGCAGTAATGATTGAGAAAAACCGGAAATTAAAGGTTCATAAACCATCAGGTTGCCGTGAGAAGACAGTTCTTTCTGTGTTTGGTATGTCAAGGTGGGCACACACTTCTTCTGTCCTGCTAGGTTCCCGTATGGGTCCCAGTTCAAATTAACCTGGCGAGGACGGCGGGGGTGGGGGGCAGCAGAGCAGGGTTCACTGGTCTGCAGGTAGCTCCCTCGGTGGTGAGTTAGGGGCTGTGACACCTGCTGTGGTGGAGGATGGGGGGCGGTGGCAGGGAGAGCTGCTGACTTCTCTCTGGGGGACCGGGAGGCTTACCGAGAGGCAGACTTCTCTACCACCCTGCAGGGCTCCTTTGGGCTTGCTGAGTTCTTTGGGGTCACGCAGCTCCCCAGGTCGGATCGGGTGCTGATGCTGCACTCTCTGGCTCTCCCTCCCCACCTGCAGAGGGAACTCCTGGCAGCCTCCTCCGCTCATGTCTGCTTCTTAAAGGAGCCCCATGCAAGCTGTTTTTTGCATTTGTTCAGTCTCAGATGTCTTTGGTTTAAAATACTCCTTACGTCAAAGTGGGGATTCTGATGGGTCCCTACGGGGGATCTGAACGTTCAGTTTTTATTTATGGATAAAATTTGCCATTTTTCTTGTACTTAGAATTCTCTGATGGCATCTCGTCTTGCTCAGAAGGGACTCACAAAGTCTTTAAAATGACACAAAGCCCTGCATCCTTCCTTCTCTCTCTCTCTCTTATTTATTTGAAAGGCAGAGTGACAGAGAGCAAGAGACAGAGATCTTCCACCCATTGTTCCACTCTCCAAATGGCTGTAACAACCAGGGCTGGGCTAACCTGAAACCAGGGGCCCAGGGTTCCATCGGGGTTTCCGATACAGTGGCCCAAGTACTTGGGCTGTCTTCCTCTGCTTTCGCAAGTGTATTATCAGGGAGCTGGATTGGAAGAGGAGTAGCCAGGACTTGAGCCAGTGCTCTGATATGGAATACTGGCATTGAACACAGCTGCTTAATTGGCTGGGTCACAACACCAGCCCCCAGACCCCAGCCTGCATGATTTCTGATGCTCAGCTTCTCTGAGCTTTCCCATGCCACAGCCACCTCACTTACTCTGCTGCAAACCAGCTGCCTCCTCTCCATTCCTCTGGATCTCTAAGCACCTCTCTGCCCCAGGACATTTGCACTTGCCATTCTCACTGCTTGAACTGCTTTTCCCTAAGAGACTGCAATGCTCACTCATTTCCCTCTCCACCTTCCCTGAGTGGCTCAATTAAAGTAACCTCTGCCCCAAGCTCCCTTTTTCCCAGACTGCTTCATTCTCTCCATGATACCATTGCTGTCTTTTCTGTTTTCATTTGTTTACTTATTGGCTGTTTCTAGGCAGGCACTTTGTTTTGTTTATTGCTACATCCTCAGCAACCGGACAAGTGTCTGGCCCACGTGAGTTGCTCTATGAATATTTGTTGAATGAATGGTAGAGATGAAAATGTACATGACAACGTACACACATCCGTGTGCCTGTGTAGGCACACACAGACAGAAGAGTACAGTGTTACACATGGTGTTTCGTAGCCTGCTTCGCGTTTTATCAGGCTAGGATCAGATTGAATGGCTCATTTGTAATTTTTAATATTAAGACATCTGGTAATAGAAATCATTTGCCCCGCCTCCTTGGCACAAGTTACGGAAGCCCCAGTGGACCTACACGATTTGTCAGCCTCAGCTTGAGATTCAGATGTGAGCTGACTTTGGTCGTCTCTTGGCCTTTGCCGTTAGCCCACAGCTTCAGGTTGCTGCTAATCCTTCTGTGTTTTATCCACTTTGGTCATCATTCTTCCTTATTGTTGTGACTACAATGCCATTCTTTCTAACAGTCCTCATTATGTCACTTTTTCAGAAATAGCAAAGGAAATGGGCTTTAAAAAAAAAAAAAAAGACTGAAACTGCATTGAATTCTGATTCTCCCACATGTAGCTCTCGTGTTCTCTCGTGCAGTTAGCTGAGTTCCAGGCCACCATTTGTCTTGATTACAATGATGGTTATAATCATATTTACTTAATGGAATCATTTGCAGGTTGGAATGAAATAACTCACATAAAAGCAGTGCTAGGGGGCCAGAGCTGTGGTGCAGTAGGTTAGTCCTTCACCTGCAGTGCTGGCATGCCAAGTGGGCGCTGGTTCGAGTCCTGGCTGCTTCACTTCAATCCAGCTCTCTGCTATGGTCTGGGAAAGCAGCAGAAGATGGCCCAGGTACTTGGATCCCTGCACCCGTGCCTCTCCTGACTTTGGATCTGGCCGTTGTGGCCATTTGGGGAGTGAACCAGCAAAAGAAGACCTTTCTCTCTGTTTCTCTCACTGTCTGTAACTATACCTCTCCCCCTCCCCCCCCCCCCCCAAAAAAATCTAAAAACAAAAACAAAGCATTGTTAGTTCATGGCTATACTCTGCAGAGTCGTTGTTAGGTTGGAATATGTGCTTCCATGTTTTTTTGCACCCCACAGTAGAAACGGACGTGGGGGCATCATTGTGAGATGACCCTACAGGCGTCCCTGCCAGGCACTGTGGTGCAAGACCCTGGCAGCTGGAATTCAGGTTGCCAAGCAGCTGACCATTAGATAGTGATGGTTTTCTGCCTCGCCCAGAGGGGCCGTGTTTAACTAATGGCATCGGGTTTAAAGACAGGGAGCTGAGAGCTGCTGCGAGAGAGGCGACTGGAAGGCGGGAGGCACTCGCCTGGCCGTTGCTGACTTTGAAGGGGCCACAAGCTGGGGACAGCCCGCCGGCCACAGCCAGCGAGGCAGTGAGGCCTTTGGGGCTCATCCCAGAGCTTCCAGAGGGAATGTGGCCCTGCGGGTACCAGGACTTGGTGTTTTGTGCAGCCTGCAGCAGTGCCCCCCAGTGTCCGGGCTCCTGACCCACGGAAGCAGGGAGGTCATCAGCGGGTGGTGTATTACGCTGCTCAGGTGGCGGCTGTTTGGTGCGGTGTCAGTGGAAGGGGAGTGGAGCCAATGTGAGGCACAGGTGCCGTCCTGGAAGGGCTTTGGGCATCGCGGGTGGAGAAGCTGCCTCCCGACGCCCGGCCTTAGTGATGCTGCATGGAGGCTGCGTCACTGAGCACTGTCGGTGCTCGGGGCTTGTCTGCTGGCACGTGGGATGCTTCCATAGTGCAGGGAGGGCACGCTGCGCTTTCACAGGCACTGGGGACGGATGGGCCCTGCCCCCTTCACAGTCGCAAGTCCTTTTCCTGAAGCAGGGTCATCTCAGTGCTTTCCTGTGACCAGTGTCCCCTGTGTCCTGGTTACCACTGCCCTTCTGGCATGGGCGTCCACTCAGGAAGGAAGTTTGGGCTGCTGGTTGAGATGTGGAAAGTAGACCGTAGCCATCTTCCCAGAGAGCGAGTCTCCAGGATACCTCTGTCTTCTTGGAGGTTGCTTTTCATGTCTGCCATCTTTCCTTGCCCACCCCTCCTCTCTTCTGTGGTTTTGAGGAGTTTCGAGTTTGGGTCTAGAAGAAGAGCAGAAACGTGCACTCCTGCCCCCTCACCGGCCCTGGGAGCCTCCACGTCCCTGCCTGCAGCCGGCCTGGTGGAGCCTGTGTTTCTGGATGTCCAGGGGTGGCCCCTGAATGTGTTGCAGAGAGAGGGGGAGAGGCAGAGACAGAGAGATTTTCTGTCTGCTGGTTCACTCCCCAAATGGCTGCAACAGCCAGAGCTGGGCCAGGCCAAAGGCAAGAGCCAGGAGCTTCTTCTGGGTCTCCCATATGGGTGCAGGGGTCCAAGCACCTGAGCCATCTTCCACTGCTTTCCCAGGTGCATTAGCAGGGAGCTGGATCAGAAGTGGAGCAGCTGGGACTCGAACTGATGCTCCTCTGGGATGCGGGCACTGCAGATGGCGGCTTAACGTGCTGAGCCACAACGCCAGCACCAGGAGTTGAGTCCAAGGAGAGGAACTGGGTCTGCAAGTATCTGGAATGGCAGGAGACTTAAACTTTAGGACAGGTCTTTTGTACCTTGTGAGTCTGGGGCATGGACATGCATTGTCTCTTCAGAGAAAAGGGGGGCCGGCGCTGTGGCTTAACAGGCTAATCCTCCGCCTTGTGGCTCTGGCACACCGGGTTCTAGTCCCGGTTGGGGCGCCGGACTCTATCCTGGTTGCCCCTCTTCCAGGCCAGCTCCCTGCTGTGGCCCGGGAAGGCAGTGGAGGATGGCCCAAGTCCTTGGGCCCTGCACCCGCATGGGAGACCAGGAGAGGCACCTGGCTCCTGGCTTCGGATCAGCGAGATGCACCAGCCGCAGCGGCCATTGGAGAGTGAACCAACGTCAAAAAGGAAGACCTTTCTCTCTGTCTCTCTCTCTCTCACTATCCACTCTGCCTGTCAAAACAAAAAACAAACAAACAAACAAAAAAACCAAAAACCCAAAAAACAAAAAACAGAAAAGGGGAATGCTGACCCTGTTGGACTTACTCTGCACACCTTTGCCAATACAAACGTTTAGGGGAAACTCATATTATGCAAAAACTACATATCAATTTCAAGAACATTTTGGCACCAAAATGCATTTTATCATTTTTCCACAAACTCTTTGAAATAGCCTCACATTGTATCCTGTCCCTTTTTAGTACTTGAAACAAAAGTCTCCTTAAATTTTTTTTTCTTTCTTTATTTGAGAGACACAGGGGTGGAGAGAGAGAGAGAGAGAGAGAGAGAGCGAGCGAGCTCCCATCTGCTGGGTTGTTCCCCCAAATCCTGCAATTGCTGAGTCTACTGGGCTGAAGCGAGGAACTCCATCCAGGCTGTCAGTGAGGGGATAATAATTTCGTAGAGTTTTTCTCTGCATCTGATCTGTTGTGAGCGTGTGTGTACATGTGTGTGTGTGTGTGCATGTAACACTGTGAGACCTAGGGCACATGCATACCCCAGAGCTCGGAGCTCAGGCCATGGGCAAGCTGGTCCTAGATGCTGAATTTCTTCTTGGTACCTGTCTTTGATGTGTGAAACGTCGAGAACGCATCCAGCTTGGAACATTTGATGTCTCCTTCAAAACCTGAGCTCAGAAACCGAGTCCTCTGCATCGGAGAAGAAAGAAGGAGCGTTGCCTTTTATCTCCCAAATCGTATTCAAGGATGTCTGACGAGGAGTCAAGTGTGCAGTTTAAAAATAGTCTTCTTAAACACGCGCAGGCCCCACTTCACAGGGCTCTGGTTCTCCCAGTCTGCCTCCTGTGGTCTTGTTTTGCCTTTCCTTTTGAAAGAGAAAGTCTAATTGGTTTGGGGAAGGTGCGTGGCAGGGAGATGCCGCGTAGGAAGGGGATGCTGTGCGCGGCCCGCATCTCTCTGCTCCCCAGCTCTGCCCGTCCAGCTCCACTTACCTTTGATGTGCATCTTGTCTTCAAGATTCTGATACCGAATTTCAAGTTCCTGCCAGAAATATTCCAACGAGAACCTTGTCTCTGCTGCCCCGGCGTCCCCACTCCCTCCTGCTCATCTGCTTCTCCCAGGCCACCAGCTCCCTCCACTCCCCTGTCAAGGCTGAGCGCTGGCTTCCCAGGGAGGTCCCCAGCAGGACCCCAGGTGCCTCGTCTCCCTGCCTCTAGCCATGACTGCCCTGTGACCCTGCGCCTGGCCACTGCCAGGGCGAGTGATGAGTGTGTGCTGTGTTTCCTGCGGCCCAGCAGAATGTTCCTAGCCCGTTTCCCTCAATGGCTCGTGGAGTATTTTTCTCCATGGGTTTCAAGTTGCAGTGTGCAGCCCCTTGACTCTCTAAGGATGACGTCATCTCTTTTACTAAAAAGGTCTAGGTCAGGGGTCACGAGTACAGATGCCACCAGAGGCCCTCGAAGTTGCTGAACTGAACGAGGCGGTGCACAGGGAGCTGCAAAACGCCGCCAGGTCGGGGCGGCCGTGACTGCTGTCATTGCTTGGGCGCCGCGTGGCCACATCTTCTGTTTGCTGGGGGGAAGTGCAGTTTCCGGTTTGTGTCTCAGTCACGTTCGTGATGCCGTGGAGGCTAACAGAGCCCTGGCAGCTACTGCCAATCTTGGCTCTCTGTGTTCCCCTGAGCACCGTTTGCGTCCGGGGTCACTCATTTCCTTTCTCATGTGTCTGTTGTCTCATCACCACCACCTGACATCAGCATGAAAACATTCAAGGTGTGCTGTGGTCAGCCCTCCTGCCCTGTCTCCTCGTCACGTTGGATTTACTCTGCGGGGGAGCAGTGTTCCCTGCCATAACTTCTTCAGCTGACTTCCTGATTGTGCAGATCCTGAGGTTGTAGGAATCTGGTTCTCCTTTCCCAACAGCCACTTTGCTGTCTGGCTGTACTGGTTCCCCTTGCTCCTTCCTGAACATTCCACAGCTCTGAGATTTCCTCGCTGGCCTTCTCCGCACTTGGGCTATGGGCTTGCGGCGTACCATGACGGGTGCATCACACTGGGCGTCTGGTATGGGGTTCATCCTGCCAGCTCCCCCCGCCCTCAGCTCCCCAGCTCACTTCTGTTTCTCCTAATGGCACTGCTCTTTTTCCTGTTCAAGCCTTTGGAGCTGTCCCCCGGTTCTCTATCACCTTCCCGGTGATTCCAGTTGCCAAGTGGTGCTGTGTTCCCCATCCGACATATGGCTGGCTGCTGGTCCATGCCTTCCTTTGGAGGTCTTTGGCTTCTGCTTAAGGGTAGAGATGGTCCCTTGTCTCTGCCCATTCTTTCACAGACCCTGATTGCCCCGTGGAAAACCCAACTCTGAGCAGCCCACTCCCTGGCTCAGAAAACCTCAAAGGCTGTCACTCAGCTTCCAGTTCCCAGCCCAGTCTCCCTGCCTCGGCATGTCAGGTGTCTTCAGGGTCCAGCCCCTCTCGCTGCCCCGCCACTGGTCCTCACTCCGGCCGTCTGGGCCTTCAGCCATTCCCCAAATACTCCACACGTGTCGACCCCATGTCCTGGGCCCCTCTGCCTGGAATTCTCTTCTTCTTCCATCCCTTCTGCTACCCGTTGAAATTCTGCATCTGGCTCAGACTTGCCTCTTGCTCATTGCTTCTTAAAGATCCCCTGTAACTGGCCGGCGCCGTGGCTTAACAGGCTAATCCTCCACCTTGCGGCGCCGGCACACTGGGTTCTAGTCCTGGTTGAGGCGCCAGATTCTATCCCGGTTGCCCCTCTTCCAGGCCAGCTCTCTGCTGTGGCCCGGGAAGCCAGTGGAGGATGGCCCAAGTGCTTGGGCCCTGCACCCGCATGGGAGACCAGGAGAAGCACCTGGCTCCTGGCTTTGGATCAGCACAATGTGCCAGCCGCAGCGGCCATTGGAGGGTGAACCAACGGCAAAAAGGAAGACCTTTCTCTCTGTCTCTCTCTCTCACTATCCACTCTGCCTGTCAAAAAAAAAAAAAAAAAATCCCCTGTAACTACCCTTAGCTCTAAGTTATATTTGCCACCTGCTTCCCCACATCCACCTGACCATCTCATATGACAGCTGTCATTATATTATGTGATGCCATAACAGAGCACTCCTATTGGACTCCACGCTTTTTCTCCCCAAAAAGAAACTCTGCCTTATCACGATTTTTTCAGTAATTTTTTTTTTTGCTCCCTTCAACATGTAGTCCATTGGTAGGCAATGAACACTTATCTTAAATGGGAACTTCTGTTTTATTCATAACGAAAACATAAGACTATTGAATGTTCCCTCTCCTCCAAGAGCCCAGAAGATTAGCAGTTTTTACGCTCGACACCAGGCTTGGCACATGATAGACACCCGTCCAGGAAGCGCTGCCTCTTCTTTGTCCCTGATATAATGGCACGGTCAGCTCTGTGTTTGGATGCAAAGAAGTGATTCTGTCTGCTATTTGTGAGATGTGGAAGATGCACTATCACACAGCAGGGCAGTCTGTGCTCAGAAACACCATGACGAACAGAAGTTGGGTTCATTCCTGGTACAAAAAGCCTTTAATAAAGGTTCTTGGTTTTCAGACTGTCCGGCTGTCTGTGTTTCTCTCAACTGCTCCTTGTCGTGAGAGGCGTGTGACTTTCCCTTAGTAAAATCTAGTTCCTTTTTGTGATGGGGGAGCTTTAGGGTCTACTTGTAGGTTTAACTTATTCAGATATTTTTAAAAATGAGAGAGAGAGAGAGATCTTCTGTCTGCGATGTCACTCCCCAGTGCCTGGACAGCTGTGGCTGGGCCAGACCCAAGGCTCCTGTATGCACATTGAATGTCGCAGGTGGTGTCTTAATCCCTACTCCAGGCTCCTGCCCGCGCTGACGTTTTTGGCTGGTCCGTTAGGTGGGAGCTGGTTTGGTTAAATGCTGCTGCTGGTGAAATCTGTCCATCCACTCCCTGAGCCGGAGTGAGCCGTGTCACCTCCCCATCCATCCAGGAGGCAGGAGGGAGGCGCCCGCCGCTGTGGGGCCCCCTGGCCCTCTCTGGTGTGCTGGCTGTGACCCGCAGGCTTCTGGGCCGAGAGAGGGTGCTATTCACATGATTTTGGTGAACTTGAACTCTTCTGTCACTGCTTAAAAGGAAAGAGGAAACTGGTGAGGTCTTCACGTGATCACGCCCTGTCTGCCATTCCGCTTCTCTTCCCACTGCCCCTTGTCTGAAACACTCTCCCCTCCCCATCCCCTGCGTGCTGCTGCTCTGTGCCACACTCAGTCGCTCATGGGTCTACGTTTTCTCTAGGAAATGTAGGGTGTTTCACACCGTCTTGTTTTCACCCCAAAGTTTATCTTGGGATGTCTGTTGAGCAAAGTGGTAAAGGCGCCTGTACTGCACCTGGGGTACCTGGTGTGTTGCCCGGCTCTGGCTCCTGAGTCCGGCTTTCTGTTATTGCAGTCCCTGGAGACAGGGGTGATGGCTGCTGTCATCGGACTCCTGCCACCGTGTGTTCCTGGCTCTCCGCTCTGGCCCCGTCCATCCCCAGCTGTTGCAGGCGTTTGGAGGAATGAATCAACGAATAGGTGCTCTCGCTCTGTCTCTCTACCTGCCTGCCTGCCTGCCTCTCAAATAAATAAATGAATAAAAATTCAAAGGAAAATATAGATCCACAAAAAAGGAAAACAAAACCACACTCATCTGACATTCTCGCATACAGAGACAACCACTGGGAACATGTTGGTGTGGGTGGCCAATCCCGGGGGACCCCTCCTTTCTCCCCCATCTCTAATGAGTGGTGTTTCTGATGAGAGACTGCTGTGGGGTCTGTGACGAACAGAAGAAAGTGTTGGAGACCATAGATGGTTTCCCTCTGGCTGTTTACCTGGGGTGTGTGTGTGTGTGTGTGTATTTTACAAACCAGAGACCCATTAGTGAGTCTTGACTGTTCTGTGCCCTGCAGTATTTGTCCTACTTAAAATCCTGTCCAGTGGGTGCACCTGAGGGTACTTATTGTTAGACATTTGGATCGTTTCCATTTTTCTTGTTATAAATAATATTGGTATGAAAAGTATGTACATGTTTTTTTGTTTTTGTTTTTGTTTTTTTTTTTTTTTTGCTTGTTTGGTTATTTAAGCTTAATTCATGTGGAATGCTGGGTTTAAGGCAGTTACATTTTTAAAGCTTTTGATAACCATCACCAATTGCCAATTTATCCTAAAAAAAATTACATCCACCAGTTTGGCCCATGCTGTGATGAGAAGAGGAGGGAATGGGAGAAAAGGAGGGGCAATTGTGTGCATAAAGAATTTCCTAGTGGGTTGACAGGGATCAGAAAAGCTCGGGTGTCAGCCTTGGTTTGTATGGGTTTAGAACGTTGCCTTTTCCTGTGTTAAAAATCTTTCCCGGCAGAGATGAGCTGCACCTTGTCCCTAGTGTTTTGACTTTACCTTTGCTGATGGTTGGGGCAAATGGATAGGAAAGCAGCAACCATTTTCTACTAAGTCCTTTTTTTAAAGAATTGCAGTGGGTTCTCTCTTGAAGACTTAACAGAAGGTTATAGGTCATTGCGTCTTTCCAGCTTTCATGGAAGCAAAAAAATCAAAGGATCAGGTATTTTAACTGTTATTTTCTTAAAAAGATAAATCGTTTTTCAGTCTAAATAAGTCTGTAAAATTCGAGAGACATATGTAAGCAGAAACAGTTTGAATAGCAGGTAGCTAGGTAGGGCCACTGCCTTGTGTACTTCTAGTTTATGAAATGCTATGTTAAAATCATTTTATTTACTTGAAAGGCAGAGAGAGAGAGAGAGAGAGAGAGAGAGAGAGAGAAACAGAGTTCACATCTGCTGGTTCATTTCCCAAATGACTGCAACACCTGGAACTGGGCCAGGCTGGAGCTGGGAGCCTGGGACGCCATCCAGGTCTCCCATGTGCGTGGCAGGAGCTCAGATACTTGAGCCATCGCCTGCCGCCTTCCCAGGGTGCACAGTACCAGGAAGCTACAATGAGGAGCCGAACCCAAGTTAATGTAGGCACTCAGACATGGGATGCAGGTGTCCCAAGATGCCGAATGCCTGCCTTGCTACTGTTTTGAATGCCTTACTCTAAACCTTTACATGTATACTCTTCCTTATGTTACTAGCTTAATTCCTAGGAAGCGATTTGGAAAATCCACCAATCCATTTGCTGAATACACATGATGCAGAGATCATGGTTCATGGCTGACAGCGAAAACATACCCACCCCCGGGGGCCAGTGCCAGAGGGAGAGGCCTTACTCCTGCTGGGTCAGCACTGAGACAGCTCCTAGTGGGCCGGCTCCTTTTCCAGATGATGACCTCACCGTGATGACCTCACTGTGGGGACGTTGCTGCCTGGAGTTCTGCTGGCACGATAGAGTGCTGTATACCAGTGGGCTGAAGTCATTGTTTTCTGTTCTGACAATCACTGTACAAATTTCATATGAGTTGGGAATGCTTGTGGGAGAAGAGTGGTTTGACTTCATAGTTGTGGGGTGATATTGGCAGTAACAGAAGAGTTAACAATTTGGTGAAAGTGCTTGATTTGGCATCTTGTACATTCCGCATAGGGACGGAACACGTGTCCTAATAACTGAACATTACAGTGTGTGCCCCAAACTTGACGGAAACCCACTGCTGAGCTCTGTTGTTCTGTACATCTTATGTTACAGTCCAGAATATTTTCATGGAAATTCTAGTACATTATTATATAAATTGTGTGCTGGTCTATAATATTTCATATGGTGTTTTAGTGCAGTGTTATGGAAATTCCTGCACTGTAGTCCATACTGTTTTAAACTGTTGGCCACAAAGAAAAGTTGATGTGCTAGGAAGCTGAACCCTCACCCTCAGGCCCAGCACTCTGTCCCTTACAGCACACAGTGTGCATATGTTTATTTCCATATATAACTTGATGGCAGATTGTAATCATGTCAGCCAAAAATGTTCAAAGAATAGCAACTTTTGAATTCCCAGACTGTTCAGTATCTTTGAATTGGAATCTGCCTATGGAAAATTAAAGTTGATTTGCCAGTATTGGCAAAGAAAGCCGGCAAGCCCTTACCGCATGCTACAAATAAGATTGAGAAGCAGCGTGCTCGTTTAAAAACATGTGGGCCTCGTTGGATGCCGTATGTCAATAGACACAGCACACGCTCACGTTCCGGAACCTCGAGGGAGAGTGACCCTCTGGTGACTTTGAACTGGGCAGAGGAAGGGGGTTCCCTGAGGACTTGGGGACATTAGCTGGTGGAGTTACTCATTCAGCTTGTATTTCCAGCATGGAAAACAGGATGTGTGGAGGAAAGATCCAAAAAGCCTTTATCCATTCTTAGTCTGCAAATAGCACAACATGCCTGTGGCCTGTTCCTCTCTCCCGCGGCCACTTATTTTCTGGCCTAGGGCCATCACCCTCTTGTGCCACTCACTTGGGCTTTACTTCCAGCATTAGCACTGGCCATTGGCCTTTTTTTGGACTGACCCACGAAGAAGTACGTTTTCGGTTTGCTTGTAAGAATTACTACTGGATAGGAAGAAAAATGCTGTGTTGGAATCCAGATGTTGGTGGGTGGACCCCAAGTAACTAGCC
Source organism: Lepus europaeus (assembly GCF_033115175.1). Taxonomy (NCBI): domain Eukaryota; kingdom Metazoa; phylum Chordata; class Mammalia; order Lagomorpha; family Leporidae; genus Lepus; species Lepus europaeus. Next base: position 119,496,870 of record NC_084832.1, read on the forward strand.
ACACAACAGCTCAAGCTCATGACTTTAATTTGTTTCTCAGAGGTGGGGATTTCATGCAGTGGTCAGGACACCAAGGGTCGCTCATATCCCATATCGGAGTCCCAACAGTCAAATCCCAGCTCCACTCTCAACTCCAGCTTCCTGCCAGCGCACACTCTAAGAGGTAGCAAGTGGTGGCTCAAGTACTTGGGTCTCTGCCACCCATGCAGGGGACCTGGATTGAATTCTTGCTCCCAGCTTTGGGCTGACCCAGCCTCAGCTGTTAGGGACGTTTGGGGAGTAAACCAATGCAGTGGATGGGATTGCCCTTTCTCTGTCTCCATCTCTCTGCCTTTCAAATAAATAAAAATTTGCTTCTCAGCTAAACACAGTACTTAACAGGGATCCTAAATCTAAGAAGTTTTGAAAAGATTTGTTTATTTTATTATTTGAAAGGCAGATTGACAGAGAGAGAGAGAGAGAGATCGATCTTGTATTTGCTGGTTCGCTCCCCAAATGGCCACAGTAACTGGATTGGGCTATGGTGAAGCCAGGAGCCAGGAACTCCCACTTGGGGTGGTGGGAACTCAGGTACTAAGCTGTCATATGCTGCTTTCCAGGTGCATTAGCAGGGGGCTGGATGGGAAGCTGAGTAGCCAAGGCTCAAACCGGCACTCCAGTATGGGACGTGAGCTTCTCAAGTGGCAGCTTAGCCTGCTGCACCACAACACACCCATCTCCTCTCAGTCTAAAACTTGAAAATGCCAGAGGTCTGTTTGGAAGAGTCTGTTATGTGATAGCGGAACCTTATTGTGAAAGCAGAAGATACTGTTGGGATATTTAGGCAGTAAAAATCAATGTGTGATGGAGTGGTTGGATGAATGGGCGGTGGAAATAGTAAATCCTGTTGGCCATGAGAATGACCACATGGGGACATATGTGAAAAAGACACAGAGAAAAAGAGAAGCAGAAAGAGAGAGAGAGAGAGAACGAGAATGCACAAGAGAGGTCTTCCATCTGTTGGTTCACTCCCCCAACTGGCCGCAACAGCCAGAGCTGCACCAATCTGAAGCCAGGAGCCAGGAGCTTCCTCCAGGTCTCCCACATGGGTGCAGGGGCCCAAGCACTTGGGCTACCTTCTATTGCTTTCCCAAGCCATAGCAGAGAGTTGGATTGGAAGTGGAGCAGCTGGGTCTTGAACTGGCGCCCACATGGGATGCCGGCACTGCAGGCGGTGGCTTTACCTGCTACGCCACATTGCTGGTCCCTCCGTTTGCTCTAAACTCTGACTCCTACAAACCATATTCCACTCAAAAGAAGTCAGGATTTTGGGCCCAGGTCTGTCTGACTCCGAAATCTGTGACCTAAACCTTCATCCTATATGATCCTCCAAGAACTTTACAAACTGAAGCACTCAGTCGGGTCCAGGTCAGTGATGGGCTCTCCCTAACGTCTTTCTAGATTTGCTAGTAGAAGTTCTGTAGCAGTTGAAACTTTGGTATATAACTTGTTTTCCACCTTTTGTGGACCTGTTTCCTCTGCTGGATTGTAAGGGATGATCCTTTGGGCAGGAAATGCAAATTACAGCCCGCACTATGTAGCACAGAGATTTGGCCTGTACACTCAATGTGATGTTGGCAGAAGGACAAATGGGATCTTTTGCAGAGGGTACAACATGAATGTGGCCTCAGAGGTAGGAGTAGGAGTGGTCTTCATGAAAATGCATATTTAAAAAAAAAAAAAACTGGGGTCAGCATTGTCGCTTAGCGGGTAAAGCTGCCACCTGCAGTGCCAGCATCCCCTGTGGGTGCTGGTTCGAGTCCTGTGTGTTCCACTTCCAATCCAGCTCTCTGCTATGGCCTGGGAAAGCAGTAGAAGATGGCCCAAATGCTTAGACCCTTGCACCTGCATGGGAGACCCAGAAGAAGCTCCTGGCTTCTGGCTTCGGATCAGTGCAGCTCCGGCCATTGTAGCCATCGGAGGAGTGAACCAGCAAATAGAAGACCTTTCTGTCTGTCTGTCTCTCTCCCCCTCTCCCCCTCCCCCTCTCCCTCTTCCTCTTCCTCTCCTTCTGTCTGTGTAACTCTGACTTTCAAATAAATAAATAAATCTTTTTAAAAAAATCATGCATGGCTTTCAGTATTTTCTTTTGCACTAAAAGAGACTACTTAGCATTGAATTCCATTTTTTACAAATGGCAATTCAAGACTAGCCTGACTAAAAAGATACCTCAGGGGTGGGAGTTCGGCATAGCAGCTGAGACACGCTTGGCACGCTAGGTGCTAGGTGTGTTGGAGTGCCTGGGTTCGAGTCCTGGCTCCACAGCCGGTTCCAGCTGCTTTCTGAAACACAGTCTGGGAGGCAGCACGTGATGGCCCAAGTAGTCGGGTTCTTGCTACCCACATGGGAGACCCCAATGGAGTTCCTGGCTCTCACTTCAGCCTGGCTGTGTCTCAACTGTTGCAAGCATTTGTGGAATGCATCAGTGGATGGAAGAACTTTCTCAGTCTGTCTTTGTCTCTTTGCCTTTCAAATAAATAAAATAAATGATTTGTAGAGATTGAGGTGACTCAGAGTGTCTCTGGCTGCACATGAACTGGCGATAGGTATTTTAATAGTGTATTTTCTCCCTGTCCATCTGGAGCCGCATCAACCTGTTTCTCAGTACAGAAGGGCACTGGGTGACATGTAGATGACACATTTCCTCCAGAGAGTCCAGGGAACTTCAGGAAGTGTGGGGTGATTCAGCAAAGGGATTTTTTTTCCTGGACATGTGATAATAGTTGTGTCTGGATTGAGTCCTTCTTGCCGGGCCAATCTTTCCATAATTCCTGTTGATGTTTATTTAGCTTTTTTCCCAGATGGAAACTCAGTGGAGGATAAGACTAGATGGGAATAAATCTGGATGATGTTGGGTCTCTCTTCTTCATGCTGGAGGGCTGACATGCTGAGAGGTGCCTTACTTACCAAGGAAAGATAGACGTTGCCAGTGAGTTGGGATCTTTGGTCGCTTATGATCAGAATAAAGGTGAGGATGGGCTCGTACCCAACAATGTTCCAAGGTCAGCTTTCATCGAGAATGGACCTCAGTGTCTACGAAGTACATTCTGTATTCCTGTTTAGTGGTCCCTTGTCCGAAGCTGTGAAGAAGTGTGCTCCACTCTGTTTACCTAACCAACCTTTGAGACCTACGTGGAGTTTGTGTGATACCAGCCGTGGAGCCGGGTGGCCTGGTCTCTGGCCCTGGCTTTGCTACTCCGTAACCCCGGGCAGGTGATGTGACTCCTCTGCCTGACCTTCCTCATTTGTGCGGTAGGGACATTTTCATTTGCACGTGGGATCTCATTCAGTGTTAAACTCATTTCATTATTGATGGTCTAGAAGAAAATCCCTTAAGTTAGTGTTGGGTGTCAACGTTCCCAGTGAATATTGGCGATTAGTGTATCGTAAGTGAGATTAGGGGCTGGTGTTTGGTCTAGCAGTTAAGAGGAAGAGGAGGCTGCCCATGTCTCATGTCCAAGTGCCTGGGTGCAAGTTCTGGCTGCAGCTCTTGACTCCGGATTTCTGCTAATCCAGACCCTGGGGAGCAGTGGTGCGGTTTAGCTGATTGGGTTCCTGCCACCCATGTGGGAGACCTGGACTGAGCTCCTGGCTCCTGGCTCCTGGCTCTGGCCTCACCTGTTGTGGGCATTTGGGGAGTTAAACTAGCAGATGGGAGATTTCGGGCTCTCTGCCTCTCAAATATATAAACAAAAAAATAAAAATAAATAAATACATGAAAAAATTAAAGCAGCTAAAGGTTAAGTGACTTAGGTAGTTATCCAGGAGTATGATTAAAACAGGGTGAGCAGTTTTTATTTCAAGACTTGGTCCTCCTTTCAAGCAGAGGTCGGCAAATGTGTTCCGAAAGGGTCAGGTAGTACACATTTTGTCCTGGGTCTCTGGCTGCTGCTGCCCAGGTCTGTCACGGCGTCTTGCAGAAGGCAGTGTCCGGAGTGTGTGAGTGGATGGGCATGGCTGCATTTTATTAACAAGATAAATGCAGCCTACGGAGTCGGCTTCAGACCCTGAGATGATCTGAAAGAGGCTTGATTTTCATGTCGTTGTAAAGCATGAAATGTGCATGCTTAGACACAGTCCCATCACTTCCTAACATGGTACTCTCTGTTTAGATGGTCATCCTTTCGACTAGCAAAGAGATTTGGAAAATGAGCAATAGTAATAAATGTGTTTTCCGTCTCAAAGGAATCTGTCTAAGTCACTTGGAGGGTTTTATTGCAATTGAAACCCAGAGTGAGCAAGATGCTCTAAGGGCTTATTTTGTTAAACGGACACAAATATCCACTGTGTTTTGTCTTCTGCCATCTCGGTATGGCAGAGGTTTCTGAGTCAGATTCAGAGCTACCCGTGACTGTGCGGTGATAACACTGCGGGCTTTTCTTCTAGAAATGCTGTCTGCCCAGGTCTGGAGTTTGTACGGCTGCCTTTGCAGGTTAATAAGGCGTCCTTGTTTTCACACGGCACTTGCCAGCCAGCCTTTCTGTGAGCGGTTGTTGGTCTGCAGTTAGAGCTGAGTGTTCTTCCTGAGGAAGTGAGTAAAACCCCTTGCATTCGACCAAAACTGGGCAACAAAGAACATCTTTGACTCATTTAAAGGAGACCGCTGACGAAAACAGAAAAAATAGAATGGGTCATGTTTCTAAGTGTGTATGTGTTCAGTCCTGGTTGGACAAGGAATCAGGAGTCCTGTGCTGGGAGTGGTGGGGGGATAGGATGGAGTCAGTGCTTCAAGTTCATGCAGATTGTCCTGGAGCAAGTTCAGGCAGCATGTGCTTTGTCCTAGTGCTCCTTATTTAGTTAGCTTTTGCTTGGCACGTGCTGTTTTGCATTAGGTGTTCTAGATCATTAATACATTTTTTTCTTCTTTTAAAACCCTTGCACTAAGTTCCTCCTTTCTCTCTGCTGTCCGAGAGCCCAGATGTGCGTCCGGCAGCCAGGCGGATGGGATGGACTGGGGCAGGGTCTGGGAATGGGCTCACTTACACCTGTGGCGTCTTGTTCTCACTTCCTGCTAGAGCTCCCCAGTCCATCCTGGACTGTCGTCTGTCACCACAACACAGTACCTGAGGCAGGTTAAGTTATAAGGAAAGGAGGCTGATTTTGACTCATGGTCTCAGTGATCCAAGAGCATGGCGCCCACCTGGGCTTGCAGTGATGGCCTCGTGATGGATGGCACCCCATGGTGGGCGTGGGTGTGAGAGAGGACGAGAGCAGTCCTGTGGTGGGAGAGGAAACCAGGGAAGGCAGCGGGCTTGTTCTTGTATAACAGTCAGCTCTCATGGAAGCTCCTGTGAGACCCATCCTGGTCCACGGGACCAGCATTAACCCCTTCCAGAATGTGGTCAAGACCCAGTCACCTGCCCACCTCTTAAAGGCTCAGCCGTCTTGCAGTACCGGTGCATTGGTAGAAGAAGCTTCAATGTGAGTTGTGGCAAAGCATTTCCAAACCATAGCTCCACCTCTCAGGCTCTCCCCACCCTCAACCCACCCCTCGTTGCTTGTTCACCCTCAGGGAGCTGTAGGTGTCCTTTGTTCGATGTGTTGTTCCGGGGCAGGGATGAAGGTGCTGAGTGAGGAAGGAAGAGAAGGCCCAGGCTCTGCCTCCTGGCTCGGCTGACCTGTGCTCTAGGCCCCGAAACTGGACATCATGTTTCCCCTTAAAGACTCTGTTAGAGATGGTGGTTAGATTTTGGTGTGTTGTCAGCTCATTGAGATTGTTTTGCACCCACTTTTGAGGAACTTATGATTTGGTTGCATTGACTGTTCTAACCCTATTCTTAGCACCAGAGGGAACTGCTCCCCTAACTAAATCTTGCATTGAAACACTTAAGAGATCAAAGTGAAACAGCTCTGGCCACGGAGACACAGACCCTCGTTCCTGCCTCAGTTCTCAGAAGCCCCTGTAGGATTGGGTTCCTAGCAGCTGCTCAGTGACCTCACTGTTCACTTTGGACACCCCACTAGTGCCTCGGTGTGCATCATTAATGGCTTAGAACATGTTGGACTGCAGCCAGAGGATGGTACCTGGGCCATATGTGAAGTTGGCTGCAGGAGAGGCACCATGGACCAGTGCTTTCCTTCTGTGACTTGAGGGCGTGTTGGGAAATTCCTCCAGGACTGCCTGCACCCGCCAGTCATGCCTGGGACTCTGCTGTCAGTCATGCATTTTATTGCAGAGTTGAATACCTGTAGGAAGGAAGGCTACCCAGTGGGTAGGTTTATTTGAAGTCCCCTAGTACATATTTGCTTCTTTTAAATTATAACTCTTACCTTATTTGCTATTCTTTGCTTCTATAATAATTGGCCATGGAGAGCCTTTTTTTTTTTCTCCCGGTGTGCCATAATTTGAAATTATTTTTAATCTGTCATTTCAATGTCTTTTTTTTTTTTTTTTTCAGTGTAAACGAACTTGTACGGATCAGTTTGCTAAGTCCATTCAACATTGAAAGAGCTGGAAAAAAAATCAATATTTAATTTGCGGCTTTTAAAAACGTAAGTAGCCTGACCCTTCGCCACTGTCCCCTTCTGATGTCATGGAGGCTTGCGTGCATGTAGTGAGCTTTCCTGGCTGCTCAGCGTGTGTACATTTTCCCCAGTCCTAAAGCTACCTGAAGAGAGTCAGACTATCTACCGAATCCTTGAGAATCTGGGACCCGTCTGACCTTACTACTTTTGAACTCTCGGAGTGACGTGACTCAGGCCTTGGGCACGTCGTGGCAGCCGGTAAGCGCGTCTTCCTGTGGCACTGAGAAAGAACATGCCTCCTGGAAGCTCCGGCTGACCCACGAGTGACCCAGGAGGCTTGGAGAAGGCAGGTGGTGGCTTCCCCATTCCTCTTGCTCAGTCATGTCTCTGCTGCCTGGAGCTTCTGACAAGCAAGTGATGGATGTGATTCAGTGGTCACCATGCACCCGTGTCCTAAATGCTTGCCAGGTGCCACACACTGCTCTGCCACTATTACCTTGGCCTCGTGGCAGCCTTGCAAAGTGGGAGTCAAGATTTTGGTGAGCTAGACCAAGATATTGAGGGTCAGAGAGAGGGAAGGGTCGGGCCGCTGGTCATGTGGCTGCAAGTGTGAACACAGAGCTGCCTGGCTTTTGCTTGCTTGCCAAACCTCAAGTGGTGTTTAATGCTCTTCGGCCATGAGTGTCAGAAGGAGTCTGGAACCTTCTGGGTCATGTTCATAGGAACGTGATCCTGACCCTGCTAAACGAGAAAGGCACTCGTGGTAGCTCCCTCCCGTGCCTGGACAGAATGGAGGGTCTGGTGTTCAGTCGTGGCCCTTCCGTGGAGTTCTGCTGTGACCTTGAAATGGTTCAGCTCCATGGGAAACAATCACTCTCAGGCCAGCCAGGCAGAATAGGCCAGGCAAGTTCATGGATCTCTTTATATCAGCTTGTTGCTGAAGTGTCTTAACACGGAAGAAGGTGTGCACTGGGTGAGCCGATGGCTTGGTGGAATCACTATCACACAGTGGGCGTGCCCGGTCCCAGCACCTGGAATCCTCCACTCCCCATGCCACCAGGAGTAGCTGACATCCTGACTTCTAGTATGTCCCTAATTTTGCCTCTTTGTAAAATTTGTAAGTAGGGTCACACAGACTGTGTCTCGGCTGATTTTGCTTGTTAGATCTGTGAAATTCATCCCCTATGTTGCATGTAATTTTTTTTCTCTCCCTGCTCTATTGAGATTCCGTTGCGTATCTGCTGTACAGTTGCTGCACGCTTAGGTGGTGTCCTGTTTGGACAAACTACTCATACTGCTCTGGGGGTATTTTTGTACCCGTCATCCGGTGACGGTTGGATTTGGTTTGTCCAAGCACTGCTTGGTCATTTAGATCAGCAGTGACGTTGGTTGGAGGCAGCTGAGTGGTTTGTGTGCTTCTGTGTAAGGATAGTGTGCTAGCGCTTGGGGGAAGGAGGTGCATTAATAGATGACCCTGGGGGTGGGGGGGTGGCGCGGCCTTGTGGAAACCTTGTGGAAACCCGATCTGGAATAAGTGTCATGGGGTGAGGGTGATTCCCTGGCTGGGAAGGGCTTTGTGGGTTTTTTTTTCTTTTTCTTTTTCTTTTTTTTTTTTTTTAATAATTTTATGTATTTGAAAGAGAGAGAGAGAGATCTTGCATCCCCTGATTCACTCCTTAATGTGCACAATGGTGGGGACTGTGCTAGGCTGAAATCATGAGGCCAACCTCAATCTAGGTCTCCCTAGATTGAGCCATCAGTGTAGCTGTCACCTGCTGCCTTCCAGGGAGCATATTATCAGCAAACTGGATGAGAGCCAGCACTTGAACCCAGGCACTTCAGGATGGGATGCAGGCGTGCCTAGCGGCGTCTTCTGTGCCGAACGCCCGCCCCCAGAGGCAGGGCACAGGGAGGGATTCCAGCTCCAGAGGAGAGAAGCGTCTGGGCTCCGGGAGGAGCTGTCAGGGCAGCTCGCCCGCTGCATCCAGAACCTGGGAGGTGGCAGCCTGGGGACAGACCCCGCTCAGAAGACCACAAGAGTTTCGGGAGACGAGTAGAGTAATCAGCCATGATTTGATGGAGCAGGCTGGAACTCAGAAGGTGCTCTCGAGCATTTTCCCCAGAATTCATTCCATCCAGCTCTTGAAAAATCAGTCCCTCAAGCATGAATCTTAAGACAAGCATTTACTTATTTAATTGAATTAGCAAACTAGGAAAAAATAGATTTTTCCAGACAACTGTGAGAGCTTGGTTGGGAGAGCATGCTGCGTTCCCATCATAGGTCTAACATTTTCCTGCCCCGTGACCTCGTGGACCAGCTTCCTCGCCTGTGAAATGGGAATATTAATATGCCCGCTTGTACCATGCCCTGGTCATTTGCTGTGTCAGTTTGCTATGGGGGAAGGGGTTAGCAGCATGCTTCTGGACACATGCCATTAGCGACTGACCGTCCCTATTATTTCTCTCGTTATTATTACTAATATTACCTCATACTCATCTACTTTGTAAGAGTTGTCAGGTCGTTTTTTAAAACGATGAGGCTTAGTGGTGTGTGCGTGTGTGTGTGTGTGTGTATTTTAAGCATGGTGAACACTTGCAAAAATATTTTCCCTCTGGCCTCACCTTAAACTGAAACTCGGAGGAAGGATGAAGGGAAGCGTTGGTTCACATGCCCCTGGCACGTCGCTCTGCAGGGTGAGTCAGTGGCGGCACCCTTGGTTGGCTGATCTGGTCTGTGTGGTTAGTTTAAGAAGACCAGGGTTGCTGAGCTTAGTGGGAAAGTGGTGTCATTTTGCACAAAGGAAAACGGTCGTTTTATACATTATATCCTTAACTCTTCCCAGGCGTTTTGCAGAGAAGCGTCTTGATTTATCAAGGAGTCTGAGGACAGCCTGTGTGGGTGGGTGGCTGAACACCATGGCCAGCCCTGTAGGGTGATTTCCAGCTGGCTGTAATCAGTGATCCCTTTTCGACAGTCAGTGAGCACTGGCTAGCTCTGAGGGCTCACGGTGTACACTAGACTTGATTTTCCCCTCCCTGAGCTGTGAGCTAACAAATGAGTAATCTAGTATTCTGAAAAGAAAACATTTAAAGGATTATTTATTTATCTGAGAGGGAGAGACAAATACAGCTGCCATTTGTTAGTTCACTCCCTAAATGTCCAAAGTGACCAGAGCTGGGCCAGGCTAAAGCTGGGAGCTGGGAACTCTATCTGGGTCTCCCATGTGGATGGCAGGCCCCCAACCAACTGAGCTGTCACCTGCTGTTTCCCAGGATGCACACATTAGCTGGAAGCTGGGACTTGAACCCAGGCACTCTGATTTGTGATGCAGGTGTCTTAACTGCCAGGCCAAATGCCCACCCAGGAAGTGGTCTTAGGGTAGGACTTGTATTCACAAAATAGTGAATGCCCATTTGGCAGATAAAAAGCCAACATGACTAGACAATCGTGACTGAATTAAGACTGTGTGAGTACATATAAACTCACTTTTCGCAGCGATATTTACTTTAACTGGCACTAATACACATGCCATGTTCACCAAAGTGTGTGTATGTTTCTGTCTAAGCTGTGCAAATAGACAAGATCTGCATAAAAGTATATGGCTTCATTGGATGGTGGAAGCTGCGTTTGGCCTTAGGCTTCTGTTTAAATTTCCAGTCCTCACATTATAGTCACAGTGGAGAATGTCCCAAATAAAATTTGGGAGTAATTTGTTGTCAGATATTGGAGAAAATACTTATTAAAAACCAATCTTTAGGGGCCAGGGTTGCAGCATAGCAGGTTAAGCCACCGTCTACGATGCCATCATCCCATATGAGCTTTGGTTCAAGTCCAGGCTGCTGTTCTTCGCAGCCAGCTCCCTACTGATGTGCCTGGGAAAGCGGCGGAAGATGACTCAAATACCTGGGTCCCTGCCACCCATGTGGGAAACCTGGGTAGAGTTCCTGGCTCCTGGCTCCTGGCTTCTGCCTAGCTCTGTTCCAGCTCTTGAGGCCATTTGGAGTGTAAACCACTAGATGGAAGATATTCTCTCTCTCTTTCTCTCTCCCTTTCTGTCTTTCTCTCTCTCTCTCTCTCTTTCTCCTCTCTCTGTGTAACTCTGCCTTTGAAATAAATAAGTCTTAAAAAAAAACCTCAGTCTTTAAAAAGTAGCATTTGGAGCAGGCACTGTGGTATACAAGGCTAATCCTCTACCTGTGGTGTCAGCATCCCATATGGATGCTGGTTTGGGTCCCAGCTGTTCCACTTCTGATCCAGGCCCCTGCTAATGTGCCCAGGAAAGCAGTGGAATATGGTTCAAGTGCTTGAGCCTTGCCATTCACATGGGAGACCGGGAGGAAACTCTTGGCTACTGGCTGGGCCAGGCTGTTTTGGCCATTTGGGTTGTGAACCAGCTGATGGAAGATCTCTCTCCCTCCCACCCTCCTCCCTGCCTCTCTCCTTATCTCTCTGTATCTCTGTCTTACAAATAAATAAATAAATCCTTTAAAAAAAAAAAAAGCTAAAATGTAGCGTTAACTGCGTCCACAGAGCCACAGAGCGACCTTGAACAGTTTGTTGATGTTCTTTTGGTTTGCACTGGGATGTAAAGGAAAAAATCTCTGTACTTTCAGTCTTTGTGGTGGCCCAGATTGAATGGGAAATATCTGTAAAAGAAAAAGATTAGCATTTGAATTAAATGTAATTAGCAAAATAAAAATAAATACTGAGTAGTGGCTGCAGGTGTGTGGTGTAATAGTTAAGTTACCGCTTGGGTCGCCTACATTCCATATTGGGATGTGCCTGATTCGAATCCTGGTTCCACTCCTTCTTGCTGATGCACACCCTCAGAGGTAGCTGCTGATGGCTCAGTATGGCTCCTGCCACCCATGTGGGAGACCTGGATGGCGTTCCTAGCTCCTGGCTTAGGCCTGGTCCAGCCCTAGCTGTTGCAGGCAATGGAGTATTCTATGTCTCTCTGAAATGGAAAGAAAATAAACGAGTAAGTGCTCAGTACGGCTATCCTTTAATAATTTCTTTATAGTTCTGGTCTGTGTCCTCATTCCCAGGGGTATGTTTGCAGCTGGGAGCAAGAGTAGTCGTATGGGAAGGAATGGAAGTAAGCTGAAATCTGGGGACTGTGTGTTTTCACCTCCAGCTAGGACTTGGAAGTGAGAGGTCGTTTGCCTAGGAGTGCAGGCCACACCCTCCCCTGTCCTTTGTGTCTGGAGTCCTGGGATGACAGCGGCCCACACTGTCCAGAGGTGGGGCCCCACGTCTGGTTTCGTCTCTGCCTTGTTGTCATTAGTCCCCGGAAGCCCGTGGGTTGTCCAGGTGCTTGTGCGCTGGGTGTCCTCGCTCCGCCTTGGAGTGTGGTGGTTTGCAGGCAGGCAGTTGGTAGCCACTGGGTCGTGTCCTCCTGTCCAGCTGTGCCCATTGCTTCCCACCCTTCTCGCTGCCGTCTTGACCTCGCTCATTAGTATTAAATGCAAGTTGAAGATTTCTGTCTCCTGTCATCTGTTGTGGACCAAACACTTTATTTTAGGCAGTTTCTCCTAAAAAGTCTGAAAATACTGCCTGGGCGTGGCTGACTCACGTGGATCCCTGTCAGGTGTGTCTGTCGGGTGCTTCCTTGGCTCGTTACAACTGGAGACGAGATGTACATGACTGTGTTGTCATCTGTCGCTCGCAACGTTTTGCCTGGGCGTTTATTTTCTTCTGGGGCTCTCTCCTCCTGCTAACCAATGTCCAGGCTCATCTCAGCGATCAAACCTGGCTTGGGTTGGGCCTGCCCAGCCCTTCCTTCTGGCAGGTGCTGCTTGTGTGAGTGTGGGCGGAGACTCAGGGCTACTCCCAGCTATTTGCTCAAAATACCTCGCCAGAGCCATCATAGTCTTCATTCTCCATCGCTTTTGCTGTCTTGTCACTTCTTAGGAAGCCAGCTGTTAGGGATTTTGATTTTCTTGCTTTGTGTATGAGTCCTGAGTGCTGGAGGGTGACTGTGGACAGAGAGAAAAGGCTGGCTTACACGTTTAGCCGACAATTGAATACGCGATATGTGTGTGCCCGCACACACTGGCCCTGTCACTGGACAAGTGCGTTTTTTCCCTTAAGTCAGCAGGTATTGATATATTTAATTAGCAGGACTAAGTAGCTTAGATGGCTCTATGGTGTATTATTCTGACAGTTTTCTAAGAAGGGGGATGAGAGTCCAAGGGAATTTTGACTCTGCTTGGTGTATCTGTGGTTTCATGTGGTATGTTCCAGGGAAAGCTGGGTTCTCGTACCAGTGTTCCAGTGAGCCAGGTTCTCCACTGCCTCGGGCGTGGGGAATTGGGGGAAGGGATTTCAGCGTTTCTTAGATCCATTATTTAGCAGTAGACCAAGGCTCTGTGCATGATCATTACAGAAACCAGGCTGGGTGTGCAGGGTGCCCCGTGTTCCATGTTCTATGGAGCATCTGCCCCATAGTTGCCAGCCCACAGTGGCTTTAGCCCAGAGGAGACTGCAGTTAGGGACGTGACCATTGACAGCCGTGGTGGCAGGATCCACGAAGGCCCATGATATTATGTGCTGTTTCTGTAGCAATAGTTGTGGCAGCTTTCAGATCCAGAGCCTTGTCAGCTTTCTGCGCCTGTCGCCTTGAACGGAGGTGTGACCCCTTGCCAAGCACAGTCCCCTGGGAACACAGCAGGAACTGTCTTTGGGTTTTCTTCTGTATTTCAGATTGCACCATCAGCTTGTGTCCTGTGTGTTTCATGTTTTACTTCATTCCTCTGCCTTTGCAGCACTAATGATGTGCTTGGCTTTTAGATGCTAGGCCATTTGATACTGTGATATAAAGACATGTTGCAACGAAAGGTCATCAGCTGTCTTTTGGGCTATTCTGGGCATTTTGCACTATTTTTATTTTGGATCTAAGTTTCCTGGCCTTTGGTTTCTGATGGGCGGTTTCTCCTGGCTTCGGCCTCGGCCTCTCAGCTTGCTTGGAAGCTTTTGAGCTGCTCTGCCCTTGGGTGACTGTTTTGTTCCACAAAGAAACATCGCCTCCACCTTTGGGAGGTTCAGAAGACGCTGGATGAGGCTCTGTGTTCCTGCTGCTGGTTCTTTGTGCTGGGAGCTCCCGGAGAGAGAAGCTTCCAGAATGCTGCCCTCCGGAAGTGGCTTCCTGCTTGAGGAGGTGGACGAAACGTGACTTCCAAGGCGTTCTCAGAAGCTTTGGAGGATATGCTCTAGTAACGATCTGAATCTTTGTGAATTTCCAGAAATTCAAGAATGTGTAATTTGCTTAGAAAAATGGGATGTTTGCTTCTTAGAGACCTGTGTTTCTGTTCTTAAGAGGCATTTCCACCAGGTTGGACGTCTTGAGGGTTTGGGAAAGTTAAAACCCAGCCCCCAAGCAGGGAGGAGCAAGAGTGGCAAGAGACAGTGGCAGCCTGCAGGAAACCCCAGGGTGCCCCTGGACTGGAGGCCCCTCTCCCACCTTTCCCTTGGTAGCCAGCAGAGCCAGCTCCTCTTTGCAAGCCTGCCAGTGATTCTAGCAGGACAGGAAATACCAGCTACAAGGAGCGATTTGGGGATTCCGAGACTGTTCTAACAAGTGGGCAGCTTCACAGATACCAAACTCTAAAGTGTATAAGCCCAGTGATTGTGGCAGGATACCTGCAGGCCAGTTCCACAGGACCCTTGGAAAGCAAAAACAGGGTCTGGAGGAAATTTAAAGATTTGTTTTGCTAAGTTACTTACTTAGAGACAGAGAAGGGGGAGATGGAGATTGAGATGAAGAGGTTTCCCATCTAATACTTCACTCCCAAAATGCTTGCAACTCAGCTAGTCCCAAGCCAGGAGCTGGAAGCTCAGCCTAGGGAGCCAATTACTGAAGCTGTTGCCTGCTGTCACCCAGGGTGTGCCTTAGGGACTCCAGCCCAGGCACTTCAGCGGGAGATGCAGGAGTCCCAGTCAGCAGCTTAGCTCCTGTACCAAATGCCCTCCATCCCCTCCCCGGCCCAAGTGCATTTTCTTTAAACAGCCTCATGCAAGCTGAAGACCATCGTGCTGAACTTGCCTTCCCGGTGGTCATTTATTGTTGAACAAGTGAGAATCAGCACTGCTGCCAGGCATTGGCCCCTGAGAGAGCGGAAGCTGCCTCTTGTGGCCTTGACTCAAAGGGGGACCTCATCTAGTGACTGGGGACTGAATTTGTGAATGAATGAAAGAGCAGGAGGCAGCGCCTGGTGATGCCTGCTGGACCACTGCCCGGCATCTTAGGAGTCCGCTGTGCCTCTTAGCCTTGATAATTTCCCATCTCTGTGGATGTTAAGTTAATCGGTGGAAATGGGTCCCAGTGGAGAGGGCAGCAGTGCCTTGGAGCTGGTGCAGCAGGGAGGATTAGCAGCTGGCCTGACCGTGGAGGGGGAGTGAAGCAGCTACTCAAGGGCCGGTCCACAGCTGGCTCCTCCTGGCCTCTCACCCTGGAGACGGCCCGCAGTGTTTAGGTTTTAGGTTTGTCTAATATTCCTGCTACCAACTTCTCTACTCCAGCCCCATCCTCACGTTGCCTAGAGCACAGATTGGAGCATCTCTTTCTGTTGCTTTCAGCAACGGTGCTATCTCGGGCTTCCCGCCGTTTCCCACCTGTGCCTTTTAGGAAGTGCAGACTCCGCCTGGCTTTTGCCTCTGCTGGGGTGAGTCCCAGATCCTCCAGCTCTGGCTCAGAGCACAGCTGTGGCTGGCAGATGCCTGCCTCGCTCACAGCCTCTCCGAGGCAGGGTCTGTCGGACTCCTCTTTGTGCTCAGCCTCTGTATGTGAGTGGATGAACCTAAACATTATCTGGAGCACTTAGAAATGTGAAGGCTTTAAAACACTCTTGAAATCAAAAGAGAAGGTAGAATATGCTTCTACTCAGATAGATAGAAAGATGTGGACATTCTTTTGTTTACTGCTGTATAAACCTGGGCAAAAAAATTTTTTTTTGACAGGCAGAGTGGAAAGTGAGAGAGAGAGAGACAGAGAGAAAGGTCTTCCTTTGCCATTGGTTCACCCTCCAATGGCCGTTGCAGCCGGCGCGCCGCGCTGATCCGAAGCCAGGAGCCAGGTGCTTTTTCCTGGTCTCCCATGTGGGTGCAGGGCCCAAGGACTTGGGCCATCCTCCACTGCACTCCCGGGCCATAGCAGAGAGCTGGCCTGGAAGAGGGGCAACCAGGACTAGAACCTGGTGTGTCGGCGCCGCAGGCAGAGGATTAGCCTATTCAACCACGGCGCCGGCCCAAACCTGAGCAAATTTTGCACTCAGAAAGCATCTAAGCTGTGCTGTTTCCTGTCTCTCTGTAGATATCCAGGGACCAGCCATTCTGAAGGCTAAGTTTTTTTTAAGAAATTTTTTCTAGATTTTTATCATTTACTTGAGAGGCAGAATTACAGAGAAAGAGATACAGAGAGAGAGAGAGAGAGAGAGAGAGAGAGAGAGAGAGAGAGAGAGATCTTCCATCCACTGGTTCACTTCCCAAATGGCTGCTGTCGCCAGAGTTGAGCCAATCCAAAGCCAGGATCCAGGAGCTTCTTCCGGGTGTTCTGCGTGGATGCAGGGGCCCAAGCACTTGGGCCATCCTCCACTGCTTTCCTAGGCCATAGCAGAGAGGTGAATTAGAAGAGGAGCAGCCAGGACATGAACCAATGCCCACAGGGAATGCCCGTGCTACAGGCAGAGGCTTAGCCTAGTGCACCACAGTGCTGGCCCCTGAAGGTTAAGTTTGAAGAGAGGTAATGCCTTCAGTGTGACATGTTACCTGATGAAATTTTTTCCTGCAGATTAGCTGTTTATTTTACCAAGTGGTTATCATGATGCTGTTATGTTCAAGAAGCTGGTCCGGGGGCTTTGGGACGTACAGAGAAGAGGAGAACAGGGACTTTAGATCAGGGAGAGAAAGACAAGGATGTACATTGGTGTAAGTCTGCATAAACTGTGCGTTCTCTGGTGCTGGGGAGGCACAAAAGAGCATGAGGCTAATTCTGCAGAGGGCTTTGCATTTCACTGGTTCCTTGAAGGGTTCGTTTGACAATGGTGGGTAGCAGGGCAGGTGGACACATGGTTAGGGCTGCTCCAAGGAGAAGGCACAGCATAAACAAAGACCTGGAGGCAGGAAGGCTTGGGAACCAAGTACTTAAGTGGTTCAGGTGAGAGGAGTGAGGGTGGAATAATGTCAGGTACATAGGACCCAGTTGCAGAGTCTTCGTGAACTTTATTCTGTGAAAAATACAAAGGGGTTGCATGAGAGCCACCAGCCGCCGTTGTATCAGGACTTAAACCAATGTGTGTCCATGTCTTTCTCTGATTTGCGCCGTGTGCTAAGTGCTGCTACTACCTCCTCACCCCGATGCTTGGGGTTAGTAGTATTGGTATTGCAGTTTATAGAAGAGAAAACAGAAAGCCCGGAGAGCTTAAGTAACTTCTCCAGGCAACATGGACCTGGGATTTGAAGCCAGGAAGTGGCATGGTGTTAAAGATGCCACTCGGGATAACACATCCTACGTTGGAGTGCCTGGGCTTGTGTCCCCGCCAGCTCTACTTCCGATTCCACCTTCCTGCTAATGCCCACCCTGGGAGGCAGCGGGTGATGGGTCAAGTAGTTGGATCTCTGCCCCTCATGGGGGAGATCAGGATTGATTTCTGGTTCCTGGCTTTGGCCTGGCCTAGCCCTGGCTGTTGTGGCCATTTGGGGAGTGAATCAGGAGATGGAAGATCTGTTCCTCTCTGTATCTCCCTCTTTTACTGTCAAGTAAATAAGTAACTACTAAAAAAAAAAAAAAATGAAGAAAGGAATTTGTAGGAAATATTAGTATTCTATTAGACTGTTTCTGATTCATGAGAGGCAAACAATGTATGAGTAATTATTCTGAAATATTCGGGCCTTGAAAACTTTTGACCATGACCTTGTGGACGGACAGAGGGCCTGCCTCCAGTTGGGGGGAAAAAAAAAGGTTCTTGTATTTTCAACTGCAGCTCAATAAACTCTGAAATCTTCCACTTTCTGTAAGAGTGCCTCCACACTGGTCTGTTTTCAGTGGGGCCAATTTGCATTTTTATACTCAGAATGGGAAGGGGGAATCTTTACCAACTCATGACGCTGGGAATTCCTTGCAGTGGTTAGGAATCCAAAGCCTGGTGCTAGGATGAATGCATGGATCCAGATGAACGCAGTGCCCGGTGTCTATCACTTGAGAGATCAAATTACTCTTGAAGTTTTGTTTTGTTTGGAGTGAATATTTCAATGTTTTAAATACAGCTCTTGGATATTAGGATTGCACAGTACAGCACATACAATCTGGAGTCCTTCATTACTGGAATTTTTCTGGATATTTTTCCCATGTTTACTTTTTATTCTCTTCCTATAAGTTTTCCTGGGCCATTTGAAAGTTGCAGATACCATGACACTTTCCCTTAAATATTTTACCCTAAATTTCTGAAGAGCCAAGGAAAGTCTCATCCATAGCCATATCTTTGTGGAAAATTTGTGGAAAATGGGATTATGGAGTAAATTTATTTTGACACAAAAACAATTTTGAAATCCATGTGTAGGAGGGCTCTTTAAAAATTTCACAAAAATATATATTATAAAAACACTATCATGGATATTAATTTTCTTTCATCAAGATAACCATCTTTTAAAAAAAGATTTATTTATTTATTTATTTATTTATTTATTTGAGGTAGAGTTACAGAGAGAGAAAGAGAGAGAGAGAGCTGGAGAGACGGAGAGAGAAGTCCTTCATCCACTGGCTCACTCCCCAAATGGCCCCAACGGCTGAAACTGGGAGGATCCGAAGACAAGACCTTCTTCCAGGTTTCCTACATGGGTGCAGGGGCCCAAGCACCTGTGCCATCTTCCACTGCTTTCCTAGGTCAGTAGCAGGGAGATGGATTGGAAATGAAGCAGCGGGGATTCAAACTGGCACCTATAAGGGATGCCAGTGCTGCAGGTGGAGGCTTAACCTACTACACCACAGCACCAGCTCCCCCAAATAAACATCTTTTAATTCCATTTCCACAAACTTTTTGAAGTGTCCTTGCCTTCGTACCACACCCAGTCAGTGTTCAGTCTTATGATCTGACGTGCAGTCCATGTTTAGATTTCTCCAGCTGCTACAAAAATGTCCTTTACCATGGTTGGTTTTGCTTTTGTATTAAATTAAGGGTTCGGCCAAAAACAGTGAACAGTGGTGTTTGTCACAGTTCTTTAGTCTCATTTATTGACTGCCCTGTGTCCCTGCCGCCTTGTGAAGTCCAAGGCTGTCCTCTGGTGGAGTATCCTACACCCTGGATTCCTCTTATTGTTGGTTTCCTCGTGAGTAAATACACAGTCAGTGTCTCCAGCAGGTATACTAACCGCTCTCTGCAGAAGTGTGTGATGTTGACCAAGCCAGGTTCAATCACCTGTCTGGGGTGGTGTCCACCAGACCTCCCCATCGCAATGACATTGAATCCTCCTTGTAACTATCAAGTGGGGCTGATCCTTGGAGGTCGTGTTTGTACGCCGTTCCCTGGAACTCAGTGGTTTTAGCATCGCTTTCGAGCCTTTTGTGCACCAGCTATGGTGTTGGCGGTTGCAACATGGAGCTAACTGAATTTCTGAAGCCATTTCGATGAAGAAATACTCCTCCTCCACCCCTGCCCCTGCTTGAAGAAAAACTAAGCCTCAGAGAGAGATGGGAGGAGTACTGATGAAACAGAAGCTGGAGCACAGCCATCCAGACATCGATTAACTATGAAGATGTCTGAAGAGTTTTCATTTCTGTTTTCAGTGGATATGCAGGCAGGTTCTATGGGGGAAGGGGGGAGCATGCTCTTTAGAGATCTGCACTTAAAATGATAGCTGTCTATGATGCTGATAGAAAAATCTAAGTTAATTGCCATTGTGATTTTCTTCTGGACTGAAAGAATTCAGTAGACATGAGATAAGGTTTCTTTCAACAGCCACAATCTGCATAGATTCGTTTACCTTCCCACTTGAAAATGCCTTGGAAGTAGTTCCTTATAAAGCATATTATATTGAAATCAAATGGGTATTAGAACAAAGGAACTCCTTTGAAAGGTGGGATAAAGCGGAAATTGTTTAGGAAGGGGAATTTTTGATCTTGGCTAATAATCATTGTGGGAATTCATCCTAAGGCTTTGTACCCACTCTACTGTGACTGGCTCACTCAGTGAGTGTTATCTGATGAGAATCTTATTTCAAGTCTGACAGTAGAGCATTGTTCTGTTTGTTGGGATATAAGGGAGTAGATGTTCAGGAAAAGATTGACTCCAGGCAATGCAGCATAGCACCCGCCATCCATCTTGAAATTAGAGATTGTCCTGTTGACTATGTAAGTTTCCTCATTTGCAGTTAAGAATGAGAGGACTTGCAGGTTTGAAGCGATGAACTGTCCTTGGAAAGTAAACAGAACTCTTGAATCTTGAAGCAAGGACCTTGCCACTCGCCAAGCATTCATTTATCATTTGCTTCTTTTTTCTTTGCGTTGTTTTGTTCTTGCAGCCAGCTCAGCGTGGGCCCATGCATCCTCTTGAGTCATGCATTGAGGGAGTCTAGCCTTTAAGCCTGGAAGGAAAGATGTTGCTCCTGTTCTGTTGGCGTGGTGCAGTCACACCCTTTTTTCTCTATTGGGTTTCTGCTGAGTGAGAAGTTGGCGTGGCGTTGGTGGTCTAGGATACATTTACTTATGCCAGCTTCTCCCAGTGCCGCGTGGAGATAGCTCAGTGCCCCTCCATTTACTTGATACATTCTCGCACTATTTTTTGACCTCTATTATGATACAGTTTGGGTTCTAGAATATGGATAATCAAGTTACTATCTGGCTATTTCAAGTAATTGGGCTTGAGGGACCTCAGTGCTGAGCAACTCACTTGGAAATGATTTGAGTTTTCAGTCATCAGATGACAGATCTCAGCATTTCGTGATTATTTAGATGAACGTGTCTATGGCAATCACAATTCTATGAGGGGTTACAAAAAAATGAATATTTTTCCATGGCCACCTCCAATTTTCTCCTAGTTCATGGGATACAGTGGATTTCCTCCAGCCCTAGACTCTGCTAGCAAAGGGCCTGTTTTCTCCCCACCCCCCCCCACCCCCCACTTCCTTCCTTCCTTCCTTTTTTTTTTTTTTTTTTTTTTTGACAGGCAGAGTGGATAGTGAGAGAGAGAGACAGAGAGGAAGGTCTTCCTTTTTGCCGTTGGTTCACCCTCCAATGGCCACTGCAGCCAGTGCATTGTGCTGATCCGAAGGCAGGAGCCAGGTGCTTCTCCTGGTCTCCCATGGGGTGCAGGGCCCAAGGACTTGGGCCATCCTCCACTGCCTTCCCGGGCCATAGCAGAGAGCTGGCCTAGAAGAAGGGCAACCGGGATAGGATCCGGCGCCCCAACCGGGACTAGAACCCGGTGTGCCGGCACCGCAAGGTGGAGGATTAGCCTGTTAAGCCACGGTGCCGGCCTCCTTCCTTTTTTTTTTAAGGATCTGTTTTACATAGTTGAAAGGCAGAGTTACAGAGTGCATGCTCACTAGAGTGACAGAGAGATCTTCCTTTTGCTAGTTCTCTGTAACTGGCTGCAACAACCAGGACTGGGCCAGGCCAAAGCCAGGAGCCTAGAACTCCATCCCATACCAGTGAGAGGGGCAGAGGTACTTGGGTAATCATCTGCTGCTTCTCCCAGCTGCGTGAGCAGGGAGGTGGATCAGAAGTGGTGCAGCCAGGACGGGACCTGGTGCTCATATGGACTGGCAGTGCCACAGTGGCAGCCCCCGGAGCTGGTTGTAGTTGAACGTGCAACTAATAGCTTCCTAACACAGTTGACATAATGAGCAAGGAGGTATTGAAATATTTCCTGTTTTTAAAACCTTTATCTTGCTTTCTGATATGTGGCTTGACACTTAACTCCAAAAGGTGTTTAAAGCTTATTTTATTATAAAGTCTTGCAAAGTACATTGCTTGAACCTTAGGGACAGGTTTCTACCTGTCAAGCAGGTTTCTACAACACTGAAAAATAAGCAGAGATATGTCACAAATCTTGCTGAATTACAGAGTCGCTTTATTAAGTGTGCACGGTCTTTTATAGCAGTTCGTTTTGGTTGAGTTTTTCTTGGAGCTTGACTTAATGACTAGAGGAAGAATTAAAATCACAGCAAGACTCTGCGGATCCCTGGAGGGCAGGAGATGGCTTTTTCTCTTTTAGACCTATCATAGTGTCTAAAGCCACCTTAAGATTCCATGCATAGTTTTTGAATTTAATTTTCAACTTAGTTTCTAAATTCCTCTGGTCACCACTCACTGGGCCCTTCTGCCGATGGCCGCTTTCTCTTCTCCTTGTCTCCCCCACCACCGTTAATCATTTAACTAGGCAATCAGTGACTTTTGACTTAAAGAATAGCAACTCTTTCCACTCTTGTGTTTCTCTTTCTAAAAATTGTATAGGGAAAATTCAGAGCAGCAGGATGGATCGAAAGCATCAGAGATGTGTGCAGAGTCAGGGTCTCTGTGCTCAGATTTTGCAGTAACAAAGTCCGAAGCCCGGGTGCTTGCCCTCAAGTGCTTGCACAACCTGTGGGTAAACTGGATGTAGAGAGCTGAAAAGTGCAGAGCTTGCCGTGGGGGTAGCAGGGCAGGGATTGGGGGACACATTAAGGAAGGCTGTGGTCAGCTTTACCTGCAGGGATTAGTGTTGGCCTCACTGGAACGCTAGGGCAGGGTCTTTGAGGTCGACTGCCCCAGCAGTTGGGGAAGGGAGAAGGAAATCCCTATGGCTTCGTGTGTTGACCCTAACAAGAAGGAAGAGTGCTCCCTTGGAGAATTTGATGAGTATTGATTGAGATCTGGCTGGGACAGGCGTGGAGTGCAGTGGTTAGTGTGTGCCTTGGTTTGAATCCTAGCACCACTCCTGATTCCACCTTCCTGATCACACTCACCTTGGGAGGCAGCAGGTACTTGCTTAACTACGTGGGTCCCTGCCACTCATGTGGGAGACCTGGACTGAGTTCCTGGCTTTCTGGCTTTGGCCTGGTACAGCCCTGGCTCTTGTAGACACTGGGGGAGTGAAGTAGCAGACAGGAAATCTATCTCTCTCTCTCTGTCCCCCTGCCTTTCAAATGAGATAAATGAAGAAATGTTCTAACGCTGTGGGAGCAGATGCATGTGTGCACTGTGAGTGGCACTAGGTGTGGTGGACAGGCCACACTTTGGGAAGGAGGAATAGGGAAGTGCATCAAAACCAGGCAGCAGGTGTGCTGATGGGGCTCCATGTCTCGGTGAAGCCGAAGAGCAGGCAGAGGTGGAGCAGGGCATCGGAGCGGGTGAGTGGCCTGGAAGAGCGCTCTCAGGAAGATGGACAGTGAGACATGTGGCTGTGAAGAGCCTCAGCGTGTGACCTTGAGCATGTTTGTATTACCCACAGGCCCTGTGCTTGGATCTCTTCTCTGCCGCGCTGGGCTGTGTTATCCACTCCGCCGCCCCCACAGCCCCCCCGTCCTAGTATCCGACCAAGACCTCACAACTCCATTCCACACCACTGTCCCCCAGCTCAGAGTCGTCCACCTTGGACTCATCACACTGTGACTCCAGGATCCCATATATGGAACCTTTGAAACTCAGTCCCTCCCGTACCATGCTGAATTGATTTTTCTTTCGTTCATTTTTATCTCATAATTTAATTTGGTAGGCAAAGGGAGAGAGAGACTGCATGAGCGAGCTGCCATCTGCTGGTTTACTGAGTAAATTTTGCCCACAATGGCCAAGGCTAGGCCAGGCTGAAGCTGGGAAGCTGGGAAGCCAGTCAGGGACTCCCATGTAGGTGACAGGAACCCAGTTACATGAGCCATCACCTGCTGCCTCCCAGAGTCTCCCTTACAAGGAAGCTGAAGTCGGAAGCTGGAGCTAGGACTGGAACCCAGTCACTCTGATACGGGCATCTTAACCTAAGTGCCAAATGCCCTCCCTTGTTGTTTTAGTCCCAATGTCTTCCCTTTTACAAACTCTTATCACCCTTTGTAATCGTATGTTTCTATGGCTTTGCCTCTTAAGAAACCACTTGACTCCAAAGATTATTTTGTTCCTTTTGGAAGGCTAGAAAATTGTCTGTCACTCTTGTGTGCTAAGTATTTGTGGAAAGAAGGAAGGGAGAGTTGGAAGGCAGGGAATAGGACGTTGCAGTTGAGGAAAGGAAGGAATTGGAGACTGGAATCACGTGGTTTTCCGTGTGAACTCGATGGCAGTCCAAGCTGGGGTGGGAGACCGGAACTCAGCCTGTGGGTGCGTGAGGAGGTGACCGTGGCACTGACGAGGGGAGTTGCCCCTGATAACACGGAGCGTCAGGGCAAAAACGTTGAGGATGGCCTTCCCCAAGGAAGTCCTCATTTAAGAGAAAGCTCATGACAGTTACGGAGGAATTCAGGGGGTGCGGTGGGATGGGTCCAGGTCTGCTGAAAACCTTTAACTTTTGGTAAATACTTTGCTTCTGTTGGAAAAAATATTGCAGTGAGAACTGACTCAGACTCTGACTTCTGGACACCCCAGGAGTCAAGTCTTCTGGGGACATCCTCAGGAGGATGACTACCAGGGACAAGGGCGATGATAACTGCCAAGTGCTCGCATTATCTGGTTAGTTCTCACAACAGCCTCATGAGGTGTGTATTATTATTTCTCCCATCTTATCAATGAGGCTTGGAGCGGTTATGTAGCATTTCCAACCCTCACATTCCTCCTAAGTGGGCCACTCGTTACAGCCAACATGCTAGAGCTGACCAATGTGCTAGCACCAGGCTGGCTCCCCAGGACTGAGTTCCTCAAACACTAGCAATGGAAACGAGCTTGCGAGTGACCCAGTGCCCGCTGCACCTTGCTCAGGCCACAGACGTTCAACTAAAACCCTACCGCAGTGGGAATCTCATACGTTGTACTGCTGCCTTCTGAAACGGGGGTCTTGAGTTTATGGGACGTAAAACAAGAGATAAAGGAGGGTGAAATATGGCAAGCAGGGAGAGGGTAGCAGCGGAATGCCTTCAGCTTGGGAAGCATAAAGAACGCTACCTGCAGTGACCTAAGAGTACCTTTCAGCCTTTGATCGGGGAGCTGGGATGGTGCTGCTGTGAGAGATGTGAGTGATGAGAAAATTTATTCTGCTTACTGGGGAGAAACGAACCTATAGGGACTGTGGAACAGGAGCTAACAAAACACTTGAGGGTACGCAGGGTCCTTCCTCGAGAGATTCTTGGGGTTGGATCCTCCAGCTTCTGCGACAGTGTCTTTTCCTCAGTGCCTTCTGCCAGGGGGCCTCAGGGGCCTTCTCGGGCTGGTCTCGCCTCCGGAGAGGGGAGAGGACCTGCTTCCTCAGCCAGCGGAAGAATCTCCCAAGGTTCAGGCAGAAGATGGTGTGGGTGTTGGGAGGAGTGGCCTTGCCTTGCGGGTCCTCCTTCTCCAGTGAGATAAAGGAGGTCAGCGACGCATTTGTCCTTTGGCTGCCAGTTGCCTGGGCTGTCATCTGCTAGGAAGGCAAAGGATGGATCAGTTAGGCGTAAATTCAACAGCAGTGGAGTCTGGGCTTTCTCATTTGGGGAACTCAAACCGTTTTACCCAAGTAGCCCAACTGCACAGGCGAAGTGGCAACGGTCATTAATGCCTGCACGCACCATTCTTGGTACAATTGTTAGCCCTTCTCTCTGACCTGCCCTCCTCTCATCTGCGTCTGCGTACCTCAGTATTTTCCCTCCAGCTGCACCCTGGCTCTCCCTGCCTTGCTGTTGTCTCTCTCCCACTGCTCGCCATGTCAGGTGCCCAAGGAACCAGCCGCACCGCACAATCGGTGAAAAGGCCCCAGGTGATGCACCTGTCCCGCACCAGGCCCATCCCTCCGTCTCCCTGGGAAGATCTGCATGCTCATCTCAGCAGGTTCATCTTCCTTAAGCCTTCGAGGGATCTCTGGGGACTGAATGACATCTTCTGGTGACCTGAGCCTGAGCCAGTCTTGACCGGTGTCACGTTCTGGAGGACCGACCTGAGCCAGATGTGGAAGGGAGGCGCTGGACAGCCGGGAGTCTTCTTCCTCTGTAGATGCAGGGGACACGGAGTCGTCATCTTCATCATTTTTCTTGTTTTCTAGGAATGTCTCCAGCTTTTGCATTAGATCACCCAGTTTGCTGAGAGTCTGTTTTGTGCTCTCTGCTGGGCACTTGTCTGTCCACTGCTGGTCACCGCTCAGAGCCCAGTTTTCTATTGCGTCTTCACAGTCAGAGTCCACGTCAATGTCCCAGGCCAGAGCAATGCTCAGTTTGCAGAACTGTTCAGGGTTGTCCGGGACTTGGTCTCGGCGCAGCACGCGTCTCCTCGTGCTTTCCGTCTGCCATGTCCCTTGAATAGGAGGCAGCAGGTGGACTGAGGAGTCCACAGAAGACGTGTCCGCGCAGGAGGGCGTGTCCGAGTAGAAGCTGTGCTCACAAGGGAAGTAGCCTGTGGAGAGGCTCTGGGTGGACGTGCGTTCAGAAATGCAGTCCTCTGCGTCACTGTAGTCGCTGCAGTATTGGGAGTTCGCCATGGAGTTCAAGGGCGGAGATCCAAGGTTTCCTGTGACTCTGAATCTTCAAAAGAAAAAAAAAAAAATAGGAGGTATGGGGGAGAAGAAGAGAGCCATAGCACTTAAGCAATACCGTTATCCATTCTTTATTCCGTGTGGCACTACCAAGATAGAAGTTCACCCTGTTTTTGCCCTCTCCGATGGGGGTGGGGAAAGGTATTCCTCTGTCTTGCAGAAGAACCCTGTCTGCTAGGCCTCTCCACCCGGTTCTGCTCACCATCTGTCTTATTACAGTTGAAGGAACTCATATCATAAAAGAAAAAGATGAATGTTGTGTAAGATTTGGAAAATACGGAAAGGTTCCAAGGTGGAAATAAATACATCTATGATTTCACCATCCAGAGAGAATGACAGTGATTATTAAAAGTTAGATTGACTTCCTTATAATCTTTTTTCTTTATATGTACAAGTATGTAACCATGTATAGTATACATTTATACATATATTCCCACATCCTTAAATATGTAGGCATAACATCAGTGGAAACTCAGATTATTAAATTTTACGCCACAGCCTACAATAGACATTCATGGCTATTCTGTACTTTTTAATTTACTTTCTTATTCATTATTAAGTTTATGAATTTAATTTTACTTTCTTATTCATGACTATTCATTGATTACCTATTAATGATCACTGTATGATTAAGACCATTAATACTTATTAATGACCATTTGTTGTAAATCTGCTGTGTCCCTTGTTTGTTTTCCTGTAGGGAGAACAGAACAGATATCACAAGTGTATTAAAAGCCTGTGACAGTTAGCATCAAATTGCTTTCCAGGTAGGTTGTAGCCATTCATACGCCCATCTTTCCTGATGACATTTTTATTTCAGTCCAGCTTTCCTGAGATGCCCTAGAAGCCCGAGAGGATGGAAGAACACACACTTGCATAGGCACATCATGTACACACACCCAAACTGTCACGCTCTTGCTCTGGGGGTTCCCCGCACGGACGGACGAGGTGCCACCAACTCCTGAACCAGAGGACGGTAGAGATCCTGCAGGTGCTGCGCCTCAGTGACTGAAAGTCCAACTGTCAGAAGTCTGTGTTCTGAGACTGTTGGTTACCATGGCAACACAAGGGCCTCCCCTCCCCCCCAAGTTTTAGCCAGCAGTGTGGCAAGAGGAGGTACTTCCAGAATATGCTGTAGCCATACTATGCAGAGCTCAAAAGGCCCCTTCTTGAGGACAGAAGGACAACTGTAGGAGTGGTTGCTTCACTCTGGTCAGGTAGGTATCTAAGATGCTTCTGTCCGTGGGAAACATGGACCTGTTTGGTGGGATGGACAGAAGTAGGACAGAGTGATCAGTGCAACAGCAGCTAATTTATGGACAAGCAAAAGGTCCCTGGCAACCTGGGCTGGGGTCAGGATGGAGATACCAGGAAAGACCTGGGGGAGTTGTCTGCTGATCTGAGTGTTGATGGAGGAGTGGGAGTTAGCGATGTGAAGAGAGGTGAGGCTTGGGTAGAGGGTGTGGAAGAAGGGAGATCATACACGATGATGTCCCTAGGGTCCATGAGGCTGTAGAAGGCCATCCACCTGTTAAGGAGCTTGGTGTTCAGCCTCTTAGCCTCTTAGACACTTCCACAGGATGGTGGTGTTCATTTTTCAGTTCATTTTTCCTGGCAATTCAGAGTACGCTGAATTACTTGACAGGTGTAAAACAAAACTAACATTGACTGGACAGCGTGAACACGATTGGTTGACTTGAATGAGAATGGGCTCGGTGGGTTGGTGGGACAGGAGCCAGACTGCACAGGGTTGAGGAGTGAATGGGAGGAGTGAGTATGGGCGTACGTGAGGGCTGTCTGAACCAGAAAGGGAGAGGATGAAGCAGAGTCAAGGGTTGGTTTCTGCACCTCTTCCCCAAATAAGCGGGAGCTAAGGAAGCAGTCCAGGGGGGAGCTTTGCGGTAGAAGAGGGTGCAGATTCTTTGGTGGGGACTGGGGTGGGCTCTACGGCGTGGTGGCCAGATTTTGCCTGTTGTCCCTCGAGCAGGAGAGAAGTGAGCTTGCTGAGGCCCAGTGACAATGTGTCACGAGGGCCTCTGTTTGCTTTCTGCCTGGTTTCCCAGTGGTACGCCCATCTTGGTGTCTGTGTACATCAGTTCTGTTGGCAGGGTCGCTGTCCTTGTCCCCATGTGATCTCCAGCCCTGGCCCTTCCAGCCCTGGAGCTTGGCTCTTCCTTGCTCTCCCTGCCCACTGGGCCCTCGGTTGCTGGCCAAGCCCTTGCTCATCTTGGCCCCACATTCCAGGCTGCTTAAGTCTTTCCTCCTGATGGGGTCATGACATCATTTGGGGAGTCACTGAGTCATAGCTCCCCAGGGGTCCCGTCTGGTCACTGCCTTCTCTGCAATAGTGTTGCCCCCAGTGGGTCTGTTTAAGTGGAGGTGGGCTGTCTTTATCTGTTCGCAGATGTGCGATTCTGAGGATGAATACAGACTGGGAGGGATTGAGGGCTTTAATTTGCAAAGACTAAACAAAACAAACAAACAAAAAATCACAGAACCTTCTCTAAGGGCGAGTTCTTGGCAGGTGTAATGATAGCCACATGTTGTCTGGTCTGACCTGGAGCAATGGGATGTCATGTCCAGGTCAAATTCTGTGTCTCAGGAAGGAAGGAGGCATGAACTCAGTTTCCCAGAGGCTGGGTTCATGTGGACCTAAAAAAAGTGGGCGTTTGATGCAACAGTGAATACGGACACTCATAGCCCATATGGAAGTGCCTGGGTTCAAGTCCCCAGCTCTGCTCCTGATTCCGCCTTCCGGCAAATGTGCACCTGAGAGGCAGCGGGTGATGGCTCAATTAGTTTGGTCCCTGCCACCCATGTAGGGGACTTGGGTTGAGTTTGTGGCTGCTGGCTTTGCCCTGGCCCAGTCTTGCTGTTGGATGCATTTGAGCAGTGAACCTCAGATTGGAAATATGTTCTTCCCGCTCCCCTACCATTCAAATAAATATTTTTAAAAAACATAATCTAAAATCAACCTTGATTAAATTACTTTTGGTCACTTTTTTGTGAGTCAGATTTCAAGTAGAAGCAGAAGAAACCATGATTTTTTTGCATTGATCGAAGCAGAGGCATAGATTTAAACACACGCACCAACACGCATGAATGAATGAACATAAAAGAGGCAGGGAATGCTCATCTGACCTCAGAGAACCTCAACTTGTTGAAATCTTAACAGTTTCTAAAGACCTTTTTCCAAATATTTGTCTCTCCATTTCCATTTAATAAGATTACATTGAACATTTGCCATGACGCACTCTTGGGTTTTTCACTGTTGCCCTGGCTTCCATTCTTAGGTTCTGCTGAGTCAGACTGTTTCAGGTGACCTGAGTCAGCAGTTCTGGTGAGCCGAGCAGAAAGATGCAGAAGCAGTTTCTACTCCCCTGCAAGTGCAGGAGACCCCAGACTGTCCACACCGCCCAGCAGGGATGGTGGACCTGGACTTATCCCCAGAGGTGAAGTCAGGAGTTATGTTCTCCTTTACATTTACTGAACAGTCCCTATGTGCTGGGTTCTGTAGGGCACACTTTCCCTGTTTAGTTTATTTAATCCTCTCAGCTGCCTGATTGGTTAAGTTTCTGGTTTTTTTTTTTTTTTACTTTTTGACAGGCAGAGTGGACAGTGAGAGAGAGAGACAGAGAGAAAGGTCTTCCTTTTGCCGTTGGTTCACCCTCCAACGGCCGCCGTGGCTGGCGCACCGCGCTGATCCGAAGGCAGGAGCCAGGTGCTTCTCCTGGTCTCCCATGGGGTGCAGGACCCAAGCACTTGGGCCATCCTCCACTGCACTCCCGGGCCACAGCAGAGAGCTGGCCTGGAAGAGGGGCAACCGGGACAGAATCCGGCACCCCAACCGGGACTAGAACCCGGTGTGCCGGCACCGCAAGGCGGAGGATTAGCCTGTTGAGCCACGGCGCCGGCTTAAGTTTCTGTTTTTGCCCTTGTACAGAAGAGCCCACGCCTGCACAGTTAGCTGACTGGCTCTCATCCCTTCATTGTCACCCCACGACCCTGGATTCACACTTAGACGGCACAGCCCAAAGGGTCTAGCCCTGAGCCCGCACCCCTAACCTCTTTGCGCCTTTGCCTCTGAGAAGGTTGACTGCCCACCTCCTCCCTGGAAAAGATTCCTGGGGCAGCTACCCAATTCCAGATCAAAACCGTGCTCCCCTGAGGGGAACACATGTTCTAAGTGACACTCAGGGGCCCATGTGACACACAGGGCTGCATGATGGTGCCACCTGCTTCCTTACGTTTCAGCGAGACTGAAATGGAAACCGTGCATATCGTTACCACGCGTATGAAGCTCAGGGCCCTGATGTCAAGGCCCATCCTTTGGGCCGGATCTGAGAGTGCTTCATGCAGTACCACATACACGCAACCGGTAGTCCTTGCCTAATTCTCTGTCAGAAAATGTCTTCTTGTGTATTTTTCTATTTTTCATAACATTAATTTAGCATCTGGCATTGTGACCCAGTGAGGTAAGCCACCTCTAGTGATGCTTGCATCCCATTTGAGCGCCAGTTCGAGTCCCAGCTGCTCTGTGTCCAGTCCAGCTCCCTGCTAATGTGCCTGGGAAGGCAGTGGGTGATGGCTCAAGTGCATCTCCCGAGTGCACCCACGTGGGAGACCCGAATGGAGTTCAGGCTCCTGGCCCAGTCCCAGCCACTGCTGCCATTTGCAGAGTGAACCAGGATGTCTCTCTCTGTCCCTCTCTCTCTCTCTCTGTGACTTACTCTAATAAGTAAATTTTTTTAAAAAAATTAATACGCCTATGCCTACCAGTTGAGAGCTTATTAGGTTCCACGCCCTGCAGCCTGCTGCTTCTGGCAGCCATAAATTCATTTACTAAACATTTTTATTTATTTACTTGAGAGGCAGAGACACACACACACATACACACACATACACACACAGAGAGAGGGGGGAAGGAAGAGAGCGAGTGCTTTCATTCCTTGGTTTATTCCCCCAAATGCCTGCAACAGCCAGAGCCAGGCTGGGCCAAAGCTGGAAGCTAGGAAACTGATCCAGGTCTCCCACATGAGTGGCAGGGGCCCAGGTACCCTGATGCGGGATGTGGACATCCTAACCAGTAAGTTGAATACCTCCTCCATGGGATGTGGACTCCTAACCAGTGAGTCAAATGCCCACCCACGCACACTGATTTCATTTTCTAACCTGGCTTTGCTTCATCTATAAAACAGAGAACTTGCAGAGTCTTTGTAACTATTGGAGATGATAGCTGTGGGATGCTTACTGAATGGTTTATTATTATTTTTCTGTACTTGAGGAAACCAACTCCTTCCTGTATCATTGGCAGTACCCCTCTGGGGAGAGTGTTTTTATTTGATTCTAAAATTCCAGACATAGACTTGTTTCCAACCTGATTACATGTTAAAATCATGTGTGCATGTAATGATTATATATATATATATATGACTGTCTGACTCCCTCCTCCCCACAGTGGACCAGAGCTGGTGCCATAGCAAGGTACACTGTATTTTTTCTCCATAGCATCTGTATCTCCCAGCACTGTGTCTGATCTGCAAACCCTCCCACAGCCTGGCAGTCCTGCCTGGTGGTCAGGGAAGCCCCCGAATGAGCAACCCTGTCCCAGGGCATTGTTGGGAAGCGGGCTCTTCCCCTTCCAGCGCCCCCTGCAGGTGGAGTGGCAGTGCCCAGCCAGGCTCCTGCTGGGGCTTAGCAGAGGTCTGGTGAGATGAGTGTCAGCATCCTGCGCTCTCAGGGCTGTCGGTGGAAACCATGCGAGACCCACAGCTGGCCTCCCGCTGGCACCGTTCTGCCCTGGTAGACCGCACTCCTGCTGGGAAGAGCTTCCCCCAGACATGTCTTGGGAGGGAGGGTGCAGCGAGCAGAGTTCTCTGGTGCCTTTTGTTACCGCTGAAGAAACACAAAACCACAGAGCAAAGAGACGAGTTTACCACCATTCCTTAGCGGACAGGCAGCCAAATGTTCAGACTGGGGAAGCTTTGCTCTCTTCTCCAGGGCACTGTGCAGGGAGGGGGCAGAGGTGGGGTGACAGGGGTACTTGCTCAGGGTCCAGGGTCTGGGATCCCAAGGGCTCAGAAAGAGACAGACCATCATCGAGCTCCCAAACTAACCCAGCAGAACACAGGAGGTGGCCTGCGGTGGTTTTCAAATGTTCTGGAAGATCGGAAAGGATCGTATACTGTACGAAGATTGAGCGAGGAACGGATGAGAGGGTGGGCGTGTGGCTCAGCGGGTTAAGCCACAGCTTGTATCCCATAGCGGAGGGCCTGGGATGGAGTCCTGCCTCCACTTGCAGATCCAGCTTCTTGTGAATGTACCGGGGAGGCACCAGATGATGGCTTAGCTGCTTGGGTCCCTGCCACCCAGGGGTGAGACCTGGATTCAAATCTGGGCTCATCATGTTGATCTGGCCCAGCTCGGGCACTGCAGGCACTGGGGGAGTGAACCAACATATTGAAGATCTCCCTGCCTGCCTCTGCCTCCCTGTCTCTCTTATTGCAGTGTCTTTTAAGTGAGTAAAAACCAATGAATAAGCATTAAAAAAAAAAGAACAAGGCAGCAGGAAATGTGAGCGACTGTTGAAGCTGGAATTGACTTTGGTTTCATGAGAAGGGAAATGAGGAAGAGCAGAACAGGAAGGAGCCAGCCGAGGATGGGCTGGGCCGAGGTGAGGGTCTCTGCACGGCCTTGACCCTGAGCCCCACCAGCAGACCCATTGAAGGCCAAGGCCTGTCCCCGTCTCCCCACCCCCACTTCAAAATGTTGCCAATTCATGGCTTTCCATTTCTGCACTGCCTATTCTTAGCAGTTAGAGCGTTCTCCCACTTCCCCAAGGCTGAACACCAGGGAGGCAGGGAGGGTCCCAGCCCTGGCCCGGAGGATCCCCAACTGCCGAGGGGGTCTGTGAATGGATGCTACTGTGTGTGTGCACAATGGTCGCCATTCAGTCAGGAACTTTTCCTTTCATTTGTTGGAATGCATCTGTGATGGCCCCCAACCCCAGCTTGGGAACGCCTTAAGGAAAGTGATATTAGTAAATGACAACTATAAGACAAGGATTTTTTTTTAAAGCTTTTATTTAATGAATATAAATTTCCAAAGTACAGCTTATGGATTATAAGGCAAGGATTTTTAAGATCTTGTAAAGTTAAAAATAACTGCCTCAGGGCCCGGCGCCGTGGCTCACTTGGTTAATCCTCCGCCTGTGGCGCCGACATCCCATATGGGCACCGGGTTCTAGTCCCGGTTGCTCCTCTTCCAGTCCAGCTCTCTGCTGTAGCCCAGGAGTACAGTGGAGGATGGCCCAGGTCCTTGGGCCCTGCACCCACATGGGAGACCAGGAGGAAGCACCTTGCTCCTAGCCTCGGATCAGTGCAGCACCAGCTGTAGTGGCCATTTGGGGAGTGAACCAACGGAAGGAAGACCTTTCTCTCTGTCCCCCTCTCTCATTGTCTAACTCTGCCTGTCAAATAAATAAATAAAATCTTTAAAAAATAACTGCCTTAAAAAATATGAAAGCATTGGAAGATGGGCATGGAAAATCATAAGCTGCAAGATGATAGTTTTAAAGCGTCCCCAAAGGGAGACTCTGGGGAGAGAAACCCCGTCCATGGTGGCCGGTGGTAGGGAACGAGCTATGAATGGGGAAATGGTTGTCAGCTGCATAGGGGTAAAGCACCATCTAATCAAAACACCGTTGGAGCAATGTATGCAGACTTACAATTTTCTCATAGGTACATTTATGAAAAGATATTATTTACTTGAGAGGTAGAGTAACAGAGAGAGGGAGAGACAGAGAGCAAGGTCTTCCATCTGCTGTTTCACTCCTCAAATGGCTGTGGTGGCTGGAGCTGAGCAGATCTGAAGTCAGGAACCAGGAGCTTCTTCTGGGTCTCCCACGCGGGTGCAGAGGCCCTAGGACTTGGACTGTCTTCTACTGCTTTCCCAGGCCATAGCAGGGAGCTGGATCAGAAGTGGAGCAGCTGGGACTCGAACTGGCACCCATATGGGATGCTGGTGCTCCAGGCGGAGGCTTAGCCCACTGAACTGCAGTGCTGGCCCCTGATCGATACATTAAAAAAAGGACAAATGGGCCAGCATTGTGGCACAACAGGTTAAGCTGCCACCTGTGATACTGGCATCTTGTATGAGCGCCAGTTCTTGGATTTCTGCCACCCAGCTGGGAGACCCAGATGAAGCTCCTGGCTCTTGGCTTTGGGCTGGCCCCGCCCAACTGTCTCAGCCATCTGGGGAGCGAGCCAGCAGATGGCAGATTGTCTCTCTCCCTCTCTCTGTAACTCTGCCTTTAAAATAAAATAAGTCTCTTAAAAATAAATAAATAAAAGGAAAAGCACACAAGTAAAATCAATTTTACAATTTTTTTAACCTAAACTATAAAATATTAAAGTTAACAGTATAAGGTCAGTATAAAATTATTAATAAGATGGTTTGGCTTTTAAGCCAAATCTTTAAAGTGTGACGTGCATTTTTACACTGACAGTATCTCTGATTTTAGAGTGGCCATGTTTCAAGTTCTCCTTATCCACATGGGGCAACGGTGTTGGCCGACACAGCTTGATATGGTTCCAGGGTAGTTATGTGGCCATGTGTATTTGTCAAAGCTTGTGCAACTGTATATCTGTATGTACTATTATAACATATGTAAATTATATATTTATTGAAAAAAATGTGCTGTGAGCCAGAATACACCAATTTATTTGCTGTCCATGAGCATATATTAAAATTATCCCCTTGAAAATGAGTCTCAGAGGTGGCAGGTGTTTAGTGTAGCTTGGGACACCCGCATCCCGCATTGGGATGTCTGGGTTGCAGTCGCAGCTCCTTTGCCAGCTACTTGCTGATGTATACCCTGCGAAGCAGCAAGTAATGGCTCAAGTGCTTGTGTCCACACCACCCATTTGGGAGACCAACGTTGAGTTCCTTGCTTTGATCTGGCTCAGCACCAGCCTGTTGTAGGCATCTGGAGAGTGAACCAAGAGACAGAAGAAAGCCTCTGTGTTTTTGTGTGGCTGTCTGTCTCTCTCTCTCTCTCTGCTTTCAAAAAAAAAAAAAAAAATTGGGGAAGATGAATCTGAGATGGAATTTGGCAATTTCATTATCCAATTTTAGAAATAAAAGAGTCTGCATTTGAATCATCCAGGGTTAGTAATTTCCCTAGGCTTCAGGGTGTGTGTGTGTGTGTTTGTGTGGGGGTGTGTGTGAGTGTGTGTGTGGGTGTTTGCATGGGGGTGTGTGAGTGTGTGTGTGTGTGTGCATGGGGGTGTTTGTGTGGGTGTGTGTGGGTGTGGGTGTGTGCATGTGGGTGTGGGTGTGTGCATGCACATGTACTCCCATGTGTTTCCATAACACAGCTTAGTTTAGAAAGGACTGCAAAAATTTAATAGGCGTAATTTTTAAAGACAGATTTGCACGTTTTTGGCAAGATAAATATCTGTGCAGATTGTTTTGACAAAGCCTCAGTGCTAATTTAGGGAACAAGCTTGTCTCTTTTTGTTTTTGGCCACTTCCCTTGCAGCAGTATTAAAAAATCGCTTGTCTCTTGACTTCCTTCTGCCTGTGGTATGTAAGGTGCTTGGTGGTAACTGTTCTGACAGTGACTCGGTCTGCAGGCATCTTTGGGTGTGGAGAAAGGCGGTGGCCACATGTCCCCTTGGTAGGAGGGGCACTGGGGGAGGAGTAGACTGAACTAAGGCTCGGAAGCTTTCTGGCTATGACACAACAGGATACTAGTTAAATAATGTCATCTGCTGTGTGACTGCTGTTTTGATGTTTGCTGTTTGCATCTACAATTCTGTGTTTAAATTTTGCCGAAGATCACATGTAAACTTTGACAATTTAACAGACAAGTAAGGTTAAGAGAAATAGGCCGCAGGAATCCAGACTGAAATGAAACGATAAACAGCTTTGGGGGAGGGGAAATCCATTTCATCCGTCTGAGCTGAGGAAGACCCAGTGATGAGAGAGTTGTCCACGTACTCGTGCACTGAATCTCAGTGAGCGTGTGAGGAGTGATGGAGTTGTCTTTCAATTTTACAGCCCACAGAACACGTGAAAGAGGTGGCACCCAGGTTAGGAACAAGGCAAGCTCTTCTGTTTGACTTTAGCATTCAGCTCAGCGCCCTGTTAACCCGAGAAACAGTTAACCCACGCCTGTTGTGGCTGTGAAGAGGAGTGTCAGCTACAGCCACAACAATCAGATTTCATTTCTTTTTTTTTTTAAAGATTTATTCATTTATTTGAAAGGCAGAGTTACAGAGAGAGGAGGGAGCGACAGAGAGAGAGAGAATTTTCCATCTGCTGGTTCACTCCCTAGATAGCAGCAATGGCTGGGGCTGGGCTGGGCCAAGCCTGAGCATGGAACTCCATCCCAATCTTAAAAGCACTTGGGCCATCCTCTGCTGCTTTCCCAGGCACATTGGTACGGAGCTGTATTGGAAGTGGAGCAGCCGGGACTGAAACCACTGCCCGTAAGAAAGGCTGGCAGGTTAAGCAGGTGGCTTAACCTGCTGTGCCGCAATGCCGGCCTCAGATAATCAGATTTCAGTGTGGTGGGCTGGCCATTTGGCCTAGCAGTTAAGATGCCTTTTGGGATACCAGTGTCCCATATCTGAGCGGCTGGTTTTGAGACCTGGCTCAGTGCTAATGCGCACCCTAGGAGCCAACAGGTGATGGCTCAAGTACTGTGGTCTCTTTCACCCACTTCGGAGACCCAGATCAAGTTCTGGCCTCTTGGCTTCAGCCTGGCCCAGCCCTGGCTGCCACAGGCATTTAGGGAAGTGCACCAGTAGATGGAAGAACTCTGTCTCTCTCTGTGTGTCTCCGTGTCTCTCTACCTTTCAAGTAAAGTGAAAATAATTAAGTATAGGCTATGGGTCAAGTTCAGGCTAATGGAGACAGACTGGTGTCTGCCTCGTGGGAGAGTGTGAGATCCAAAAGGGAGACCCAAGGCAGGGGAGCTTTATCTGCACGATGGTTACAATTTTGAAATGCCAAGGAAATTTTAACAGAAACAGAAATTATGGTAATAACTGTAAATAAATCCCACTGATGGTTGTTGGTGGTTCTTACACTTGAGTGTGCATTACAGTCACCTGGAGAACTTGTTAAAACTCTGGTTTTGGGGTCCCAGCCTCAAGACTTGTGATGCATTTGGTCTGGGTGGGGCCTGAGAACGGGCAGTCCTTACAGCCTCTCACCATGCACTGATCCGGGCACCACAGTCTGAGAGTCTGCTGTTGGTGAATGCGGTGTTTGGATTCACCAGACTCTCTCAGCGTGATGGAAGCAGACCGTGCGGTCAGGACAGGGAGGCCGTGACTCCCCCCTTTCCCTTTCTCCTGAGCTTTCTTTGCTCTCAGGGCAGCTGTTCTCACCACAGATACCCGGGAGGCGGGGCCAAAGCTGTGGCATGGAGAAGATGCCTTGAGACCTGCAAATCTTACATCCAGTGGCTGGTGCTATGCTTCTAGAACGCTGACCAAAGTCACATCTCTCAGATTTTGCTAAAACAAACAAACAAACAAACAAACAAACAAACAAAAACAAGGGATGGAGTACCACATCCTCTCTTTTTTTATGATTTATTTTATTTATTTAAAAGGTAGAATGACAGAGACCGAGAGAAAGAGATCTTCCATCTGCTGGTTCACTCCCCAGATGGCCTCGACAGTGGGCTGGGCGTGGCAGGGGCCCATCATTCCCTATCTTCTCAGGTGCT
The DNA here is from genome assembly GCF_033115175.1 of Lepus europaeus. Classification (NCBI taxonomy): domain Eukaryota; kingdom Metazoa; phylum Chordata; class Mammalia; order Lagomorpha; family Leporidae; genus Lepus; species Lepus europaeus. The sequence continues at coordinate 119,534,725 of NC_084832.1, forward strand.
TTAAAGGGAGCAGCTGGGCCTTGAACCAGTGCTCGTGTGGGATGCTGGCGCTGCAGGCGGTGTCTTAACCCACTGCACCACAGTGCTGGCCTGGGCATATTGCATTCTGGTACCAACACGTACCAGAGAGCATCTCACCCACTGCTTTGTGGAAGTCTTCGCTCTGAGGCTGAACTCATGCCCCTCGCCCCTCCCCTCACAAGCCCGCTCCCTCTCTGGTACTCTTTATAAATGCATGTCTCTTCCAGAATGTTCTGTTTTGTTTTAGAAACACAAAGCCAGTCAAGTCACTGGTGTGCATAAGACTTCTGCTTGTAGGATCATCTTTAAATGGCACAGAGGGGCCCTGGGTGACACGGCTCCGGCCTCAGTGGGAGTTCTTCCCCTCTGGCTGTTGCACCTCCTGAACTAACAGTGTTTAAACCCGCGCCCTGCACTGAGGTCGTGCTAGGCCTGCATCCTGCATCCCCAGGCTGTCCAGGAGAAGCAGTGAATGTGGCACACTCGGGTGGCATTTCTGTGAGGATGGAAGCTGGCAGATGTTCCCCTTGGTTGCTTTTTTAAAAATAGTCCCTAGGATGACTGCTCGTACGTAGTGTATGAATCAAAACACGGGTGTCCCTCCAGCGGACTGTGGGCTTGGAGCTGGGCTGTATATCCTTGTCCTTGCAGGACATGCGCCATCCACCTGGTGGCCTTGAGCTTTTGCCTCAAGCTTAACATGGATCTGCTTGTCCCATTTAGAAGCAGAAGAGCAACGGCAGCTTCTAGAAATCTCTGGTGGCCCAGTGGTTTGGGGATGCTCGTGTAGTAGGAAGGGCTTTCACGCGAACCTGGAGAAGCTGTTCCTTGCACAAGTAAGGTAACCGTGGAGTTGTGTCTTTATCCACGCTGCGTGCTAGGGGCTGCCCTTCGCGTTGGAGATGAGCGTGTGTGGCTCATCGTCTAGAATGCCTCTGGCTGCTAGCACCCACTTTTGGAGCCAGCACTTAGAGCACCCAGACTGCTGTGGTTTTGCCCCGGGGGAGGGGAGCCTCTGACTCATCCAAGAGCCACGGCATTCCTTCTGTGACATGTTTGCTCTTGTGGACGTGGCTGGAAGTATTTGAGACCTGGCGGCAACAGAAGAGGTGGGAGGAGGCCTAGCTCTTAGTAGGCGTGAGTCATCCTATGAAAATTTGGATCGAACATTCTGTTAAGCAGTTTCGTTGTTGGTATAGAACGCTTCATCAATCATTAGGGTGCTTTGATGTAGACGTGGTATGTCTCCATGCTCTGTGCCAGGATCCCAGCATGTACACCTCTCTGAAGAAGCAGGCCTACGAGTTTGCATGACTTATGATTTTCTCTTTGATTTGGGGGCAGCTGTAGTTTTTTAAAAGATGTTATTTATTAGAGAGGTGGAGAGACAGAGAAAGCGATAGAGCGCCCATCCCCTGTTTGACTCTTCAAATGCTTACAGTGGTGTTTGAACAGGAGGGGACCACGCTGAAGCTGGAATCTGGGAACTCAGCCCAGTTCTCCCCTGTGGGTGGCATGAACCCAGTTACCTGAGCCATCAGTGAGCCATCACTGTTGCCTCTCAGGGTCCGCATTAGCCAGAGCCTGAGCCACGGTTCAGATTCAGGTTCTGCTGGGGGATGCATATGTCCTAACTGCTGGACTAAATGCTCACCTTTGTTCCTTGTTTTTGCACTCAATGTTGAATGTTTGGTGTTTTTTTTTCCCCTCCTTTTTTAAAATTTAAACTCTGGAGATCATGGCCAGATCCCCCAGTAGGGATAGAATTTGAATCTGGGGGCAGGTGATCGCTTTCTAAATGTCTCTCGTGATGGGTATGCTGCATTCGGCTGAATTCGTGTACAGTGTTCATTCCTGGGCTGCGCAGGGCAGCTGGCTGGGTGTTGTCACTGCCAAGATTGTACCCCAGCCAGCAGACGATTGTCTATCTGGAGTGCTAACTGCATGTTTTAGGCTGGTTGCCCTCTGGAAAGTTCTGGATGCTGGAAATGGTGACTGGGTTCTGTCCCTTGCAGGGAAGGACCTGTTCCAGGCTCCTCTCCTTGGCTTGGTGATGCCCATCTTCCTCTTTTGTCCTTACATCGTCTGCTTTCCATGTGTGTCTCCGTTCAGATGTCGCTCTTACAAGGACTCCAGTGGTGTTGGACCATGACAGTGGTCTCACTGAGCCTGACCATCTCTGTCCAGACCCTGTGTCCATATTGGGTTACTTTTTTTTTTGTTTTTATTTGAAAGACAGAGTTACAGAGAGAGAGAGAAAGAATCTTCCATCTACTGGTTCACTCCCCAGATGGTCTCAACAGCTCAAAGCCAGGATTCTGGAGCTTCTTCCAGGTCTCCCACATGGGTGCAGGGGCCCAAATACTTGGCCATCCCCCACTGCTTTTCCCAGGCCATTAGCGGAGAGTTGGATAAGAGATGGAGCAGCCAGGACTTGAACTGGCACCCATGTGGGATGCTGGTACCACAGGCAGTGGCTTTCCCCGTTATGCCACAGTGGCAGCCCCCTGGGGTTACATTCTAAGGTATGGGGCAGGAGGTGTTCACCCTGGGGATTTAGGAGGGGCTCACAGTTCAGCTGCTTCCACTACCCACAGGTGAGCGTCAGTAGCAGTTAGCCTTGGAAAGCCAGTGGTGCTTGGACTCCAGTGTGGTTGGAGTTGGTTCCAACGGGGGCCACTCCCTGCTCCCAAGCACGTCAGGTGTCATTGGGCCTGGCGCGTGCTGTCCTAGGCTCCTGAGCACCGAGGTACAGCCTCTCTTTTGTTCCTCCTCTCTGACGAGATCAGATGGAATGGATCTGTCTGATCTGGAGTAGATGCTTTTTGTCTGGCACCGGGGCCTTTCACTTGGGAAGCCCCCGTGCAGCCATGTGGGACTTCAGCTTCCTCATGGATACATGAATGTCCTGGACTTCCTGCCTGGTTCTGCCTTGCTGCCAGAATTCTAGGGCGCCGCTGGGCCCGTTGGCCTCGTTGCGTGAATGCGTAGAGCAGGGCTACCTGTGGGACTTTCTGCTCATTTGTCAGGTGCACATTGCACGCAGTAAAAGGAACAAAGATGCAGCCTGGGATGTACTCCCATCTTTCCCTCGGGGGGATTTAATTTCATTTTTTTTAATGAGCTAGGACTGGCTTCACTTCAAAAGAGAAGAGTTATGTAACCAGAACCATCAAGATTCTTTTGAAATAAATATTCTGAAGATTTATTTTCAACAACTGCACAGTGACAGTTGCTACTCATTTATTGAACTTGAATAAATGGAAAAATTCCTTACGAACTGAAAGGAGGAATGAATGGTATTAGTGGTATTCACTAGACTGATTAACCAAGTCACTGTTTTGTTGTTGTTGTTTAAAGATTTATTTTATTTATTTGAAAGACAGAGTTAGAGAGGTAGAGACAGAGAGAGAGAGAGGTCTTCCACCTACTGATTCACTCCCCAGATGGCTGCAACGGCCAGAGCTGTGCTGATCCGAAGTGAGGAGCCAGGAGCTTCCTCCAGGTTTCCTACGTGGGTACAGGGGCCCAAGGACTTAGGCCATCCTCCACTGCATTCCCTAGGCCACAGCAGAGAGCTGGATCAGAAGAGAAGCAGCCAGGACTAGAACCAGTGCCCATATGGGATGCCGGCGCTTCAGGCCAGGGCTTTAACCCGCTGTGCCATGGTGCCGACCCCTGTTGTTGTTTTTAAAGATGTATTTATTTATTTGAGAGGCAGAGTTACAGACAGACAGAGGGAGAGATAGAGATCTAGCTGCTGGTCCACTCTGGAAATGGGTGCAATGACGGGAGCTAGGCTGATTCGAAGCCAGGAGCCAGGAGTTGCCTCTGGGTCTGCCACATGGGTACAGGAGCCCAAACACTTGGGCCATCTTCTGCTGCCTTCCCGAATCATCAGCGGGGAGCTGAGTTGCAAGTGGAGCAGCCAGGGTTCGAACAGGCTCCCATATGGGATACTGGTGCAATAGGCAGAGGCTTAACCTACTATGCCACAGTGCCGGCCCCCAAGTTACTGTTTTACATTCATTCCATGTAAGTAAGCTGTCTGAGAGATCCGTCTTGATTTGGTTCACTCACCAATGAATAAACCATTTTTCATAGGTTTATTTATTTATTTGAAGGGCAGAGGGATGGAGAGGGAGAGGAAGATCTATACTCTGGCCCACTCCTCAAATGCCCACAATAGCCAGGACTGGGCAAGGCTTAAACCAGGAGCCAGGAACTCCTGGGTCTCCTTGTGGGGAGCAGGGGCCCAAGCACTTGAGCCATCATCCACTGCTTCCCAGATGTGATAGTAGGAAATAGGATCAGAAGGAAAGGACCCAGGACCCAAACTGGCACTTTGATACTGCATGAGGGTGACCCAAGCAGTGGCTTAACCTGCTGTACCGTAAAGCCCGCCTCTGATGAATGATTGATAGGAGAGCCAGCCATTGAACACTGCTGTTCCTGCAGAGAGATCCTAGTAAGGTGTGGAGCAGAGTGGTCCTGAGCATGAGGGTCTCGCCACATTCACTTCCACACTTGGGAGCCTCTGCACACTTTTCATCTCTTAGAATCCCAATTCTTCAGTTCTAAGGTTTTTTCTCAAATGCAGGAAATTCAACAAGCTGTTGAAAAATTCCTTTGGCTGCCTGTTTTCAGGAAAGTTCTTGGGAGGCAAAAACTGGCATTCCAAGCTTGTGTTTGATTGCATAGTGGGCGAGAGAGGAGGGGATACCCTGCAACATGCTTGCCCGCCCTGGCAGAGAGGTGGCGTGGGAACCAAATGCCAGCTTGTGGCGGATTCTAGAATAGGAAGAAGCTGGAAGGATGTGTCCACTTGTCCTCAGGGGCTGAACGTATGGGGTGAGCAGTGCAGAGCCGTCACTCACAAGTTGAGCGGAGTATTCTCACACCCACTTACGACCCAGTGTGCACTGTGGTGATGATGTGTTTGCTCCTGGATTCGGGCGATTATCCTGGGTTACAGAGGTGACAGGAGGTGTGGATGTGTCTGGCTTGCTGCTGCAGACAAGGGAGATGCAACTTGCTTGAGCCCAGTGCTTGTAGACTCAAATCTCAGGTGTTTCCTCGTCCAGAAGAGATGGGGCTGGTGGAGGAAGGTGACAGCCGCAAGCCAGGGTAAGGGGTGTTGGACATTCCTGTTCTTGCTGACTGCTGCCAGATAGCCCAGTGACCTTAGCAGAGACTCAGGCCCCTCCTCCCCAGCCATGGCCACAGCTGTGTCCCGGTCTCGCCCATCATCTCATGGACAGAGGTAAAATGTGTGGAAGTAACGTGGAGGGATGCTTTAACCTTTCCAAGCCTCAGGTTCCTATTCTAGAAAAACATGTAAACATAGAGTTGCTCTGTGTTACTTGTGTCCTAAGCACTTAATATTAATTAGCTTTTATTTACTTTTGTTCTTCTTCATTGCTTTCCCCCCACTCTGATCCTCCCTCCCCCACTCTTGCCTTTTTATGCCCTTGTCTCCATTGTTTTAAAGGGTAATTGTGTTGGACAGGAGGGGATTTTTTTTTTTTTTTTTAAGATTTATTTATTTGAAAGGCAGAGTTACAGAGAGAGCTAGAGAGATCTTCCGCCCGCTGGTTCATTCTTCAAATTGCTACCATGACTGGGGCTGGGCCAGACTGAAGCCAGGAACCTGGAACTCCATCCAGGTCGTTCCCTTGGGGGGCAGAGGCCCAAGCACTTGGGCCATCTTATGCTGCTTTCCCAGGTGCATTAGCAGGGAGCTGCATCCGGGAGCGGAGCAGCCGGGACTTGAACCAGCGCTCAAACGGAATGCTGACTTTGCAGGCAGTTTCTTGATCCAGTGCACCACAACGCTGGCCCCCAGGAAAGGATTTTTAAAATGTAACTATTTCTGTGCTTTCTTCCCCCAGATTTTCAGAAATTCAGTGTTACAAGCACTTGTGGAGAGTCCCGATGATGAACATTTAGCTTGTTTCTAGGTTTGTTTGTTTTTTTTTTCTTCCCCCAAATCCCTTCTCTGCCACTTTGTAGCCTTGTTGACTTCTTCAAGGAATGAAGATCTTGGATGGCTTTTGTGGGGGCAAAGGTTGGGGATAGCAGCCAGATTGGAGTGGGCCCTGGAGCAGGGAGAGGTGGGAACCACTCTCTTCGAGGGTGTGATTTTGAGGTGTCAGAGCTGGGTCTGTAACTTGAGAATGAGAGAAAGTCTTTGAGAAGTTTCTGGTTTTGTTTTTTTTTTTTTTTTTTTTTTTTTGGCTGAAACTCTTAGGTCCAGAGATTTTTTTCCAGCAGTGTTACTGGTGGAGCAGAAGCAGGCAGAATGGAAGAGACTGCGGATTTGAGAAAGTGATTGAAAGCTTGGGTTACAATGAAGAATAAACGCCAGGAATTAGGGCGCTTGTTAAGAGCACCACGCCCCACGTGAGGGCACCTGGGTTCCATTCCTGGCTCTGGCTCCTGACTCCAGCTTCCTGCTGTTGCAGATCCCAGGAGGCAGTGGTGATGGCTCAGATAACCAGGTTCCTGCCAGCCGCATGGGAGACTGGATTGAGATCTTGGCTCCTGACTTTAGATCTGGCTCAGTCCTGGCCATGACAGGCATTTGGGGGAATGAACTAGTAGATGGGAGAGCGCTGTCTGTCTGTATCTCTTAAACAAACTTAAAAAAAAATTAAAGGTTGTAGAGTTTTCCTAGGACAGAAGGCAAGGTGCACAGGAACCCGAGCTTTGCCGCTGGTGTTCTCAGGGGCTGCCTTCTGCAGCAGCTTGCTAAGATTAGGAGTGGGCAGGAGTGGAAAGGGGCACATTTCCCAGGCACTTTTGGAGATAATGAGAAATGCAACAGGGAGGGGACTCATGATGAAAGGGCGGATTCTTGAGTAACAGGAAACACCCAGTTAAGATTAGACGGCAGGCCTTTGAAGTGGAGCCAGCCCAGCTCTCTCTGTCCGTGCTTGGTACGTTGAAAGCAAGACCCAGCCGGGAGGCTCGTGGGGAAAAGTACATTCTTAGCTCTGTGACTGTCCACCCGAAGGCAGGGATGGATGCTTCCTTGAGATGAAGATGAATCCGAGACATTCTGTCTGGGTGGCTGCACAGAGATGGAAACACGGAGTGTGTTAATCCCCAGCCTTCTTTTTAAGCTCAAGCGAATACCACGTTAAGTAGAGTGTAGGCTTGGTCACTTCAAATGAACTCAAGTTTGGGGTTGCTGCTTCAAAGTGAGAGAGATGGTGCACTTGGCCGGGGAAAAGGTGTGCCTCTGGCAGGTGCACTGCCCTGACCAGGCCCAGGGGTTGGAGAGCATTGAGTAGGAAGTGTAGAAACGGAAGATGGGCCTTGTTGCCTGCATTGCTATCTGGTACGTGGGAGGTGAATGAAGAGTAGCCTTTGAATATAAGGTGTGGGTGTGAGTAAGTGTATGGATCGGGCTGTGCACGAGTAAATGTGTGAATTGACCCGTGTCAGTTTCGAGAACTCCTTCAACCAGATGTAGTACAGTGTGGGGAGCCTTGATTAGGTGCTTCTGGTAACCCTGCCCAAGCCATTCAGCTTACAGCTGTGATAAAAGCAAGCTTTCAGAGTCCCGCTAAGAAGTCAGCACAAGTACTTGATTCTGGTTTTCTGCTCTGCCTCCCCCAACCCCCATCCTTCCGAAAGCTGTGATTTACCAGAACTTGTATTGAAATGAGAACAAAAACTCGATTGATGACCTATGAGAGGAAAGAGCCAGCAGATCTGTTAATGTGCTGTCCTTGTGTGCAGAGCTGCAGAGTGTGCCTGGTGGTGACTGACGGAGAACTGGGTGTTGAGGGGCATAAGCAGTCAAACCTTTAGAGGTCTGGGGCTGGCACTGTGGCATAGTAGGCTAAACCTCTGCCTGTAGTGCTGGCAACCCATATGGGGCTGCTCCACTTCCAATCCAGCTCCTTGCTATGGGCTGGGAAAGCATTGCAGGATGCCCTACATGCTAGGGCCCCTGCACCCTTGTAGGGGACCCAGAAGAAGCTCCTGGCTCCTGGCTTTGAATGGGCCCTGCATTTGGAGAGTGAACCAGCAGATGGAGGGCCTCTCTCTCTGTCTCTCCCTCTCTCTGTAACTCTACCTCTCGAAGCAACAAATTAAAAAATAAAAAATAAATAAAATAAAAATAAACCTTTAGAGATCACTGTGAAAAGCCAGGCACTGGCAATATGAAGAGTGGGGCTGGAGTGTTTACGAGGTTCCATCCTGTTAGAGAGACTATTCCTTGGGCCCGTGTAAGTGAGCCCACCTGGCAGATGGACCAGAGACACTGTTTCCTGGGCGAATGGGGCATCTTGTGGATAACCAGTTGTTCCACACGGTACCTGGTAACAGGTTTGCGAGAGCCGGGGGAGCCCCTACACAAGTGGTCACGGCTTTACCTGGGGGACTTGCCCAGAGCACATGGGTGCTACGTGTAAGATCCACATGCGCCATCAGGCTTTAGTGCAAAGGGCAGCAGGTGCAGTCCCCCTGGATGCTGCCTTCACAGCTCCGCCTGCCTCCTTGTTTTTCTGGGTGCAAAAAGTACTCTGCAGGCTGGGGTTTGGAACCAGCAGTTCAGGGCTGTACTTTGTTCTCTCTGCGGATTATAACTTAACACATGTGATTTGTTTACTGTTAGATATAAATGTACAGACATGCGTTTTTACACTTGATCTTAGCCAAGAGGCCCAGAAGCAATGCATATTTAAAATTTTGTTTTTCCATGAACTGTGTAAAAAATTAATTATTCATGTATTTGAAGAGCAGAGAAAGCCCTCTTTCATTTGCTTGGTTCAGTGCCTGAAAGCCTGCAGTGACACCCCAGCTGGGGCCAAAGTCAGGAGCTGGGCACTCCGTCTGGATCTCCCACATGAGTGGCAGGAGCCCCATTTCATGAACCATCAGCGCTGCCTCCCAGGGTCCTTAGCCGGAGCCACAGTCGAGCGTCAAGCCCATGCACTCTGAAGTGAGATCTAGAAATCTTAACCACTTATCCAGTAGAGCAAACACCTGTCCTATATTATATATTTTATATTCACTTGGTATCTGTTGTAATATATATATATATATATATATATATATATATATATACACACACACACACCATATTTACCATATGTATTTAAGTATAGCATTAATTAGTGGAGATAGTTTTTTTTAGTGAGAGAGTGAGAGTACTCTCCCACCTGCTTGTTTACTCTTCAAATGCTTGTAACAGCCAGGGCTGGCCAGGCTGAAGCTAGTGGTTGGGAATTCAGTCCACATGCCTGGCAAGGATCCAAGTGCTTGAGCCATCACCTGCTGCCTCCCAGGGTGCTCCTGAGCAGGAAGCTGGACTTGGAAGCAGAGCCGGGACTTGAACTCAAGATCCTCCAACATGGGACGCGACTGTCTGAACCATCGTGTGTATTTCAGAATAGTCTTTTTTGCCATTAGAATGGATGTCCCATCAGAGGAAGAACTTTAATTATTTTTTCTTTTCCTTGTTTACTTGTATTTTCTCTTTTCTTTTTTGCTAGATCCTCATCTCTTGGAATAGGGCTTGGTACATAATAGTTCTTCTATAAATAACGGTCCAGGCACCGGCCAGTTAGGGCAAGGGCTGGAAAATTGCTCTGCTTGGAGCCAGATGGTAAACTTCTCCAGCTTTGCGGGTCACAGCCGCCCAGCTCTGCTCGCACAAGTGAGAGAGTGCCGCTCTCACTGCCATGAAATTTCACGAAAACAGATAGGGGCCAGGTTTTGCCGAGAGGCTGAGGTTTGCTGGCCCTGGCGGGAAGTAGTTCTTGGCCTTCTTTATCTGTCATCCCCCCTTCCTGCAGCCCGTGCCCCGCTGGTGGCCACGCACGCCATTCACCTCTAGGGAAATGTGAGTGACCAGAAGCACGCTGTTCCCATGATTCCGGAGTCGGTGCCCATGGACTGCACAGCACTTCCCCGTGGTATTTTGTGTTTTCGTGGTGAACAGCTAGGTGAAGGTTTCTTGCACTTCCAATAGCATTATTTCCCAGCTCTGGTGTTCATTGTTTTTCCTGCAGTAGCCAGAAACACATCAGGACAAGTGAGTCTAGGTATGCTATCAAAGAACAAGAAACATGGACGTTCCACTGGCGAGACTACCAAGAGCATAACCAATGCCTGACTGAGATGGAAACCAGCAGAAACAGGCACTTTAGTTTTCACAATGATTTTTAGACTTAGTCCCCACGGAACTGTCTCCTTTGCCCACGGTTGCTGTGACTCTTCCCGATCGATGTGTCCTAGAAAGTTGCTTCCAGGTTTTGTTTTTAATACAGAGAGCTTTTGCCCAGGTATGAATGACAGACAGGAGATTTTAACACAAAATATGTAGGTTTTATTGGTCTAGTGAAAGTGGGTCAGAAGTTCCACTCCTTTTGCTGCTGGGATGTATTGTCACTGGACGTGTTAAGTCGTTGACATGTGAGATTGGAACTGACACTTGTCTTATACATCCAGAAATGGACTTTGTGTCACCCTTTCTCAGTTGAGTACAGTGCCGTGATCACGGGGGCTATTGGATTATTTCCATCGTTTTGTAATGTGTGGGAAGGGAGCAGACCTGACCCTCACTCCTCAGTTGGTGGGGTTTCCTGACCCCCTGGGTCCCTTCTCTGCTGCTGGGATCCGTGGCTGTTCCCACCCACAGTAATGTACGCACCTGCTCCCAAGACACCTGTCCAGAGTGCCCTCTGCCGCACTGCCATCCCTGTCATCTCTGGGGAAGGCCTGGCCTTTGCCCCTTCGTTCTTTCTTCTCCATCGTGAATTGAGTCTCTGTAAAAATTAATAAAAAAATAAAATTGAGTTGCCAGCGTATGGTGGTAGAAGGCCCTCAGTCAATCTACTTTTAAGAATATCTATTTCAGAGACAGAGAGTCCTCCCAATTGCTTTCCCAAGGCCCTACTTTCCAATACCTTAATTGAGATCAAGTCTCCAACGTTAATCCATTGCTCCAAGATTAGGAGTTTAAATACATGAATGTGAGGAGCTGAATCCTGGTCACCGCATGACAGATAGCGTTGTATGGCAGCACAGTGAGTGTGGCTCACCTGTATCTTCTAGTGCATGAAATTCCACTTTGTAAGATTCTGGACCTGAAGCTGGTGTGGTGCAGTGTGTTAAAGCCATGGCTTGCGATGCCAGCATCCCACATCTGAGCCCCTGCTGTCCTGCTTCTGATCCAGCTCCCTGCTAATGTGCCTGGGAAACCAGTGGAGGATGGCACAAGTGCTTGGGTCCCTACCGCCCACATGGGAAACCAGGATAGACTTCTAGGCTCCTGGGGAGTGAACCAGAGGATGGAAAATACCTCTCTCTGTGTCTCTCCCTACATCACTGTACTCTTTCAATTGCATAAATAAATAAATCTTATAAAGCTTGCGGGGAGCATGACTGAAAACAATGGTCAAACTTATCCAAAGTTTTCTTAAAAATTCAAGGTCAGGAAGTCGGTTTCTGTCTTATATAGCTAGGTGGGAGGTGGCAATACTAGCTCAAAGAGGGACTAAGGAAGCTGCAGAAGCCATGAATGACATCAGTGTGTGTGTGTGTGTGTGTATCCACTGGGAAATGTCACCGTGCCACAGACATTTGGTTGCCCTACTAGGTAGCGCAATGCAGAGACAGAAATGCGCTGTTTGCAGGGCACTCACAGCTCAGCCAAGGGCACAAGCACTGTGAAGTGAGGGCTGTGGTGGAGGCAGCAAGGTCTGGGAGGACAGGATGCCTGGGCCGGGAGAGAGGAGGGTTGTCCAAGCAGGGCAGGTGCAGGAGCAGGACCCGAGGTGGCACGGAGGAAGGAGAGCAGGCCTGTGCAGAGAAGGGCGGGTCAGGTAGCGTGCTAACAGGAGCCAGCCACGGGTGTCTTGTATGTGGTTCACACTCTGGGTTAGAAATGTATGCGGAAGATCAAGGTTGGTGATCCCAGTCGAGGTGTAATTGCTGTTGGATAAATACATACTGGATGAGTCTTGGGCCAACTCTCACTTTAAAAATTTTTTTTTTATTTTTTATTTGAAAGGCAGAGAGAGAGAGAGAGAATGAATTCTTCCATCTTTTGATTCACTCCCTAAACAGCCACCATGTCCAGGACTGGGCTAGGAGCCTAGAACTCCATTCGAATCTCCCATGTGGGTGGCAGGGATCCAAGTACTTAGGCCATCTTGTACTGCTTCCCGGGACATTAGCAGGGAGCTGGATTGAAAGTGGTGCAGCCAGGACTCAAACCAGCACGTATATAGGATGATGGTATCGCAGGCGGCAGCCCAGCCTGCTGTGCCCTGAGGCGGGTCCCAACTCCCACATGTTGAGTGGCCTTGGGCAAAGTTGTAACTTTCCCATGTGTCACAATGTAGCTGCTGAGAGTGGATGTGGAGAAATGGGGCGTTCTCTTGGCTGATCCCAAGGGAATGAAACCCCCTTGACATTAGTACACAGCGGGTTTTCGGGAGCCACGGCGTGCTTTGTCCAGGGAGTGAGCAAGGAGCCCGGCTCGTGGGATCAGCAGCCTGAAGCTCTTCATTCCTGAATCAGTAGCAGACACCGCTGGGGCTCCTTTTCTTTTTCTTGCTCTGTTTCCTGCCGCTGCTTCATTTCCATGAATGCCTGCATGCTTGGCCCTTTCCTGGTTTGTGGCTCTTCCTCTGGGGAAGCAGAGAAGTCACTCTTGCTAAGCTGCTCTCATTAGTATGGATTTTATGCTTATCTGAGACAGGCTGTTCCCCGTTCTGAGGGTGCGGCGCACATGTGCGTGTTTGTGTTGGTGTGGGTGGTTAGGTTAAAACAGCAAGTGTATCATTTGGTTGGTCAATATTTAGTGCTCCCTTAGTGTGCTTGATGTTACAATAGAAAAGTCAAATATTTGAGGCAGGATATCCAAGTTAGAGGGTATTTCAGAATTCTGTAGTTTAGAAATGTGGATGACAAAACTTAAATACTTTATTATGGAAAACATAAAAAAAATGGAAAAAAAAATGAAGATGGATAGTATAATGTACCCCCAGGTACTTCTCATCCATTTTCAACAAGTATCAGCTAATGGCTAATCTTGTTTTTATCTGCATTTTTACATTTGTTCCCTTCTGCTTGATTTTAAAGTAAATTCCGATGTCCTATCATTTCGTCCATGAATACTTAGCTACCCATCTCTAAAGGAGAAGGGGTCGAAAAGATAACTATGTAGCCTCATCAGTAACTTCATAGTAGTCCCGGAGCAGGTGTTTGGTGGCTAAGTTGTCTGCATCCTCTACCTGACTACTTGGGTTCCATTTCAAGGCTCTTGTTCCTCATTCCAGCTTCCCACCAGTGGGCACGCTGGGCGGCAGTAAGGATGGCTCAAGAAACTGGGTTCCCGCCACCTGCACTGGAGACCTGGATCGCACTCCCGTCTCTGGTCCCAGCCATTGTGGTCATTTGGGTAGTGAACAGATGGAGAGGGGAGCTTGCTCTCTCTCCCCCCTCAAATACATGTGTAAATAAATACATCTTTAAACATTAAAATAATTCCTTAATGTCACATCCTCAGCCTGTGCTCACATTTCCAATTATGTCCTCAGTCTTATAGTTTGACCAATTAAAAAAATATATAGATAGATGATAACATTAAAAATCACCCCGGGTTCCTCCCATGCTTTCTGTTTAATGCTTCTGCTGTCCCCAGTCTCCACTTCTTAGGATTTTGCTCTTTTCAAGAGATGCTGAATTTTCTAGGGGTGTGAGAGCAGTAGGAGGAGAAATGGCGTGAGGAAGAGAAAACAGACAGTGACAGATGCAATGCAGAGAGGAGAGTGGACGTGAGCCCCGCCACGATGCTGCTGACCTGGGCACTTAGTGGCTGAGTTTCAAAGGGACAGATTTCTCAAGTCAAAGCCTGAATTGCTTCTTCCGAACTGTTATTTTTGGATCAGAAGTAAGAAACAGAGGCATGGGGAGAGGAATTCTGCCTTTGTTTGCCTTGGAAGCCAGTTCCCACCCCATCTGGGCCAGGAGTGTTGTCCCAAGGAGGAAAGGCTGCCCTTTCGTAGCTGCTGTGCCAAAAAGTCGATGCAGAATGAAACTAAAAGATAAATTTATTTTGGTGCTGGTGCAAAATATTTTCTTAAAGATTTATTTATTTGAAAGAGTTACGGAAGAGTGAGGGAGAGACAGAGAAATCTTCTGTCTGCATGTTCACCCCCAAATGACCTCTGCAGACACAGCTGGGACAGGCCAAAGCAGGAGCCAGGAACCTGGAGCTTCTTCCAAATCTCCCACGTGGGTGCAGGGGCCCAAGCACTTGGGCCATCTTCTGCTGCTTTCCCAGGCTCCTTAGCAGGGAGCTAGATCAAAAGTGGAGCAGCCAGGACTCAAACTGGCGTCCTGGAATGCTGGCACTGCAGGTTGCTGCTACAGCACTGGCCTTGCAAAAATATTTTTTGAAATAATGCTTTTGAGAAGTCTTCAAAACATTCAGGAGAAAAAATCCATATTAGGAAAAAAACCATGCCTGAGATTCAAAAATTCTTTCTGTAGCATGAAAGTGGGTGTTTGGGCTAGTGATTAAGTTGTCATTTGGGATGCTTGCGTCCCGAATCACAGTGCGTGGCTCCCACTCTTGGCTCTGGCTCCTGGTTCCAGCTTCCTGGTAAAGCAGGTCCTGAGAGACAGCAGGTGATATGGCTCAAGTAGTTGAGTCTCTGCCACCCACGTGGGTGACTGGGTTCCCAGCCACAGCCCTTGTGGGCCTTTCTGGGGAATGAAGCACTGGCTGCAGCAACTTGTGTCTGCGAGTCCCTGTCTCTCCGATCAGTGGTGCGTTTGCAGAAACTTAGCTTGAATTAGGTTAGCACAGTGGTTGAGTGCCTGTCCTAATCCCTGGAGGACTTGGAAAAGCACAGCTGGCTGGCCCTGCCCCTGGGGTTTGTGACTCCGTAGGGGTGGGGTAGAGTCCAAGGGTTTGCATCTCTAACTAGCTCCTGGTGATGCTGCTGCTGCCGAACCTCTGAGCTGGTGGCCCCCAGCGGCTGCCTCACCCTCTTGTTCTCCTATCCCGGCTGTCCATCCTTAGGGCAGTTCATCTGGCCTAAGGTTGTGTTGGCCCTTATGTTGGAAAAGTCTGTGTAAATCCTTAACCTGGTGAGAGGTGTGAATGAGGGGTTCTGTTTACATGACGCCCACATGCCCCCGGGGCAGCCCCCCAGCCCAGCTTTCGGCCATCATCAGCGAGTTGATTCTGCCTTGGGCAAGAAGTTCCAAGTTCATTTTCACACCTACTTGCTCTTTTCCCTCGAGCCTTTCTCTTCACGGAAGGACCGGGCAGCTTGCCTGACCTAAAACCTCTCTGTTCGTTAGCAACCTTACAGAAAGCGGTGGTTTTCTGCCAGGCCTTTGCCACCACACCCATTGCTGGAACTTTCCATAGTATTTTCCTTCGTTCAGATCTGCTCTAAATAGGTCCTGACCAAGTATGAAATACAGGGGTGCTTAGAATGTGTGCGGAAAATGCCATTAAAAGGTGAGTTTATTTGGGTGCATAAAGTTGGAGATCCATGCAAAGGATAAGGTCTTCCAGAATTCCTGATAAATACCTATTAGGCAAAAGCATGGGTGTCAACATTTTTTTGTACCAAAATAAAATAAACTTAATTTCTCTTTTCCTTTTTCTGTGAAATTTTTGGAGTACCTCTGTGTATCAACATGTACCACTGTTGGACCCTTTTTTTTTTCCTTTTTAGTCCTTAACCATCGTTTAGGAATCTTGCCCCAAGTAACTGCTTTGGTAAGACTTTCAGAGGTTGATTTATTTAGTTTATAAAGATTTATTTAGGCCTTCTGCCACGTATTCCATCAGTGTACACATGGGCAGTTGGTCACCCACCTCTGCGAATTTATTTTGTTTGAATAAATTCAGTCTGGCTGTAAATTTAAAAAGAAAAAGATTTATGTATTTATTTCGAAAGTCAGAGTTACACAGAGACAGAGAGGTCTTCCATCCTCTGATTCCCTCCCCAAGAAGACCACAACAAGCCAAGAGCCAGGAGCTTCTTCCGGGTCTCCCAAATGGGTGCAGGACACCAAGGACATGGGCCATCCTCAGCTGCTTTCCCAGGCACATTAGCAGGAGCTGGATTGGAAGTGTTGCAGCCAGGACTTGAACTGGTGCGACTGGAGCTTGAACTGGTACTTGGATATGGGATGCGCGCAGCACCATCTATGAATTTCCATCTTTGTTTTGTTTCCTTTGTTTCCTGCACTCTCTGTCGGTCCTTCTTAGAATCCCTTCTCAAATAAACCTTTTCTACTCTAAAAACAAAAAAACGCAGACTGTACATTTAAGGTGTGTGCATTTCACTGTAGGTGAGCCCTTCAGAAAATTAATGGAAAGTGGAATGAAAAGATCTTATTTTGTTGGACAGAAGTTTGAGATCCATGCATAGGTTTTCCATAATGTGCACTTCCAAGAATTTTTGAAGAGTCCTTGCATATTCAGTCTCAAAAAATTTTTTGCGCTTTGTCTTTTAGTTCTAATTTTCATAAAATACCTTAAATTATCCTGTATGTAAATTCAACCTCAGATTTTAAAAGTTAGGAATAAAGATGATTGCTAGGAATTAGAAATGAAATCATCTTTATAAAAGGACTAAATAGATAAGTGGAGGGTGGTAAGTAGGCCTTGCAGAGACCTGTAATGACAATATGCCCTGACTCAGGGATAATGAATAATCCTGTTACTGTGCACCTGAGATCCAAAATGAAGGGCTTAGAAGACCCAGCTCCCCTTGTTTTCATTCTTAGCCTGTCCAGGAAACTGCTGACTGTACTGCAGTATTTGGAGTGGCCAAACCCATTTAGAAAATTAAAACCTCAGCCTTCAGTACCTCCGACAAGGTAGCAGATTTATTTCCAGATTCTGTTTATTTCTAAGGTGCGCGCACTTGTTTGAATGACTTATTGAAGGAAACGATTTTGGGAAGGATAACAGCTACCTCTCCAAAGGACAGAGGCTTGGCTTCCATGTCATTGATCACCCATGTGGGAGACCAGGATGGAGCTCCTGGCTTCTGACTGCCTCAGCCGTTGTGACCTTTGGGGAGTGAACCAGCAGGTGGAAGCTCTCTCTCTCTCTCTCTCTGCCTTTCAAATAAACAATAAATATTTTTAAAATAAAATAATTATCACAGGCTACCACTGTGTGGAGCTTAATCATCTGGTGATTATTGGAACCATTGTAGGTTTTATGGATCACAATTTGCTCTATATGAGAAAGCCCAGGAAATCTTTCTCCTGGAAATGTTTTTGAGTATCTCAGAAAACCTGCAGCCTGAGTTTCCTTAGGCCTTATATTTAGCCTTTCCAATTTTAAAAGTCCTTCGACCACACCCTGAAAATTAACATAGCTTTATCAGCACAGATGCTGTCTAAGTTTAAGGCTGCCTCTAAAATAGCTCAAAGCATGGGCAAGGCAGAATTTTAATAAATATGGAAATTCTCTAAGAACCACTGCCGATTGTGGTTTTTACTCTTTACTTCTCGGCCTTTTGGCTAAGATCAAGTGTAGAAATCCATTTCAAGTTTATTGATACTTGTTTTGTGGCTTTACACATATGGCTTACCCTGGTGAGTATAACATGGAGGCTTGAAAATAATATTGCTTGTTTGGGCCGGCACCACGGCTCAATAGGCTAACCCTCCGCCTTGCGGCGCCGGCACACCAGGTTCTAGTCCTGGTTGGGGCGCCAGATTCTGTCCCGGTTGCCCCTCTTCCAGGCCAGCTCTCTGCTGGGGCCTGGGAGTGCAGTGGAGGATGGCCCAAGTGCTTGGGCCCTGTACCCCATGGGAGACCAGGAGAAGCACCTGGCTCCTGCCTTCGGATCAGCACCACGCGCCGGCCAAAGCGGCCATTGGAGGGTGAACCAACGGCAAAGGAAGACCTTTCTCTCTGTCTCTCTCTCTTATTGTCCATTCTGCCTGTCAAAAAAAATATTGCTTGTTTAAAAATAAAAGAAAACAATTAATATTTTGCATTTGGGTGTTTTGTTCTGTAAACTGGGTTATGTTGAGATGGTTGATAGTATTGCTGGAATCTTCTGTATTACTGCCTTTTTCCTTACCTGTCTACCAATCCAAGAGAAGGTTAAAGAGGAGGAAGAAATGGTGGCAGAGACAAACAGAAAAAATGGCAGGATAGTAGACTGAAATCTAGCCATATTGACAATTACATTAAACATAAGCGGACCAAATTTGGCTCATTACCTCTTACTCCTGTCAGTATTTGCTCTGTGTATTTTGAAGCTGTCTTATTCATTGCAAAGACATTTTTTGTTTGTTATGGCTTCCTGATGAATGAAGGCTTTTCATTACAAAGCGTTCCTCTTTCTTCCTAGTAGCACTTCTTGACTTGAAGTTGTTTTTCCTGTATTGTTATAACTACCTCCTTTTTCCTGTGCTTACTGTGTGTGGGATCTCACTTTTCATCCTTTTATGTGTCTTTAAAGTATAACCATGTTAGCAGCGTATAGCTGGGTGTTTTTGCTTGTTTGCTTCTTTTAGGAGTGTGGTGTTCCCTGACTGTTATTTGTATTTGTTCTGTTTATATTTAATGTAATTTTTATATCATTCTGCTGAAGCCTGAAATCTGGGCATTTGACTTTTCTTTGTCCTGTCATCCCCTGTTCCACTATTACTGCCTTCCGACGGATTAATAAAATTGAAGATGTTGTCAGTATTGCATTTCGGCTCAGCTGGCTATTTGCAGGTCTTTATAGTTTTAGTGGATTACAGTATATATTCTTATCACAGTCTACCCTGAGTTGGTCTTAAATATCTTTGTGTATAATGTAAGAATTTTACTTCTTTTAGTCCTTAGTAACAGCACAATTTAGTGACTTAGAGACTTTGCACTCTGCATCACAAGGATTTGGGGAGCCCGCCAGTGCAAGTTGTATAGCTACCAATCTTACCCATTGTGGCCCCTTTTTTTCAAGAGTTGATTTCCCAATGGTTTCCTCCTGCTTTTAGTTGCCCTCTAGTGTTGTTCAAAAAAAAAAAAAAAAAGCTTTTATATTTTATTCAGCATTTTGTATCACTGTCTGCACAACAGTTTACAGTAGAATCTGGTCTACTGTTACTAGTGCTGAACATCTTGTTTTGTTATTTTTAGTAATGGAACATGAAGCATTTCTGAGTTTATCACCTAAATGAAAGACTTGGCCATGGCTATGCCCTTTTTTTCTTCTTGTATAGTTATATTGAAGCTGTTCGTATTTCCAGAAAATACACAAGTATAAGTAGTCAATATGTATTTACAGTAGGGGTGACGTTTGACCCGGTAGTGAAGTCACTAGTTGGGACCGCTGCAGCCCGTAGTGGAGTACCTGGGTTCAAGGCTCGGCTCTGCTTCCAATTCCAGCTTCCTGCCAGCGCGGATCGGTGAGGCAGTGATGATGGTGTAGGTGGTTGGGCTCCTGCCACCCACGGAGGTGACCTGGAATGAGTTCCTGGCTCCCAGCCCCAGCCTCAGCCTCAGCCTAGCCCACCCTAGGTATTTGCAGGTGTCTGGGAAGTGAACTACCAGATGGGAATGATCTTTCCTTCTCTCTCAAACAAAATCAATAAAGATAAGTAAAAGTTTAAATACATAATTAATATATAAACCAATTAAGTATATACTCATACATTACATATATAATACATATATTGCTTTAGTCTCTTTTTACAATCCTACAAAATTCTGAAACCATAGATACAAAGGATCTTCAAAAGTGTATGGAAACTATGTGTTATGAAAAAGTTATATATGGATTTCAAAACTTTTTGTACCAAAATTAATCTTTTAATTGCACAAAATTTTTTCATTGCACAAAATATTTGAGGTGCCCTCATTTTCATTGGTTGAAAGTATTTGCTTTTCTGTTAAGTGTGTGTTCGTGTCCTCACCGCTCTTGTTGTTTTCTGGATTTGTGGGACTTCTACACTTCTACACTGTCATACCACTGACCTAGACTACCAGATGTAAATTATTAGGGAGCCCTTTGACTCCTGACCAGCTGTTTAATTTTGGAGCCCCTCTAAGCGGTGCCCTTTGTCATCCTCCGTCTTCACCCTTAGCACTCACCACCTTTGCCTGTTATGTGTACAATTCCTACTCACTTTTCACTGTCTTCCCTTTACTATTACATGTAGGCCTCCACAGGATAAATACAGAGATTGGGAGAATGCACCTACAAACTTTTACAGAAATTTAACATTGTCCTATTGTTATTATAGCAAACAAAAGATTGTCTCAAATAAACTGAAAACATTTTTTAAATATTTATTTGAAAGGCAGAGTTAAAGGGAGAGAGAGGGAGAGAGACACAGTGAGATCTTCCATCCACTGGTTCACTCTCCAAACCTCTGTCACAGCCATGGCTGGGCCAGGCTGAATCCAGGAGCCTGGAACTCCACCTGGGCCTCCCAGGTGGGCAGCAGGGGCCCAAATACTTGGACCTTCATTTGCTGTTTTCTAGAATGCCCGATAGTGGGAAGCTGGATCAGAAGCAGAGTAGCCAAGAGTCAAACTGGTGCTCCAACATGGGATGTGGGCATCGTAAGCCATGGCTTAACCTGCCGTGCCACAGCATGCCTCCCTCCCCAATACCATTGTGTGTTTTTTTTTTTTTTTTTTAAGCAGATTCTGCACCACTGGAATGGGCATGATATAGACAGTCTCAGGCCTCCGTGTCATAGCCCTTGAATGCCTTGTTGAAAGTACCCAAAAGAAGGAAATGACACCTGTCACACTTAACAAACGTTTATGTTCTGCACGAAATACAGCTGCTAACAGGGACACCCATTTCTTTTTCTGATTCAGTGAGCAACCAATTATGTGAGGGAATCACTGTGTTGTGTTGATAGTTCCGTGTTAACGGCCGACACGGCCGAGCATGGCAGTTGTCTCTGTTTTATGTCTACTTGTGTGTAAATGTGTATGGGAGGATTTCAGAAAGTTCTTGGAAAGTCAGATTAAAAGGTAAATCAGTGCACAGAAAATTTTAAAATCTGTAATTTTTTGTAATATGCCTTTTTGCAAAAATTTTTGAAGACCCCTCCGTGAACACTACTTAGGAAATGAAAGAGAATGCAGGCCACTGAATTATATAAATTTGGGGCCTGCACACTTGCTGCTTACTCCTTTGTGCTCTCAGCTTTTACATTTTGACTTTTCCAGCCTGAAGTGTGGTGGTGACGTCAGTGCCCCGCCTCTCTGAATGTGCACTGAGGTGTGAGTGAGGTTCCTGACCCAGCTGGTGGCAGCCTGGTTTTGGGGTGACAGTAAAGACATGTCTTGAGTATTTCTGTGTGGTAGAATTTCCGCATGAAGTGGTGGTGACAGGTTGCACCTTCTGAAGTGAATAAAGTCCTAAGAAGTCTTAAGGCAAAACTGTCAGATCCAAGCATAGACTTATTTTTGAAGTGTTTTGCACATTAGCTACGTGCTTGCTCTTCCTGTAAGCTGTCATTTAAAGAAAAATCAAAGCAGCATTTCACAGCAGTGTCTGTGGTATTTTATTAGAATGGGTGTGCAGTGGAGAACTGATGCAAGAAGCTGATACCAGAGCTATAAATGTATTTGTGACAATAAAGTGGAGGAGTGAGCTCTGGCTGCTTGGAAACAGAGAACAAAGGTTTCTGCGGGACAGCCGCCCTCCATTTCCCAGGTGCCTGCTCTGCCGCAGAGTCTAACGTGTAGTGACTGCCTCACTCGGGCCTGTTGGGAGGCTGCGTGGAGGCTTAGCCTCATGCCTGGAATGCGTGGATTGATTGATGTTGAAAAGTCCCATTATCTTGACTTTGTCCTGTGAACGATCAAATTTTTTGCAAGCACAATTTCAATATATTTATGGCAGGTCAGACCATAAGTAGATTGTGAGACAGTTTCAACAGAAAGCTTCCCTTGAGAAAGGACCAGGTAGACAGAAATTCACTCTCAGAGTAGAAGTCGGGTAGACCTGGGTTAAACACTGGTCATTGCTGGATTAACTTGCTATGCTTCCTTGCAAGCAGTCAGGCACCTTCGGTCCTTGTTTATGAAATGAATTGAGTTGGATCCATTTTATAGAGGTGGTATTGTGATGAAGGATCATGGGTAATTTATGTAAATCTACAGGGATCACTTCCTGATAGTTCAGTGCATGATGTTGTTGTTACAGTGTAGAATAGCAATAGGTGGGAGTGTGGGGGTATGGGAGTGTGTAGCACCGTCACCCCCTCTGTATCTGCAAACCAAACCAACCACTGAACAAAAAAACATTTGGAAAAAGAGCTATGTCTGTGCTGAACATATGTAGACTCTTTCTAGTCCTTGTTTCCCATAGGTTCATTCATTCATTTGAAAGACAGAAGTGACAGAGAGGAAGAGAGGGAGAGAGGGAGAGATGGAGGGAGGGAGATTCAGTCTGCTGGTTCACTTCTCAAATGCCCACATTGACAGCCAGGACTGGGCCAGGCAGAAGCCAGGAGCCTGTAACTCCATCCGGGTTACTCTCCCAGGGGTGGCAGAGGCCCAAGCACTTGGGCTGTCTTCTACTGCCTTCCCAGGTACATAATCAAGAATCTGGATCAAGAATGGAGCGGCCCAGACTTGAACTGGTGCTCTGAGATGGTGTCTCCACTAACAGTTGCTTATATAGCATGTATTGGGGTTAGGTTTCATAGTAACCTAGAGATGATTTTTTAAAAGATTTTATTTGTTTATTTGAGAAGCAGAGTTAGATAGAGGGAGAGACACAGAAAAAGGTCTTCTATCTGCTGGGGTGATCTGAATCCAGGAGCTTCTTCTGGGTCTCCCACGTGGGTGCATTGGCCCAAGCACTTGGACCATCTTCCGCTGCTTTCCTAGTCCATTAGCAGAGAGCTGGATCAGAAGAGCAGCAGCCTGAATCCCATATGGGATGCTGAAAGCACAGGTGGAGGCTTAGCCCACTGCACCACAGTGCCAGCCCTCCAGAGGTGCCTTACAGTAGGCAAGAGAACTTGATGGGTTATGTGCGAATACTCTGCCATTTTATGGAAGGGCATGAGTGAGCATCTGTAGATTTTGCTATCCGCGGGAGTGGTCCTGAAACCAGTCCAGACTGTGTGTGATATTGAACTAAATCTTCATGTGGAGAGTGGGGAAAAGCACAATTAAGATGAGATTGGCTGGAGCTGTTGCAGAGAGACGGAGGTGTTGTCCCCCCAGCACTGCTCAGGGCCGTCTGCAGGTTTCTGCAGGCCTCTATGAGTCCCCGTGCAGAGTCCCTGAGCTCCTCGAGTCCCTCGCCCAAATACCTGGGACCTGTTCCCGCTCCTGCTCCTGCCTCCAGCTTCCTGCTCATGCAGCCCTGGGAGGCAGCAGTGGTGACTCAGGTGCTTGGGTCCCTGCCACCTGTGTGGGAGACCAGCATGGAGTTCCCAGGTGCTAACTTTGGTCCTGGCCCAGTCCCCTGTTGCTGGCATTTGGGGAGTGAACCAGCTGTTGGGAGATCTCTCTCTGTCAATCTTTTTTTTTTTTTTAAAGTATAGCATGGAAGGCATTTTCCTGGATTTTAAACAACTGGGGAGAGCAGTAGCTGAGTGTGCTTTGATTAACTCATACAGGTACAGCATGTGATGCTTGCTACCTGCTCAGTAGATCTGCTACAGCTTATTAAATGACTCCCTTAATTCAGCTGCACTGCCTACAAAATTCTCACTCCGACTTTAAGTGCTAAAGAGAGTTATAATTTGAAGTTGCATTAGCAAACCCACTAGGCAGCCTGCATCATTTGCAGGATGTAATGATACCACCATTCTTTTTGTTTTTTCCAGATCTCGGGTGGAGTTTGCCCTTGACGCCTAAGAAAATGATGAGTGACGCAAGTGACATGTTGGCGGCGGCGCTGGAGCAGATGGATGGCATCATAGCAGGTCGTCTGTCCCCTCCGAGACAGGGGGTCTTGACGGTTACTCCGCTCTGGGGATCTCCCTGCAGCTCTTCCCATCTTGTCCCTTTCTTATTTTTCATTTGTTGACGATCCCCAGTGCCTTTAGATAGGTTCCGTGTGGTTTCAGATGTGTTCTTTGATTTTTTTTTCCCCACCAGAATTATTCTCAGACTTCATTTTAAAAATCTCGGAAATTTCAGTTGCGTCCTAGGTTTTTGATCAAGGAGAAAAAAATCTGCATCCGAAGCAATTCTGGTGTCGGTGGTTTGTGGCCCAGACTTTGAGGGACCCCGCTCC